>NC_091471.1:357180311-358380311 GCF_036971445.1 Narcine bancroftii | reverse complement strand
CAATGACCAGGCCTCTACAACTGACAGAGGCAATAAATTCCATAGATTTACCACCCACTGACTGAAGAAATTTCTTCACATCTCTGTTCTAAGTGGATGCCCTTTAATCCTGAAGTTGGACCCTCTTGTCCTAGATTCTCCCACTTTGGAAAACAACCTATCTACATCTACTCGGTCCAAGCCTTTCAATATTTGAAATATTTCAATGAGATTCCCCCCCTCATTCTCCGATATTCCAACAAATACAGACCAAGAGTTGTCAAACACTCCTCATATAATAACTCTTTCATTCCTGGATATATATAACAATAAAGTCATAATTGATTTATTATCAATATTAAACACTCCAGAACACCAACACCCTGCGCAGAAAACCAACCACATGTCAACTCAAGACTTCTGCAACTGTGATTTCTGTGATCAAAGGTACATTGCCAAGGTCACCAACACTATTCATTCTTCTGTGATCATTCACACACTCATGGACCACAAAACCCCGACTTCAATCACTGGCACACACTCAAGTTGGCTGACGCACTCCCACAATGGCTAACAGCCCTCCTCACTCCTTTGTTCATTTACACCCTCTCATTGCAACTATCATTGATGAGGTAGCATAATCGTGCTCACCTTCCTAATATTTCAAACACATTTCCACGATCAGCAACCCCTCCACCAACCATGGGCACTCTGACATGATTAGCAACACGTTGCAAGCTTCATGCTCATTCTCCCATGAATACAGCCATTGTCCTGATGTTTATCACAGCCACACATGATCATTGAGCCTTCTTGTATTGGTGAGCCTTCCTACGCTCTCCAATGTCTAAGAATGGACACAAATGCACAATCACCAGTAATAAGCCCATCATTAACACACTCCCATCAGCATGGAAACTTGACAAGGTTATGGACATACTGGGTTGATCGCTCACACCCTCTTGCGATCACTAACACCTCGTCTTGATCAAAGAAACCCTCACACAATCACAGACACAATCCCTCACCACTGACACCCTCCTGATATCAGCACACCCCTCGTCAACCAAAATCTCGACCCCCACTATTGTCACCAACACCTCCCTATGATCACCAACATCTGCACATGTTCACCAACACTTCCCCTTGATCTCAGATTATGGGCAATCTCTTTAATCACTAACTTACTGCATGCTTACTGAGATGTTCCTACAGTCACCAAGTCCCTTTCACAATCTTCAACACCTTCCCAGTTGAAATCATGAGACACGTGATTATGGACCATCTGTCAACATGGCAGCTAGGCTCATGGTATCTGTGGGTCATGGCCGGTAAAGGCTGTGGCAGCATCTGGCAAGGCGAAGACATGCTGTGAGTTACTACCTGAGCGTACTTTCTTCTGTTGTCATTCTGAGAGAGAGCTTCTTGCTGGTGGGGTCACAGAGAGAGGCCCTGGTTAGCACAACATCACTGTTCATACCCTGCAAATCAGATCTAAACTCACCACAGGTTAAGTCTTCTCACCTCGTATCTGTGTACATTTTTACCATCATTCAGATGTTATTTCCTGTCAATCAATTTCCTATGCATCAAGAATTTGTGGAATTTTAAAAATTAAGGATTGAGCTGTGCGTTAAGTTGAATATTTAAAGTATAAAATGTTATGTTTTCCAGTTTAAGTCTTCATCCATATCCCATCTATCTTTCCAAATCTGATACAGTAAATGTAGAACAGTTTACCATAGACAATTGGCTCCTCAGGCCTGTGGGCCTGTGCTGACCCTGATGCCAATCTAACTATACCCATCTGCCCGCACATGATCTGTATCCCACTATTCCCTACCAGTTTGCATCTATTTAAATGGCTCCTGAACAGCCCTATTTTATCTGTTTCTACCACCTCCCCTTGCAGACCATTCCAGGCATCCACTGCTCTCTGTGTAATAAATAAGTGCCTTGTGCATCAACCTAAAAATTTTTCCCCTCTCATCTTAAACCCATATTTTCTAGCATTTTTACCCTGGAACAAAAGACTGATTGTCTATCTATGCCTCTCACAATTGTCCCCTGTTCCTCCGACACAAGTCTGTCCATCCTCTCTTATACCAGTGTTTTACGAAACTGCAACACAACTTTGTGCCCTAACCAACAGTTTATAGTTTAAGTTTACAATTTAAACTTATTTGTCGCATTATATCTAATACAAAGCGAAGGGTTCTTCTGTGAGCATTCTGTGAGGTCGTGTCCAATGTAAACAGCATTTTTTACAGCATACAGAGTGACAGTAAAAAGATCAATGAGACCCAAGCAAGGGCAGCTTTGGAGGACTATTGTCAGGGTTATTTGGGGGCCTGATAGCTGCAGAATAGAAACTCTCTTCAGGCCAGTTAGTGTGTGCTTTCACATTCTTGACCATTCTTACCAATGGGAGGGGGGGGATTAAGAGTGTGTCTGGGTAGGGTCCTTCAGTATGGTGACTGTGGGAGATGTGGATGGAGTCCATGGAAGGGTGAGACACTTGCTTTATGTTCTCAGAATCAGAATCAGGATTTATTATCATGAAACTCGGTGTTTTGCAGTCGCATCGTAGGGTAAACATACATATTATAACCATCTTATGGCATTACTCTAAAAAATAAAATAATAATAACAGAATAGTGCGCAAAAAGTAAGGCAGTGTCTTTGGTTCATCGATTATTCAGGATCTGATGTCGGCGGGGAAGAAGCTGTCCTTGTGCAACTGCAGTCAGCATTTTCTGTGGCTTCGTCTATTCGTGAACAAAGCAACTCCCTTACCACGTTGCATCTACCAGTACACCTTGTTCAACTCCCGACACAATTGTCAGTAATGATTAGTTAAAAAGAGTAAGTACAGTGGTTAAGCCACTGAACTGGCATCCTGAGATATGAGTTTGAACCTCCCCAGCAAAAGCTGATGAAATGTATGCTAAAAACCCTTCTGGTTTATTAATGTCCATTGTTTAGTCCATCGGTGATACCGAGACCTGTTGCATAATAATCCCTTTTTTGAAATAGTGGTGCAAGTCACTCAATGCAGGGCACATTATTCTGTGAAAGATTCATCAAGAAGTTGCTTGCCCTTTTCACCTCGGTTGTTCAGTTTCTACTGATTGGCTGCATCGTGAGTAGATTTACCATGCAAGACAACTTTAAAAAGCTAAACGTTCAAGTGTAAGTCAAATCAAGCTCAGAAGACATTACTTGTCTTGTGCAGCGAACTATGGCCCATTAACGTTGTCAAATGGTTTCCATGGCAGTAGCAAGATAAACAGAATATCAAACCTCCCCTTGGTGTTCAGTCTGAAACACTTTGAGGATTGATCTTGACATGGACCAGTTAAGCTTGTTCAAACACAGCTGGTTGACTGGTTTCTGCAAGCCTGCCCAACCTCCCTGCATCCTCGGACCTGTCTGCGACTGTGCTAGCAGTTGCTGCTGGATCGAAAACGCGTGGTGAAAATTCTGAGAAACTTGTGAATCTCTTGCATTGCATTGCCTCCCCCATTCCCTCCCTTCCCCGAGAGTGGTAGAGAGTGCATCACACTGACATTAGACGGGGATACGGTGTGGGTCAAACTGTACAGATATCTTTAAGGTGTATAAGTATTTGAAAGATCGAGAAATTGAGGGGGACTGGCACAGAAGAACAGATTGGCCATGATCACTGTGAATAGTCAGGAAGGTTTAAGATGACAGGTGGCCTTCACCTCATTTTCTCGCGTTCTTCTGATATTTACCTTTCTCACACAGATGGAATGTGTATTTTGGAGTCTTTTCCATTTATCTATTTGATATATCCTGCATCAGGAGCGCAGCAATATAATTTTTCATGTAAGGGCTAGAACGCCTGTTGATTATTTCCCTGTAATAATGGTATCCCCAGAGGTAGCATCCATCAAATCTACCTTGACAAGTGACTATTAGTCAACAGGCAGCCCTCACTATCCCTATGTAGCTAAATTGTAAGACGGGAATTTTGTTAGAAGTACACTAAGTGCCCATTATCCATGAGGATATGGGCAATGAATTCCCACAAAAACCCTGGTTTGCATTTTGTACTCAAACGCACACCCCAACTCAATAGAAATATACCCTAGCATGTTCTATAAGTATTAACACACGTTAATGCCTCCTGCTGCAACTTTCAAATAGTTTAATGGAAATGAGCAAATTACTTCCATGGGAATTGACAAAATGTGATCAACTTTAAACTGGAAGGTGAAGTTGTTTAACCCTTTGGACTCCAGCCATTTTTAACCTTTCACAATATATACTCTGGACTGGGCCTATGGGTAAACCTTTGGAGTAGTGAAGTACAGTACGAACCATCGGGTGGTTGGGTATAAAACCAGTCCTTGAAATCCAGGATATGGAGTATATGCGCTTGTTGATAGTCCCTGAAAATCACGACACGAAGTCCAGAGCGTTAAACTAGGACTGCACACTTTTTTGAACCATGCAAGGCAGAGAGCCACTTGACCCAAGTGGTCTCGAGCTGATCTCCATATTTGTTCACACAATGATTGATTCCTCAGCAAGCGTATGCATATTTGTTGGGAAACCCCGAGATGTATCCTGGGACCAACATCAGGAGCACTCAAAGTTACATTTATAAAATTAGTGGATATGGAGGATTAAGTATATCTAACTGTGAAAGGGGTCACAGGAAGCAAAGGAGCTCCTTCCAATCGTTAATTAAAACAGCTGGTCATCAAGCATCTCCACTCGCTGACTTTAGTCTTAATGATGATCCCAACTTTGGACAAATATACCTTCTTTCTCCCAAAACAGTTGCTGTCTTAGTCTCTTAGTCCCTGCCTCACCTCTATTGGTGACTGCTTTGCATTTAAGTCTATTATTTTAGCTTTGAGGATATCAATAGATTAAATAATTTTGTATGTCCCTGCTATTGCATCACACTGACATTAGACGGGGATATGGTGTGGGTCAAACTGTACGGAAGAACTGGAAGATGACACAAAAAATATCCTTGCAAATCCTTGGAACAGAATGGTTGGTGAATTTCCATTGCAAAATGAAAGCAATTTAATAGGATGAGTTGATCTGGCTTATTCCTTGCTTGAAGTAGGAATGGGCACGGTGCTTTGGGCTAATGTTGCCTGATGGGAAAATGATGACAAGATGTCTATGCCTGTCAACCTGTTCAACATGGCAATTCCTCTTCTGGTCAAACTCATGCCAGATTTCAACATCTGAATGTACTCATGATGCGCAATAAAATAATAGCAGTGAGGGATGGATTGAGTTAATCCACAAAAAAAAACAGCTTGTTTCCAGTCAAGTCAACCACCCAAAGCTTGTATTTGTTGCAGTGAATGGAAGAACGATGTAAGCATTATTATCATTTAATAAGGACACTTATAAAAGCAGCTTGTAATGCAAGATACATCATCGTACAATAAAGCTTGGCTTAGACTAATACAGAAATTTGTTTGGCTTTCTTGTTTGACCTTTCTGCTCATAGACACTAACTGATTTGCTTTGGAAAATAAACCTGAATGAATAATCATTTGGAAATGCCCCGCTGTAAATTTATTCCTTTTGGTAGTTGCTAACAACAACAGCCGTTGCATTTATAGAGTATCTTTAACTATCCAAGACATTTCACAGAAGTGATATCAAACAGAACCTGATGTTCAGCCACACAAGCAGATTGTGGGTCAGAATCTGCCTGGAAATGCTGGCAGTTCTGTGCCAAGCTCCGAACATCATTCGGCAAACATCCTACAAATGTTAGAAACCCCTAGACAAACCTACTGGTTCGCTGCATATTGTGACTGCATTTCTGAAACTCAGCTGCAGGCTATAAACTGCAGTAAACACTGGAGAGTCTACCTACTGAACATGGTCCAGGTTTGACTGGGAGCAGGAAGATCAGTGGCTGAGGGAACCCTGTTAGGTTTTAGTTAATTTATAATTGGTTAGATTAAGTGAGTTTTCTCAAAGATTTTTAAATGTTAAATTGTTTTTCTAAATGCTTTAAAATATTTTAAATATAAGGATATTTATATTCTGGACACATAGCATCTCTTCGCTTCTCAGGAGGACGCAACAGTAACTCCACTTCCTGAGAAGACTCGGGTGGGCAAGGCCACTAGCTACCATTCTGTCAGCTTTCTAAAGGAACTCTATTGAGAGTATCTTGGCCAGCTGCATCACGGTTGTGGTACGGTTGCTGTGGAGCATTAAATTGGAGGTCATCCTACAGGACCGTGAGTGGCAGAGAAGATCCCTGCAGTCTCCCTCCCCAACCACCCCCCCCCCCCCCCCAGCGATGTGATCTATCAGGATCATTGTCTGAAGAGGATTGGCAAAAGCATTAAAGACTCCTACCACCCCACAGACATCACACATCATCTTCCATCTACTCCTGTTGGGAAAGAGATACAGGAGTATCAGAGTGAGCACCACAAGGCTGAGGAACACGGGCAGTGAGAATGCGGAATGACTGATACAATCCCTCCAATTGCTACAATTAATGAACAATATTTATTTATATATATGTGTGTGTGTGTGTGTGTGTGTGTGTGTGTGTACTGCATATGTGAAAATGTATTTGCATATTTTACACTGAAGACCAAGGAACACTGTTTCATCCAGTTTTACTTTACAATTGTATGATAATAATAAACTTGAACAAGAAGGGTTTTTTTTTAATGTTTGAGAACAGCTCTTCTAAATCAACCAAGGACCTTTGGATAGAGTGGTTTTGGTCTGAATGTTGAGCAAAGCCAATGCATAGCTTTCTTTGACCTTCAACTATTCAATTTCTTGCTGGTTAACACAACCTGTCAGGAGATTGAAGGAGTCGATCCTATAACTAGTTTTAATTGTCACGTGCACCTACCTGAAGTTAGTCGGATAGATAGCACCTCGTGAAGAAGACTTTTACTTACTCAGGGGTTGGCGGAGGTCCGGTATGACATCGGAAACCCTGGCAAATACCTCTGAGCATAAAGCCTTCAAAAAGGTAGTGGTCACAGTCCAAACATCACAGGCAAAAACCCTCCTCTCCATCGAGAACATCTACAGGCAGCACTGATGTCAGAGAGCAGCAGCAATCATCAATCATCCCCAGCACTCACTCTGTTCTCACTACTGTCAACAGGAACGCGGTATCGGTGCCACACAAGACTCACACCACCAGGCTCAGGAACACCTGCTCCCCCTCCACCATCAGACTCCTCAACCACAAACTTAATCAGGGACTCTTACTTTTGCACGTTATTGATTTTTTCTCTCTGTATTGCACAGTTTGTTCACATATTTTATGTGTTTACATGTGTATGTTGTGTACAGTTTTTTTTTGCATTGCCAATAAGTCGCGATTCTCCCTCGCCTGCAGGAAAAAGAATCTCAGGGTCGTATGTGATATCATGTCTGACAATAAATCTGAAATATAAGATAATTACCAAAGTCAAGAAAGCAAAAGAGATACTTTCCATTGTTGGTCTGTGGACAGAATGTCGAGTTTATTGTCACGTGTCAGAGGTGTGTTAAGAAAGTTGGTTAACCCAACCACAGTGCAGAGCTGCAGAGTTATGGAGTTACAGTGAGAATGGAACAAAGGGAACATTATTTCACTATTACAACATTCACTCAGGAGTCGGAAGCAGTCTTCAAATCTGGTGGTGTGTGATCCTACGCTCACAAATCTTCTGCCTCACAGGAGGGAGAAGAGAGCATGGCCAGGATGGGATGTCTTTCAATGTCTGGGCTGCTTTTTTGAGACAGCTGGGAGTGTAAATGGAGTCGATGAAGGGGAGGGATGGTTGTGCGTTAATCTGAGCTTTCACAGATATCTGCAGGTTCTTGCAGTCTTGGGTGCAGTTCAGGTGCCATGGATTGATCAAGTCGAGTTTATTGTCATCTGATTGCACAAATACAACCCAACAAAAAAATTTGTTAAATTTCCCTACTGTTTCTTTATTCCCTACTGCAGGGGTTCTCAACCTTTTCTTTCCCCTCACATACCAATTTAATTAATCCCTTACTAACCCACAGAGCACCTATGGCATCCTACGCTGCCCTAATGTAATTTCAATTTGTAAATATTCTTCATTTTATTCTTACATATTCCAATAAGCATTTATAAAAAGTTAGTGGCCTTGAAGTTCATCTGCATAACAGCTGAAAATCTGAAAAACCTCTAAATGTTTTCCTGCTGACAGTATAGACTTCCCCCAGATGCTTCGATTTCCCCCTTCATCCCGAACACATGCAAATTGCTGGATTAATTGGCCACACTAAATTTCCCCTAGTGTGAAGGTAAATTGTAGAATCTGTGGTGAATTCATTGATATGTGAATGGATCGGTTAAAATTAGGGAAATTTCTGGGGTATGTGCTGGCAATAAAAATGATCGGTCAAAATGACCACTTTCTACGTTGTCAGGAAATATGAAAACGATGAATCTTTCCAAGGATATTTCCCAGCAGGAGCAGGGAGGGTCTACTTGCAATCATCTTGTTTCGGGAGACATAAATGTCGATTGCCTGATTGAGGTTTGAGGTTTGGATTGGCAGAAGTGACGTGCGGCTTTGAGCAAACAAGTAGGTTCATCAGGGCATGAATGGGGCTGAAGGATAACTAATCATGGTCATTTAAATCCTAAAGTTGGAGCCACTTCAGTTATCTAGTGCAAAAATCTCAATCTTTTTTTTTTGGCAATGCCCCCCCCCCCCACCCCACCCCCCGCCCCCCACACATACACCTTGGACTCTGCTCAAAGTTTATGGGCCCCCTTCCCAGACAAGGTTTGTTTTCTTCCATACTCTTCTCCTGCTGACCACATGTAAAAGATAAAAAAATATTTATGTTATGTGAGGTGGAAAGAAGACAGGTAGTTTTTCTCTACCTGTTCAATGGGTTGTGGCCTTCTCTACATTATTGGCTAGAAGAGCCATCCTCTTCAAAGGGAAAGGCTCTAGACCTCCAACAGTGTTTCAATGTTTAAGCTTAGAAAAAAATTAGTTATCATGTATTTGATTCATCGGTGAAATTTGAAGATACATGGCAACCTTTTGATATGATGTAAATGTTTTCTAATGTGATTAGATCTATTTACTCTTCCAAATGAGATATCGTCACCTTTGTTTTTTTTTTATTTACAGTAGGAACTAAAAATTACAAGATATGTGTAACTCTCAGGATAAATTGCTCAGCTGTGTTTGTTGTTTTTTTTTATTAGAGTAGGTTAGGTGGGTTTTTTTTATATAATACTTTTGATGTTTTATTTTCACCCATGGCAGTGGAGACCGAAATTTAATTAAAAAATAATACAAAATAAAAGAGAACAAGTATTTTACCTAAATGTGCTGTGGCTCCTTGTAGGGCCCCTGTTGAGAATCGTGGATCTACAGTCAACAAATTGCTCCTTTATGGACATAATAAAAGCACATTGTAAATAATGTGAGCAGATGAGATCATTTCCCAATGTCCATCTAGTTGTACTGTATCTTGTGCTCCATATCATGGTTTTTGGCATTAAATGTTACCTTGCTTCCCTAACCAGGCCATGTGATATCACTGGATGCTTCCCTGTCTGACCAATGGACTTCCTTACTTCCATATCAGTGGCTGAAGCAAAGTTGGTCTCCTGAACTGCAGTACAATGATTGGAAGCAGAGTGGCCCAGAACGCCTGAAAGCTGAACTCTGCGTACATTCAGTTCAGATTTTTTTTCAAGACTTTGATGCTTAAATCCCTAAAATCCCAAAGTTATTTGTATAAATTTGTCGAAGGTTCTCGTGGTGTTCTACAGCCAGTTGAGTAATGATTAAAGCACGGGCTTGCCAACCAGATGGTCGCAAGTTAGAATCTCAGAGTTCTTTCCACTGATTGCACCTGCCACAGCTGGATTGAGTTTTGATCCTGGTACGTACAAGCTACAATTGAAATGTAAGCTGTGCAAAAGTGACATTGTAAAGAGACTGTTCTTTCATTTTAAATGGAACAAAGATTTTCCAAGAGGAGATCTGCAACTGGGCAACTAGGATATTACCTTCCTACTCTCACTGATTTTACCAATATCACTCATGAGTCCAACTTTCTTGCAAGCCGTTGTACGTAACTCCTCGGTAAAACACAACTGTCTGCAGACACTGTGATTGTAGCAAAGACAGAAATGCTGGAGGAACTCAGCAAGTCTGGTAGCGTCCGTAGGAAGTAAAGTTATATAAATGATGTTTTGGGCCTGAGCCCCTCTTCAAGGTATGAGTAAAAAGCAGGCAGGCGTCTGGGTTAAAAGAAAGGAGAACAAAACAAGTACCAACCAACAGACAACAGGTCTGTTAATTGGATATGGAGAGGAGGCCAAGCTTTTCCAAAGTATATTTCCAAATAAATTTGGCAACCCCCAATGAGAATATAAGAAATGGGGAGAGATGGAAAAGTGCTTGAACAAAGAGACAAGTTTCATGGAGAAGAGAGAGAATTGAAAACATTAGAACCAAGGGTGTTTAAAACACATGATGAGTGTTTAATATTAGGAATATTCGTATCAGAATGAGGAGTGAAGAGATCTATTGATGGATCAGTGGCGATAGCAGGGACATGAGAAGATACTACCATGTTGAAAATTAAAACATATCCTTATTTTTACCAGATTCTGAAAACGAACACTTGGCAGCACAAGGACAGCTTCATCCCCTCTGCCATCAGATTCCTGAATAAACAATGAACCACAGACTTTGACTTTTTTTCTTACACTATTTTAATTTATTTTGTAAAGTGGTTTATACAAATGTTTTCACTGTGATGCTACCGCAAAACAACAAATGTCGTGACAAATTCTGCTTCTGATTCTGATAAATCTGTTGGTCCAGACTTCATTGAAGATCAGTGAGCACAAGGGTGATTGATGGTCCTGACTTATTGTTTATTGTCAAGTTTATTGTCACCTGATTGCACAAGTACAACCCGACAAAATAATGTTTTCCGGTCCTTAGTGAAAAACCCGCAGACACACAACCAGATATAACACACATGCAGACTAACAATACATACGTAGGACAACTATTCATAAGCTGTATACACATAAATAAATATTGTTTTGTAAATATGAGAATCTCGGAAATTCTTCATGTGGTTCAGGAACTTCACAAGTTTCTGCTCATGTAATTCTGGATGTCAAACAAGCAGCCTGATGGATTAGATTTAGTGGAAGGGATGGAGTAGGTAGTGGTAGAAGGAGCTCCTTTCAGTCTTCATATTGGAACCGGGTGCTGAATTTTTAGCTGATATTTTCAAGAAGTATCATGTACTTGAAGAAGAAAGGACCAAAAATAAGTCCTCAGAGAGAGTAAAAGGGGATAAAAGAAATATCAGAGCCTCAGGAAGAAGAGTTCACCAGCAAATTAATTTCCAGGTTTGGCATCTGTTCCGATGACTTATGCTTGTTCCATCCACATAATCTCCATTCTCAAGCCAAATAATATCATATCACATAGAATACTCAAAAAAGTTAATGAAATAAATTCAAGCAGGGAATATATCAGGTGGCTGATTTGTAATTCCCAAATGATGAAATACCCTGGTCCTTTATGAGGTTCTAGCTTGGCACAGTATCACTTGTTTTCATTGGGAAGCTGCCTCTCCTGCTCAATGTTCTGTGAAAAGAACATTTCTTCAGAACTCTAATCTTATTTAAGGCCACAGTACACTTCATAACAACAGTTTTGCATGTGTTTATTTCTTTAAACATTACTAAAACAAGCCATTTGTCTATTAATCCTTTTCTGTTTTTGGAAGTTTCTCAAATGCAAGTTGGCTGCTAGGTTTCCAACATGACAAGAGTGACTGAAAAAGCTTTGTATTGGATTTTTCAGAAAGGATATGAGAGGGTTCCATAAAGGTGCAAGATTTTTTTAAATTCCTTCATGATTCAAATTAATGAGATTTCAACAATACCTCTCAAAACTCCCAACAATCTTGTTTCCCTCACCAACACACCCCCCCCCCATCCTTCTTTGAGTCATGTCTCTCAGAAACCTATCTCCCAAAGGCCTTCTTGTTACACTTCTTCTCAAAGTCCTTCTCACAAGGATTTGCGAATGATTTTGCATGAATCGCAAAAGGTTGGTTTGCAGGTGCAGCGGGCGATCAAGAAGGTAAATGGAATGTTGACCTTCATTGCTAGAGAGATGGAATTTAGGAATTTATGTTGCAACTACACTAGTGAGGCCACATCTGGAGAAGTGTGTATGGTTCTGGTCTCCTTGCTTGAGGAAGGGTGTACTGGCTTTGGAGGTGGTGCAGAGGAGGTTCACCAGGTTGATTCCTGAGATGAAAGAGTTGGCCTATGAGGAGAGATTGAATCGTCTGGGACTGTACTCACTGAAATTTAGAAGAATGAGAGGGGATCTTATAGAAACATAAAATTATGAAAGACACAGGCAAGATAAAAATAGGTAAGTTGCTTCCACTGGTAGGGAAAAATAGAACTGAGGGCATAGCCTTAATTTAGGATAGGCGCAGATGACGTGCTCTCGTATTTTCTTCCTTTTTTAGTTTAGGTTACTTTGGGTTTTTCCCAAGTTCTTTTAAGGGTCTATGATTTTACTGATAATTGGGTTTTTTTGTGTTTGTTTAATTTATATTTTTGTGCGTTAGGGTATAGGAGGGAGGGGAGAGGGGCAGAGGGAAAAAAACAGACTCTGAATGTTATATACCATTGTTGAGAGAGATTGTGTTGTTTGTTTGGATTTGTGTGAGTCTTGGAAATCAAAAATAAAATATTCAAAGAAAATGATTCAGGTTAGTAGATTTAGGACGGAGATGAGGAGGAACTGCTTTTCCCAGAGGGTGGTAAATCTGTAGAATTCGCTGCATTAAAGCAGTGGAGGCGACTTCAGTAAATGTATTTAAGACAAGGTTGGATAGATTTTTACTTAGTAGGGGAATTAAGGTGTATGAAGAATAGGCAGGTAAGTGGAATTGAGCCTATCATCAGATCAGCCATGATCCCATTGAATGGGAGAGCGGGTTTGACGGGCTGGATGGCCGACTCCTGCTCCTATTTCTTCTGTTCTTCTGTTCACCCCCCGCCAACTGAACATAAGATGCTCAATGTGCAGTCAAACCAAATACTAATATGTTTCAATTTATAAGCAAATGTAATGAACCTGCACTCTGGTATCTGATTTCTTTTAATAATACAGATTTTTATGATGATTTGCAATTATTTCAACATCAAAATTCATTCTGAATTATCAGAATTCTGAGCCAAATTCTCTATGTTTTTCACTTAAGCTTATCATACTATTTCACCATCTACATTTTCCCTAATTCTTCTTTTAAAATTATTGCTTATCTGCATCTATCCACAATTTGCCGAGACATCTGTTTAATTAATTTAGGGCTTTTCATTAGCCTTTCAAGTCCTTAGTGCTTGTCACACAACCAGATAGTTTAGTGTTAACCTCTTATCTGTCTTATTAGAATGGGGCCTGCTACTTTTAATACAATGTGAGCAGCGGGAGATTCAGAAGAGGTCCCAATGGGAAATTACTTATCAATACTGACCAGAATGAGAGCCCAATCCAATTTGCTTTATCGCTTACAACCCCCTCTGAAAGTGTCACAGACAAACTGAGCATCGATTTATGTTAAATTCCATGGAATTGCTCCAAATGGCTGTATAATTCCCTCAAATGTTCACTCCTCTCTACAGATCGAATCAGGCCCTTTTCTGTTTTTCCTCTAGGTCTTGGGTTAACCCTTACATATTCAGTGAGACACCACAGCAGCAGCTGTTAACAAAAGCAATAGTGCACCAAATTGGAAGGAGGACAAGTTGGACATTAGTTGCCAGATGGGAGAAAAAGATGGAAGTAATGAGGATGTATTCCATCACCTAGTGCAGTTCTCCAAGAAGTTTTACTGCATTCTTAAATGAATAAGATAGAGTTACAAATAGAATTTACTGATAACGTGGTTCATTTGGTGTAGTGTTAAAATGAGAGCAGAAAAGCACAACTAATATACCATCTGTACACTCTTCAAACCAATGACTTTATCCATTGGCCTCTTCAATTTTCATTAAGCCCCTCCAAACCTCTCTTTTTCCCTATCCCTCTGTCTCCTTTCCTCCAGATCCCCACCGCTTCATTCACAGAGCTAACCCCTTCCCCATCGCTTCTCAGCATTTTTATCTCCTACTCTCCCTCTTAACTGTTCATCTACACTCCTTCCTCTGTCAATTCCTTCCTCCTCCCCTCCCCCCCCACCTTTTCATTCAAGCACCTGTCTGCTGTTTGCTTAAATCCTAACGAAGGGGTCTGGCCTGCAGTATTGATTACCCTTTAGATGCTGTGTGACTTGCTGGGTTTGTCCGTTTGTGAATTAAGCTACAATCACAGCATCTCCATAGAATTTAAGTAATTGGAAGATAAAGGATTGGACAAATGGCTGGGAAGAAAAAGAGATGGAAGTTGTGCCACTGTAGTATAGAAATTTGGTTAGGATACCTCTTGAACAATGTTCGCTGTATTGGGTACCAGACCTCAGGGGAATGAGTTGTATAACCTATGTTTGCATTGAATATAGAAAATTAAACAGGGAACCAACTGAAGTTGACTTGAAATTGGAAAAAAAAACAACTTGTTGGGTGCTGAAGAACAATCAAACGAAACTTTAAATCTAAAGTAAAACTGATGAGGGATAAAATGTACAAATATTTTTTCACACAGAAAGAACGAGAACCTAAAGCTTTCTTTATGATGGTGCTCATGAGATCTATTCAAATTTTGAAATATGATGCTGAGGCCTTTTTGTTAGAAAAAGCTTGAAAGGGATTTCCAATGAAGAACCTGCTAAGATGAAGACTACTGGGGTCAGTTTTAGTATTGGAACTGGCAGGAATGCTCTTATCTCTCTATTTTCACCAAGCAGTTCCTATGCCTATAGAGTTACAAAAAGGGATAAGGTCTCTCATAATAACAGGTGAGCCTATTCTTTGTGATATCCATCTGATAAGCCACTTTATAAAACATAGATGAGCTTCCAATCTATTTGAGCGTGACCTAAAATGTCAGCCTGACAGAAATCCTTCAACTATCAAATAATTTATTTGAACAAGCTTCCACATTTAGCTGGTTCACCTGGTCAATGAGCATCCAGCTTTTCAATATGCCTTTGCTCTATTCTGATGTACCCTGCAACTCTTCTCTTTGGCTTGGCTTCGCGGACGAAGATTGATGGAGGGGGTAAAAGTCCACGTCAGCTGCAGGCTCGTTTGTGGCTGACAAGTCCGATGCGGGACAGGCAGACACGGTTGCAGCGGTTGCAGGGGAAAATTGGTTGGTTGGGGTTGGGTGTTGGGTTTTTCCTCCTTTGCCTTTTGTCATATAGAATCATACAAATAAGAGCACATTATGAAGCCCTTTGCACCTATTTTCAGGAAAGCATGACTTGCATCTGTCGAGTACCTCCCACAACCTCGAGATCTTTCAAAGCACTTACAGTCAGTCCGTTTCTGAAGTGCTGTTACCATTCTAGAGTTGAAAATAGGCTGGCATTTTGACGCATTCATAATGATAATAATGAGATCATCTGTTTGGTCAAGATGTTGATTGGAAGATAAATAACATCCTCACTTCCCTGCTCATCCATGAAATGATATCATGAGATATTTTTATACTCCGTTGAGAAAGGAGTAAAGTCACACATGGCACCTGATCCTGAGCAGTTGGAATATCTTAAAATTTCCCTCCAAGATATGACATTTTATTGAGACCTCAGCAGATTTTGTTTCCGTAATCCATATACTGAAGCTTAAATTATTAATGCAATGAAAATGAATATTGACACATTCCCCTGAGTCAATACCACATGCTTTCTTCTATCTACTCTTTGACTCTAATAACTCCTTTTTTCCTGTCATCAATCATCTTTCTAGGCATTGGGGTACTCAATTCTCCGCACTCCTTCAATTGCACAACAAACTATCCAAGAAATGCCTTGTTAAAATTCTTCTGAAGGACCATACAATATCTATTCCATCACCATTAGACACAAAAATCTTATAACTTTGTCAGATGACTTCATACACCATGCTGGATGTCATCATTAACCTTCATATGTATTAAATATTACTTACTTAATCTTAATCTTCATTCCTTTATGCGATGTGTCACTGGAAAGAATCAGTCAGTGCAGCCATCGAACTAGGCTGTCCATTAAAGTTTTTTTTTAATTGAGTCGTATGTTGTTTCCAGAAGATACCCAGCCTAGCAGTTCCCTCCTGAAGCAAACCATTTTTAACTGCATTGGATTAGTAGAGAGCACGATACCCAGCAGAAGTAATTTGAATACTGAGGAGACAGGTTCACATTTTCAGATAAAACATAGAAGTGCGATGTGAGGAAACAAATCTTATATTCCAGAGATTATGAGCTGGATTCACTGTCGGTCCTGATAGTGCAAACTGAAATCATCATATCTGGAGTACCAGAAAATAGTTTTAGACTCCTTATTTATGGATTCAGTTCAAAGAAGTGTAAGTGGGTAATTCCTGTGGTGATATACCACTAGAGTCCACGCTGCTGAAGATCCAGCTGCGCTGGATGGGTCACGTCTCCAGAATGGAGGACCATCGCCTTCACAAGATCGTGTTATATGGTGAGCTCTCCACTGGCCACCATGACAGAGGTGCAACAAAGAAAAGGTACAAGGACTGCCTAAAGAAATCTCTTGGTGCCTGCCACATTGACCACCGCCAGTGGGCTGATAACGCCTCAAACTGTGCATCTTGGCGCCTCACAGTTTGACGGGCAGCAACCTCCTTTGAAGAAGACCGCAGAGCCCACCTCACTGACAAAAGGCAAAGGAGGAAAAACCCAACACCCAACCCCAACCAACCAATTTTCCCCTGCAACCGCTGCAACCGTGTCTGCCTGTCCCGCATCGGACTTGTCAGCCACAAACGAGCCTGCAGCTGACGTGGACTTTTTACCCCCTCCATAAATCTTCATCCGCGAAGCCAAGCCAAAGATACCACTAGCCTATTGCAGGGGGCAACCTGTGTACCTGCAGAAGAGCACTGGAGGACAAGGCAACACCTGGTTGGCTGTCAATCTGCCAACCTGAATGGACCAAGCCCCACTCGGTCGGCTGCCAATCACCCTTCGCGATATAAGCTAGATCCAGCCTTTCAAGGTCAGTCTCAGAGCTTGCACAGCATTCTCACAGCCAGCTCTGTGGAAGTTTATGTTGAATAAAGCCTGTTGAACAGACTTTATGTTTTGTGTCTGCTTTCTGTTCGATAACGCAACACAATTCTTAGAATGAAGAGCTTATATAACGAAGAAAGATTAAGTAGGTTAGTTCCATCATAATTGGAGTTTAGTGAATGTAAAGCAGTGGTAGCTCAACAAGGCAGGTGTTTCAATGTGTGATGAAGTCCAGAATTAGAAGGCATAATTTACAAATGATGGGGTATCTTTTATAGTGGAGATAAGAATGAATGTCTTCTCTCAGAGGCCTGTGACTCTTTGGAATTCTCTGCACAGAGAGGCTGACTCATTGAATATATTCAAGGCAGAGAAGGGCAGATCTTTGTGAAACATGAAAGCCTGCAGACTGTGAATGTAGTAAAAACACACATAAACGCCAGAGGAACTCAGCTGTTCTTGCAGCGTCCTTAGGAGGTGAAGATATATTACTGACATTTTTGGCCTTAGCCCTTCTTCAAGGAGTAAGCAAAGAACAGGAAGGGGTCAGAATAAGGAGTCCATGCCAACAAAAGGTGTTAATTGGATCTGAGGAGAGGTGAGAATTAGTTCTAGCTCTGTGGAAGAAGACAGAGGGAAAAGGGAAGAGAGAGAGAGAGAGAGAGAGAGAGAGGAAAAAGAGAGCAGAGCTAGGAAAAGACGACAGGGGAAGAAGAAAAGGAGGGAATGGAGTAGTTTTCAACAGAAACTGGAGAAGTTGATATTAATGCCACCCTGTAGGAGGGTGCTCAAATGGAAGATGAGGCACTGCTCCTCCAATATGTGGGAGCAGTGCATGAGACCAAAGACAGACAAGGGAAGGGAATAGGATGGGGAATTCAAATGGGTGGCCACTGATCTTTTGGAGAGAAAAAGGTCGAAGAGATCAAGCAGAAAAGTAGAGGCCATAATAATATCAGCTATGATTTTACTGACTGCTGGATCAGATCAACTCCTGCTCCAACTTAGATGTTTCCATTCTTATTGATTACAAGTGACTCTGTAATCTACCTCCATAATCTGAGAAGCCACGCTGATCACTGCAGGACAGAAATGGAAATGTTGGATTCCTTGCTTCTCAACGGTTTCTTTTATAACTTTCTGCTAATGCTCCTTCAATCTATGGCATTCTTTAATAGCAAATACCAAGAATACAATAGGTTAAAAAAAAACGTAATGTAAGATATGAGCATTCAAATCTTATGGTCTTCCATTATTCAGAAAAGGAACCATCATGAACCCAGAATAAAGGCAGAATCAAATGTCCAATGTGAATACAGTATTGGAATGAAGATTGCAAGAACAAGATCATGGTGTTTTCATGGTTTATCTGTATCCATTTTTGCCTTTTTGAAACAGCTGATCTGGGTAGGGTCCTCATGAATTGGGAAGATCTTTTGGCCCCATTCTGAGCCATCTGTCACCACACCTGATGGCCTTTCCTCCTGCTCCACTCCAATGTGCCCATCGATAGTGATGTTCAAAGCCCTCCTTGCATTGCTTTTCTGAGGAGATGCCCCAAACTCTCCCTTCAATGGAAGATACAGTAAAAGCCCTGTTATCGAGAATTCGAGCAACGGGCAGCCTCAGGCAAACAACAAAAAAAAAGCAAGTAAAAAGTACGGAAGTTTAAGATTGGCGCGCCTCACCATTAGTTCACTAATCACGCAACATACAATCTCAAGCAACCAGAAAATTCACTTATCCAGCATCTACCCATCCCCATAGATGTTGGATACCAGGGGCTTTTCTGTATTAGTGTGCTGCATATTGTGGAGTCAAATTAATTTCCAGTTTACAGAGGTGGCTACATCAGAAGAGGTGATATGATTCTCGATCACTCACTGCCTCAGCTAGGATTCCTTTCCTTCCCTCCTTTCCTTTTTTGAAAGATGGCGCCAGCACCTGAGACTCTTTGCTCGCCTCTGCGTGGTATATAAAGGAAAGCATTCCATTCTACCTCCGTACAAGTGGCAAAAACAAATCAAAATGAAATCTAAATGCTTTAATACTGAGAGTCGATGTGTAGAAATTCACAGCTCGCCAAAGAAATGTTCTGTGTCTGCCATGCTCCTTTCCATGCTCAAATAAACCAGGAGGAGAAATCGTGCCTTCATCATCAACTGTCATTTAACTAGTACTTTGAAAGATTCTATTAAAGGCTATATTATCCTCTGGAATATGTGACGCATCTTACCAATTAATAATAGAATTAATTCCAGACACTCTTACTCAATCACAGAAGACATTCATAATGTGCTCATGTCGCTGGTACTCATGAGTGATGTGCTCTGTTATGCCCACCAGAGAACTGCCATGTCACGCAATCACCATGTCACGCAATCCATGTGCACTTGTGTTCAATAAAGAGACAGTATGCTTAAAGGGCTTTGTTTTTTGAACTCCCTATACCATTTCAGATTTACTATGCCAGTTGGAGTAAGGGCAAGTTTAGCAGATGTTCTGTCTTGCAGGCCAAACACGGAAGAGCCTTGGCAGTAGCTGTAAGCCATACGGTAAGAAAGAGGCAGCGTGAGGAATGAAGAGAGTCCGTGGAGGTCAAGACTGGGTGGGAGGGAGTGGTTTGAGGAGGTGCAATGTAGGGGGGGGTGGAGAAGGGCGCTTGAGGGATGATCTGCCAAAACACTTCAGCAAATTTTTCTTGGTTTTTTTTCATCTTCTGGCCAGGAAAATGACACCAAGTGAATAGTGACAAGAACAGGATCTCACTCCAGTACAATGCTGTTTTCCTCAGAGACACATTAAGCAAGAAACACTTCGCAGAAACAAAGCACTAAAAAATAAATCACTTTTTTTCCCTCGAGTGGTTGCTACTACATTTTTTTCCCCAGCTACAGCTTTTACTTCCACTGCTTAATAACCAAGCAATGGACCTCACAAACGTAAGATACATATCAAACCACATACAGTATACACAACAGTGAGTTGCCTTACAGAGAAGAGGTGGAAAATCTCAAGACATGGTGCGAGAGTAACAAACTGAGTCTCTAGGTTGTCAAGATGAAGGAGATGATCATCAACTTCAAGAGGACCAGGAATGGCCACGCTTGACTCCACATCAACAGTTCTGTAGTGGAGAGAGTGGAAAGCACCAAGTTTCTTGGAGTTTGCTTAACTAGTGACCTGTCATGGATGCACAACATCTCCTCTCTTGTCAGGAAGGCACATCAGCGATTGTACTTCCTGAGAAGACTGAATTGGTCAAGGCTACCAGCCACCATCATTTCAACCTTCTGCAAGAGCTCTACCAAAAGCATCCTGGCCGGCTGCTTCACAGTGTGGTATGGTTGCTGCAGAGAAATGGAATGGAGGTCAATCCACAGAGTGGCAGAGAGGATCAATGTAATCTCCCTCCCAGAATGTGTCCATTCTGCTGGGATCGTTGTCTGAAGAGGGCACGCAAAACCATTGAGAACCCCTTCCACCCTGGACACAGCATTATTCAGCGGCTTCCATTGGGAAAGTATCAGTGAGAGTGTCACCAGGCTGAGGAACAGCTGCTTCCCACGGGCAGCGAGAATGCTGAATGACCAAAGGAAATGCTCACACTAACCATCTGAGACTCTCATATTCACAAACCAACATTTACTTATTTATTTATGTAAATGGCTATTTGTCCTGCATACTTGTCCTCAGGTCAAGAATAAACTCCAGAGGGTTGTTAACTCGGCTGCAATATCACAGGCACCAGACTTCACTTCATCAAGGACATCTACAAGAGACGGTGTCTTAAAAAAAAGCAGCCTCTATCCTCAAAGACCTCTACCACCCAGGCCATGCCCTCTTCACTCTGCTACCATTGGGAAAAAGGTACAGGAACCTAAAGATGAGCACTTAGCAGCACGAGGACAGCTTTTTCCCCACTGCCATCAGATTCCTGAAAAATCAATGAGTCAAAGACACTGCCTTAGTTTTCGTGCATTTTTAAAATTTATAGTAAACATAATATAATATAGTTAAAATATGAATGTTTGCACGATGATGCTGCCACAAAACACTGAATTTCATGGCTTGTTCATGACAATAAATTCTGATTCTGATGTGCATTGTTTGTCTGTATGTGCATTATGTTTGGTTGTGTGTCTGCGTATTTTGTGCCAAAGACCGGAGAACGATGTTTTATTGGATTGAACTTGTGCAACCAGATGATGATAAACTTGACTTGACTACAGGACCCATCATGACAGAACTTAACAATCAGAATAATCTAGCCACCAGACAAGTTCAAACCTTCCACCTGACTATCTGCCACTGTGCCTGATTTAAGTCAAACTCACTTCCTTTGTGTCCATTCAAAGGACAGCACCTGCTCATTAGTCAGGAAGGGGGACGCAAGGCCTACAGTTCCTAAGGAGGTTGAGGAGGTCACAGTCACAGCAATGTTCCACAGGAGCACAATATAGGTGGCATGGTTGATGCAGCAGTCAGCACAATGTTTTTACAGCATCAGTAATTGTGACCGGACCGGAGTTTGAATCCTGCACTGTCTGTAAGGAGTCTGTACATTCTCCCTATGTGTTGGTTTCCTCTGCTTGTTCTGGTTTCCTCCCATGTTCCATAGACATACAAGGTTGGCAGGTTAATTGATCACAAGGGTGTGTTTGGGTGGCACGGGCTCCTGGGCCAGAAGAACCTGTTCTGTGCTTTCTATCTAAAGTATATATCTAAGGGTCCAAGATTCAGATGGGTTGCTTTATCATTAATAATGAATTTCACCTCCATGATAACTGACAAAGCCCTTAATTTCTCCATCTCACATCTTCACCCCGTTCCTCTAAATGAGACCCTTCCCCTTATCCTCCAATTTCACACCAGCAGTCCTCATATTCAACCAACCCATTTCTGCCACCTGTGGAGGAATATACCCAGATCTGGTGCGATGCTGCTATATTTGAATGGAATGGTTAGCTGTTTTTCTCCCGAAGAGGCTGCCTGATCCGCTGAGTAATTCCGACATGTTCTTATTTTTTTATTTCGGAATATTCTCCAGGAGTAACTCAGTGCCAGTGCAAAGTTTGACAATGGGAGCAAAAACGGATCCCTTTGATCTTCTGTTCAAAATTGATCTGTGTATTTCGAAGCAGATTTTGCCCCTCCCTGTGAACCACCCTAAACTGGTTATATATTGTATCAATGGCATTCACATCTTGAGAGGAAATGGTCAGGTTATTGCCAATCAAGCCCAGCAACTGCACTGATGGAAATAATTTAAGTTGACTTTAATCTGCATAACTTATGTATGACTATTTTCCATTACCTTCTGGAGAAATAGCCCTGTTTTAACTGAGGGAAGTTGATGTAGACATGTCCATGTCCCTCGCGGGCTGCTGGAGTCTGGCTCATGGGAGCCAGCTATCGGAACTAGGACTCGAGAAGGTGTTGAGGCCAAGACAGGCTCCTGAAAGGCCTCAGGCACTGAAGGTTTCCTGTGCGCATCAGAGATCAGGATCTGGAGCTCAGGATGCCGATGATTTGAGCAGGAGCTTGTGTGACTGCAGAGTACTGGAGGCAAATCCACGACCATCCAGTGTCTCCAAATGACCTCTCTTTTGCTTCTCCTTCTCTTATTGTTATGGGCACTGGACAGCGCTCACGATGTCTTTTTGTTTGCCTTACATTTTCAATGTATTATTACGTGAAAATAAAAGGGACCTTTGAACCATTTTTTTCCAAGATTTCCTTTATACCTGAAAGTATTAACCTCTGACCATAGTCAGAGTATGAGGTAACCAGGTCACCATGCTGGCCCTGTGTGAGAGCATGAAGCCAGCCTTGTTCACCTCGGTCACAACGTCTGCAACTATGAAAGTCATGGCAACACTTGACCATAACAAAACAGGGTCAAAACTGACACCCTAAAGCAATAACAGAGGCATCAGCTCCAGTGTTTCTGAAGGCGCAGACAGCAGGAACCAGTCCAGGCCAGATCCAGGGTTTATATTGTGGCTTCGTGAGGTCTTATATTTAACCTCGTCAATTCCCTTGTGGAGAGAGAGCCAATTCCCCTGAAGTTCTCGTTTACCTTCATCCTCAGGAAAAGGAAACAGTTGGAAAAGTCAGTATTTTTTTCAAATCCTCTTTGAAAACCATCCTGAGGTCTAGGCATTGGTTCTAACAAGGCTTGAAAGATACCTGTACTAAAGTGGAAACTCTTCTCTCCTCCCCTGCGATGTCCCTTTCTGTGTAATTCTCAAAAATGATGCAAAAGCAGCGAGGAGTAGTGCTATGAAGCAGCTGCGAGATGATTTCTACAATCTTTTGCCAGGTTTTGCTTCTGAAATGCAATATCCAGATTTTAAAGCACTGCTCCATGCAGAGCATATTGTTCCTGGTTTGGAACCATAAAACATTACAGCACAGAAAACAGGTCTTTTAGTCATTTTGTTCTGTGCCAAACTATTATTCTGTCTAGCCCCACCGATGCATGTAGTCCATAGCCCTCCATAACCCTTCCATCCATGTACCTGTCCAAATTCTTCTTAAATTTTAAAAGTGAGTGCACATTCACCAACTGGCAGCTCGTTT
Source organism: Narcine bancroftii (assembly GCF_036971445.1). NCBI lineage: Eukaryota > Metazoa > Chordata > Chondrichthyes > Torpediniformes > Narcinidae > Narcine > Narcine bancroftii. The sequence goes on along the minus strand of NC_091471.1, from coordinate 358,356,534 downwards.
CATACTCCCACCACTCGCTGCATGAAGAAATTTCCCTAATGTTCCCTCTAAACTTCTCCCCCTTTCAACCATAACTCACGTTCTCTGGATTGTATCTCATCTAATTGTAATGCGCGTCGAAAGAACCAAAGACTTGTTGATCCAAACCAAGGCTTTTATTAACTAAAAAACTGGAGCATACCACAAGTAGGTCGACCAGTCCAGAATGACCTGGTCGGGCTAGGAGCAATCCTTTAAGACCTGCCAGTAGGTGTGGCTACGCTCTCAGCCAATCACAGTCATCCTACACTACCATCTGTACATATACACGTTGGTGATAGAATCTGTACTATCACATTAACGTCAGAGGAAAAAGCCTGCTTGCATTGGCTTTCTCTATACCCATTATAATTTTGCATACCTCTATCAAATTTCATCTCATTCTTCTATCCCTCTGGGATTTAAGTCCTAACCTGTTTAACCTTTGTCTGTAACAGATTTGAGGAGAAACTGGGTCATTTATAACCATGAAAGGTTAGAAGAAGGTTGAAAGGTTAGAAGAAGGTTAGAAGGTTAGAAGAATAAGATAGGATCCTATAGAAACCAATCAGATTATAACAGGACTTGACAAGCTCTGTGCAGAGAAGGCGTTCCTGATGGAATTAATGTGCAGGTCTGTCATCACATGATTAGGCGTGACGATATTTAACAGTGGGGATGGGTGGCTGGAGGGTCCTGGTGACCTATTCCTTCTCCTATCTTCTTGTGAAAGGGCAAGGGAGTGAGTGTATGATAGTTTGTTTTCACTGTAATTCATGCTGCTGTGATTTAATACTCCAATTCATCCTGATGGCACACTATAATTTGTCCATCGGTGATTTTGCACTGTGATTTGTACAGCAGTGCTTCTTTATGAAGATTTTGCCGTGCAATATGTTCACACTCTCACCCTTCCTGCAGTGAATTTCAGCTGCGAATCAATCTCCTGCCATCAGTTTTCGCAAGCATTTTTATTGGTCTCGTCCATGGAAAGCAGATATTCTTAGCAGGGTTCAAAGGATACAATTTTTGATTTCTTGCTGGTTATAAAGGTAAGTGCAAGTTATTTTTTCAGCGTAGCTTTACAATGACCAAAAGCTCTCTGAGTTCTTAACATTCATCAATCTCTGGATTCCAGCTATTCACAAAAGCCATCAAATGATGACCGAACATGAGAAAACTGTATAGTATCTTACTAGCCACTTGTAAAGTTCTGGCTGTCTCTTTCTGAAATAGGATGAAAAGACAAGGTTCCCTCAAACCATGATGCAAAGCTCAAGCCCAAACTATTGGTTATATAGCTTCATCTTTGCTGTATAAAGTGCACAGTTTGACCAGCTGAGTTTCTCCAGCAATGTGTTCATACTTCAACTACAGTGTGTGCAGACATGAGTGCTTTACTTCCCTCATAGTTTATCTGAAATGCCGTTTAACTTCTCTTGATGAGAATGGCACCAAATATTCCGTTAAAGGGAAAAAATTAAACAACATTTAGGTATCATACTGTGCTCTGCAGGACAGAAGAAAATCTATATCCAGTGATCTTTGGAATCTTACAAACTCTTGCTGCATTAATCTTTATTTTAAATCAGTATAATCTAGTCTCAGAATCTCGATTGCTAATTTCCCTCGAGAAGTTGATGGTGAGCTATATGTTGGAACCACCACACTCCTTGTGGACTAGGTACATCCATAAATATTGCCAGGATTTGACCCAGCAATGCTAAAAAAAATGATGACTCTTGAAGGACACCCTTTGCTCACTGCTATCTACGGGCAGTAGCGACAGAAGCCTGAAATCGTCGCTCAAGAAGAGTTTTTTTCCCAATATGTATCATGCCTTTGAACCTCATCTGAACCATAATACGACTGCAAGGTCTGTCTCCACGACGGAAACAGCATGTTTTTTTCCATCTCTAACACATGGGTTTAGACGAGACGGACGTGGACCAAATGCAGGCAAGTGGGATATTTTGAGTGAGAGGGATATTTTAGTCAGTATGAGCAAATTGGGACAAAGAGATTGTTTCCACACAGTATGACTCTTTGTCTCGATAACTATGAATATTTATTATTTATTTTATTTTATTTTCCTTTTTTTTGTTTCAGGCATCTTATATGTTATATCTATATTGTTGTTCATGGTTTTTACATAAGTGGGCAGCTGCAGCAAGTAAGACTTTCATTGGATCTGACAATAAGTAACAATAAATTCTTATCATTCATTCAATTCAATAACTGAGAGTCAGAAGGGAATTTACAAGTGTTGCACTTTGATGAGCAACTATCCTTGTCTGTCAAGGTCATCGAGTTTGGAAGCACAGCCAGCAAAGCCTAGGAGAGAGGCTGCATATTTCATAGATGGCATGTGTGGTGCACTGTTAGCCAGAATCAGACACACACGAAGATAAAGACTGTACAACAGTCACTGGTCAGAGGGGAAGTAGGGGGGCTGGCGGCAGGGGTGAGTATGGCCGGTGTGATGCCGCGCGGAGGGGTGGCCAGGGTGGGTACCGGGGTCAACGTTTACGGGTCATATTGGATGGGTGAGGGGCAGGTTCGTCCTAAGACTGAAGCGGGCCCCTGGTGGTTAAGGGGCCCTGCGTGCCCCATAGCTGCCTGGGGACGGGGATGTATGCCCAGTCAGCGTTATCCTGGGTTGGAGGGTGGCGTGGTGTGGAGCGTGCTCCTGTACAACAGGCTTTAATCCACAAAGACTTCCACAAAGCCAGGCTGGCTGTGGCAGCAGCAACTCTGAGTGTGGCCTCGGGAGGCCGGCACAGGCTTATATCCCGGAGGGTGATTGATACCCGACCGGGTGGGGCTTGATCTATTCAGGGCGACTGATTGGCAGAGGGCCAAGAGTGCCCCCTTACATTCCTGCGGTTATAGAGGTTGCCCCCTGCAGTAGGCCGGTGGTACACTCCTGCAGGTACAGAGGTTGCCCCCTGCAGTAGGCCAGAGGTGTACCACCACATTCACCCACTTCTTTAAAATTGTCCCGGGGGGGAGGGGGGGCAGTAACAAGGAATCGCACCCACTATGTACATACAATATTTACAGGTTGAGACGACCCGGCAGCCGCCGGGGTCTCTGTGACTGTCATAGGACTGGCTCCTGGTCACTGGTCAGAGGGGAAGTAGGGGGGCTGGCGGCAGGGGTGTGTGTGGCTGATGTGGTGCCGCGTGGAGGGGTGGCCGGGGTAAACGTTTGCAGGACGTAATGGATGGGTGGGGGGCAGGTTCATCCTAAGGCTGAATTGGGCCCCTGGTCGTCAAGAGGGCGCTGCGTGCCCCATAGTTGCTGGGGACGGGGATGTATGCCCAGTCAGTGTTGTCCTGGGTTGGAGGGTGGCATAGTGTGGTGCCAGGTCCCTGGTTGAGACGGTTTCCTCCCTGCCACTGCTGAACCTAACGTAAACGTAGTTATGGTTTACATGAAAGAGGAAAACCTGCTCCACCAGGGCTTCGGCCTTATGTGTCCGTACATGCTTACGCAGAAGCACCGGTCCCAGGGATGTGAGCCATACTGGGAGTGTCATTCCAGTCACCGACCTCCTGGGGAATGAGAACAGACGTTCGTGAGCGGTCTTCTTGGTAGCCGTGCAAAGCAGTGACCGAATGGCATGGAGCGCCTCGGGCAGGGTATCCTGCCAGTACTCAACGGCCCACCCTTTTGACCTGAGAGCCAGGAGGACTGCCTTCCAGACCACGCCATTCTCGCATTCCACTTGCCCATTGCCTCTTGGGTTATAGCTTGTCATGCGACTGGTCGCGATGCCCCTCGCCGTCAGGTACTGGCGCAGCTCGTCGCTCATGAAACTAAACCCCCAGTCGCTGTGGATGAAGGCGAGGTAGCCAAACATGGTGAAAATCTGCCCCAAGGCCCTGATGACGGTGGCCGTGGAGGTGTCCGGACAAGGGATGGCGAAAGGGAAGCATTTGTACTCGTCCACTACCGTGAGGAAGTGGACGTTTCGGTTCATGGAAGGCAGGGGCCCTTTGAAGTCCATGCCGAGACGCTCAAAAGACTGAGTAGCCTTTACAATGTGGGCCTGGGTGGGGGGGGGGGGGGGGGGGCGGAAGAAGCGGGATTTACACTCCGCACAGACCCAACATGTCCCTGACGTCCCTGATGGTGTATGGCAGATTTCGGGCCTTAACAAAATGGTACAAATGGGTGACGCCCGGATGGCAGAGGAACTCATGCAATGCCTGCAACCTGTTGTCATGCATAGACGCCCAGGTGCGAAAGAGGGCATCAGGGGAGTCGTTAAACTTCCTGGGGCAGTACTGGATGTCGTAGCTGTAGGTTGCCAGCTCGACTCTCCAGTGCAGGATCTTGTCATTCTTGATCTTGCTCTTGTGGGTAGTGTTAAACATGAACATAGAAACATAAAAACATAGAAGATAGGAGCAGGAGTAGGTCATTTGGCCCTTCGAGCCTGCTCCGCCATTCAATGAGATCATGGCAAAGTTCGCCATGACCCGCTGGTCTGTGAGGAACATGAATCTCCTGCCGGCCAGGTAGTGGCACCAGTTGCGGACCGCTTCCACAATCGCCTGGTGGAGTGCCCTAGCTCAAAGCTGCGAAGGATCCTGGAGAAGAAGGTGACGGGGCGCCCCCTTTGTTGAGGGTAACAGTGAGGGCCACCTCGGAGGCATCACTCTCCACCTGGAAGGTGGAGTCCTCATCCACAGCCTACATCGTGGCATCTGCGATGTCTTGGCTGATGCAGGTGAAGGCTGCCTGTGCCTCAGGTGGGAGTGGAAAAGTTGTGACTTGGGCCAGTTGGTGGATCTTGTCCGAGAAGCGAGTAATAATAGAACAGGCCCAGGCACCTGCGGCAGGCCTTTCGCATGGGGGGAGGGGTAACTCTATTAATGGGCGCATCCTTTCCGGATCTGGGCTGACGATGTACCCCAGGATGGCAAGGTGAGTGGTGCTGAACACACACTTCTCCTTATTGTAAGTGAGGTTCAGCTCCGTGGCCATCTGGAGGAATTTTTCCAGGTTAGCATCATGGTCCTGCTGGTCACAGCCACAGATAGTGACGTTATCCAGATATGGGAACGTCACCTTCAGCTTGTGCTGGTCTACCATGCAATCCATCTCCTGCTGGAAGACAGAGACCCCGTTCGTGACCCCAAAAGGAACCCGATGGAAATGGTACAGGTGCCCGTCCACCTCAAAGGCAGGGTAGGTCTTGTCCTTCGGGTGGATAGGGATTTATTAATACGCCGACTTCAGGTCAATCATGGAGAAAACCTGGTAGCGAGCTATCTCATTGACCATGTCAGCGATCCTCGGCAGTGGGAAGGCATCCAGCTGGGTGTACCAATTAATGGTCTGTCTGTAATCCACGACCATCCTCAGCTTAATTCCCCCTTTGACCACCAGGACCTGGGGTCTCCAAGGGCTGTTACTGGGCTCTATAATGCCTTCTGCCAGGAATCGCCGCACCTCCGCCTTGATGAAGTCCCTGTCTGCGGTGCAATAGCGCCTTCTTCTGGTGGCAACCGGCTTACAGCCTAGCGCAAGATATGGGAAGAGCACTGGTGGGGTGATGCGCAATGTGGAGAGGCCGCAGGTTGGCTGGGGCTGGTAGGATGGTGTGCTGTGCAATGTGAGTGGAGGTTGGGGCCCCCCGAAGGCAAGGGTGACACTTTGCAGGTAGCACAGGAAATCCAGGCCCAGGAAGAATGGTGCGCAGAGTTTGGGCATGACCAGGAGCCTGAATCCTGTGTAAGTCTTCCCTCCCACTGTTATATTGACCGAGCAGTGCCCGAGGGTACCAACAGTCTTATCCTTGGAGGCGAGGGCGATCGAGTAGGTGGTGGGGTGGACCTGTGGACCATGCTTGGGTGAATGAAGCTCTTGGTGCTGCCACTGTCAAATAGGCACTTTGTTACCTGCCCATTGTCTCGCACGTCCATCATCGAGCACCCGAGGTCGTGGGGGATGTCCCTGGTCAGCATGGTGGCAGCCAGAACCTCTCGGAGTCGGTGTTATCGCTATCTGGAGGGATGGAGAGTGTCGATAGGGCAGCCTGGTCATCGCCCATGTTGACCACGTTGACATCGGTCGTGGGGTGCAGCAAGCAATAGCCAATGGCCTCCGGAGGCGTGGGGAGCGTCAGTAGGGTGGCTTGGTCATCATCCGTGTTGGCCACATTGCCGTCGGTCACTGGGTGTGGTGTGCGGCAGCTGATGGCACCCAGAGGCATGGGGAGCGTCGATAGAGCAACCTGGTCATCGCCCGTGTGGACCACGTCATTCTCAGTCTTGTCGGGGGCCCTCTGTGTCAGGCGCTGCCTGGCCCAAGATGGCAGCGGCACGTGGGGGGCCTCTGCGTGGCTGGCCTCCTTCCCCAGCCATGTCCCCTGCGCCAGGGGAAGTGACATCGTTACGTCGGCCGGAAGTGACATCACACCGTGAGCTTGAAGTGACATTGCTGTAGTTCTCAGTGAGCAATGCCGGTGAGGGCAGGGGTTGGTGCAGATGCTCGGGGCACATTCTGCAACGGTCACTGGCTAGGCCGGATGTTGCGCAGTCGAAGTCGGGGAAGGCAGAAGCCATCACGGGGACAATGGCGCCACCCGGCATGCGCACGTGGGGGGTTCCACAGGGGAGGTGGGGGAGGTCATAGAGGGCCGCTGAGCTGCTGGCAGGTTTAGAGAGGCAAACTTTTGCAAAGTGGTTTTCTTGCCGCATTGGGAACAATACTGGTTCCTAGCTGGGCAGTTTTGGCACAATCGTCGATCTGACCCACACCAGGACCCACAGTACTTACAGGGGCGCTGGGCGCCTGCCACAGTGACGTTCTCCTCCCCAGCTCGGCCTGTGAGAGGGCCAAAAGGGAGCCTGTGGGAACCTGGAATCGAAGGCTTCGACATTCAGGGCTGCTGCTTCCAGGGTTTGGACCATTTCCACAGTCCTGGTAAGGGCATAGATATTGTCTTCCAGCAGCTTCTGCCGGATGGTCGTCGGACGAAGGCATCCTGTATCAGCCTCTTGACCTCCTCTGCACCTACCCCGGGTTCAGCCAGATACGGATGGGCCAACTCTTGCAAGTGTCCCAGGTAAGACTCAGCCATCTCCCCAGGTTGCTGGGCTCGGGTGTTGAGGAGGTATCTTACACAGACCACATTCATGGGGGGCTTGTACAAGTTCTCGAGAGTGTCCATTGCGCTCTTGTACGTGGAGCAGCCTTTGGTTACCTGGAAGGTGCGGGGACTCAGCTTTGACCGGAGTAGGACCAATCTCTTCCAATCAGAGTCCAGGATGTTGCCCTCTTGTGCCTCGATGATTGCCTCGACCACGTAATGCCAAATCTCGAAGCGTGTCTGGGCTTCGGGTGGGGTAGGTTGACCTCGAGGCTCCCTGCGCACAGGAGTTTTTTCATAACCGCTTTGGGAAAATTTTGTGGATTAAATTGTGATGCACTTTTAGCCAGAATCAGACACACACAAAGATAAAGACTGTACAACAGGCTTTAATCCACAAAGACTTCCACAGAGTCAGGCTGGCTGTGGCTCCAGCAACTCTGAGTGAGACCTTGGGAGGCCGGCGCAGGCTTATATCCTGGAGGGTGATTGACACCTGACCAGGTGGGGCTTGATCCATTCAGGCTGACTGATTGGCAGCCGGCCAGGTGTTGTCCTGTCCCTTTACACTCCTGCAGTAGGCCGGAGGTACACTCCTGCAAGTACAGAGGTTGCCCCCTGCAGTAGGCCGGAGGTACACTCCTGCAGGTACAGAGGTTCCCCCCTGCAGTAGGCCGGAGGTACACTCCTGCAGGTACAGAGGTTGTCCCCTGCAGTAGGCCGGAGGTACACTCCTGCAGGTACACTCCTGCAGGTACAGAGGTTTCCCCCTGCAGTAGGCCGGAGGTACACTCCTGCAGGTACAGAGGTTGCCCCCTGCATTCGGCCGGTGGTACACTCCTGCAGGTACAGAGGTTCCCCCCTGCAGTAGGCCGGTGGTACACTCCTGCAGGTACAGAGGTTGTCCCCTGTAGTAGGCCGGAGGTACACTCCTGCAGGTACAGAGGTTTCCCCCTGCAGTCGGCCGGTGGTACACTCCTGCAGGTACAGAGGTTCCCCCCTGCAGTAGGCCGGTGGTACACTCCTGCAGGTACAGAGGTTGCCCCTGCAGTAGGCCGGAGGTACACTCCTGCAGGTACAGAGGTTGTCCCCTGCAGTAGGCCGGAGGTACACTCCTGCAGGTACAGAGGTTACCCCCTGCAGTAGGCCGGAGGTGAACCACCACAGTATGTCCCTGCACCTCTGCTGATGAAGGTAACTCATAAAATTCCAATCAAATGGTTTCTTAGCTTTGGTTTCTTCATTTTCTTTGAGCATTGATGGACCATGAAGATTTTGCTTCCTGAACACTCCTGGGTATATTTAAGGATTTTAGGCTGCTGATCATGAAAAACACCTTAACATTTTCCAATCATGTATTGTTTTATTTTTTTGTGATTTCCTGTCATATTTTAAGTCTACTAAAGTGAACTGTTATGTCAGTCCAATCAGGCCTGGGCTTGCAGACAGTGCAGGTACAATGCATATTTTGCTTAGTCAGAATAGATGCAGACAGGTGATAAAAGCAGCTCACTTATTCATATGTTGTGCATATGATATAGATTGAACGCACGTTGATGCACAGGTTCTTCAGGCAATAGCATGGAGGGAGTACTTAACAATAGAATTTATTGTCTTCAGGAAGATTCAATGCAGCAGAAATGTCTCGTCAATGTCACAAGAGCTGCAGTACATTCTATTCTATTTGTGGCAAGTATACGCTTAATGCTAAATTCAATCAAAGTTCATTTAATCTTTCTCCAACTTCCTACATGATTCATGTTTGTGTTCACCTTGAAGTTGTCTATCATAATCTCCAAAATTTTTTCAGGGATCAAACCTTTTGAAAATAGTGTTATTAGATACACTCCTGATGTGCCCTGTAGATGATGAACTGTTCAGGTTGGATGAGATGGTGAGTCACTCAATGCAATCTAAGGAGCCTCTGACATTCTCTTGGAGCCAGAAAAGAGTCTGGCCACTTGTAACTCCTAGGATGTTAATAGTGCGCCTTTCAGAAGTGATAACACTCCTCAATGTTAAAAAAAGCAAATTTACACATTCTCCTGTAATGCATGGCCACTAGCCGGCCAATTGTGCATTGCAAATCTGACTCCCTATTTAGCAGCCAGAATTGAATTCTTGTCCACGTTTTCCAGCACATAGTGCATCCTTATCTGATGACCAGCAAAATGAACGTCACATTTTTTTCAAAAAGTCATCGTGTAAGTTGAAATTCTCAGGCTCAGATGAAGTACCTCAGCACATCACCACTGAGTTCAGGACAGTTTAGTTTTATCATCGATTCCAAGAGATGAATTGTCACAAACATCACAAAGAACTTCACTGGCTCAAGTTAAAAACCCCAGTTCTATTATCAAGGCTGTCCCATAGCTGATTCTTTTCCATCAGAATGCATTACTTTGTTTGCCTCTAAAGCACTCCAGGGGTTTGATTCAACATGGTTCCAATGTAAGACTGAAATCGAAGTCAAACTTTATAAAAGGGATATACATTTCATCTTCTTTTCAGCCCAAGGCTGAAGGGAAGAATCATCCTGCTTTTCACCCAGCACAATTTCCCTTGGATGCAAAACCTACTCAATTCACTAGTGCATGTAAAATAGCCAAACACTGTTAGCTTGCTGTCTGGATAGTAATCTATTTGCAAGGAAAATATAAGTGGAGTATTTTTATTAATTATTTTAAAACTAGCGAATAAAAACAGAACATTTATGCTGAAGTGTTTCATTGGATTTTATGACCAATTTTAATTGAATGTCAAAACAAAGAGACAGACTGCTCATTCCTCAAAATTACGATCAAAATGCAGAGTGATCTGAAATGTGACAGGCTGACTTCACTTAGCAACATTGATTCCGGTGGCTAGAGACTTCGAATCATTAGAATGGCAAATTGCGACTTCACAGAACCATTACGGCTTCAGTTCTTACCTGAATTTAATCCAATGCTTTTTTTTAAAATCATCTGCCATTTAGTTCATGGAGGTAACCTAGATTATTTGCAGATGCTGGGGTCTGGTGCAGACCACAAAAAGTGCTGGAGAAACCCAACAGATCAAGCAGCAGCACCCATAGAAAATAAAAGGCTGTCAATGTTTCATGCCTGAGCCCATCCTTCAAGAGTTTGTTTGTGGGCTTTTCTGAAAGAATTCCTTTGTTGAACGGCATTGACTGAATGCAGTAGGAAGCAGTCAGGTTTGTGTGATGCCCTGCCACACAATGTTTATTTGCAGTGGGCTTTTGATTGTGATCATGGTGGGTTGTAAGCATTATGGTCAATGCTCATTCCCAATCTGGTCACTCTCAATATCGATTCAAATTAAAGAATCCTCTTTTACATGGTGCCTCTGTTCAGCCAATGAAGAATGTGTTGGCTATTTTGTTGATAATTTGTGCACATCAGGATACCACAAAAGCAATGTGGTGAAAGAGCAAAGAAATTATTTGATATCATTATTGCGTAATACCAGCTCTCAATAAAGCCTACAAGTTGCAGCAGGGTTGAACAAGTTCTAGAACTATACGCACTGATATTTAAAAGAATGAGAGGAGATATTATAGAAATGTATGAAAGGCATAGATAAGATAGAAATAGATACGTTGTTCCTATTGGTGGAGGACACTAGAACTTGGGGTCATAACCTCAAGATTCAGGGTAGTAGATTTAGGATGGAGACAACAGATGAGGAGATACTGCTTTTCCCAGAAAGTGGTGAATCTATGGAATTCACTGCCCATTGAAGCAGTGGAAACGACCTCAGTGACAAGGTTGGATAGATTTTTACATAGTAAGGGAATGAAGGGATATGGAGAAAAGGCAGGTAGATTGGATGAGCCTATCATCAGATCAGCCATGATCTCATTGAATGGTGGAGCAGGCTCGATGGGCTCCTATTTCTTAGGTTCTTGTGAAAGGGAGCTCCTGTGAGAATCATTACTCGATCATTAAGGAAACTGGCTGTTTAATCCATGCAGGCCCATGTATGCTCATCCTACATTAATCCTGTTGCATTTTCCCCACATTCGCTTCAATTCCTCCCAGATTCTGCCACTCACCTACATGGTAGTGGCAATTAACTTACCATCTCATAGAATCATGTTCAGTCCACCTTGTCTACATACTTTAAGAAAGATGTGAAAGCTTTGGTGTAGATGTGAAAAAGATTGACCAAAATCCAAAGGTCATTTATTATGAGAAGGAGTGGAAAAACCAAGGTTGCTCTCTTTGGAACAGCAGAGATTGTGAGAAAATCTGAGAGCGGAATTTAACATCGCAAAGAATATAGACAGAGTCGCCATAAAAATAAAAGAACCATGGAGCGCAGAAACAGGCCCAACTTCTCCATGTTGACTGTGATGCTTATTTACACTAATCCTCCTTGCCTGCATTGGGCCCTATTCTGGTTGGCTACAGGTTACCAGTAGTGTACCACAGGGCTCAGTGTTGGGGCCACTTGTTATGTTGCATGTAAATTATTTGGATTGTGAAATGGCTTTGTGGCTAAATTTGTGGATGATACAAAGGTAGGTGGAGGGGAAGTGGCAAATGAAACACCATGTTGGGAAGTGTACTGTCATGCTCTTTGGTAGCAGGAATAAAAGGGCAAATTATTATTTGGATTGGGAGAAAAGTCAAAATTCAGAGTTGCAAAGGGCCTTGGGAGTCTTCGTGCAGGTTGAATCAGTGGTAAAGAAGGCAAATGCAATGTTGGAATTTATTTCCAGACGAATAGGATAGAAGAGCAGGGATATGATGTTAAGACTTGATAGGTACTGTTGAGGCCTCACTTGGAATATGGAATAGTTTTGGGCACCTTATTTAAGAAAGGATGTGTTGGCATTGGAGAGGGATCAGAGAAGATTTACAAGAATGATTCCTGGAATGAAGGGATTAGCATATGAGGAAGGTTTGACGGCTCTTGGACTGTACTCCTTGGAGTTCTGAAGAATGGGGGTGGCGGGGGGGGATTCTCAGAAGCATCTCAAATGTTGAAGGTCTGAACACAGTGGATGTGGCAAAGATGTTTCCCATGGCAGGGGAGTCAAGGGCACAACTTCAGGATTGAAGTACGCTGTAAAATAGAGATGCAGAGGAATTTCATTAGCCAGAGAGTGGTGAACCTCTACCACAAATGGCTGCAGAAGCCGTCAATGGGTGTATTTAAGGCAGAGATTGGTCAGTATCTGACTAGTCAGGTTATCAAAGGTTATGGGGAGAAGACAGGGGAGTGGGGCTGAGTGGGAGAACGGATCAGCTCATGGCGGGATGGTGGAGCAGACTCAACGAGTCAAATGGCCTACTTCTTATGGTTTTACATCCCTCAACTTCTTTCCTAACCAAGTACCTTTTGCTTTTGCTGTCTTTCCCTTCTTTTTCTCCTATTGTTAGGGGCACCAGGCAATGCTCATGGCAACTCTTTGTTGCCTTAAGGCAGACAAAAGTTGAGATGCATATAAAATTTTTCATATATTAATATGTGACAATGAAGAGACATTTGAACCTTTACCTGTCCAGATGTCATCTATGTGTTGCAATTGTGTCCACTCAACCACACACTCTGCCATCTCGTTTCATGTAACCATCACCCTATGTATGAAAAAAAAATCTGTACCTCAGATCCCAAGTAAGTTTTTCCCTACTCACGCTAAACCTGTACTCTCTAGTGTTGGATCCCTCTCCCCCCTGCACCCCCTCCGGGAAAATGGCTCTCACTATATAAATCTCCATCAGGTCATTCTTCATCCTCCTACGTTCCAGTGAGAATAAACCAAGCCTATCCAATCTCTCCTTGTGATTACAGTTTTACATTTCAAGCAACATCCATGTGAATCTGAAGACAAACAAGAGGATATAGACAGTAGAACAAGGGGCAAAACACAATCTCTTGGTCAACCAGAACCCTAATGTGAGGCTCTTGATGAAGGGTTCCATCTCAAAACATTGACCATTTTTTTCTCCCTCTGATGCAAGTCGAACTGCTGAATTCCTCCAGCAGACGCATTTTGATTCTGGTGAATCTCCTCTGCCCTCTTTCTATCCCCGTACTGCAGTGGCAGAATTGTCCACAAGTCTGTAAATATAGTACAGCTGTATCATGATGTCCTAGCTCTCGTCCTCAGTGCCTCCACCCGGTCGGTGCATCTTTGTAATGTGGAAAGGGGAAAGCTTGGCCTCCTGCAGGGAACCTATGCAGTCATAGATGACTGTGAGTCATCTGCTTTACAAGGTGTACCTTCAAATAAATAATATATACAACCCCTTTCGTGGAGAAGTTTAGTCTCATGGCAACCACAGGGCCAGTTAGCCAAGGCTTCTTTTTTCACTGCCTTCAAGCAATGCCCTGACTTGATGTCCATAACATTTGCTCCTTTCTGCAGACAATGGCCAGACCAACTGTCAGTGGCCAAGCCCACTTTGCCGATTGGACATTTGATCCCTTAGAGCTGCTACTTTTCACATCCGACCTTCTTTCACAGCATCTGCAAATCACCAATAAAACATTTGCAAATCATAATGTTAAAAAAAATGCATGCAAGGACCACAGCAGAAACATGTGATGCAAATGGAACATATGTGGACACAGAGGTGAATTATGGTAAATAAACGACTCGTGAAATGAGACTAAGTAAGTCATGCAAACAGTTTATTTTTCCTAACCTACTGAGGGCCGCCATGCAGAATCATTAGGCACAGAAGCGGTGCTCCCCCCAATAGCTCACTGTGTATTCACCCAGTGGACGGAGGAGCCAATTCACAAGGTCAGCAGCTCTCAGCCAGGGTAGAGGGCAAACCTTCTACTCAGCTTTCCCAGCCATGGTGGCCAAACTAAAGAGAAGGTTGGCTGAATGGTGCCCCAATAGCAACCTCACACTCAATGTCATCAAAACCAAGGAGCTGATCGTTGACTTCAGGAAGGGAAAACCAGAGGCATAAATGCAGTGACCATTCAGGAATCAAATTCATATTTCAGATTTATTGTCAGAGTACCAATTTTTGGTAGTGCAAACAATAAACTGTATGTAGCATATACATGTAAACAGTTAAAGAACAGTAAACAGATGATGAATTCAAACAAACCGACTGTGCAATAAAGAGATTTTTTTTAAAGTCAATAAAGTGCAAAAGTAAGAGTCCTTAAATTAGTCCCTGATTGAGTTTGTTATTGAGGAGGCTGATGGTGGAGGGGGAGCAGCTGTTCCTGAACCTAGTGGTGTGAGTCTTTTGGCACCTCTACCTCTTTCCTGATGGCAGCAGCAGGGTGATGTGGATCCTTGATTATTGTTGCTGTTCTCCAATGGCAGTGTTCCCTGTAGATGTTCTCAATGATGGGGAGGTTTTTCCTGGCCAGTGTCCACTATCTTTTGGAGGGCTTTACACTCACGGGTAATGGTGTCCCCATACCAGACCATGATGCAGCTGGTCAGCACAATTTTTTGGGATTCCATCGACGTGGAAGCTCCAGGACAAATCCTCGAAGATGTTGACACGCAATAATTTGAAGTCCTTGACCCTCTCCACTACTGAGCCTTTGATGTGTTTCCCTGACTCCCATCTGAAGTCCACAATCATCTCCTTGGCTTTGCTAACGTTGAGCACAAGCTTGTTGTCATTACTCCATTACACCGTTATCTCCCTCCTGCTGTTTGTTATTCTACTGACAACTGTGGTGTCATCGACAAACTTGTAGAGAGCATTGAAATTCTTCCTGGCCACACAGTCACGGGTGTATAATGCTTAGGCTAAGCAAGCATCCTTGGGGTGCACCTGTGTTGATAATTATTGACTGTGGTCTTCCAAGGAAAAAGTCAAGAATCCAATTGCAGAGTGGGGTACAGAGGCCTTGTAGCTTCTTGACCAGCACTGAGGGAAAAATGGTATTGAAGGCCGAGCTGTGGTCGATGAAGAGCAGCTATTTTCAACTGTTTTCAAGGTGATCTAGAGCTGAGTGGAGAGGCAGCGATATTGCATCTGCTGTGGAGCAATTGCAGTGATAGGTGAGTTGCAGTGGGTCCAGATCATTGTCCACCATATAACCAATCTTAGTGTCAAATACGTTGAATAAATAATTAAATAAATTGAGAGTTGAAAACAATTGGCGGAAGCAGATTAACTATGGCAGTCGTGGATTTTTTCAGCTTTTATACAAGTTCAAACAGCACAGTACAGGCCCTTTAGCCCACTGTGTTGTGCCACCCAATTAAAAAAAATTTTAGACATAAAATTTGGCCAGCAAGTCCGTGCCACCCAATTTACACCCAATTAACCTACACCCCTGGAACGTTTCAAATAATGGGAGGAAACCAGAGCACCTGGGAAAACCCACACAGTTATGTGGAAAACACACAAATTTCTTACAGACAGCATGGGATTCAAATCTCGGTTCGGATCACTGGTGCTGTAAAGGTGTTGTGCTGACCACTGCGCCAACTGTGCCATCCTATTCTAACAACTGCCTTGAATCTCCCTACTACATAACACTCCATTTTTCTCAGTTTCATGTACTTTTCTAATAGTCTCTTAAAAGGTCCTATTGTACCTGCCCCGCCACCATTGCCGGCAGCAATGTTTGTACATGAGTAGACTAGATGAGTTATTCTGACAATCGGGTCATCCTATGGCCACCATTCTGACACTAATCCTTGTATTCCTGGTTTAGTTCATTTCTGTTTCCCACGGCTATGATGAGATTTCAACTCATTTCTTCAGGGAATAGTCCCTGCTTCCTGATACCAGCTCAGCCACAACCAACATGTGGCTGTTATCTGCCATAGTCAATGGACATTTGGCTAAATGACTGAAGAACAATAGTTCAGGGTGCTCCTCCCCCAAATCCAAGGAGATGATTGTGGACTTCAGGAGGACATCAGGAGAACACAAACCAGTTATCATCGAGAGCTCAGCAGTGGAGAGGGTCAAGAACTTCAAATTGCCGGGAGTTAACATCTCCGAGGATCTGTCCTGGTCCCTCCATGTCATTGCAATCATGAAGAAGGCCTGTCAGTGGCTACATTTTGTGAGGTGTTTGAGGAGATTCGGTATATCATCAAAAAATCACAAAAAGCTCTGCAGGTGTACTATGTAGAGCATTCTGGCTGGATGCATCACTGCCTGGTATGGAGGTGCCAATATTCAGAACAAGATAAAACTCCAGACCGTTGCTAACTCAGCCTGCAACATCACAGACACCAATCTTAACTCGATAGAGTTAAGGACATCTACAAGAAGCAGTGTCTTAAGAAAGCAGCCTCTATCTTCAAGGACCCCCACCACCCAAGCCATGTCCTCTTCACTCTGCTACCATTGGGAAAAAGGTACTGGAGCCTGAAGACGAGCACCCAGCAGAACAAGGACAGCTTCTTCCCCGCTGCCATCAGATTCCTGAATGATCAACGAACAAGACGCTGCCTTACTTTGATTTGTTGTGCACTATTTTTATTTATTTTTGTAAGGAGGTTTATATAAATGTTTGCATTGTGATTCTGTCGCAAAAGAACACATTTTCAGGGCAATAAATTCTGATTCGGATTCATTTCTTTTCTTCAGATGCTGCCTGCTTTTTCCATATCTTTCTTCTCTCCTGGCCTCTTCCCCATATCCAATTATCACCTTTTGTCTGTTGATCTGTACTCCTCCCCCTGCCATTTCTTTACAGTCAGATGCCTTGCCTGCTTCTCTCCATACATTGAAGAAGAGCTAAGGCCCAAAATTTTGGTAACATAGCTTGACCTCCATTCGATGCTGCGAGTCCGGCTGAGTTCTTCCAGCATTTCTGTGTGTTTAGTTCAACCCATGGAACGAGGTGGCCACCAAATGTCAGGCAAATCAAAAACACACTGTTACAAAATAAAAGAGAAGCAAACAAAAAGACTATCTGAAATTAAGAAAGGTCCAATTTTGATTTTCCAGAGTTAATGAAATAGGGGAGGAGAAGCAGAAAAATCTTTGCTTTTTATCTCTCAACGTTGGTGCTCACAGAGGTGACGAGACTTTTTTAATGTTAATTTTTTTAATTTAGGCATAGAGCACGGTAACAGGTTCTTTTGGCCCTCGAACCTGTGCTGCCCAATGACACCCAATTGACTTACAACTCAGTATGTTTAGAATGGTAGAAGGATACTAGAGCATCTGGAAGAAACCCAAGCAAATGCTGGGAGAACGTACAAACTCCTTACAGACAGTGCTGGATTCCAGGTTGCTGGCGCTGCAACAGGGTGATGCTAACCGCTGCGCTAACCATGTTGCCCTTAATTGATTGGGACCAGAAAATAATTGCCTAATTATTGCAAAAATGTCTTCAAGACTGGAGGAGGAATTGGTCCAGAGAATCATAGCTTCATCTGCCACAGATTTCCTTTTCCCTTTTGGGCTTATTTATGTCGTACTACCAACTATTTTCACAAATGGAACGGCTTTATCCTTGGGGACGTTCAGGTTCCTCTGCAGTCAGGACAATAGAGACACCTTTCACCTTGCCTCAAGCTACTTGTTGATTGTGTTGAGCTGTTATCAGGAAATGCGGACTATTTCCCAAAGACACGAGTTGAAATCTCATCATAGCTGGGGGAAATTGAAATTAACTAAACCAGGAATACAGGTATTAGAGGTGGCTTCGAACCTTTTTTCCCACTCACATACCACCTTATATAATCCCTATGCCACAGATGCTCTGTGGTTAAGGAATGACTTAAGGTGGTACGTAAGTAGAAAAAATAGGTTGAGGACCACTGGATTAGTGACAGAATGATGACCATGGAACCACCCCCTTGTCAGAATGGATCATCTGGTCCACTCATGTACAAAAGTTATTGATGGATTCCACTCAATGCGTCCGGACCAGAGAGATGATAGAGAGAGAGAGAAATGGAAAACATCCCTCAACAAAATTCTAGTGCTGCTCAAAGATCCCCCTGCAATCATGCCCAGATTTTCCCTATGGCAAAACTCCCTGGGACTCATCTAGCAGATACAAACAAATCCACAGTCTTAAAGAATTGCAATGTCATCCGAAGGCCCATCATATGACACCTTGTCACTGGCCTGATCTGTTGACTCTAGAATCCTTCTGTTTTACTTCCCGTTTTTCTGTGGCATGTCAATTTTACTTTTCCCCAATGCTCTTTCCTTCATCATTTAAAGTTCATCTCTTAGAAAAAGCTTAAGAGTAAACTATTAAAAAAAAAGTTTCAAATCAGACTGGAAAAATACTTGAGTCAGCAAAGCAATTTAAAAATAAACAGACTGCAAAAAAAATCTCTCTGCTGTACAAGTGTAAAATAATACCCTATGTGGACAATTTAAATCCAATGATCCAAAATTAATTTGATTTCCCTTTGTGTTTGCAGAGCACCTCTGCACCGCAACAGTACAACCTATTGGCCCGTATTAAATTGCAGTCCCATGCATCCATTGTGTTCCTCATGAGAGTGAACACCAGCTGAGGTTCAAATAAGCATGCCTGACAAGTGGATTGGCACTGTTTGTTGTGCTTTTTTTCTCTGTAAAGAGTGGAACAAACACTATTCTACGATGCAATAAAGTTCACTAGCTGGCGTGGGACTGCTCTAAATTAAAGCTTTCAGGTGCCTGGTATCAGGGATATGAGATGACAGTTTTAATGCAAGGGGAAAATCAATGCAGAATCCTCTTTAAAGCCTTTACTTTCATTCCATTTCCCTTGCTTCACAGCTGTAAATATTCAGCCAATGTACGGACACCATGGGTATGGTGATGGAAAGAATCAGTCGTTAAGGGGATTGAGCAGTGCTAATTCAGAAGAGTCCAAGATGGCGACAAACAGTGTCAAAGGTTCAAGAGACCATGTGATCAACTCAAGCTTCTATTTCAAACAATACAATTGGAAAGATTGGCTTCTGTACTTTGAAGAAGATGTCATTAAGACATACAGGGTTATGAGGGCAATTCACATGGTTACCTCAAGCTGAAAATACAAGAACCAGAACAAGTGGTGCAGCTCCTCAAAACTCCCAACCAAAGATGAGATTCAAAGTTCAGATTTATTCTCAGAGTACATGTATGACAGCCCAGAGTGAGGCAGAAATACTACATCTTGGTAGTGTAAAAAAAAATGTACTCAAGAAAATGTGTACACATGTAAACAAATGAAGAAGTATAAACAAACTGCAAGCAAAGGGAAAAAAATGAATAGAGTGCAAAATTAAGATTCCTTAAATGAGTTGCTGACAGAGTGATGCTGATGATGGAGGGGTAGCAGCCGTTCCCTGAACCTGGTGGTGTGAGTCTGTGGTACCTACACCTCTTTCCTGATGGGAGCAGTGAGAACAGAGCATGCACTGGGTGGTGATTGATGATCGCTGCTGCTCTCCAACAACAGCATTCCCTGTTGATATTGTCTATGGTGGGGGTGGGGTGGGGGGGAATTGCCTGTGAGGCCCTGGACTCTGTCCACTACCTTTTGCAGGGATTTCCATTGCAATGATGAGAAAATGTACTTTACTCGGAAGTCTGTAAATATTTAGACTGTTCTTTCCTAGAGAGCTATGTCATTGAATGTTCAAGGATGAGAATGTTTTTTTTACACCAAGGGAATCAATGTTAAAGGGGATTCGGCAAGAAATTGGATTTAATACACAAGCTCATCTATGATCTCATTGAAAGACAGAATGAAGAGGACATGAGACCTGATCCTTACAAGGTAAGTAACCATCAACTGGGCCAATTCATCACCAAAATCCTTGACTCAAGTTTGGAAAGTTATTGTGTGAGCACTGCTTTGGACAGAATGGTGGGAAGACCATCCCTACCAGGATTCCTCCCCCTGGTAAGCTTTGCTTTGAACATCCAATCCAGGAAGGTGTTTTAAGTCATCTGTGAACCCACCTATCTGTCCTGGAACTGTCGGGGATTTATCCTGGAGCCTCCGTATCAATTCAATCATGAAGACGGCTTACCAGCAGCTGATACTTTGTGAGGTGTTTGAGGAGATTCGGCGTGTCACCAAAGACTCTCAAAAACTTCTACTGGTGTACCGCAGAGAGCACTCTGACTGGTGGTATAGAGGTGCCAACACTCAGGAAGATCTCCAGGGGGTTGTTAACTCGGCCTGCAAAATCACAGGACATCATCCAGGACATCAACAAGAGGTGGTGTTTTAAGAAAGCAGCCTTTATCCTCAAGGACCCCCACCATCTAGGCCATGCCCTCTTCACTCTGCTACCATTGGGAAAAAGGAACAGGAGCCTGAAGATGAGCACTCAGCGGCACAAGGACAGCTCCTTTCCCTCTGCCATCAGATTTGTGAATCAACAATCAACAATCAACTACCGACACTACTTCACCTTGTCTTTTTTTCTTTTTTGTGCACTATTTTTATTTATTTTGAAAGGTGGTTTGTATAAATGTGATGCTGCCACAAAACGACAAATTTTGTGACATGTTCTTGACAGTAATTTCTTATTCTGACCGATTTGGTGAGGTGCTTCAGGCAATTATCTTTAAAAAGATTTCTGTGGCAATTTAGAACCACTTACAACAGCAGATCATGGTCATTCAACTCAAAGGTCTGTGAAGTTGGCCTGCTCCCAAAGCGAGATCATCTCTTCTGTAATTAATGCATTCTTATGTTCCACTTCTCCTCGTGAGTTTATCTCACAGCTACATCGTTAGTACTCACCTCACTCAGAATAAGTTGGAGTATCCTGCAGACAAGTAACACATTATCCCGAACGACAAGGGCAGCACTGAGATAGAGTGGATAATTTGGTAGCACATGTTTGAAACACAGCAAGACAAAAGAATTGATCCTCCGCCAATTCTAAGCTGGCACATTTAAAAAGTGCATAAGTGCCCTAATAGTATTTCAGAAACCTGGCAAGGAACACCAATAAAGGATAACAATTTTTGGTTGTCCTTTCCTATTGGCTTAAAAGTAAATTTGCTTCAAGCTAAAATGTGGTTTAAGGTTTATTTCCCCAAAGGTTTTCTTGACAGTGGAAAAAGAAGCCTTGAGTGCTGGAATGAAGGGAGCAAGTGGTTTTACTGAGCTCTCTCAAATGGTAAGAAGGATCTTGGCCATGGAGCAGTAACTGGAAGGAACTTGTCTCCTAAAGGATCTTGTCCTTATCATCTTGAGACAAGGGTTTTGTGATTAGCACCTTCTAAGACATCAGCTATGCATTTATACATTTTTCAAAAGGAAATAATGGAAGCATCCAGCAACATCTGTGAAAAGGAGTTCAAAGTAATTGCCCTGGACTTTTCCAAGCAAGGATTGGACGAATCCAGTAGAGTATGGGAAGTCTGGAAGTCAGAGGACCGTGAATGTCAAGGTTTTTTTTCATCTTGGCATTGAATTACTATATTATTTCCAGGTTTCCTGACCAATTAGCAGAAGTGGCCATGATAATTACTCCCAGGAGTCTAATTCAACTTATGCTTAAAAGAAAAGCCCAAACATGCAACTGATGGATTCTGGGATTGGGGAGGTAACACAACCAATTGAGAGGATGGAGTGCACATACTCTAAGCCTACATCGTAGGGACATCTCCAGCATGTGATACTAGGGACTGCAGGGAGACCACTGTTCTCAACAGTGGGGAAAGAGGAGCCTGTAATTGAAACAAAGAAGTGAATGCATGACGTCGGTAGCAGGAGACTGATACAAACCCAAGCATGTCCATTCTGACTGGAAGAAACACTGGTGTAAATATAAAAGCCAAGAATCACCACTTGCCAGCTAAACTTATTCTCTCTTAGTCTAAGGATGAGCGGTAATTCACTTAAGTCTGAGATGAGGTAAAATGTTTTCACTCAGAGAGTTGCGAACCTGTGGTACTCCCTACCACAGAAGGTTGTTGAGGCCAATCCACTAGATATATTCGAACAGGGGTTGGATGTTAAAGAGATCAGTGGGTTATCGAGTGGAAGCAGGAGTAGAATACCAAGGTTGCACGATCAGCCATGGTCTTATTGAAAGTTAGACCAGGTGCCCACCAGGATGCACACAATATTAAAAAACACTTTGATGAAGCATATCCATGAACTTGCATCTCCTGAATCCTCACAATTTGACACAACCATAAATTTTCAACATGTTTATTTTGCAAGAGATATTTTGTGATCCAATAAAATGACTGCAATAACAAAGTTATTATCAAATGCAGCACTCTGTAGTGTATGCAAAGGTCAGACATTTATTATCACGCTGGTAATGGAAAATAACTACACTGAGCAATATATTGCAAACATGAAACTATATTTTTAAGAACAATTTTTTTTTAGCTCTGCCTTGCAGGTGGTGTCATTTGCAAAGCTACTTTGAGTTGGTCTAAATTCCACACATGGTGGAAAGTTTTAGTCACGGTGGATGATCCAGCATAGCCCTGTTTGATTGGATCCATTTCCTCGAAATGGTTTTGAAACTGAAGAAATTGTTTCAATCCTAAGATGTGTGTGCAGAGGGTAACTTGAACTGTGGAAATTAAATCAACTTCCAACTGGTGGGAAATGATTTTTTTTTCCAATTCTGGTCAAAACTACCTACCCTCTGCCCAATCAGCCCTAATAATATTTCAAATGCTTTGTTAAGGTCACTGTTACAACTTAGGCTTTATTAAAACAGTTTCCTGCTATGTCGAACAGTTGTTCTACCTTAAAAAAAGTAAAGGAGTTGATGTATAGGAACAAAACTGACTGTAACTAATCCTTTTATACAAATAATTACTCTCATTCTTTAATTTTAATCGGAGTGAATAGGCTTTATGCCAGACACAACCGGCTAATGCAATGAAGCTATGAAAATTTATTTCTGATCCAATAGATTATTTCACGTTTTGCTTTATTTATAAATTTTTCAAGATCTGGATATTACATAATAGGCTTGAGAAGGTGGAGACATGCAGGCTTCTGGGGAAGGTACATCCACAGCACTGGACTTCAACCCAAAGTACGGAAAATGCAAAATTCAAGATCCAGGGTAGTAGATTTAGGACAGAGATGAGAAAGAACTGCTTTTCCCAGAGGATGGTGAGTCGGTGAAGTTTGTTGCCCATTGAACCAGTGGAGGCAACCTCAGTATTTAAGACGAGGCTGGATAGATTTTTACACAGTAATGGAAATAAGGGATGGGGCGAAAGGGAGGTAGGAGGAGATGCGCCTATGATCTCCTTGAATGGCAGAGCAGGCTTGATAGGCCGGATGGCCCTATTCCTGCTCCTATTTCTTAGGTTCATACCTGTTCAGCAGTAGCTCCAGTGAAAATTATTCTATTTTTAAACTTGAAAACACAATTTTTTTTTAAATTATGACTTTTCTTTGTTCCATATGATTTCGCTCAGACAGTCAAATAAGCAGATGATTTTGAGGTTTGTCTTTGGAGCATGAAACAAAAGATTGCGCTGATAAACACCAGCTGCTCTGCAAGGGGCTGCAAAGCTGTGATGCAGGTTTACAGTTTCTAATGGCCGTGGCATTGCTTAACCCTTACACATAGCTGTTACCAAACAAAACCTAGTATCAAAGTAGAGCAGATTAGTGACTTAAATCAGAACTGCCCGGTAGAACTGCTGACTAACCTCAGGAACTGCCATGGTGTTAGTCTTAGTCAAGTGATAAGTAAAAAACAATATGAGTATTTATCATGAGTTTTCAACATACTGGAGTGGGATAAGGGGTTTGCCTTTGAACATTTAAGACCCACTTCAGTGACATGAGCTCAAAATTACTATGCACATTGCTGAAGAGTCTTTTCAGATGTACAGCACGGTTACAGCCCTTTCACCCAACTAGCCCGTGCTGACAATTACACCCATTTAACTTACAACCCCAGTATGTTTTGAATGTTGGGAGGAAACCAAAACACCTGGAGGAAACCCATGCAGACATGTGGAGAGCATACAAACTCCTTACAGACAGCACTGAATTTGAACCCCAGTCAAGCCTCGGTCGATGGCAGTGGAACAGAGGTTTTATACCCGACCCCTGGGGGCAGACCCAGGTACTGGCTCCAGGTGACAAATTGTAAGGTGACCAACCATAAGGTGGTATTGGCCATGGTGGGTCTGACATTGAAAGTCACTGGGCACAATGACCTTCCATCACTTTTCCTGTCCAACTGGTAATGTGACCCTCCGTGTTATATCCTCCAAGCAATTAGATGCAAGTATGAAGATTAGGCATTTTTCACACAGTAATCTAATTAAGAACATTCAAATTCAAGTTAATCTATCATCCAATTGCACAAGTAAAGCCCAATGAAACAGTTCCCCAGTCTTTGAAAACATGAAAGCACACAACCAGACATTACACACATACAGACAAGGGATGCATATGCAGAATAAATTTACATATATAAAAATAAATAAATATCATTTAATAAATAGCAGAGTCTCAGATGGTTAGTGTAAGCAGTTCATTTAGTAAATTAGCATTCTCACTGTCCGTGAGAAGAAGCTGTTCCTCAGCTGGTGGTTCTGGCTCTGATACTCCTGTATCTCTTTCCAGATAGGAGTAGATGAAAGATGCTGTGTGCAAGGTGGTAGGGGTCCTTAACAATTTTGTACACTGTGACGTTCTCCCATTTTTCAGCTCATTTTATTTGTGTGGGGTTGTCCCTTTAAGAGAACAGATTTAACAAAAGCTTGAAGGTTTTAGAAAATGACTGTGAACGGGCAATAGGCTTCAAATACAGCATGTTCCGTAAGTTAATACATTTGCAGAATGAAGGAAAAAGGCCCTGGAGAAGCCAGGGGCAGAGACCATGTGACCAGCTTATTGAAAAGACAGCACACAGTTTGCTCAGGAGGCCATTTTAAGAAGGCAGCACAAGAATAGGGCTGTTTGACCTCCTTTGTGGGAATGAGAAACCCACTTGGCCTCATTGTGTGGTTATAGACAAACTGTCAGATTTCCTCCTGTTAGTTATAGAGGGATGAGAAGACTACTTCGACTGATCCATGGAAAGGGTTCTCCTTGCAGAGGAAACACTGCATTTGGATGGTGACCAGAATTAGAGTAATTTGAGTTCAGCTGATCCACAAAACGGACTCTGGAAGATTTGTGAGCATCACTGGCTGCTACCGGCTTCCTGACAACCTACTACAAGTGTGCAGTCGTTGCCTCGCTTCGGCAGTTGGGACCAGTCCAGGCATTGATAAGTATAGTTGGGAAGGGCTAGCATATTGTAGTTTGAAATCAGCTTTTGAATTTGTAATAAACATTTGTATAAACTGAACTGCTCTCGGTGTGTGTGTCTATTTTCTTTCGGTAGCTCAAACACTGTGACGAATCTAAAATGAACAAAATGAGAGATACAAGTTTACCCAAAACAATGAGGTGACCTGTTGCTACCAATCCTCCCTCCAGAGATGGACAGCTATTAATTAGCTCAGCGTTTGTCCCACTGATATGCACATCCCCGTCTTAGGCAGGCCAACCCATCTGGTGTCATTATGAGTTATCGACAATCTGACTGTGGTGATTTACTTTGGTCAAGGGAGAGGACCGTGAGAGGCTTGATCAGACAGAGTGGGAAGAGTAGAGGGACCTCAAATGCTGTATCTGGAATCGCTAATATTTTATGTAGTAGTATATAATATTGACTGAAACTTCCTGAAAATGGAGAAAAAAATTCCATTTACAGCACAGGCATCTTTCATTGTAATCAGACAAAAATTCCAAGTCATTATGTTTGTTGGAAAACAATTAAACTATTTTTAAATAGAATTAAGTTGTTTTTAAACCAGGACCATGTGAATAATAAGTTTTAGCCACCACTAGATGGTAGGACAAATACTCAACTAAACTGGGGTTACAGAGTTTCTCAGCAGAAACCTAAATTTAACTGAAAACATAAGAGCGTTTACATCAAGTATTTCTTTCTTTAACTTCTTGAAATCTGAGCAACTAGCTTTGAACCCAACCTTTCCCCCAGTAACACCATAAATCAACGACAACTTGAAAGGCCCATACCAGTTCAACATCTGCCATTAAATCACAAGAAAAAAATCCCTGGACTGGATTCACAAATCCAACCTCTGCCCTGAACTTAATATTTGTCTAAATCCCCTTTTATTATCACAACACTTTGAAGATCTACTCAATATGAGCAAAACATGAAGGTCTGCAGATGCTGTGATTGTAGTGAAAACACAGAAATGCTGTAGGAACCCAGCAGGTCTCGCAGCGTCTATAGGAGGTAAAGATGTATAACCGAAGTTTTGGGCCTGAGCACATAGGATGGGCTTATAGGATATAAGCCTGAAATGTTGGTATCTTTATCTTTCCTTTATAAAGTACATTGTTTGACCTGCTGAGTTTCTCCAGCAATGTGATTTTACTTCATTCACGGTGCCTGCAGACTTTTGCGTTTTACTCCTGTCTCCTGCAAAACTCTGAAAAATCCCTTTGAGGAATGCCTACCCTGAAGTTCTCCTTTGCTCACCAAAGGGAGTTCTGTGGGATTCTCTCTGACTGCTCCCCATATGGAATCTCTGCTGCTCTCAAACTTTATGCCCAAGTACTCACCCAGACTAGCTTCCATGGCCATGTTGCCTTCCTCTCTATTTGCTGTGCCCTCCCTCCCTTATCCACCTATTACCTCCTGCCTGTGGGACTGTGCTCCTCCCCCTGCCCCTCCCCACTCCCAACCATTTTGTTTGGACATCTGCTTACATTTGGCTCACACCTTGATAAAGGGCTCAAGCTTGAAACATTGGATATGTAACATGAGTTTCTCCAGCATTGTGTTTTTATTTGAATGAGTTTAAACCTTGTACATTACTCATACCTTGAAGAAGGAATATATAGGTTGCACAACACTGAAAGCTGAAGAGTCTGTACAGTGCTGTAGTGTCCTATGTTCTATGATCTGTAATCTTTGTTGAAGTTCTTAACATATCCTACTTTGAAAGGAATGGACTAAGAGCATATGAATATATGAAAGAGGAGCAGGAGTTTGCCATCCAGCCTGTCTAGCCTGCTCCACCATTCAATGTGATAATGGCTGACCTTTACGATAGACTCATTCCACCTACATGCCATTTCCCCATCTCCCTTAACCCCCCCTACTATATAAAAATCTATCCAATCTTGTCTTAAATATATTCACTGAGTTAGCGTCCACTGCTTCAATGGGCAGAAAATTCCATAGATACCACATCCTCTGGGAAAAGTATCCTCCTCATCTCCATCCTAAATCTGCTACCCAGGCTATGACCCCTAATTCTAGTCTCCCCGCCAATGGGAACAATTTGCCTACCTATATATCATCGATAACTTTCAAAATTTTATACATTTCTATAAGATCCCCTCTCATTCTACTGAAACCACACCATCGTATACAACAGGCAAAAAAAAACTTAAAAAGAAGTCAGGCATCATCAAAGATGTAATTATTGACAAGACAAAACACTTGGGAAGCTAACAGGAAAAAGCAGAGTTTTAGAAACAGTTTCCCATTTCAGATTACTGGAGGAACTCACAGCATTCATAGAAGTTAAAGCTATAATGCATAACTGGCCTGAGCCCTTCTTCAAGGCATGAGTAAGCATGCTTTAGAGGGCTCAAGCCCAAAAGGTTGGTTATGTCTCTTTATCCTTGCTACATAAAGTACACTAACTGGCTGAGTTTCTCCAGCATTGTGCTTTTACTTCAATTACCGTGTCTGCAGACATCTTTTCACCTATATTAGGAGTGTGTGCCATGTTTTACACTGTGGCCTAATTGATTTTCCATCTTGAGGATCTATTTAAGAAATAAGAGAGCCTCCCTCAGATCATTTTTTTTTAAACCTGGGAACAGGACCTACAGCTTTTAATTCCTGAAGAAACTTGGAATATAATTTTCAAATTGGTTAATACCTCTTCTTTATGTGCCCTCCACTCTCTCCTGCAGTAGTCCACAGGGCTCACATGTCAAACTATCTCGTTTTTATGCAGATGTATCTCCTTGTTGTGCAATGGAGATGCTTCTTGAGAAATATTGGATTGAAGTTCATTTTAAACCTAATCTGTTAATTGCTTTATTTGGTATTGTTGGATAGAATGACATAACTTTAACAACATCTGAACTACATATCATCTTTTGTTTCCCTTATGGCTAGCCCAGCGGTATTACTCAGATGGAAGGTCGTTACCCCGCCTAATCAGGCTCAATGGCTTCGTGGTGTCATGACATGTTTAATCTTGGAGAAGATTAAATGCTCAATTTCCGATGCAAATTCAAATTTTCAAACACCGTGGGGACCCTTTATGAATTACTTTCAAAATCTTTGATGTGTTACGAAGGTAGAAGTGTTGGCTAATGAGGTAATTTATCACTCGATAAGAATTCAGTCTTCCTTTCGTTTTGGCCAAACTGCTTCTTTCTTGGTAGTGAATTTAGATGTTCCTATTTTTCATAATAAAATATCAATACAATATAATCTGTTTGATTAAAATGTGGAGTACCTTGGATGAAATGATATAATTTAATTGTAATGTATCTTTTTGAATTTTAACATATATCCATACGTACTCTGTATTTTTGGTTGTGAAATTTCAATGTTAATAAAAATATTGAAAAAAAAATCAATTTCTATGTCTGATTTGAACTAATTGTTAAAGATTGATTTCTTTGAGGGAGTGTCACACTTCCTGCGGCACCATTTCTTAACTGAAATGTGAGACCAATTAAACATTTACTCTCAGTTCCACAAAATAATTTGTGGATCATGTCACTATTTGGGCAAATTTAAGAAAAAAGAGAAAATCCAACTAGTACTCCAGAGGACAGTCAGCTTCTATGGAGGCAGAAACAAAGATAATTTCCAACCAGAGTATCGTTAACTCCCACATCATCTTGAGAATATCCTGCAGACCCTTCCAAGACTATATTTTGAACTAATTTTGTGATTCTAAGAAATTATGCACTAGATACAAGATTGACTGGACTTGTTAGATTTATAAACTCGTCAAAACATCATTCCATTACTAAAATGTAGCTCCTCTTTCCTCATTTAACTAGCTCTAATCTCCCTGCCTGCACCCAGTCACGCATAACTGATAATGTTGCAATTGAAGCTGGTCTCGGAACACGAAGTGGGCTCCGGATTGTAGAAGGTGAAAGCAACATTGCAATCAGATGCAATTCTGTTTTTTGATGTCTCACCCAAGTAGACAGTGGAAACTGGTGCTAGCCTGTCTTTAGATCAACACAAGCTAAGTTCCTGGTCTGTTCTTGAAGGAGGAAATTCAAAACCATTCTGTCAGATCTCCTTCAGTTAGAGTTTACTCAGCCTCTGTTGTCTCATGTCAAGTTCATTGTCATCTGATACAACCTAATGAAACAGCGTTCTCCGGTCCTCAGTGCAAAACCCCGGACACTCAATCAGACATGATTCACATACCTACAGACAAACAATACTCATGCAGGACAAGTATTCATCTAGACACATCAATAAATAAATAGATTTTGTGTTGTGCATGTGAGAGCCCCGGATGGTGAGTGTAAGCAGTTCCATTGGTTGTCCAGCATTCTCATTGCCCGTGGGGAAGAAGCTGTTCCTCAGCCTGGTATTGCTGGCTCTGACCCTCCTGTATCTCTTTCCCAAATGGACCAGCTGAAAGATACTGTGTGCCCTCCACACAATAAATGCAAAAAAGATACTATTATTTGAGTATTTCAAATGGTGACTGCTTCGGAGAACTTTGGACCTATGGTTCCCATACCATTCTGGCACCAGATTCTTCAATTTCCAATGGAGGAAAAGTAATCAATCTAGTAAATGTTTTATGGGGTTTCAACATTGTCAGATGCCCCTTCTGAGGCAGGTCTTTGAATTACAACATACTTTCAACTCTATAATTACATCCATGAACTTAAAACTTTCCAAGGGAGTCTATCGCCATTCAAATACTTTTGATGTGTAGTCATAGTTGTGAACGTAGCAAGGAATCTGTTTGTAACACGATCCCTGATGACAAAATTATGTTTCTTGATGGTGTCAATTGAAGGACCATGACAGATTGCCTGAAGATTATTATCCAGGGATCTTTCATGAGAGTGCAGATGAGGCCATGGTTTCAGTTGTTGTTTGTGAAATATGCCTGCAACTTGAGTGAAGAATCTCCTCGTTGATATAAAAATGTGAAAGGGTTAATTGGGTTATTAAACAATGGTTCCCAACAGTTTGAGAAGTATGAAATTCAGTGACCATTTTAAACTGATAATGAGTCAACAAGCTTCATATTGAATATGAACTATTAATCACCAATCCATTTGAAAACAAAACATGGCCCAAGGCCATAACCAAAGCATTGCAACTTTGTGTATGTAAGACAATCTCTGAGCCAATTTCCACTGCTGGTAAAAGAAGTTCATGTTGACAATTGGACCCTGACAGCTAACACCCCCTGGAAGAGAAATCCAGAAACTATGGCAAAGTCAGAAAAGATAGTTTGCCTGCTGTATCCACCTGAAAGAGCAAAGTTTATTTATCTTGCTTCACAAATTCAATCAGCCACCTGCAACACTTAGTTTCAACAAAGAATGGGTGAAAATTAGGATCAAGGAAGCAGGATGAACTTTTAATATATAGCTTTCATGAATTTGGACTGATACAGCCACAGATCAAATATATGTGTAATATACGTAGTTTCTGTTTGTGTGTATTCATCTGTGCACTTGGGATTGTGAGTGCCTGTGCGTGTAGGCATGCTTTTATTTCAGTCGTTCATTTACAGCACTCAGAGGCAGCTGCCAAAGGCAGTGTTTATTGTCCATCTCACGCCACGCTCTGAGATATTTTTCTTCGCTCTTCAGATTCAAGTGTGCGTGCCTCTCCATCTGTAGAATGTTGCCAAAGACTTCTTAAACAAACGAGGTATATCTTTGAAGAGTAGCCACTGTTGTGATGTGGGAAACACGGCAGCCATTTTGCACACTGCGAGGTCCTGGTAACAGTAATGACCATGTCATATCTTTCAGTAACAAGGTTTAGAGGGATAGATATTAATGAGTTACACTGGGGGAAAATTGCCTTCTCTTTCTTGAAGTGGCACCATCCTTCTTTAAAGACCACCTGAGAGGGACTCTGTTTCACTTTTCATTTGAAAGACGGCACCTCAGATGGTTTGATGACCCATCGGAGTCATGGGAAGCTCCAGCCTAGGTTCCATTCACAACTCCCCGTAGTTTTAAAATTATCTCTTGACTCAGGGACAAAAGGTACCAATGAGCCAAGGCCAAAATACAAGAAGGCCCAAACTGGGAGCTGGGTGTAGAGGAAGTTAGAGAATAAGGAATGCGGGAATGGTTGGGAAAAACATCCAGTCTATGGCAAAGGCAGAAGACGGCATCACTTAAAATTAAAAGACATTAGGAGTGGTCCTTTTAGACAAGGGTGCACGAGCTTCCCTGCAGTGAAGAGCAGACAGGGCCACAAGGAGCACTTATGATGAGGTGGGTAAAGGCTCTGGCCATTGCAAATTTTCCACAGATTGTCATTCTAACCATGGGTCACAAAGTGTGGAGATAGACAATCATTTGTGAAGAATGCTTCTTCCTGCCCGCAAATTACCAATCATCCCTCCCCCCAACTTTAACAGGGCCCTAAGGGGTAAAACTTTTTTTACACAGAGGGTGGTGGGAGTATGGAACAGGCCACCGGAGGAGGTGGTTGAGACAGGCAAAGTTTAAGAAAAAAATTAGACGGATACATGGATAGGATGGATTAGGGGCCAAACACGGGCAGGGGTGACTTGTATATGTGGGATATTTTAGTCGGTGTGGACAAGTTGGGCTGAAGGCTTTTTTCCATCTGTGTGACTCTGAATTTCAAATCAAACCTGGAGACTATACCTTCACAAGAATGGCTCAGGTCAATGAAACAGCAATAAATCCAAAGGGCAGATTCCAAGGCACCTAAAAAATAAATCTACTCATGAGGACCCAGGAAGCTCACTCCCACCTCTGAACGACCCTTCCAATCAATGTCCAGAGTTAATTTCTGCCTCCATCTTAAAATTCTTAACTGGCAAAAATATTAATTTGATGAGATACAGTGATGGTAGTGGGGGTTCTGCAAACAGATGAGTAGGCATCACATACATAATATAGAGAGAGAGAGAGAGAGAGAGAGAAAGAGAGAGAGAAAGAGATCAGAGAGAGAGAGAGAGAGAGAGAGAGAGAGAGAGAGAGAGAGAGAGAGAAAGAGAGAGAGAGAGAGAGAGAGATCAGTCAGTACAAACCAAAGGCAATCTAACTTTACTATTTGGGGGTCATTCAGGAGACTGATAATGGCAAGAAAGGAACTGTCCTTGAATCCAGTGGCATATGATTTCATGCTCATGAGTCTTCTTCCTGACAGGAAGGGGGTGAAGAGTATATGGCAGAGCAAGATGAGTCTTTTAATATGTCGGCTGCTTTTCCAAGGCATATATTCCATACTGATGTGAATGAGGTGTTGCCTCACTTTCAGCTCCCACCACAGTGTATCAGGACCATCAGCCCTTTCCCAGCTACTCAATGAACCTGTGAGCCTCTTGACTTTCTACTAATGAACTTTAACCCATTTTATGGATAGAAACCAGCAGGCCAACTCATTAGACATGCTCAAGAGATCCTGCCAAAGCCCAATAATGAAGGTGAAAATATTTACCTTCCTCTGAGTATCCAGGCACAGGAGCTCTGTTGATAGAATGTCAATGTTTATATAAAGCTCGGTGGTATTTGTGCGTTTTCCTGCAACAATTACAACAGAACTTTTTTTCATTCCTGATCATGTTGCAACTAAACACAATTGCTTGGGGATTTGGAAGAAATGGAAAGATCTCACATTCATTTTTTTTTTCGAGACAAATCAGAATAGAAAGCCAAACCTCATTTATTAATGGAAAGGTTATTTAAACAATTTTATTTTCACTTTTTCCGATGCCACCCACAGCTGGGCTTTTTATTTTTCCAGGTCCATTACCAACAGGAAGCAAGAGTGATATAAAGACTGATGAATCACTCAGACAATGATTAACAGTTTCCCTGCTGGACGGTCCCACAGCTTCACTCTCAAAATTCCTCGGACCAATTGCACGACTGAGAAAATGTAACGTCACATTTTATCCTATGGATGTTAATTCTTTGTTTCCATGATGCAGTGCCAAAGCATCCTTCAGGATGATGCGTTAACACTGATTCATCAGTGCATTCACCCTGCGTAGAGCTGACGTGCTACTTAGTTCCTTTCATAATAATAATTACTTGAGAAGGAACCACAAGAAAACCTGTTTATTCCTATTTTCAAGGAAAGAAATCTCTCAATGCAGTCCTTGCATAGCATAAATCATATATTCTACTATCTATATATTTGCCCTTCTATCCAGTTCCTATAGGGATTAGTAGACACCAGAGAAGAGTATTTTCCAGTTGCTTGAGATTTAATCTTACAATGCCTAACAAATGAACCTCTGCATTAAGAATAAACCATTTAAAAGACAAAAATATTACACTGAACAAACTTCACTTGCGTGAATAGAAAAACCTTAAGGCATTTAACTTTTTATTTTCAGTCACATTCTCAGAAAACAGTTGTATCTGCAGGTTCCTCCCCCTCCACGAAAGACAAATGATAATATTCTAGATAATTAACCCCACCCCTCCCCCAAGTTTACAGGTAAAGCCTCTGACCAGGGCAACTCTTACTGAGCAGGGATAAGGAGACACTTTAAGAGAGTCACCCCAACGGCGAGCGGCATCAACCAGCTCTTCATCCTGGGCGACGTCATTGCTGTTTCACACAACTTTATTCAAGCAGCTGCCACGAGCAAAGCCTGACCAAGGCTCTCTGCTGGCTGAATATTTGCTCCCATCTTCACAAGCGTGTTACTTAAGAGAACATTTACTTTTACAATTTTAATCCCATTTTCTTACATATTATTTTATTCTATTTATTTTAATTGTTGTTATTAACTTTCCACTATTTTTTGTTGGTCGCTTGAGGCTGCTGGTTGCTTGTATTCTAGGTACGAGGGGTTTTACTCTACGTATATACACAAAACATATGGAATAACATCACCATTTCCTCTGATAATTTAATGTTTACATAACTAAATATAAATATTGGACCTTCTTTGAATAGAAACCATGTGTAAAAGCTTTTCACAGTTGCTCCACAGTTATTGCAGATTCAAACTGTTGACTGGCTTTGTCAGTCGGTTCACAAGATCCTCAACTCTAGTGCTGCATTCATTCTTGGATCCAAGGACCTTTCAATCTCTTGACTCACTGCAGTTCTGGAATGCTTGAGCACAAGTTGATTTCATGTGGACACAAGGAATAGATTCATATCTCAGTGTCCACAGTTATGCCCATCATTTGATTTCTGATAGGAACAAAATAATTTTTGGTCTGAGGTTTATGATTCTAGGACTTATTTCGGGTATGGTCTCTGGCTGATTCAAATGTGTTTTTCTGTACCTTCTTTTTAGCCTCTTTCACATTGCCAATCCACCTAGGAAGCAGGAAAACTTACTGGGCCTGCTGCCCTCGGGAGCCTTTCCCACTGCACCATGAATTACTGGGTTAACCGGCAACCCGGCATTTTAAGGGGGTCCCCGCCTCCAATGCGAGAGCAGGTGGTGCTTTCACACCACCAGAAGGAGATTAGTGAGTTAACTCAGCCAGTTTTTGACACTTGGGCAAGTGTCAGAGCCCAGTTGAATTTAATTCGCCCTGCCAGGTTGAGACATTTCATATGGCACAATTACTGGGAATGGACCCACTAAATTAGCCGGTTAACCCACACAGAATCAGTGGTGGGAAAGAGGCTTGTTGTTACCTCCCTGCTCTTCCCTTTGGTGTTTCAAGTGCCACTAACTCTTTTGCCAGAGGAAAGCTATTAGCAAATTTATGGCTGTGTGATATATAAGCAAGAATTTATCCAGTCAATGATTCTTAATGAAGCTGGGATAATCATTAAAGCCTTGTTTTTTTTTTGAAGCTTGTTTTAATACATGCGCAGATATCCTCACTGCCCTGTTAGAAGCAGAATGATACAGAGATAATGATGAATATTTAATGCTGTTACATTTCAGGAAAGGCTCAGATACACACCAAGTGGCCCACTGTTAAACATTAATTGTGCTAGTATTTCATCCATCTCATTTTTGAACTTCTTGAAATTGCTGGTTTGACGATCACTAGGGTCATAAAGGTACATCAGCTGTTATTGATCTCAAAGAAGCCTTCCAAATGCAATTTTAATTTCCCATATCCCTTTTGCAAATATTCAAAACTCTTGGCAGTGGCCTTCATGTTGGTGATTCCAGTGCATTTTGCCTATAACTTGTCTGTAATGCTTTCCCTGAGAGCACTTGGAATGACGACTCTGTCTCCATTTAAACAGGACTGTGACAGTTGATAATTCAAAGCTGTGATTAAAGAATGCCTTTAAACTTCATTTGGACCTTTATCCAAGCTGAGTGTTTGAAATGTATTGGCAAACCTGCTGCAGTAAAATGTATTGCTGGATTGGCTATGTAACGGCCGAGATTATTGCTGGGGAATCCTCGTCAATGCCGCAGTGTGAAAATCGAGCTTTCACCCTCTAATCCACACGGTGATCTGGACTGAGTAGAGAAGGAGCTGTAGTCACTTATACCCAACCACTTGCTGGCCTTGTTAATTACTCTTTGCTTATTATCATTTATCATTCAACAATGTCGTCAAGAAATGTCCACAATGTCTCTCTTACTGTAAGGGGCACTGGGCAACTATTTGACTGTCTTACTGCAGGCAGAAGGTAATTTCATGTAATATTAATTGTTCTGTACTAATAAGTGACAATAAAGAAATCTTGAATCTTGAAACAATGGTTTAATGCAGAGGCTGGACAGTGTGTGATACTTGCCCTGAATCTGCCAAAGCTTCTTCTGATTAACGCTTCACATTGACCTTGTCCCTTCCTTTGGGTAGACAACTAGATTGCTTGTTATAAGTATAGTTGCCCAGTCTCCAGCTGGGGTAATCCACAGCTCTAATGCTTTTCTGCCTATTAGGAAACTGTCCCTGTTGTCTCTCACTCTTTTGTTTGTAGCATAAATATTCAACATCTCGAGTACTTCGATGTTAGGGATGAAGTCGCTCCAATGAATGATGAGGATGGAGCGGAGACAACGCTGGTGGAACCGTTCTAGGAGCCGTAGGTGATGCCGGTAGAGGACCCATGATTCGGAGCCGAACAGGAGTGTGGGTATGACAACGGCTCTGTATACGCTAATCTTTGTGAGGTTTTTCAGTTGGTTGTTTTTCCAGACTCTTTTGTGTAGTCTTCCAAAGGCGCTATTTGCCTTGGCGAGTCTGTTGTCTATCTCGTTGTCGATCCTTGCATCTGATGATATGGTGCAGCCGAGATAGGTAAACTGGTTGATCTTGGCGCCTCACAGTTCGGCGGGCAGCAACTTCCTTTGAAGAAGACCGCAGAGCCCACCTCACTGACAAAAGTCAAAGGAGGAAAAACCCAACACCCAACCCCAACCAACCAATTTTCCCCTGCAACCGCTGCAACCGTGTCTGCCTGTCCCGCATCGGACTTGTCAGCCACAATCGAGCCTGCAGCTGACGTGGACATTTACCCCCTCCATAAATCTTCGTCCACGAAGCCAAGCCAAAGAAGAAAAGAAAAGAAATATTCAACAAAATAGATTCTGTGTCATCTGCAGCAGTTATAACACAAATCAAATTTCCTTTTGACTTTCCTTTTGAGAAACACTTTCTTTCTTCATTTTACAAGTTGCTACCATACAGCCTTTCTTCTGATATGAGAAGTACATGTACCTTTTAAAACAAAATAAGGTGTGAAGGATTGCTAGTATTTCCATAACAGTAAAAGGTGGTCACATGATGTCACTCTGGGCCACAGCTTGAGGAGCTGTATTTTGACTAAGGTTGTCACAAGACGGAAATTCCTGGCATTCCCTGCTGCCACCTCCAAGTCATATACACTCTGATTTGCCAAAATCTATATTCCAATCAGCTTTTATTAGGTTACTTTGAATTCCATATCCACAGAATTTCTGAGTGCCTGATCCAGAAACTCTCCGAATTACAATGCATTGACAGCAATACAATGCAACAACATTACACTCAACATTAGCAAAACCAAGGAGATGATTGTGGAGTTCAGGAGGAAATCAGTGGAACACAAACCAGTCCTCATTGAGGGGTAAGCAGTGGAGAGGGTCAAGAATTTCAGGTCAAAAAAATATCCAGAGGGTTGTTAACTTGGCCAGCGACATCACGGGCACCGTTCTTCACTCTATCAAGGACATCTACAAGAGGCAATGTCTTAAGAAAGCAGCCTCTATCCTCAAGGACCCCCACCACCCAGGCCATGCCCCTTTCGCTCTGCTACCATCAAGGAAAAGGTACAGGAGCCTGAAGATGAGCACTCAGCCGCACAAGGACAACTTCTTTCCCTCTGCCATCAGATTCCTGAATGATCAATGAACCACAGACACTGCCTTACTTCGACTTTTTCTTTATCTTGCACTATTTTTATTTATTTTGTAAGGTGGCTTATATAAATGTTTGCGCTGTGACACTGCCGCAAAAACATCGAATTTTGTGACATGTCCATGGCAATAAATTCTGATTCTGATGTCTTTAAGTGCAATCATCTGGTTAGTTTAAAATGAACTGGTTTCTATCAGGCTCTAAATTTGTAGCTCACTGTTATCTCAAATGGTGTGGTTGAACTATTCTTCCAACTTTTGTAAGCACAGAATCTGTAGCTTTCTATAGAGCGGTAAGCTTAGGCCTCTTTCTGAAGACAATATCACTTTCTTCATATACCCTTCCTCCACCATTGAAGGTTCATGCCCTTGCATTGCTACAGCCCAACTTCTGTTCTCAAAAGAAATCTCTATCCTCTCTCTGTAGAATGTGAACACTTCATCCATTTGGTTGCAGAGTCTTGTCATTTCCCATGCAGTATGGTGACACTGGACTCCAGCACTTCCTTTTCAGTTTGTTCACCACATGCAGACTGCACTGTCTCCTCTGGTTCAAATTTCAATTTAAAAATGAGCTGGGACCACTTTATACCCTGCCCTTATTCTTGTCCCACTATATCATGAACTTTTTGACATTGTAACACTGCACCCTGCATTTTTGTCTTGTCATTGCTCTACCTGCTGTATTTAAATATGGTTTGACTTGCCTGGGTCATGCACAAAACAAAGCTTTTCTCCATATCTCAGTGCATGTGATGATAATTCAATTTCAAAAAGAGTCCTCCTATTTCATAGATAAATGTAACAGTCTGGAGGTTTCCCTTGATCGGTCTTATAGAGCTTAGGCAACCTTGGACTGACTGAGCCTGCTGCCACAGCAAGGACCTCCCAGTGGTCAACCAGTTCAATTCCACATCTAAAGCCTCATGAATTGCCAAGTTGAGGCCACATAAATTGGAGGAATAACA
Source organism: Narcine bancroftii (assembly GCF_036971445.1). Lineage (NCBI taxonomy): Eukaryota > Metazoa > Chordata > Chondrichthyes > Torpediniformes > Narcinidae > Narcine > Narcine bancroftii. Next base: position 358,317,982 of record NC_091471.1, on the reverse strand, counting down.
CCTTCTATTCCACCTTGGCCGTCTCCAACCAAATGGCATCAATACCAACTTCTCCAATTTCTGTTAACTGCCTCCCCAGGCCCCTTACTTTCCCTCATCCCTTTATCCAGCTCCCCATCCTTTCCCATGCAGAAATGTTGTCAACTTACATTCAACACCATCTTCTATTTTTATTTGCAACCACTGAGTATTTACAGAGTCTATGAAGTAAGAACATGGCTTTTTAAAGTACCCATTTTCTTCCTAATGTTCTTTCCCGAATTTTTCCTTTAAATTCTCCCCATTACCAATTACAAAATAATCTTCTGGCAAGCCTTGGATACTGACAGAGTTTCGTAAATTCTACACATGGTAGTGTAAGGTAAAACATCATGAGATGGGAATGTGTAAGGAGTTACCCTGTACAGGGCTGTAACAAGATGTGAATGCATCCTTGTACTTACAAGATAAGAGAGACATTGATGGATTGAGAGGCAGGAAGCTAGCAGGGAAAGGATAGCAACAGTTTTAGTCATTGGACAAGTAATGATATGATGATGTTCTAAGCATGTATCCAAGGGTATAAAAAATCACCATTTTGCTGATAACGGCAGAATGCATTCTCCGACTAACATGGTTAGTTGCAAGTGTTACAATCCGGTAATAAAGAACAAAGAACCCTGATTTCGACTCAGTCTGGTGTTTGTCTCACTCATTCATGAACAAAGCAGACCTAACAGTAGCAGGCCACAGGGGCTTCTAACGAGAGTGTTTATTTTGTTCCAACTCACACAGATGGCTATGTCACACAAAGATATGTTGATCCAAGCCCTTGGACCTTATTTACATACAAACGCCCCAGAAATAGCACTTTTTAGAAAAAATTGATCAAGAATCTCTCAGTTTGCAGTGGAGCCCATGTTTTTAGTTCCTCGTGATTTCACAAATGTGCCTGCCCACTGACACAATGAGTAAAGTTGCTCCCTCAAAGCTCCACTGAGCCAGGTTCAATCATAACCTTGAGGTGCTGTCTCTAGTGAAAGTGCACGCTCTCCCTGTAATGGCATGGGCCTCCACTGTATGCCCTTGGGTTGGTAGGTTAATTGGCCACTATAAGTCACCTCCAGATGTATGTGTAGGTGAGTAGCAGAATCTGTGAAGAGTTTATATGAATGAGGGATGAAGGTGGAATTAGTGTCAACTTAGACTTACAATGCCAAAAAGGCCTGAATCTGTGCTTTGTGTGTGCATGACCTTTTCAACCTTTGGGTTCTCTCTCATATTATCCTGGAAAATTAAATTGCAAATGATTGCAAATATTTTGCCCCAAGATCAGAAAATCCATTACAGGAGTTTGTGGAGGTTTGGTACCACATCGGAAACCCTGGCAAATTTCTGCAGAGATGTGGTAGAACGTGTGTTGACCAGTTGCATCACAGTCTGGTATGGGAACACTAATACCCCTGAGCGTAAAGCCCTGCACAAGGTAGTGGGCTCAGGCCAGGACATCACAGGCAAAACTCTCCCCACCATCGAGAACAAGTACAGGGAGCACTGCCATTGGTGGGCAGTACCAGTCATCAAGGATCCACACCACCCAGCACACTCTGTTTTCATGGCTCCCATCAGGAAAGAGGTATAGGTGCCATAAGACTCATTCCACCAGGTTCAGGTACAACTGCTACCCCTCCACCTTCAGACTCCTCAATGACAAGCTCAATCAGGGACTCATTTAAGGACTCTTACTTGTGCATTTTATAGATTTTTTCTCCTCTGTATTGTACAGTTTGTTTATATTTATCTGGTTACATGTGTACATTGTGTTTTTTGGGGGTTTTTGTGCTACCAACAAGTGGTAATTTTGCCTTGCCTGCAGGTTAAAGAATCTCAGGGTTGTAAGTGATGTCATGTATGTACTATGACAATAAATCTGAATCTGAACTTGAATCTCAAGCAACAAAAGTCCGAATTGAACTCCTGTTACACATTTATCCATAAATATTAACGCTGCTGAACATTCTAAAAAATGGTGCCCAAAGGAGTTGGATGCAGGTCTGCTAGTCAGAAGTTGTGATCTCAAACTTGCCTTTTCATCTTTGACAATAAATGTTCAAAACTTTGGAAATTAAAAAAGTTACTGAATGATCCATCTACAAGATGTTTAGAGCAAAATACATTTTTAGGTTCATTTCTATTTACTGACCCATAAGTGCAGGCTGCTTACCAACTAAAAGCCTCTTTAGAAGGTATGCCCTCATCTGAAAAAAGAACAGGGACAGATCAGTAAAGTGTTTGTTACAATTTTCCTGGATATAGACGAGGAGCAACGTACAAAGTCATTCGGGGGTTGTCGGTTAATCAGTATATTTGGACAGCACAGGCTTGTGGGCCAGAAGGGCCTGTTGCTGTGCTGTATGTCTAAGAATAAAATTCTCTGCAAAGCAAGTCTGAAATAGATTAATGCAAACTGAGATCTGTTAGGTCTGCTTTGTTCATGAATGAGTGAGACAAACACCAGACTGAGTCGAAATCAGGGTTCTTTGTTCTTTATTACCGGATTGTAACACTTGCAACTAACCATGTTAGTCGGAGAATGCATTCTGCCGTTATCAGCAAAATGGTGATTTTTTATACCCTTGGATACATGCTTAGAACATCATCATATCATTACTTGTCCAATGACTAAAACTGTTGCTATCCTTTCCCTGCTAGCTTCCTGCCTCTCAATCCATCAATGTCTCTCTTATCTTGTAAGTACAAGGATGCATTCACATCTTGTTACAGCCCTGTACAGGGTAACTCCTTACACATTCCCATCTCATGATGTTTTACCTTACAGATCCCAGTTACTATTATCCCAGGTATTTTCGGCAAGTTCTCCAGCAAAATTATTGGTAAAAATTGCCAAGAAATTCATCAAAAAAAGTTCCCCTATTTGTTAGATGATAAGTGAGTGGAAAAAAAGGAATTTGCAACTGAAACCTTCTCTACCTTGTAGACAGGGAGGGACCCTTAGTCAATGCTTCCTGTTGGTGCAATGTCTATACGCTTTGCTCTTCTACAAGACCAACCCCATTCACCTCTGGAAACCTCAAGTATGACCTAACAGTAGTGGCCACACTGCTCTCAAAGTTATCTCCAACTTCCCAGATCCCTTGCCCAAGGATTCATTGCAGATACCACAATATTGTTGGCATTGCCACTCACTGCTGCATTGGGAGGGTCTAAGAAAGCTCTACTGGCAATGTGGGGAACCTTCAATTATTGGTGAATGCTAATATTACATTGGGCAGGGCAGTTAGCTCTGTGGTAGGGCTCCCCGAATGTCAGGCATTCGAAAAGGCCTCTCATGCACTTACAGACATTTCTCTGGCAGCTTCCTGATGTGGATGTGCTTTGATCAAGAAAGGTGCCTCTTGTGCTCACTGTTTTTCTAAAGGTTCCTCTGTCATCCCTTCCCATTATTGTCACAAAATTATTTATCAGTGACATTCCCATATCATTGGTTGTATTGTGATATGAATCATTCAGGTCCACTTCCTGATGAAAGAACTTACAAATTTGAACATTTTTGAACAAATTTGAGAACTACAGCACAGGGATGGGCCCTTTGGCACACACTGACTGCATTGAATATGATGCCCAAGTTAATCTCAAACTTTGTAGCTTGAACATAATACATATCCCTCTATTTCCAGCATCTTTCATGTTTCTATCAAACACTAAATCTACTGCCACCACTACACCTGGCCATCTAGTCCAAGCAACTACAGGGTACCACTCTCTGTATAAAAAAACATGCCCTGCACGTTTCCTTTAAACCTCCCATGCCCTCCCCACCATCCCCCACCGTAAACACTTGTTCTGTAATTTGTGATACTTTTACATTTAGAGAAACATTCTAACTGTCTACCTTATCAACGCCTCTCAGAATTTTATAAACTTCTGTCAGATCTCCCCTCATCCTCTGATGCTCCAGAGAAAACATCTAGGAAAAGTTTGTCCAACCACTTCCCATAGCTCATACCTTCCATCCAACACCCTGATAAATCTCTTCTTAACCCTTTTGGAACCCTTTACATGTTTCCTGTAATGGAAGGTCCAGAATTCCACAGAATACATACTAGCTGCAACATGAGTTCCTGAATCTTATACTCAAAGCCCTGACCAATAAAGAAAAGAATGCCAGAAGTCTTCTTTACCACCCTAGCTACTTTGGTGGCCATTTTCTATGAGCTATTAGACTGGAACCCCCGATTCCTCTGCATGTCAATGTTTTAAGAATCTTGTGATTAACTGTATACTTTCCTCTTACCCTTTGACCTCCCAAAGGGCAACTTCTGACACTTTTCTCCATTAAACTCCTGCTTTTTATCTGCCAACTGACCTATATCCTATTCTATTCTTTGATAGCCCCATACATTGTTCACACCTCTACAAATATTAGTGTCATCTGCAAACTTTTTTTATACTCCCAGCAACTTTTTTCATGTCATGTCACTCACACACGTACGCGCCCACGCGCACACGCGCACACGCTTTATTTATATATTTATACCCATATATATATATATATATATATATATATATATAAAAACACAGGGGTCCCAACACTGATCCCGGTATAATACCATTGGTTACAAAAAAATGCCTCTCCATCTCTACCCTCTGCATTCCATAATCCAACCAATTACAAATCCAAACTATCGATTCATTATGGATCTTCTGGATCAGCCAACCATAAAGGACATTGCCAAATTCTTTACTAAAGTCCATTTAGACAACGTCTGCTACCCTGCTCTCATCAACCACCTTTGTCACCTCCTCAAAAAAGCTCAATCAAATTTGTAAGACATGACCTGCCCCCTACAAAGCCATTATCCCCCCCCCCCCCACCCACCGATCAAACCATACTTCCACAAATGTGTGTAAACCCTGTCCCTAATATTTTTTCTCCATTATGTCCTTATGGCTGATGAGATACTCCTGGATTATACCTATTCCCCTTCTCGAAAAAGGAGATTGGCTACTCTCTAGCTCTCAGGAATCTTACCTGATATGCAAATTCCTCCCTTAGCTCTTACTTGAAATACATCCTATCAGGACATGGGACATCCATGTTAATGCTCTTTCAAAAACCTAGCACCACCTCTTTCCTGATCTCAAAGCATCACAACCCATTAGCATTGTCAACATTGCCCTCTCCTTTTTGAATACCAATCCAAAGTACTCATTTAGAATCTTTCCCACTGTGCTGGACTGCATAAACTCTGTCCTTTGTCCTTGAGTGGTCCCATCCTTTTCCTAGTTATCCTCTTGTTTTTCTTCTTTGGCTTGGCTTCACGGACAAAGATTTATGGAGGTGTAAATGTCCACGTCAGCTGCCGGCTCGTTTGTGGCTGACAAGTCCGATGCGGGACAGGGAGACACAGTTGCAGCGGGTGCAGGGGAAAATTGGTAGGTTGGGGTTGGGTGTTGGGTTTTTCCTCCTTTGTCTTTTGTCAGTGAGGTGGGCTCTGCGGTCTTCTTCAAAGGAGGTTGCTGCCCGCCGAACTGTGAGGCGCCAAGATGCACGGTTTGAGGCGATATCGGATCACCGGAGGTGGTCAATGTGGCAGGCACCAAGAGATTTCTTTAGGCAGTCCTTGTACCTCTTCTTTGGTGCACCTCTGTCACGGTGGCCAGTGGAGAGCTCGCCATATAACACGATCTTGGGAAGGCGATGGTCCTCCATTCTGGAGACATGACCTACCCAGCACAGTTGGATCTTCAGCAGCGTGGATTCGATGCTGTCGGCCTCTGCTATCTCAAGTACTTCGATGTTAGGGATGAAGTCGCTCCAATGAATGTTGAGGATGGAGCGGAGACAACGCTGGTAGAAGCATTCTAGGAGCCGTAGGTGATGCCGGTAGAGGACCCATGATTCGGAGCCAAACAGGAATGTGGGTATGACAACGGCTCTGTATACACTAATCTTTGTGAGGTTTTTCAGTTGGTTGTTTTTCCAGACTCTTTTGTGTAGTCTTCCAAAGGCGCTATTTGCTTTGGCGAGTCTGTTGTCTATCTCGTTGTTTTTAATCTAAGTATAAAATCCCTTGGGATGCTCTTTAGCATCCTCACATTTCATAACCCCATTGGCCTTTCTAACGTCCTGCTTGAGCTCTTCCCTCCGATGTTAATGCAGAATATTTGACCGGTTATGCCTTCCATTCTTTCAACAGTAACAAAGCATGAGAAAACATATATTATCGTTGCATTGGTCCTAATGAAATTTGCAATTTCTTTTAAGAATCTTTCAAAACAACATTTGGGAGTTTGCTAAACCTGGATTCATTCCAGCAAAAAAAAATGTTGCAGATGAATTTCTCGGCCAAAAGTCTGGGACTTTGTAATCCCCCAGCAGTTAATTCAGCCTCCCCAATTTCTCACCCATTCTTGGCATGACGTGGTGGGAAACTGCTTGAAGTGAAGATTGACAACCGATCATAGTGAGATCAGATGCCTGACTATTCCAAAGAAGCACTGTATGTCACCAGGGCAAAGTGTGCTCAAACTTTCCTTGTGGACCTCAGGAACCTCTAAGTCTTGATTTCATGGTCTTATCCCCTCTGTTCCCTTTTCTCTCAATCTTTGGACGCCCATTCAGTCTGAAGTTGATGGCTTGTAAACTCTTTCACCCTGAACTAAGAATTGAGGAATTATTTGGTCTGTTATCCATGCGTGTTTCCACTTCAGCATGGTATCAGGCCCTTCTGGCCCATGTGCTCATGCCGACAAAATACACCGATGAACTGCGACTCCGATACATTTTGTAAACTGGAACACCTGGGGAAAACCCACCCGGCCACAGGGAGAACACACAAACTCCTTCTCCTTACAGATAGCGCTGGATTAGAACTTGGGTCATTGGCGCTGTAACAGCACTGTGCTAACTACTACGCCAGCCGTGATGCCCATAAAACACTTGAGGTAATGCTCGTGTTATAAGCACTGAGGAACAGTCTTCATGGGCACCATTGTGGAATAAAATTGGGCCCAATCCAACCCCAGCATTTCAGCCAATTACATCAAGGGTCTTTATCTAAAATTGTCCTTTCCTCTGTCTCTCTGCCAATTTCACCCACTGCTTTTGAAACAGCATTTTCCACCTTCAGCCTGATTTTCCTGTGCTTTACATGTGAATACCCCTGACTACGATCTACATGGTTTACCCACCATCTTCAAACTAACTTTCATTTTTCTTTCCAGTAGACTAATGCCACAGAGTCATAGGTTTGACTCTGGAATTTAAATATATCTGAAAGTGTTGGTAATTAGTGGCTATGAAACGAGCTAACACATATCCCGTTGTATTCAGTGTCAGATGTTGCACTTTGGGAAGTCAAAAGGTACGGAAAGAGTGTACAGTTAATGGCAGTCTATTAATCTTCCTTCATGGAAGGAAGTCTGACACCTTCACCTGATCTTGCCAGTATGTTCAAGGTTCCTTTTATTGTCATGCAATAAAACCAAAAATTTAATCTGCACATTATACTTTAACTTTTGCCTCCTGTAAAGGCAAACAAAGAGCTATTAGTATTGACCGACACTCCCAATAATAGAGAAATAGAACCAAAAGAGAACCTCCTCAGAGACACAGTGTCCATGGATTCATCTTCAGCACTCCCACAGCCTCTGGAGCCTCCCAGATCCTGTTCAATCCATTGGCATCCTGAGATCCAGATCCAAACCCCTCACGTGATCAGGTAGCCATCAGCGCCAGAGGTCGTTTGGGAGCCCTTCTTGCCCTCAGCATCCTCTCCAATACTGATAGTCGCCAGCTGCCCACAGCCTGTGTGAGCCTATGTGACATTTAGATCTACTGTTGGTTATCTTCTGAAGTGGCTCATGGGGGAGAGATCACATCCCTGTCCATTAAGTGGAAAGAGTAAGTAGCTTCAAGTTCTTTGGAGTAAACGTCCCCAGTGATCTGACCTGGGACAACCATGTGGACTGGAAAATCGAGAAAGCACAACCATGCCTCTATTTTCTGAGAAGACATATGAAATTCAGCAACATCCACGGGTCCACCATAAAGAGTAGACTTGCTGGATCTGCTCTGCTCAAGCAGAAAGTGGTAAATGCAGCTCCGAACATAACGCACACCCTCTACACCTCCTGGTGCCTAGAGAAGGCAGCTGGCACACTGAAGGAGCCATCACAACCTGGAGACACTCTCTCCTTCCATTAAGGAGAAAGCTCAAGTGTGTATGAATGGGCATCAACAAAGTTAAAGATATTTTTCTCCCTGCTGCCATCAAGATCCTGAATGAACCTACAAACCTGCTCCCCTTGGTATTTTCTCTCATTGGAATTCTACACTCTGTAATTGTTCCCAAGTTCTTCTACATACTGCTGTATGAATGTTAGAGTTAACCTGTCGGACTGCTCCCAAAGGAAATTTTCTCACTCATGATAAATAAGCAAACTTATTTGGGGGCAATTAAAGACAGGCAATAAATATAGGCCTAGCACTAAACCTGTGAAAGGTTTTCTTTGAATTATCAAGGGTAGAACAGACCCATATTCTAAAGTTCTTTCCTAAACCCTTGAGCTTGCTGGTTTCCAGTTCAAAATGACAACCCCCCTTCTCTCATTTTCCTCTCTTACCTTTGCCTAACCACTAGAGGATAGATAGAATATGGAATGGATGGAAAGTAGGTGGAAATGGGATGAGCTAGATGGGCTCTGATCCTGTGCCTTCATCTGAAAAATTATACTGTGGGGTATCTCACTATGGAGAGGGTGCTTGGAAAAGCAACTCTTGTGTTGTACTGGAACCGCTCACATGTAGCATCAGGGTTAGCAGACAGCTTTGGTTTAACATTTCAGACAGTTGGAATTACTCCCAATTCTGAAGCAGAAGCCAGAATGCAACCAACTCAGCCAAGCTGATGTTCTATTAATGAAATTAATATTAGTGTTATTTGACTGTTTTGACTGCTTTTGTAATGAACTCTTTTTGGACACAACTTCAGTCTCATGGATTTTTCTTTGTTTTTTTGCATGCCTTTGAAAAAACAAAGTTAAATTGAATATGACAACAGGGTAAAAAGCTGTTATAAATCATGCTTCTAAACACCCAGAGAGACACACATGTAATATGTGCAGTGTTGTTGATCCTTGCCATGCATGTCCGGCACTCATCATCTTTTGATTTCTGTGCAACCAAGTAGATAGTTTGAGATGCATCAAATTAAAGAACCGGTTTCAAAATTTTGTAAGAACTTTTCATGCTAATAAAAAATGACGGAACGTTTGGCGTAGCAGTTAGCGCAACACTGTTACAGCACCGGAGACTGGAGTTCGAATCTGGTGCTGTCTGTAAAGAGTTTGTATGTTCTCCTTGTGTCTGTGAGGGTCTCTTCTGGGTGCTCCAGATACCTCCCACCGGGGTTGTAGGTCAATTGGGTGTAATTGGGCGGCAAGGGCTCACGGGCCAAAAGGGCCTGTTACAATGCTGTATGTCTAATTCCTGGATCAAAGGCACTGGGCACTGTGTTTCAAATAATGGTGTTCCTTCCTTGACTGGAAACTGTGTCTGGAGCTGAATCCCTGGAGTATTATAGATATCTACACTGGGTTTTGTTTCACAGTCACATAGAATTCAAGGCTGATTGGGAAATGATAAATGTCAGTGATACAGCTCAAGAGGGATTAACTTCCTACAACGGTCGTTACATGCCAAAAACTCTTGTAACACGTTTTGGGGCAACTTGACATTGCAGAATATTCTTTGATCCTTCTTTCTTTGAGGAAAGTACAGTAAAATCTTTTCCTTATCCTGAATTCAAGCAACCAGCAGCCTCACGGAACCGGCAAAATATCATGGAAAATAGATAGGTGAAAATACCAAAATTTAAAATTGGCACCCCCGGCGGTTAGTTCGCCAATCCAAGCAACACACAATCTCAAGGAACCAGCAAATTCATTTATCTGGCATCTACCAATCCCCATAGGTGCCGGATACCAGGGGTTTTACTGTATTTCGCATTTCTTTCACATCATGTTAAACTCTAACCATAAGCTGTTTTTGCAATACAAATCCATCAACCTTCACTGGATCAAAATCTTGATACTACCTCCCCACCAACACAATGCAAGTAACCTCACCAAGGGATTTAAGAAATCGGATCTCCAATTGGAACTCAAGGGAAACTGGGGGCATGCAACTAATGCTAGGTTTCCAGTGATGTCCAGAGTCCAACTGAAATGAAAAGGAAGCTGGATTGAATCCGATGCTCTCGATGCAGCCTCCTCTACGTTCGGGAGAATGGTGCAGACTGGGAGGTTGTGCTCCATTGAGCACCTTCGCTCTGTCCACTGCTGCAACAAGGACCTCCCAGTGGCCACCCTCTTCAACTCCACACCTCATTGCCACACTGACATGTCAGTCCGTGGACTCAAATACAGCCAAGTTAAAGCTTCCCACAAATTGTAGGAACAGCATCGTATATTCGGTCTCGTCAATCTCCAACCAGACAGCATCAATATCAGCTTCTCCAATTTCCATTAGCCCTTCCCCCAGTCTCTCGCTTTCCCTCACACCTCTGTCTCCCTTCCTCCAGCTCCCCGCTCCTTACCCTTCCTTCTATCAGAAAGCTATTTTTCTCAGCCCTCTGCTTCCACTTCCTGTCCGTTCTCGCCTTCCACCCTCTCCTCCCCTTCACCACCCCCTTTTTAAGTCAGGCATCTGTCTAATTTTTGTCACTCCTGAAGAAAGGCTCATACGTTGACTGCCTTTGACCTTCTATGGATGCCATGCGACCTGCCAAGTTTCTCCAGCACTTTTGTGTATTTCACTGAATTATATCGCCTTAGACATTATTTTAACAGTATGTTTAATTTTCTACGTTATCTTATTTAGAGATCAACTCTCTTTTTATACAATTGCTGAATCAATCCAATAAATTCCTCTCTCAATTTCCTTTCAATATTTACACTGTTGAACATCTCTCCTCTGTCAGTCTTCTGAAAATGTCCCTATGAATGTGGATCAGAATGATATTAGACGGATCTTATGTATTGCACAACCTCCTGACTCACATGGACTGACCTTCTCCAGTGCCCTCATTCGTATTTTATTTACAGAGGAACCGTAAAATGTAATAGCTTAAGAATGTTATGAAAGAAGACAAACTACGTTGGGTGCTAACATTACAGACTGAAACATTTCATCGGATTGTTATGAAACAAAATCTGACATGAAGCTAGGCTAATATTAGGAAACATGTGAGATAGATTTTGTTGTGCAATTTAAAGAGAATTGAAGATCATTTGGAAGTGAATTCCAGAGTTTTGGGCCTTGCAAGTGGACAGCCAATGGTGCAATCATTAAAATTGGAGGTGTGCAGGAGACATGAACAGATGTATTGTGGATGTCTCTGAGTATTTTCAAGCTGTGGTGGGGGGGGTTCAAGTAATAATCAGGGTTGAGTGTTGGAGGACTGTGAAATTAAGATCAAGTTAAGCTTATTGTCATCTGATTGCATGAGTACAACCCAACGAAACAGCGTTCTCCAGTCCTCGGTACAAATATGCAGGCACACAACCGGACATAACACAGATACAGCCAAATAATACATATGCAGGAAAAGTATTCATATATGCAAATAAATTAATAAATATTGCTTTGATAATATGGATGGTTTGTGTGAGCAGTTCTTTTAGTCGTTCAGTATTCTCACTGCCAGTAGGGTGAAGATATTCCTTAGCCTGGTGGTGCTAGCTCTTTAGCCCTATACCTCTTTCCCAACAGGAGCAGCTGAAAGATGCTGTTTGCAGGGTGGAAGGGGTCCTCAATGATTTTGTACTCTCTTCAGACAGTGATCCTGGTAGATCACGTCGATATGTTAGTGGGGAAGGGGGGGAATAGGGAGACTCCAGTGATCCTCCCTGTCACTCTTATTGTCCTGTGGATTGACCACCGATCCATTGCTCTACAACAACCCGCCAGAAAGCTCTCGATAGAGCTCCCGTAGAAGGTTGACATGATGGCGCCCGGTATCCTTGCCCACTTCAATCTTCTCAGGAAGTCTTGCACCTTCCTGACAAATGAGATGTGTGTCCACGATAGGTCACGAGTTAAGTAACTAGTTAAAATCGGGGGTTTAAGCTGAAAGGGTTGGCACGGAACACAGGGGCTGCAGGGTTTTGGAAAAGCCCAGTTTTACCTTAAATGGAAGTTAAACCAGTCAGCTTGCTGCTGGGCTTGTGCAAATACAGCATACATATGGATTTCAGTGTAAGATGGGCTGAGAAAGGGGTGAAGTTGGGGAAATCCCTTGTTTTAAATTCCTATTCTTTTGATTGCGGTCGAAAAAGCACATGTTGCTTTGCAATTTTCCAACCTGCCAACACTGCCCTGCCACCAAAGATCCACAATGTAACCATGGTGCACAGGTGTATGAATTCCTGCCTGAAATAGACAGATGTCCTCAGAGGCAGAAGTAAAACATAAGAATCTGAATAGAAATCCAAAAAATACTTGCAGAGAGCCACACCTCCATTGGTACAGGGAACCAGGTGTGTGTAAAAGTCCCTGTTTATAGTGTATGTACTCAAGTGCATGAGCATGTCGCATATAGGCTCATTATTGTCGGAGTCCAACCTAGATCCGAGGTGAATGTTCATATCATTGTTTGAATGAAATAGTAATTGAGTACCATTTAACATTCTCCCCTGTTTTCCTCCTGTGTACTAATTAAAGTTGTGTATGATTGTAACACCTGTGTCCAGACCCGTTGAACCTGATACTCTTCCCAACATGACATATCTAAAATTCTATCCAACTATGCCTTAAACATATTACTGAGGCAGCCTCCACTGCCTCCAAGGGCAGAAAATTTCATAGATTCACCACCCTCTGAGAAAAGCATTTCCTCCTCATCTCCCTTCCTGAATCTTAAGGCCACGTCCCCTAATTCTAGTCTCCTCCACCAATGGGAACAACTTACCTACCTCTATCTTATAACCATATAACCACTTACAGCACAGAACAGGCCAGTTCGGCCCTACTAGTCCACGCCTCAACCACATCTGCTGGAAGCTCATTCCACATCCCTACCACCCTTTGCGTAAAGAAATTTCATCTCATGTTCCCCTTATCATTTTCCCCCTTCAATCTTAAACCATGTCCTCTAGTTTGAATCTCCCCCATTCTTAATTGAAAAAGCCTATCCACATTTACTCCGTCTGTCCCTTTTAAAATCTTAAACACCTCTATCAAGTCCCCACTCAGTCTTCTACACTCCAGAGAAAAAAGCCCTAGTCTGCACAACCTTTCCCTGTATGCCTTTCATCATTTTACAAATTTCTATAAGATCTCCTCTCATTCTTCTAAATTCCAGCAAATTCCAGAAATTTCCCACAGCCTTACAGTAAATGGGTTGCAGTCTTGGGCAACTGGTGAGCTATCAGGCATCTCTGTTCATTGGCCATGTCTCCGGCTTTTATATCTTCAATAATATAGTGGAAATTCATGAGCATGAACCACCTAATTGCTTTTATAGTGTCAAATGTTATTTGTAAGTGAGTGATTGCCTAGTTTCTTTCACCTGTTTCAATTAATCTAATAAATATATCAGAAATCAAATTATCATAGCATTGCTTCTGTCTCCATTAACAAGTCATTGCCGTGTTACATAATTCCACGCTTTTCATCCTTCCCCAATGTCTGCATACTATATTTAATCATTTAAATACTTGAGCCAACAGCTGGTCAAATCTGTTATAAATCATTGTTCCCAAAACTTTTTAAAATGGTTTGATTAGTACATTTGGGAGCCATCCAGGTATACATACATATTCCAAGACCATAGTGAAGTGAAATGCACGCTCAGTCTTATGAAATATAATGGAGCAGTCTAGTGAATCCTGGTTCTGGTGCAGAGATGGTTCTTCTTATGTAAGGTAGGGTTGATCATTATTAGCATGCCCCAATCCCAAAATTCTGTGCCAGGGTAGCTGATTCTTGTTTACCCTCAATAGACCATTTTTGCAGATATTTTGTCAAAAATATGCTGCGAGCTCTTATATAAAACAGCACACAAGCAAGCCCTTTGGCCTATGTGTCTTTAATGTCCAAGTCAAACCAAATCTCCTCTGCTTGCATTGCTAGATGCTCCCCACACCCCATCATCTTCATGTTTATGTGTCTGTCCAAAAATCTTTTAAACGCTATCATCGCATCAACTTCCATCACTACACCTGGCAGCCAGTTCCAGGCATCCACCACTGTCCGTGTAAAAAAATATTGCCCATCCATTCTCCCCTTCACATTAAACCTGGGCGCTCAAGTGCGTGATGGTTTTGCCCTGCAGAAAAGATTCTGACAGTCTGCCTCTCTTGATTCTATCAGGCCTCCCCTTAGCCAATTACATTGGAGAAAAAACTACTCAAGTTTGCCCCACCTTCTCCCATAATTCATATCCTCTAAACCAGGTGACATCCTCGTAAACCTCTTCGGTACCCTTTCCAAAGCCTCCTCGGGCAATGGAGCGACCAGAAGCAAGTTGCCTGACAGCGCTGCCGATTTTGCCATTAATCGCTAATCACGAGCTTCCCTAACTCATTTTGAACTCGTATTTCGGGAGTGGGAATGGATTTGGTGCTGAAGCTTTGATTCCAAAGTTGCAGTTGTGTAAATTGCTTCCATTGGTTCAAGCCCAGAAGTCTTGTCTTGGCAATGTCTGACACCTTCCTGTTAACATTTGTCCAGCCTTTCTGCAATGTTTATTCTTACTTTTAAGTGTGAACAAATAACTATACAAACCGCAAACAGACTTCCATTGCTTTTGATCTTAATTCTCCTGATATAGTCAGGTCTGGTTATTAAAAAAACTGTAAATAAATAAAACTTTTTTTATGAATCATCTCCAAATATTGTGGTTCTTGTTAATATGAATAAATACCCTGTCCCACTGGCTAATTCCTTTGTGTATATAAATAAGTTACTGATGCACCCACATATTGATCGGTCCAAATCAAGTTGGTTGAGCCAGACTTGAGAACGAGTTCATAGAATACATTGTGATAGTTTTCTTGCACAGCACATCATGAAATCTGCAAGGAAGCACGTTGTCCTCATTCTAGTCCCGTGTTAACGAGACAGGTAAAATTAATATTTTTTAGCAGCTAGTCACCCTCTCAGAAAAAGTGCTCACAGGATGGTTGAATTTCTAATGCAAAATTATTGAGGACCTTTCCACCCTGCACTCAGAATCTTTCACCTGCTCCATTTGGGACAGAGATACAAGAGTATCAGAGGCAGAACCAGACTGACGAACATTTTCATTCCATGGGCCGTGAGAATGCTGAAGGATGAAAGGAACTCTTAACCACAGAACCAAAGAACACTACTGCACAGAAAACATTTAGTCTGTGCCAAAACATTATCCTACTGACTTGCACCCACTCCATAACCCTCCAGACCTCTCCCATCCATGTATCTATTCAATTTATTCTTAAAACTTGAGTGAGCCTGCAATTACCACATCAGATGGCAGCTCATTCTATACTCCCACCACTCTCTGAGTGAAGAAGTTCCTCCTAATGTTCCCCCTCAACCTTTCCCTTTTCACTCTAAAGCCATGTCCTCTCGTATTTATCTCTCCTACTCAAAGTGGAAAGACCCTATGGGCATTTACTCTGTTTATACCCCTCATAATTTTGTAAACCTCTATCAAATCTAATCTGCTTTATCTTTCCATGTAACTCAACTCCTGAAGACCTGGCAACATCCTAGTAAATCTTCTCTGCACTCTTTCAATCTTACTGATAACCTTCCTGTAGTTTGGTGACCAGAAATGCACAGAATACTCTAAATTTGGCCTCATTCATGTCTTATACAACCTCACCATAGCATTCCAACTCCTGTACTCAATACTTTGATTTATGAAGACCAAGATGCCAAAAGATTTGTTTCTCAACACTAACCATCGAAGACTCTCATCTTTATGTCATATTTATGAAATGATATTTATTTATTTGTATATATTAATACTTGTCCTGCATATGTATTGTTTGCCTATATGTGTGTTTTATCTGGTTGTGTGTCTGCATGTTTTGCACGATACTCCACAAAATGAATCTGTGGAATTCGCTGCCTATTGAACCAATGGAGGCTACTTCAGTAAATATATTTAAGACAAAGTTGGATAGATTTTTATACAGTAAGGGAATTAAAGGATTTGGGGAAAAGACAAGTCGGTGCAGATGAGCCTGTCATCAGAGCAGCCATGATCTCATTGAATGATGGAGCAGGCTCGATGGGCTGAATGGCCGACTCCTGCTCCTATTTCTTATGTTCTTACGTACTTATGTGGACCCTGTGGGCTGAAGTGTCTGTTTCTTTGTTTCATGACCACAAGCTACTGACAGTCAAAGTACAAACTTGTGGTTTTCAGGGGAACCAGAAATAAGAGGAAAAGTCAAGAGTGGGAAAGGAAGATGAAATGAAGTCTTGCTAGGTGCATGGTGGAACGTTTTTTAAGTTTACATTTCAGGCAATGCAAGACTCTGTGGTTCGGTTGCTGCTGGCCACTCCATGCTAAGCTCAAACATTCTATGACTGCAACGCTTTGCTGCAGTCTCCTGTCTTGGCATGGAACCTCTTGGTATTGGAGCTTTGTCTGACAAAGAATCCTGTTAAAATATAAATGACGCCACTTATGACTAGGCCTCACAACCTTTCACTTTGATGTTTTGCCGTACCAGCTTCTTCTGGGACCTGAATTAAAAATTTGGGGCATATCCACAAGAGCAGACCAGATCCAAGAATATTTTCAAAGATGGGAGTTTCATCCTGTACCCCTTTTCTTAATTTCTCTCTCATTCAAAGGGCCTCTGCTTGTTTTAAAAATAAATTGAAATAAAATCTCAGAATAAGGAAAGAATTCTTTCATCTCCCTTTCCTCTGTTTAACTTTTCCTCTCTCCCTCACAAACTCTTTTTCCCTTTTTATTTCTATCTTTCTCTTACACATGACTGCTAAAATTTAACGCTTTGCCTCACCACTTCAGTGGTTGACAACTGTTTCAGATTAATAACACTGGAGAACCATTTTTTCAAAAGGTTTGCTTCCTGAAAATAAATTGGGGATTATGATAGACAACTTCAAGCTGAACACAAAGATGATTTCAGATTTGCTGTATCACACGGAAAGTTTGGAGACACATTAAATTAACTTTTACTGAATTTAGTATGTTTAATCACATAATGATGCTGACATGGTTCTTTAGTTCGACTGACCTAAAAATGTTTTGACACCAATTTTTGCTTGTACTCAGCATCTGATGCCTCTCGTGTCAGTGTCCAAAAATAGTTGGCCAGCATTGATGGATTCCTGTTGCCCTGATACCATTTTTCCAGGGTCACAATGTCCTGGTGAAACCTTTCAACGTGTGCCTCACTGATTGCACCAAGATCAGCTGGGAAGACGTCCAAGTACGAATGCAAAAAAATTAATTTTCAATGATATGTTCCACTTCATGGCTTTGTATGCTTGAAGTAGACTTCAGATATGACAGGAGTTCGTAAAAATAGGTTATATCTAAAAAACGGTATGTGATAGGAGAGTTCTAAAGTAACTTCTGTGATCCAGCAACCCAAAATCCATAAGATACACCCAAAAATACTTAGGAAGCAAAACCTTCATTGTTTAGTGTAATCAAACAGAAGTGAGATAACTTGCTTGAAGCTGCTTTTCTCTGTGAAAGTTGAGCAAAGCTCAGTGAAGACATTCCATCGCTAAACTTTAACTTGAGCATTTGCAGACTAAAAACAATACCAACTATTTACCACTCACGCCTGCTAGCTCTAATGCTTGCCATCTTGACGTGGGTCCTGAAGAGAATGTCAAGAGAGGCTGCCTGTTTCTGGTGCCCAAATCAGACTCTTGTGCCATACTTTGGAAGTTCCAATTAGGAAGGAGCAGTTGACAGGATATGCACCCTGCTCAGTTCTTCCAATGGTACTGGTGTGGCCAAGCAGAACACGTGGATTAGAAATGATTCCTTGGGACAGCACAGATCCCCTGCGATGGAGCAGGGGTCTGAGGAGAAAGATGTTGCCAATGGTCATTTATTTAGACATACGACACGGTGACAGGCCATTCCAGCCCACAAGTCCGTGCCGCCCAATTTACACCCAATTAACCTACACCCCCAGTACGTTTTGAATGGTGGGAGGAAAGTGGAGCCCATGGGGAAAAGCCACGCAGACACAGCAGGAGTTTCAGACCCCGGTCCTGATCACTGGTGCTGTAAAGGTGTTGCAGTAATGTGATAGTACAGATCTATCACCAATGTATATAGTGTATATAGTTACAATATCTAGACTGTGCTTACAGCGATTGGCTGAGAGCTAAGCCACGCCTACTGTCTGGGCCTTAAAGGGTTGTGTCCCTAGCCACGTTGGATCATTCCGGACTGGTCGGCCACCTGTGAAGAGCTCCTGTCTTTTACTAATAAAAGCCTTGGTCTTTGATTCTTTTGACAAGCTCTACAAGTAACCATTACACCAGTCGTGCTGTTGACCCTTCAGCAAGAGATGAATAAGATGACTGATAACTTATCCAGAATTCTACTTGATTAAAAAAGGGACCCGATTAATCCACAAAACCACGTTGGCCAGCCAACCTACAATGGGAAGGTTGTTGGGGAGTTAGAGCTGAGGGCCGAGAAGTGGAGCAGGATCGTATCATCAGAATCCATGCGGAAAAGATCTTGTTAAACAAGAAAAGCTGTAGTTGCTGCCGTTGAGTGCAATACACAAATGTACTGGAGAAAGTCCGCAGGTCGCACAGCACAGAGGAAGTAAAAAGATAACCGGGGTTTCAGCCCTGTACCCTTTGTCAGGTACAAACAAAAACAGGCACGCATCTGAATGAAAATGTGGGGAGAGAGGGCAGGGGACGGAGGAAGGGGATTAATTAAACTGACACCAGCTCATAAATGATTGGGGGGGAGAACTCTGGAATGTGACTGTGGTGGTACACCACTGGCCTACTGCAGGGGGCAACTTCTGTACCTGCAGAAGAGCATGGGGACAAGACAACACCTGTCCAGCCGACCTGAATGCGCTAAGCCCCACCTGGTCGGGTGTCAATCACCCTCTGAGCCTGAGCCGACCCTTTGAAGTCACTCTCAGTGTTTACAACAGCACATGTCACAGCTGGCTCTTACCTTGAATAAAGCCTGTTGTACAGTCTTTTGTGTCTTCTGACCGACAGCGCACCACAGTGACTGAGGTAACTCATTGATGGGAAGAGAAGCCAGAGGTGAATTACTAGCGTATGGAAGCCCCCAGGAAAACTCCAGCCGCATTGATAAGGACAAGAAAGTGGATGGATTTGTTGGAGCTGTCTTTGGGATTTTTCCACAAGTACAGTGGGTGACTGTTTACAATGTGCGGTGTATAAAACCTCTCGACATCAATGATCATGCTATAAATATCCTTTCTAATGATAGTAGGGTAAACATAGCAATGCTCAACAAAGTAGATTTAAATCAGAGGCAGGTGTACTTTGGACCATGATATTAGACTAAATATATCTTGAGAAAACGACTTTGCTTCATCACTCCAGAAAAATATTGTTCTTCTCAGATCCTCTTTGTCTGAGCCACATCTTAAAGTCTGTATACAATGCTATGTCTCCATTGGCCATTTGGTTGTCTTATCTACTCCTCTACAAGAGGTATTCCTAAATTCTCTAATTTATTAATATCTTTTGGCAATGATTTAATGTGATATTTTCCCATCTGAGCTGGGTTGAAATGAACCATGTAAACAACCATAGATCTCAGATGAGGGTGTGTTCAATTCTGGGTACTTGACAAACAATCTCCAAGACAACATCGCTTGACTCTGGACCCAAACCCTGAGTTTAAGACTAATTTCACCAGCCAAGAAGATTCTTTGTGTGGTTCCCTTGGTTCTCCAGCTCACACAGAAGAACATCAATCTGCTTATTTGATTCTCCATGATAATACTTTGTCAATTTTGTCCTCAAAACAATTTGGTCTGTAATTGTGGTCTTCATTTAACTAAGTAGATTTATGGTAGCCATCCTTTATTCTTTTATATTTGCTTCCTCAGGAGTTTGCGGAGGTTTGGTATGACTTCAGAAACCACAGATGTGTGGCGGAAAATGCGCTGACCGACTGCATCATGGTCGAGTAGGGGGACACCAATACCCCTGAGTGTAAAGCCTTCCAAAAGGTAGTGGGCACAGCCCAGGACATCATGGGCAAACTCTCCCCACCATCAAGAACATCCACAGGGAACGTTGATGTCAGAGAGCAACCAGCAATCATCAAGGATCCACGCCACCCAGCACACACTCTGTTCTCACTGCAAGAAAGAGGTCGAGGTATCACAAGACTTGCACCACCAGGTTAAGAAACAGCTGCTCCCCCTCCACCATCAGCCTCCTCAACAACAAACTCTTATTTTTGCACTTTATTGATTTTTTTCTCTCTGAATTACACAGCCAGTTTGTTTACATTTCTTTATTGTTTACATGTTTAAGTTGTGTACAGTTCGTTTGCGCTAGTTGGTCATTCTACCTCTCCCGCGGAAAAAGAATCTCAGGTTTGTATTGTGATGTCATGCATGTACTCCGACAACAAATATGAACTCTGAAATCTTCAATCTCAATTCATCATTTTTAATATTTATTTATTTTTTTCAATCATTTTATTGTTTCAGATTAATAAACAAAAAAAATCATACAAAGGTATCGGGATAAACAACGGTTAACATATGCAAACACCGACATTAAGCATCATATGTAAAGGGAGCCACCCAAACTCTTAATGGCCAAACATGCAAAGGAATCAAATTTTATTACAAAAATATCCCCCTAACTAAGAAACAAAACAAAATCTGAGCGACTATGTTTCAGTGGTTAAACTATTTTGTGGTTAATTCTACTCCTCTACACTCACAAAAAAAATTGTTGAAAAGGATTTGGAAACATTTGAAAATGTTGAATAAGTGGCCTCCATGTTTCTTCCAATTTAACCGAAGGGTCAACAACACCAATTCTAATTTTTTTCTAAATTTAAACATGCTATCGTTTGAGGAGCCCATTGAAACATAGTAGTCGGTTTAGGGTCTTTACAGCTGAGTAGAATGGACCTCTTGCCTACTAAAGTAACAGAGGAGAAGGTGAAGCAGATAAGTGGCCAGAGTGCTGAAATAATATCAAAAATATCTTTCCAATATTTTTTCAGGGAAGGGCAGGACCGAAACATATGTGTCAGGGAAGCCACCTCAGAATGACATCTGTCATAGATGTAATTCTACAATGTCCATGATGGGTGAGTCTTGAGTGCAGGTTTGAGCAAGGGTTCTTATTGGCTTCTATTTTACAGGCTTCATTCCCATTTGCACTCACTAAATCGAATAAACAAATTATGAATCCAATAATTAAACATTCAATACAAATATGGTTTCAATTTTGTACATTTTTTGGATTGAACAAATTTACCTTGTCAAGTCCTATTCTGTTTCTTTTTTTTCCTTCCAACCATCTAGAATTGATCAAGCTTTTCTTTTATGCAACAAGAAGGGAATAGTATGTTTTTGTGATTTATTTATGGATAGCTGCCTCATGTCTTTTGAGCAGTTGTCTAATAAATATAATTTGCCTAGATCACATTTTTTTCAGCTGTCTACAGATTAGGAACTTTTAAAATGTTACGTTATCTACTTTTCTGATACCACCTCACACTGAAGTGATCAATAAAATTTTATGTTTAAACCTTTTTTCAAAGCGTTTAATAGCAACAATTTATGATTTGATCCTGAAAATATGTCTAGCAATTTCTGACAAAATTAAGAATAACACTGGTTCATAGGGCCTATATGTCCAAGCTCATTCTTACTGCCATATAAACTTTGTCTGTGACAGATGTAATTCTAAAGGTGGCTTCCCTGACACATATGTTTTGGTTCTGCCCTTCCCTGAAAAAATTTTGGAAAGATATTTTCAATATTCATTTACATTATAAGGATTTTGCTCATGAGGACATCATTAATTGAGAAATTGATGACCAATTCAGAGGGAGGTTGAAAATCCATGGCATTGCTGTGAATCTGAAGCCACATATCAGCAGGCCAAAGTGAGGATGTACTGACAATAACCACACCAGCGGTGCGAGTATAAGACAGCTTTAATAAACTAATATGTACACTGAGAGGTCTCGCCTCTCTGCAAGACGAACCTGGAAGGCTAGACTGTAGCTCTGGACTGCTTTATAGACAAGGTCACTGGGATGACCCCTGGTGACCTAGTGGTGTCATTACATATCACCACAGAGGACAAATGGTTTCCCTGAAGAATATTAATGAAGAATTAGATGACTGTACAACCAAAGCCTTATCATTGATTTCAAAGCATGTTAAAAATAGCCACCTTCAACTTGGAATCTATCACCTCAACTCACCTTAGTGCCTTAGTGATTACGTTTATGGAGAAAAGTTGAATGTTTACTTCAATGAACATCCAGCATGTCTACCTTATCCATTTTTGTGATGGGAGTTCATTAGCTCTTGTTTCATGTTCAAATTCAACTTTATGCCACATTATACCTGGTACAGAGAGATGGGTTCCTATAAAGCAGTCTAGCAAGTCAAATCCAACATGCATACAGCAGTACATCAGAGGCGAACGAGAGTATTAACAGATTTTGTGTGTGTGTGTGTGTGTGTGTGTGTGTGTGTGTGTGTGTGTGTGTGTGTGTGTGTGTGTGTGTGTGTGTGTGTGTGTGTGTGTGTGTGTGTGCATTTATCGTATCTGTATTAATGACTGGACAAAAATGTCAATGGCCTGATTAGTAAGTTTGCAGACAACACAAAAATTGGTGACGCTGTTGTTAATGAAGAAGTAGGGAGGCACTGTTCGGATTTGTTAGCTTTGCACAACAGTATTACAGTGCCAGCAATCCCTGTTCAAATCCGCCACTGAAATATGGTAAGTTGCATGTTTTTCCCGTATCGACATGGGATTCCTCCAGGTGCTTCGGTTTTCTCTCACCTCCATAGATAAACAGGCTGATTCATAGGTTAATTGGTGTAATTGGGCAGCATGGGGATATGGGCTGGAAGGCCCTGTTACCATGCTGTATGTCTAAACAAAAAGTTGTCAAAGAATACAACAGGATACAGATCATTTGAAGATATGGGCAGAGATGCCAACTGGTGTTTAATCCAGACAAAGGCGAGGCTTTGCACTATGAGAGGTCAAATATAAAAGGAAACCATTAAGTAAATGGCAAGACCTTCAGGAGGCATTGATGTAGAGAAGGATCTTGGGATATAAAACTTAGGTTAAGCCACATTTGGAGAATTGTGTGTAGTTCTGGATGCCACATTACAGGAAAGATGAGGAAGCCTTGGAAAGGATACAAAATAAGTTAAAGAGAAAGTTATCTGGATTGGAGAGGATGGTTAAACTCAAATTCTTTTCTCTGAAGCGGAGGGTTGACCTGATATAACTTTTTAAACTTACAAGAGACATAGATGGACGAGATAGTCATCACAGTTTGCATAAACATTGTGGGCTGAAGGGCCTGTTTTTTGTGCTGCACTTTTGTGTAAGCAATGTTTTAAATGCAAAAACAATCACTTTACCCAAAGAGTGATCAGGTAGATGAAAGCAATGACATGAATGTATCAAGGAGGAAGCTGTGTAAGTACATGAGGATGAAAAATAATTGGTGATGCTGATAAAGTAACATGAAGCATGAATGCTGGCATCAAACATAGTGGGCTGAATGGCCTGCTTTCTGCTGTAACCATCTCATTTTCATCCTCATTGGAATATTTGTCGAGAAGCATTTGCCATTGATTTGATTCTGCCTGTGGTAAACCCTTGATAAGCTATGATTGGCTGCTGCCCATTCTACCCATAGTCCCTTGCACGTTCCCCATTCCACTCGGCCTCGAACAGTCATTGAGGTTGACGGCTGTTCCAGTTTACAGTTAATAAAAGCCTGATAGTTTCCCAACTCTAGTCCTTTGTGATTATTGATGGTTCATCACCCACACTCCTCAATAATATTGTAATACCAAGCACATTTTGAAAATAGTTTCCCGATAGTATTTTTTTCCTGTGCGTCAGGTTAGTCAGTTGACTGACAAGACAGAAACAGTACCTGACAATCACAAACCGCATCTTGTCGACGTAGACATGTGGAATACATTTAATTCTTTAACTTACAGTTCAACAGAACAGATAAGGTTTCGTAGACAGGAAAGATTGCAGTTTTAATTCTTACTTAATGACTCCAAGATTTCAGAGTCAATTCCCCCGGCACTTGAACTGCTGACACACTCCCACCCGACTGGGAATCAGCAGTTGTTCCGCAGCTGGTACCACGTTGGTCCACAAGGAACAGAAGACCACCGGACCAGCTGAACTTGTGATGGACACTGAACTTTCCCACCCCTGGACTTTTAAAAAGTGGGGGTGAATGTGGTGATACACCACTGATGTTGGCTCCTTTGCCTATCTCTGTCTCTTTTGTGCTCTTTATTAAGAACACTCTAACCTTATACAGACAACCTGAACATGGAAAAATCGAGTCAGATTATTGAGAGCTATTACTCCTGTCCTGTCAGAGCCACAGCTTGCGTGCACAAAACCATGACTTTTTTTTTAAACAGGTGAATTCCTCGACCATCTGCAGAACATTTTCCTTCAGGGGGAAACCACATGGCTAAGGGGGAATGCTGTTTTTTTTTAAAAACCAACTCCCCACACTAAAGAAAGTTGGATGCGAATGACTCTACCTCTCTGCATTCTGAAGCTGTAGGATAGAGGATTTACCTTCCACCACTAGAATGAGAATCCCAGACCACAGAAAGGAAACAGCCGGCTATTTATAGACTCATAGCTCCGCAATTTAAACGACTGCTTTTGTGATATGCATGTGCTGCAGTCCATGACACAAAGAAGTAGGGAATGGATTAAAGATTTGCATTAAATTCTAATTAACAGACAATTTTTTTCCATGCGCATAGTTGTCTTAAAAGCTCACAGGGCCCTGAAAATACTTAAATTAACTTCTAATTACGTGTTCTAAATAGCTGCAATTTTTGGCATACCCTTTTCCATTAAATCTTATATACTTACTGGGAATATAAACTCAAACTAGAGTTTGTATAAAAATCTAATTAGTTCATATAGTCCTTGAGGAAGGCATTGATGGTCTGGGTATTAACCCTTTAGGAGTCAAAGCTCAGCTTAGTCACAGAGCTGCCAGCTTTCGCACTGGTTGGCCATTAGTTCAGGTCAGATGGCTGAGAGAAAAGTCACGGTGAGAGACTGTCTCACAAACAGAATCAGAATCAAAATTTTTTGTCACGAAATTTGTCATTTAGTGACGGCATTACCAGCACAATAATGGCTATAAAATTACATTTTAAAATAAATAAATTAAAAACAAGAGAAAGTAAAAAGATAAGAGAATGTGAGGTAGTGTCTGTGTTTCATTGCCCATTTGGAAATCTAATGGCAGAGGGGAAGGAGCTGACCTTGTGACACTTACACATCTTTCCTGATGGTACCAGAGTGAAGAGGGCATGGCCTGGGTGGTGGGGGTCCTAGAGGACAGAGGCTGCTTTCATAAGACCCTGCCTCTTGTCGACGTCCTCGATGGAGTGAAGACTGGTGCCATTGACGTTACAGGCCAAGTTCTCATCTCCCCCTTTTTTCTTTCCCTAAATATTGGCACTCCATACCAGACAGTGATGCAACGAGACAGGATGCTCTCCATGGTAGAGTGGCTATTTCCAACTTACAAAAATGGAGGACGAGCAGGGTCAGTGTCAGAAACTCTCTGAGCAGGGGAGGGAGACTTACCTGCTATGAACCTTTGTGCACCGCCATCACGCTGCCCCCTGATTGCGCATGAACCAGGTGACACTTTCCTTATTCTAATATATCCTAATTTCTCATGCTCACGCTTCCTCCATATCCTGAAGTATAATGAGCAAGTCATTAGTCTGGGAGGATATTATGACATATTATATCATACTCACTATGGTAACACTACAAACAATAGTTCTCTTAAAGAGACAGGCAGAAAATTAACTAAGAATTAAAAAACACAAGGTTTTAACCTTTACACTCATCTTTATAGTTGTACCCTCTCATCTTAGATTCTCCCACTCTTGAAAACAATCATTATCAATAATACCAAAAGGCTGGAGTTTCTGGACGGCAGGCTTTTAATACCATAAGACTTGGACTATGCTCCTATTCTGGCCCAATCCCAGGACTTGTACTGAGGGAGGGACTTGGCTTAACTACCTTTGTCAGGGGATTCCAGGGGGTGGAGTCACCGAGGGAATGTGGGCCAGCTGAAGCATGACACATATACAGTGCCAGTAACCAAGTAAAAGTATACAGTGGTGTATCACCACATTCACCCCCTCTTTTTAAAAGAAAAGTCCAGGGGTGGGAAAGTTCAGTGTCCATCACAAGTTCAGCTGGTCCAGTGGTCTTCTGTTCCTTGTGGACCAACGTGGTACCAGCTGCAAAACAGCTGCTGATTCCCAGTCGGGTGGGAGTGTGTCAGCAGTTCAAATGCTGGGGGCAGGGATGGGGTGGAGGTTTCGGGGGTCAGGATGGGATAGTGGGGATTGTCCATGGTGGTCGTAGCAGCTGGTGCCTGGGTGCAGAGAGGGGTGGGTCAGTGGTCGTCTCAGGGTCTCCTGCACAGGCCAGGTCCCGGACAGAAAATGGGTACTCACGTCCATCCGGGAATGTCACATAGGCATACTGGGGATTAGTGTGGAGGACATGGGCCTTATTGACCAGTGGATCAGTCTTGCGGCCTCATACATGCCTCCTGAGCAGAATTAGGCCTGGGGACGTCAGCCAGAGTGGTGGTGTTGTCTCTGATATTGATTCCTGGGGAGTGTTAGGTCTGCTTTGTTCATGAATGAGTGAGACAAACACCAGGCTGAGTCGAAATCAGGGTTCTTTGTTCTTTATTACCGGATTGTAACACTTGCGACTAAACATGTTAGTCGGAGAATGCATTCTGCCGTTATCAGCAAAATGGTGATTTTTTATACCCTTGGATACATGCTTAGAACATCATCATATCATTACTTGTCCAATGACTAAAACTGTTGCTATCCTTTCCCTGCTAGCTTCCTGCCTCTCAATCCATCAATGTCTCTCTTATCTTGTAAGTACAAGGATGCATTTACATCTTGTTACAGCCCTGTACATTCCCATCTCATGATGTTTTACCTAACAGGAGTACAAGGACACCTCCCCTTCTTGTTACTGCCCTGTACAGGGTAACTCCCTACACATTCCCATCTCATGATGTTTTACCTTACAGGAGGGAAAACAGTCTTTCGATGCGGGGGGGTGGCATTGGTGGCAAGGGTCTGATTGCATGGAGGGCTTCGGGGAAGACTTCCTGCCACTGGAAGACAGGTAGACTCTGGACTTTAATGCTAAGAGGACTGCCTTCCATACCGTAGCGATCTCCCACTCCCCTTGGGGTTATAGCTCGTGGTTCTGCTTGTGGCTATGCTCCATGCCCAGAGACACTCTCATAGCTCGTCGCTCCAAAAAGAGGACCTTAATCACTGTGGATGTATTTCAGGTACCCAAATAGGGTGAAGATGCCTTTGTAACAGTGGTCGTGGTCTTTTCTGGGCTGGAGATGGCAAAAGGGAATCAGGAATATTCATCAACAATTTTGAGGAAGTACAGGTTCCGATTGGACGAGGGCAGAGGCCCTTGAAATCCACAGTCAGGCACTCAAAGGGTTGGGTAGCCTTGATCAAGGGTGACTTTTTAGGCCTGTAGAAGCGTGGTTTGCATTCGGCGCAATCCTGGCAGTTTCTTGTCAGGGTCACAGGTACACAAGTACACAGGTAGGCAGGGTGGTGAAGAAAGCTTTTGGCATCTTAGCCTTCATAAATCAAAGTACTGAGCACAGGAGTTGGGATGTTATGGTGAGGTTGTTCAATACATTGGTGAGGTCAAATTTGGAGTATTGTGTGCAGTTCTGGTTGCCAAACTATAGGAAGGATATCAATAAGATTTAAACAGCGCAGAGAAGATTTATTAGGATGTTGCTGGGTCTTCAGAATATGAGTGAGAGGGAAAGATTATATAGGTTAGGACTTTATTCCCTGGAGAGTAGAAGAAAAAGGGGAGATTTGATAGAAGTTTAAAAAATTATGAGGGTAGAGACAGAGTAAATGTGAGTCAGCTCTCCACTTAGATTAGCAGAGATAAATACAAGAAGTCATGACTTTAGGGTGAAAGGGGAAAGGTTTAGGGGGAGCATTAAGGGGAAATTTTCCACTCAGAGAGTGGTGGGAGTATGGAACGAGCTGCCATCTGACATGGTAAATGTGGGCTTTTAAAAATAAACTAGATTGATACATAGATGGAAGAGATCTGGAGGGTTATGAAATGGGTGCAGGTCAGTGCAACTAGCGGTATTATGTTTTTGGCATAGACTAAAAGGGCAGAATGGCCTGTTTTCTGTGCTGTAGTGTTCTGTGGTTCTAAATGTAATTGCTTTTGAGAAGGTGACAATAGTGGACATGAGGGGAGGGCAGAGAATATTGTGTACATGAACTTTAGTCAGATGTTTAACAATGTCCCTCATGATAAGGCTGATGCTGAAGGTGCAAATGATGGGATCCAAGGTGAGTTGAAGGTTTGGATATGCAATTAGCTGGCCCACAGAGGACAGAGGGGTATGGTGGAAGGTTATCTTTCAAGCTGGAGGCCAGTGCCCAGTGGTGTTTCACAGGGATCCGTGATGGTGTTGTGTTGTGTACAAATGATTCAGATGAAAAAAAAATAGATGGGTGGGTTAGTAAATTTGCAGATGATACAAACAGCTGGTGGAATTGTGAATAGTGTTGAGGGCTATCAAAGAATATAACAGGATACAGCCCAGTCAGAGATACAAGCAAAGAAATGGCAGATGAGGTTCAATCAGGACTTGTGTGAGAAGGTCAAATGTAAGGGGAACATCTCAATAAAGGCTCCCAACCCATAATGTTGACTGACCATTTCCATCCATGGATATCACAGAGTCTTTCCTGTTATCTTCAGTTTGTGACCACGGGGATGACAGCAGAATCTGATGCTCACTGGAGATAAATGCAGCAATTGGATCAATAGCTCCAGGGATTGATTTCTTTATGCACTGGTTTTACAATTGAGAAATGGTGGAGGATACAACAAAGCCTTCTATTTCAGAATGCAGATGAACTTACGTGAAATTTCAGCCAGTTCTAAGAATTCTTTACGTTGAAGCACTGTCTAATCTCAAAGCCCAAGTAAAAACCTCAACCAGAATTTTGCACGTCATTTTGCACAAAATGAATTCCAGGTAACTCATTTTAATTGAGAGATGCAAGTACAGTAACAAGCCCTTTGAGCCCATGACCCCATGCTGCCAAAATGCCCCCATTTTTCTCTGGAAAGTGTGAGGAATTGGAGAACCCAGAGGAAACCCATGCGGACATGGGGAAAATGTCCAAACTCCTTACAAACAATGTTGATTCAAACCCGAGTCATGGGCGCTTCCTTCTTTCCTCCAGCTCTCCACCTTCCTTCCCTCTCCATTCACAGAACATCCCCCCTCCCCCTGTTTGCTGGTGTGCCCTTCCTCCCTTATTCACCTATTACCTCCTGCCTATGGGACTGTGCTCCTTCTCGTGTCCTGCTGCCCCCCCCCCCATCATTTTGTTGGGCGCCTGCCAACACTTTGCTCACACCTTAATGGAGAGCTCAAGCCTGAAACATTGGCGATGTATCTTTATCTTTGCTACATAAAGGATACTGTTTGGCCTGCTGAGTTTTTCCAGCCTTGTGTTTTTACTTCAGTCATGAAGTCTGCAGACTTCGTGTTTTACTCTTGGCGCTATAATAGTGTTGAGCTATCCATGCCACCTTTAAATTTTCTCTGGAAGTCAGAAAATGCTACAAAATTAAAAGGCTCAAAATGAAATTTGTTTTGTTATTCATTCTAATGAAATAAAGTCACGAACAATGAGCAAGTGTTATAATATTCAATGAATTCTTCATGAATTCTGCAATTATTTATTTGACCAGAGTCTGCTTTGATACTTAAAGGAGAGGCACCAAACACAAGTTTGGAATTTTCCACAATTGTTGCAGTCCTGGTACCTATAAATTCATGGAGTGATATCATTGTTTCGGGAAAGAAAAAGGTCATTCGGCCTATCAAGCATGTGCCAACTCCAAGTCAAGCAAAGCCATCTGTCCCATTCCCATATTTCTTTCCCCTATAGCCCTACAATTTATTTTTTTTTCCCCATTCAATTACCTTTTGAAAGTCTTGAATGCTATTGTTACTGCTAAACCCCCAGGAAGAGTGTTCCACATGAGACAATCATATAACCATAACCATATAGCCATTTACGGAGCGGAAACAGGCCATGTTGCCCTTTCGAGTCCGCACCGGTTCACTGATTTTGTGTGCCCTCTTCAGGCATTGGTCCCGGTAGATCTTCATTCAATAACGATGGGCGAATTCAATGCAGGTGGAATCAGTCGTAGAAATGTTTGTGAAATGTGCAGTTCAATACTTCTGGGCACATTCAATACAGGGTCAATCTTGATTTCTTTCTTGAGGTTTTTCTTTAAGAGTTTATTGTCATACACGAGAGTATAATGTACAAATGCCCTGAAATTCTTGCTTGCTTCAGCCACACAGGTATGTAAGATGCACCAAGAAACAATAACAATAAATTAAGTTACCACGCGAGATATCAGAGGTTAAAGGATACTTCGATATTCGCAGTTCCAGTTAGTGCAAAACAAAACCTGTGATTTGAGAAAAGTGCCGACAGATGTTTGGTTCTGAACAAGTATCAATATCATCAACATTAGAAAA
Source organism: Narcine bancroftii (assembly GCF_036971445.1). NCBI lineage: Eukaryota > Metazoa > Chordata > Chondrichthyes > Torpediniformes > Narcinidae > Narcine > Narcine bancroftii. The sequence goes on along the minus strand of NC_091471.1, from coordinate 358,287,044 downwards.
TGTCCCACCACAACCCTCACCCCCCCCCACTCATTTTCATATATTTTGCACAAAATATTATATCTCTTTCCCCCTCGAGATTTGCTATTTAACCTATCTGGAAGGCTGAATTGTTGCCCTGGACCACTATTTATAAATGTAGTCTTTCTTTTACTATCAATATATAAGGCAGCAACTACTTGTATGACCGAAACATTGCAGTGCTAAAGTGAGGTTAACAAACTCTAGTGCAAGGGCCATTGCCTATAGCATTGGATGGATGTGAGTTGGCAAGTTAATATGTTGATTTCTTTTGAACGAAGGCAGGTTGTGATGCCTGCTGTCAGCCTCAAACTTTCTGAAAAAGCAAGGGTGATAGTGGAGTGTGAGGAGCAGTGGGACATCAGGGATCTTTAGTGAACATGTCTCCATAAGCCAAAAGGAGTTAAGGATTGAGAAAGATAGAGGAGGAGGGTGAAGTGGTTTAAAATCAGATGCAGATAAATAGGGAAAAGTTGGATTGAGAGAGAGAGAGTGAGAGAGAGAGAGAGAGAGAGAGAGAGAGAGAGAAGCAAAGAAAAAAAGAATGCTGAAATGTCATATTGTGAAAATTAATAACTGAATTTAAAAGATGAGTAATTCACGAATGAATCTGTTGCTGGAAGGACGTGTATCAATCAGTGATTAATATTCACCGATCAACAACAAGCTGCCAATGGTACAACAAAAATGAATATATGCAAATTTGAAGGACTTAATTAATACGATATCATTTTATTGTTAACAAAAGGATCAGTATTTTAATAACAGTCCTTAATAAACACATAATGATAAACAGTTTGTAAGGTACAATTGGCTTTTTCTTTCAGTTCACTCTCTCTAATAATATTTTTCTCCCAGAATCTTGCTCTTGGATGTCTTTGACCTGAGCTCATTGACCTTTCCTGAAACAGAAGTTCAAACTGAGGAGTAGACAGTTTGTGCAAGCACGCAATGGAAAAATTAAATCCCAGATTGGGGAATGAGATGGTTTCCTCTCGCACTTGATGAACACCACCAAATCCTGGAGCTGAGTGTGCTCATTTCACAAGGGTTTCAATTAGGATTGACAGGAGGAGATTGTCATTCCCAGAGCAGGCTTGGACTTGGCCATGAGCCTTGGCCTCACGCCTTTTCCAATGGTGCTAAAGAACTGAGCATCAACAGCAAAACCATGAAAGGAAAGGAACAATGGAAACATTACCAACTGATTGAAAGTGTAAATGATTCAAAACAAAACAAAAAATGGAGCATGTATTTTTGAATGAAGGCTTGAGCTCTCCATTAAGGTGTGAGCAAAGTGTTGGCAGGCGCCCAACAAAATGATGGGGGGGGGGGCAGCAGGACACGAGAAGGAGCACAGTCCCACAGGCAGGAGGTAATAGGTGAATAAGGGAGGAAGGGCACACCAGCAAACAGGGGGAGGATCTACTTATTTAGGTGTTCAGTATTGCCATGAGCACAAAAGGAAGGGCATGGGGTAAATGGTCCATCGAGAATAATCCACTCCCCGCATGGCAATCACGAGTCACATGGTGAACAAATAGATTGCTGGGGGAACCCCAATGGGTTGAGCAGCACGGGTGAAGATGAAGGGGTGATTGTTCAAATCAAGGCTCTTCAACAGGACTGAAGAGCAAGGTAGCCTGAATGTAGAAGTGAGGGGGAAGACAGGGGCTGGTAGGTGATGGGTGGAAGCAGAATGATGGGATAGGGTGGCGGAGGTGTTGAGATAGAGCCTGGAGAGTGGGGTGAGATAGGACTATTGACATGGAGCCTTGTAGTGGACGGTGAGGGGGGAGTGTTGACAAGAAGCCTGGTCAGGAAAAGTTAGTGAGGTATAGTAAAATCACAAAGCTGGAGAAACTCAGCAGGTCAAACAACCTACGTTATATAGCAAAGATAAAGATATAGAACCAATGTTTCAGGCTTGAGCCCTTCATCACAACATCAGCAAAATGTAGGCAGGCTCCTGAATAAAATGGTGGGGGGGACGGCAGGGGAGGAGCACAAGCCCACAGGCAGGAGATAATCGGTGAATCAGGGAGGGAGAGCGCACCACAAACAGGGGGAGGGGGGTGGCTCTGTGAATGGAGAGGGTGGAGAACTGGAGGAAAAGAGAAAGAAGAGAGGGAAAACAGGGAGTGATGTAGCAGAAACCGAAGGTTGATGTTAATGCCATCTGGTTGGAGAGCCCCCAGACGGAAAACAAGGAGACAGGTGGCCTTGGTTTGGCAGTGCATGAGGCCATGGACAGACATGTCAGTGTGAGAGTGGGGTGCAGAATTGAAATGGTTGCCTGCTGGGAGATCCCTATCTTTGATGTAGGTAAACCGAAGGTGTTCATCGAAGCGATTTCCAAGACTGCATCCAATCTCTCTGATGTAGCCACAATGGGAGCATTGGATGCGGTAGTCAAGTGTTACTTCACTTGGAAGGACTGTTTTGAGCCCCGGATGGTGGTGAGAGAAGAGGTATGGGCGGAAGTGTGGCACTTCCTGCATTTACAGAGGAAGGTGCCAAGTGAGTGGTCAAGGGAATCACAGAGAGTGCAGTCCCTACGAAAGGCAGAGAAAGTAGGAGCAGGGAAGATGTGCCTGGTAGTGGGATTATGTTATAGATGACGGAAATTACGATGGATAATATGTTGGATGCCAGTGGAGGGTAGGTGAGGCCAAGGGGAACTCTGTTCTTGTTGTGTTGAGGGGACCAGGGCAGATGTGCGAGAAATGGAGGTGGTGCAGGTAAGGGTTGAGTTGATGGTGGTAGAAGGGAAGCCATGTTTTTTGGAGGGGGGGGGGGGGAATGTTGACATGGAGCCTGGTAGATAATAGGTGAAAATAAGAAAAAGAAAAAGCAAAAAGCAGTTAGCGTCAGGTGTGGAGGGGTCATAAGAAAACAATCCGTCATATTCCACTTGGGTTGCCTGCAACCCAAAGCTATGAACAACGACTTCCCTGATTTTGGTAACCCATTGCTCCATGTTCCTACCCCACTCCCATCAGAGCCTGCTCACCTTCTCCATTCCTCCCCTTCTCATTGCCTCAGTGCATTTCCTTCCTCCATCTGCCATCATGCTTATACCTTTCTACCAGTGATTCTTCTCCCTTGGTTCACTCTTCCTATCCCCTTTCCCACCTGGTTCCATCTAGCCCATCATCCCACCCATGAGGTGATCCACTTATCACCCTCCAGCCTCTATCTCGACCCTTCCCCTCCTCTTGCCCACCTGCCTCATTTTTTTTTGTTTCCACCAAATTACCTTTTGGCCTCTCCCTCTCACTTCCATATACTGGCCCTCCAGTCCACACCCTCTATCCTGAGGCAGTGTCTCAAGCTGAAACGTCAATTACCCCTTTGCTTCCACAGATGCTGATTGATCCAGGGAGTTCCAGCATCTGTTCTTTTCTTATGCCAGATTCCTGCAGCTGCAGTCTCCTGTGCCTTCCTTCAGTCTTGTTTGTCTATTTCCTTTATGCTGCAAATTAATCTTTCTCAACCGTCTAACCCTTTTGAAAGTGCAGGCTGATTTAGTTTCCACCCACCTTTACTGACCATGAATTCCGAATCATAAGTAAAATAAATACATCCTTGTCTTCACCCCATCGAGGACATCTACAAGAGGCGATATCTTCAAAAAGCTGCCTCTATCCTCAAGGACCCCCCACCACCCAGGCCATGCCTTCTTCACTCTGGTACCATCAGGAAAGACGTGCAGGGGCCTGAAAACAAGCGCCTCAAGGCACAAGGACAGCTCCTTCCCCTCTGCCATCAGATTTCAAAATGGGCAATAAATCACAGGCACTACCTCGCACTCTACAATTTTATTGCACTATTTATTTATTTTGAAATACAAGTTCTGGTGATATTTGGACTGTGATGCTACCACAAAACAATAAATTTTGTGGCATGTTCATGACAACCAATTCTGATTCTAAACTGCTATATCGTCTTCTCCATGTCCAATTAACTTCCAGCACCTCCTGCTGTTATCCCCTTTATCTAGCTGAGCTAAGCTTGTTGAGGCTTGAGGGTATTTAAATAGTTAATACATACGATGGGTAGATTGAAAGAGTAACATTTTTCCACAATATCCTATAGCAGCGAAAGAGGAAAAGAGAACAGGAGCACATGGCGGGCTTTGTATTTTGGGCGAGCTCCTCGCTCATGTTCTGATTAGGAGACAGTATCACATATGCATTTTCAGACCATTAATAGTGTACACTGCACTTTTCAAATTTCACATCGCAGCAGAAAAATGCAAAAATTCAACAATCAGATTCAGATACCATTTATTGTCATGTCATAAAAGAGAAATGTCATATTACACAAAATCACCTTTAGTCTGCCATGAGGCAGAGACTCACCATCAGCATTTGCTCAGTGCCCCTTTCAGTCAGAGAAAGGGAAGCAAAAGAGAGATCCCCCCTCCCCCCTCCAGAGTCACCGAGTGGCCGTCTTGGACAATATATCCATCTTGCAGAGTGTATAAGTCTTTAAGTTCGAAGGCAATTGGTCCTTATACCCCTGCAGTTCTTCCACTAACTGCAAAAGTGAATATTTGTCTTTCCTTTAATATTTACTATCTCTTTCTTTGCCTTGGCATATTGTAGTAAGTTAATGTAGTCTATCGTAGTTGGTGTATTGTACCTGTGTGGCTGCAGCAAGTGAGAATGTTGGTGCATCAGTACATTGTACTTGTGTATAAGACAGTCATTTCTTTCATGATATTACACTCCTCTTTATTCGCGAAACCACAGCCACAAGCAGCTGGATGAGAGCTGCACGGACAGAAGGTGGAGCAGCTGAAAGGGCTGCTGCCTCAGTCCTGATTGCCTATGCTATCTGTGTGGACTTCACACATTCACTATGGGAGTACGAGTTTGCTCCAGTTTCCTTCCACATCCCAGAGACATGTGGGTCGGTGGGTAAAATTGGCTGCTGTAGTTTGCCCGCTGTATGTAGGTAAGTGATCACGTACATACCGTATTTACTGGCGTTTAAGACAACTCTGTATAAGACCACCCCTTGAATTTCCACCTAAAAATGTAGGTTTTGACCTATACTCACTGTGCAGTATGAGACTGCCCCAAGACTTACTGCCCCAATAGTCCTTTTACCAACCATCCCACTGAACAGTGGAATGATATTTTAAAACTAAATTACTCTATAAAGGTTTAAATTTTATTTTTAGCATATTTTAAAATAAACCACCATCAGCTCCTTTAATAGGCTGTTTGAAGCATTTACAGAGCCGACAGCAGGTCAGACTGGGCAGATGGACCCCACAGGGGAACACTGAAACTTCACTGTTAAGGTTCATTTTTATTCTTGGCATTTAAGATGGTCCCTGGTTTTGGGATGACGTTTTAAAGAATCAAATACTGTCTTATTTGCCAACCTACACAGTATGGACAATATACATATGGACCAAAATACTTAGTTGCAGCAGGCCACACGTGTACTTTTTGCTTACCAGGATGTTGCCTAGTTTAGAGAGTATGAAGAATGGAAGAGGTTGGACAAACTTGAGTTGCTTTTTTCTGGAGCTTCGGTGGCTGAGGGGAGACCAGTGAAAAGGTTCTAAAATTATGAGAGTGGCCAGTCAGAAATTAAGGTGCTGTTCCTCCAATCTACAGAGGGTCACGGGGGGTAGTACACAAGGCCATGGACAGACATGTGAGTGTGGGGGAGTGTGACTCAGAATTGAAATGGTTGGCCACTGGGAGGACATTGTGGTTGTCGTCAGTGCTCTGTGATTAGTCAGGGATTGCTTAAGGTGGGATGTGAGTGGGAAGGGAAGGTTGAGAATCACTGCTCTAGACCCAGTTGTTATTGAAATATTTTGCTTGAGAAAAATTGTTATTGACCCATTTCCTTTTGAGTAATGAATCCGTGCACATGATGAGTTTTAGGTACCATTAAAACAGTGGTTTTCAAACCTTTTTCTTTCCACTCACATACCACCTTAAGCAATCCTTTACAAATATCAGAGCACTTATGGCTTAGGAATTGCTTAAAGTGAACTGTGAGTTTAGAGGGACAGTTTGAAAACCACTGGTTCAGACCATAAGACATTGGATCAGAAATAGGCTATTCAGCCTATCATGTCTGCCCCGCTATTTAATCATGAGCTGATCCATTTTCTCACCCAACCCCACTGTCCCGCCTTCTCCCTATAACATTTGATGCCCTGGCTAATCAAGAACCGATCAATCTTGTGTTTGTATATGCAAGGCACAAGCCCCAGGGTGTGATAGAATTTGAATAGATGGATGCAGGGCCAACAAAAAACAGAAACTCCATCCATTATCCTCAGCATTCACTCTCTCCGTCATGGATATATTCCATACCAATGACAAAGTGTAGTACAGCTACTGACCAAGGCTCCTTCAGCTGCACCCCCTTAAAATTCTCCACCAATACCATGATAAACAAGGGCAGCTTCTGTAGAATCCTCCCTAAGTCCTACACAATCATAAACTGAAAATGCGTCACCATTCCTTCAAAGCCCGTTTGGTCTTAATTCTGGACCTAGTTGTCCAAAACTGTAATGTGAGTACCAGTGTAGACGCATCACATTGGTTCATCTCCTCAGGGACATATTGGGGTGAGCAGGTTATGGTGGGCTTGCCACTTACACCTCCATCCCAAAAAAATGAACTTTTAAAAGTGTGCTTCGGGTGAATTCAGGTCGTGGAACTGGTCCACATTCTGGAATTGCTTTGATTGATATATAGCGAAAATCATAGTGGAAAGTAATACTTGCTGTAGGATTAAGTTATGTAGAAAGTATTCTGTTTATAATTTTGAATCCTAGTAAATGCACAACTTATTTGCCAATAGTTATTGTACTTGGATCAGGTTCTCTGTGAACTCGCATTAAAAATAGCTTCATTTATATCTTTATGCTTTAGACCATTTAATCATTCATATATTAATTTAGTCTAGACAAAAGAAATCACTAAAATTAATCCTATATTTTACACAAAAGTAATTGGATTTTGCAAGTATAACGTCCCCATATAAAAGCTGCAGTGGCCTGTCTGTATTTTATGCGTTGAACATCAAAAATTCACATGTTATGCTGGAATGAAGATTTCAAATTGAAATGTTATGCTTGGAACGGCTAATTTATACAATGGGAATGAATGGGAAGTGGTTTTTACATGTTGGAATTTAACACTTGGATCGGATTGGGGATTGGATCGGCTCCGCATTTATCTGGAATCCACTATAACACATTTGCTTTGATGAAACGTTAACTGTAACTGTGTCCAGAGATCATATTTTCCTGGCAAATGCAGAGATATTTTAGCAGCTGCTATACGGTGGTATGCAAGGGTGTGTTTGTATTGTAGTCATTGCAATACGAAAGAAATGGAATGCTACTGTGGCAACATCTGTATTAAAACAACACCACTGTAGATAGTGCAATTTGGTATTCAGAGGGAAGAAATCTTCCACTTAAAAATGTGAAATAAGGCCATTTCACATTAATATGCATTGCAAAATAACTACAAGTCAAGTCAGGTTTATTGTCATCTGATTGAACAAGTACAATCCAACGAAACAACGTTCTCTGGTCCTCGGTGCAAAAACATACAGACACACAACCAGACATAACGCATATATGGACAAACAATACATATTGTATGCAGGACAAGTATTTCATCTATAACAAACAAAAAAAATAGGTAACCATTGCTTTGTACATACGAACGCTTCGGATGGTTAGTGTGAGCAGATCCTTTGGTCGTTCAGCGTTCTCACTGCCTGAGGAAAGAAGCTGTTCCTCAGCGTGGAGGTGCTGGCTCTGATCCTCTTGTAGTTCTTCCCTGACGAACAGCTGAAAGGTCCTGTGCGCAGGGTGGAAGGGGTCCTCAATGAGTTTGCGCACTCTCTTCAGAAAATGATTCCGGAAGATCACATCGATGGGGGTGGAGGAATTAGCTCTTGTTGTTCCAAATGGTAGAACAAAAGATTATTTTGATTCTGTAAGAATACAAATTTCTTTATCTCAGAGTCTAAATGTCCCATTTCCAGAGCAGTCCACAGCTAACCTATTATTATCATGAGATTTACAGATATATTTTTACCTACTTAATATACAGCATTATTCATTATTTATGAGAATAATACAAGCCCTTTTCACACTGTCTTACCAGTAGATTGATCGTTAAGTAATCCGGTTAAGGTAGCCATTTATGCCTTTCACTCTGGACACCGGTTAACCGGTTATTAGTGTCCTTTCACATTCACCACAAGGCATCGCCAGGGATAGAGGATTCTATTCTCCTCTGGAGTCGTCCTGCGTGACGTAGCACGCACTAGGTGGAAGTGACATCATCTCCTCCACTACAATGGCGGAAGTCAAGTAGATTGCTTTGTCCGTCATGAAAATGTATGAATCTGTCACCAGGCAGATGGGCTTTATCTCATATGCAAGGTGGTGCAAACAATAAGGGAGCCTGCTGGAGAGAATCCATCTTGCGAATATCGATCAATCAGTGTTCCCTTTGGTGTGGATGTCTCCACTGTGTGCATGGTGGTGTGCCAAGTAACTGTCGTGTTGATGGAGACCCTCATGAAATTGACCTGCCAAGTGGAGATCGCCTTCAGAAGACAATCAATGCGTTTGCTAAAAGGGGTGGCTATCCAATGTGCCATCGATGGCACACATATTCCCAATGTTGCCCTACATGAAGACCCATCAGCTAATTGCAATCAAAAAGGGTGGCTTCCATTATTCTTCAGACTTTTGTTGACCATAACTGATGATAAGGAACATGTCTGCATTCAAGTCATCATTCATTATGGTTTTCCATATGTTAATCAGTGCATTGTGTTCCCAGCTTCATCAATGTGTATATGAGCTCACCCATGTAGTTCGAGTGCTACAGAACTTGCCCCTCTACAGAAAGGCTGAGGATGCAGGCAGTTATCTATTCCCCATGAAGTAAGTGAATATGATACCCACTACAGCGACGTCTACATCGTGTGCTCAGATTTCAAGCATGAGGGAAAAGCTTTCAGTTCTTTTGAAATGTTTATACAAGTATGTAGGTCTGTGTATGTCAGCATGTACCTTTAAATGTATTAACATTCAAACATATGTGTGCTTCATGTAGACACCTGCATGGGATGCCAGGGGATGAGGTTGTTATATCTCTATGGAGGAGTGAGAGCATTGTTTGTTTGTTACATGGGAAACCCTTTCCTATTCATTGCTTTGCCCATGACTGTTGACGGCATGTGTGGTTAGGGTTAGGGTTAGGGTTAGGGTTGGATGAAGGGTTTCAAACAACACCACGTTCTCAATCACTGTAAGCGCACATTCAACCACGAGCTGAGCTCTGCTCAAGTGGTGATGGAGAATGGTTTTGGACATCTCAAAGGTCGCTGGAAGTGCCTGGCCAAAAGACTGGACATTAGTAACTTCTTAAGTTAGGAATCACAAATCAGATTAAGATGATTTAAATAGATGAATAAATGAAAATGATTGGATGAAATTATGTAAAGAAAATATAACAAAAATTATTAATGTCAGGTTTAGATTAGTTCAATATAATTTTTTGTATCAATTATATTTAACTCCTCAAACATTTTTCAAAAATTGAATCCAATATTATCAGGTCTACCTTTTAGATATGGTCAGGAAGTTGGTTCGTTTTTTGCATTCTACTTGGAAGTGTCCTAGAGTAAAACATTTTTGGTGAGAGGTAAGAATTTTTTGGAGAAAATATTAGGGGTTAAACTCCCACAGGACCTGATGTTATTTTTGTTGGGTAATATTAAAGTGGTTAGACCTAAATTAAGGTTAACTATGTATCAAATTGAATTTTTACAACTAGTTTTAGCTGTTTCTAGGAAGTGCATAGCCATTATTTGGAAATCAGATACAGATTTAGGGATGGAGAGATAGCATACTGAATTATGAACGTATTCCACTTCAGAAAATAACATAGAATTTATATAATAAATATCAATATGGAGCCCATACTTTGAAAATTTGAAGGACTCTCTGAAAGCCCATCCTGTTGGTACCCCCAGTTTCATTATTATTCCTATTGAGACTTTATATTTCTTTTTGACATTCTCCCAACTCTTTCTTTTTTCCTTTCATTTCTTTTTTCTTTCTTTGATAAATTTTGTGGGGAAGGGTGGAAGGGAGGGAGGGATGGCAAGGGATGGATGTATACACACACACACACACACACACACACACACACACACACACACACACACACACACACACACACACACACACACACACACACACACCACATGTGTATTTTTCTCTTTGTATACATGGATGTATACAAAACCCATCCTGTTGGTACCCCCAGTTCCATTATTATTAGTATTTAGACTTTATATTTCTTTTTGACATTCTCCCAACTCTTTCTTTTTTCCTTTCATTTCTTTTTTCTTTCTTTGATAAATTTTGTGGGGAAGGGTGGAAGGGAGGGAGGGATGGCAAGGGATGGATGTATACACACACACACACACACACACACACACACACACACACACACACACACACACACACACACACACACACACCACATGTGTATTTTTCTCTCTTTGTATACATGGATGTATACAAAACCCATCCTGTTGGTACCCCCAGTTCCATTATTATTAGTATTTAGACTTTATATTTCTTTTTGACATTCTCCCAACTCTTTCTTTTTTCCTTTCTTTTCTTTTTTTTAATTTGATAAATTTTGTGGGGGAGGGTGGAAGGAAGGGAGGGATGAGGAGGGATGGATGTGTATATATATATTTACCCACACACACACACACACACACACACACACACACACACACACACACACACACACACCCACACACACACACACACACCACATGTGTATTTTTTTCTCTTTGTAATTCAAAAATAAAATATTCAAAAACAAAACAAGGAGAACTTCCTGGAAGAGTGGATGATCAAGGAGGCAGACCTACCTCTGCCAGAAAGGGTTCGTTATCGGGGTGCAACAGGCAGGGGTCAAATGGCTATATATGAGGCTATCATGACCGTTTTGTGTTTGCCTGAGGAAGACAACTGAAACTTATCACTGAACAAACAGTTTATTGCACATCCAATAAAGTAGTGCACCTCAAATTTTTAAACTTCTTGGAATGAACATTGTGAAGTCTTGTCGAACAATATAGTAACTTTTCAACAGATAACATTGAAGTATAAAACTATTTACATTATGTTAAACTTGGTAAGCAATCAAACTTGGCAAATAAAATGTTTTCAGTCCCAAACTATGTACATCCTATTTCCAGCCATGTTCAGTCCTCCTCTTCTTCCAACAACTGGACGAAAGAGGTGGTGAGAGGGGAATTGGAATAATCCTCAGTCAACAATACATCACCGCAAGGTAACAGTTGCCCAGATGCTGAGGGGACTGCTGTCCTGGGTAAACTTGTACCTCTCACTTTGTTCGTTTTAGATTGGTCACAGTGTTTGAGCTACCGAAAGAAAATAGACACACACGCCGTGAGCACTTCAGTTTATACAAATCTTTATTACAAATTCTAAAGCTGATATCAAACTACAATATGCAAGCCCCTCCCAATTATACTTATCAACACCTGGACTAGTCCCAACTGCCGAAGTGGGGCAATGACCGCACATTTGTAGTAGGTTGTCGGGTGCCGGTAGCAGCTTCTCCACCTCCCCCGACCAGGATGTTGGCTGGACTCTAGAAGTTCTTCTTCTTGCTGAGAGATGTTACCACCTCTAGGAGAGTCTTAAACTTCAACAGCGGGACCATGGCTTATATTACCCAAAAACTGTTGACTCAAGCACTTATTCCCAGCACAGAAAGAAAGATAAGCGAGCAAGCTAGCATGCCTAGGCTTCTATCAAATAACATAATTTTCAGCTTATCACTTTGAATACAATGGATTATTTTGCATCAGGGCTAGGCTTGTGACCAAAACAGGCAGGAAGATTAAATGTTCTTGGTACACAGATGTCCTTTCGTCAGATAACTGAATCTCTGGCCCCTCGGTGGAATTTAGCTTATGTCTGCTGATTCTAAAAAACAAGCAGGTTCTGGGCCTTGCAGAAGCAAAGGTTGCAAAAGTAAAAAACATGGTTTAAATCTTCCATTACAACTGTGAGGGTGGGGTTGCACATGGGGGCTGCCATAGGGCCAGGTGGTTGATGGTGGGTGGAGGGAGGAGGCAGCAAGGGGGAAGTCAGAGATAGGTGGTGGGACGGTGGAGTAATGTGGCACCATAGAAGAGGGACCAGGCTGAGAGCAGACAGAGGGAGGAGTCTAGAGGGTGGAGCCCCAAGACTGGAAGACTTGGAGGGAGGCGCAGGTCACGCTAGCTCCAAAATGGATGAGGCAAGGTCACGACCGACTGGACCTTCATTTCCTACCATGTCTGTTATTAGCCTCGAGAGGCCCTCGACTTTGGATTGACGCTCCTGATATGCAGACAGAAGCATTTGATTCATCTCCGTCCGCCTATCCTGATGCAGATGGTCCGTTAGCAGTCCTCCTCCACCACACCTTGCTTCAGGCCACAAATGATGGACGGCACCTTTAAGTTTTCTGGGCCATTGACTATTCAGACTAGATACCAAAGGGTCAAAAGGGAAAGCTCTGAAATGCTGCCCAGCAATTTGCACCAAACTTAAAAGAGCCCATGGTCTCAGGGAGGGGCTCCCTCCTCTCCATCGACATCATTTACTGGGATTGTTTTTTAAAGAGGGCTCACAAAATCAGGGAGGGCACCTACCCATTAGAGCCAGAACCACCAGCCTGAGGAACAGCTTCTTCCCACAGGCAGTGAGAATGCTAAATGACTGGTTAAAAAAAAACTCATGACTCCACTATTAATTAATAATATTTATTTTAATATACAGGTACTCCCTGTGCGACTTATGTGACTTATATCCATCCACACATACGACCAAATGTTTTAAAAATAAAGCAAAACTATAGAATTTATGTGGTTTAAGTTGTATTTGAAAAATTATAGCAGAAATACAGGGTGTGTAAGAGCCAAAATGTGCATACTTACTTTGTTAGTCAGCGACCCAGGGTCCCAAGGCTGGTGGTGGCCATCTTGATTCCTGTGCGCATGCACAAGTCTTCAGTGCAGTGGAGTTCGGTTGGAGCATGCACGAGAGTTAAGGGCGCAAATTATTGTCAGGATGCTTAACTCTCACACAGGTGTCAACTAAACTCCAATAGGCAAGCCCACCTCACTTGCGCCAACTGAAGATTCGAGCATGCACAGAGGAATCAAGAAGGACACAGCAAGCCTATGGGCGCTGGACGCCGACTAACAAAGTAAGTAGGCATATTTTGGCTCTTACTTGCCCTGTATCCCTGTTAGAGTCTGTCAAATACAATACAAAAGGTTTGCTTTAAGACTTCGGTACTCCACGCACGCGGAGAAAATTCCAAATTACCTCCATTTCGAGATACGACCGATCCTTCAGTACCAATTATGGTCGTAAGTCGGGGAAAACCATTATGTACATGTGTACTGTGTATATGTATCATTTGTCTAGTGGTGTGTTATGTCCTTACACCGTTCTGCACCATGGACTGTAGAATGCCATTTCGTCTGGTTGTACTGGTTCAATTGAATGATAAACTTGAACATGAACTCTTTCTGGTGAAGGCAATTCTCTTAGGCAGTATTCCATAATGTTGACAGGTTGTTATTATCAATCCAGACACCCACAGCAGGCTGGTAGGCCCCAAGAGAATGCATTACATTTCATTATGTACAGGAAATTAGCACAAAGGGCATTGTCACATGAAGAATGATGGAGAGAATTCCAGGCAATGCAGACGAATGGCAAATTCCCACATATTTATTGAAAGAATTTTATGTGCTCTGCATTGTCTTGCCAGCTATGCCATATTTTCCCAGATTCTTCATATTCCAATACTGGAAATGAACCCTTGCCCTTCTCATTTGTGTATTTATAGAGCTTCATGTACTTTACACAGTCACCTCAGCAGCGTGCAAGCTGATTGAAAAGGTAGTCATTCATCAGGAATGAAGAGCAGTATTGACGTTATTACTGCTGTCCCTGCCATCCATACAAGCACGAATTGTTTAATAGTTAAGACATTCCAAACACCACTCATTCACAGTCCAGAGAGAATCCAGCTGTAACCAAAAGTTGTCACAAACAGAGGTCCGCTGGTACCCTCTTCTCTAACAACCTAATATTTACTCATTCCACTAGCCCCCTGCTCTATCCACTATACACCTATGACTGTGTGGCTCGGTATGACAACATCGCCATCAGCAATACGCTGACAATACCACGGTAGTGGGTTGCATAAAATGAGGCAATGAGTCAGCATGCAGGACAGAGAGTGAAAACTTGGCTGAACGGTGCACCAACAACAACCTCGCATTCAACGTCACCAAAACCAAGGAGCTGATTATTGACTTCAGGAAGGGAAAACCAGAGGTGTACGATCCAGTGCTCATCGGGGGATAAGAGGTGGAAAGGGTGAGCAATTTTAAGTTGTTGAGAGTCACTTTCTCAGAGGATCTTTCCTGGACCCAACACACTAATGGAATTGTGAAGAAAGCATGTCCGTGCCTCTACTTCCTGAGGAGTTTGCGGAGGTTTAATATGACATCGGAAACCCTGGCAAATTACTACTGATGTATGGTAGAAAGTGTGCTGACCGGCTGCATCACGGTCTGGTTTGGGGGATGCCAATACCCCTGAGCATAAAGCCATGCAAAAGACAGTGGACTGCTCTGGACTGCTCTGGCAAAACCCTCCCCACCATCAAGAAGCTCAACAGGGAATGCTGATGTCAGTGAGCAGCAGGAAGGATCTCCATCACCCAGCACGCGATTTGTTCTCTCTGCTGCCATCAGGAAAGAAGTATAGGTGCCGTAAGACTCACACCAGCAGGTTCAGGAACAGCTGCTACCCCTCCACCATCAGACTCCTCAATGACAAAATCAATCAGGGACTCATTGAAGGACTCTTATTTTTGCACATTATAGAATATTTTTCTCTGTATTGCACCATCAGTTTGTTTACAATTTTTTATTCATTTACATGTGTACATTGAGTACAGTTTTTTTTGCACTGCCAATAAGTGGTAAATCTTACTTGCCTGCAGGAAAAGAATCTCTGTGATGTTGTGTATGTTCCCTGACAATAAATCTGAAATCTGTACAGTGCCTTGTAGCTGTAATGTTTACCGCAGTTACTCACTTAGGCAATTTCAACAACATCTTCCAAACCCACAACCTCTACCACTAAAGACAGGGGCACCAAACATGAGAATACCACTACCTGCAAACATGCCCCTGGACCTGGTTACACATTGCCAGTCCTTCATCGACGCTGATCACTGTGGGTCCAACCTGGTCAGAAGGTCAGTAGCCAATCAATAAAAGTCATGCAACTTTTGAAGATTTAGTATTCCAAAAATTATTTAATCCATCCCTCTGACATTCCTCTGTGGTAGTAGAGGTATTAATGTGATTTAAATATTAACTAAAATGACTAAAATTGCACGGAAAGCGAAGTGGTTAGCACAACGGTTTTACACCACCAGTGACCAGGGTTCAAATCCAGTGTTCTCTGTAAGAAGTTTGTATGTTCTCCCCGTGTTTGCGTGGTTTACTCCACTTGCTTCGGTTTCCTCCAATCATTCAAAACTTACCAGGGATGTAGGTCAATTGGATGTAAATGGGTGGCACAGACTCACGGGCCAAAAGGGCCTGTTACCGTGCTGTAGGTCTAAATCGAAATCTATTCATTTGTAGCAGTGCAATATCATTGCATGTTAATGTCAGAAAAAAAGTTTTACTCTCTTTATAAATTCCCCCATGTCCTTTGAATCTTGCTGTGCTTTGTTCACAGGAAAAACTGGAAAGTTTGAATGTGGATACGTTGCTTCAATTTTGAAAACCATTTTTTAGTTGTTGTTGAAAAAGGAAAAACTATGAAACTCTCCCAGGAGCAAGAAGAAAAACAAAAATATTTTATTTAATTTCAAGTCGCTTGGTGAGAGGGAGAAAAAAAATCCATTTTGTCTGCAGTTTCCTAGAAGTTATACAATCTGGGTCAAACATCTGCTCGCTCCCTGCCAGCAATGGTAAGAGAAGATGGAGTAAAATGTCCTGAGCTGGAAAAAGTGACTCACTGCAAAAACCTGCTGCTGACTGGAGACTGATGTTGGGGGGAGGGCACTGTCAATATTGCAATGACATTATGAAATACATTCCTTTATGGCCAGTGCAGCAGTGATGTTTTCCTGCAGAATTCACTGCAAGGTTTACTAAAGGTGAACCAAATATTTAATTCACTGGTGGATTAAACCCCTATCCTGTTGACTTGACAATGGTCAAGAGAACAAACTCACGCTAATGGGACTTTGAACATTACAGCACAGTGCAGGCCCTTCAGCCTGCGTTGTTGTGCTAACCTCTATAAACCTACTCAAAAAACTAAACCTTCCCGACCTCATGACTCTCTATTTTTCTTTCATCCATGTGCCATTCTGTCTTGTAAATGCCCCTATTATACCAGCCTCCACCACCGCCCCTGGCAATGCATTCCAGCCACCCATTACTCTCTTTGGAGCGTAGAAGGATGAGAGGAGATTTGATAGAGGACTCCAAGATTATGAGAGACATAGTTAGGCTGGACAGCCGGCACCTGTTTCCCAGGGCAGGATCAGCAAACACCAGAGGACACAAGTACAAAGTTAAGGGAGGGAAGTTTAGGGGAGGCATCGGGTAACTTTGTTTTACACACAATGAGTTGCAGTTGCCTGGAATGCCTTGCCAGGGATGGTGGTGGAGGCTGAAACATTGGGGGCATTTAAACAGGCACATGGATGAAAGAAAAATAGAGGGTTAGCGGTAAGGAGGGCTTAGTACTATTTTTCAAAAAGGAATTATGGTCAGCATAATATTGAGTTTCTGAAGGGCCCATACTGTGCTGTGTTGTTCTATTATTTTGTGTGGAAAAAACCTACCACTGATATCTAACCATTCCTCCTTTCACCCTGTACAGATGCCCTCTGGTCCTGCTATACTAGCCCCAGGGAAAAAGATGCTGCTGTTCACCCTATCTATGCATTTTCATAATTTTGTAGACCTCTATTCAGTAAAAACAATTAAATTGTGGAGGAACTCAGTAGGTCTCGCATCATCCAGAGAAGGTAAAGATATATAACTGATGTTATGAGCCTGACCCCTCATTCAAGGTATGACCTCTATTAAGTCATCGCTCATCTTCCTTTGCTCCAAAGAGAAAAAGCCTATCTCTGTTAACCTTATGTACTCCAATCCAGGTAATAGCCTGCTAAATCTCTTCTGCACTCTTTCTATTGATTCCACATACTTCCTGTAATGAACTGACCAGAACTGAACACAATATTCCAACTGTGGTTTAACCAGAGTTTTATAGACATTACCTCTCAACTCTTGAACTCAATCCCCTAACTAATAAAAGCTAGCACCCCATAAACCTTCTTAACTACCCAATCTACTCTGCCTTCAAGTTTGACCTTCCACAATGCACCACCTCACACTTACCCAGATTGAACTCTATCTGCCACTTCTCTGCCCAACACTGATAGATATCCTATCTATATCCTGTGATAACCTACAACAAACTTCAACACTATCCACAACAGGTCCAGCACACCACCGTTGTTGCAAACAAAGTTTGATTCCATTCTTTGCAAGATTAAGTTTCAAAATTGAAACTTTTCCAAACAATTGATTGATGCCTTTAGAAATAAACATATATTCAGTTGGAGAGTGGTACTGGTGGTGAGAGCATTCAACATTATGGTTGAATGTTGAGGGACATTTCAATCATCAATATATACTGATTGTATGGCCATGGTCAGATCTTGGGGACACTACAGTGGGCAGGCTAAATCCTCTCACCTCTAGAGACCCAAATTCATTCCTCATCTCCACTGGGAAGTTGCTACATTCTCCCTGTTACAACAAGGGTTTCCTCCCATCCACATCTGAAAGACACGCGAGTTAGTAGATTTACTGGTCTTTTGCAAATTGCCCCTAGTGTATAAGAAAGTGCTAGAATCTGAAGGGGCTGGATGGGAATACAGTGGGGAGAGGATCAAGTGGATTTAATGTAAATGGGTGTTTGATAGTTAGCATGAAAACAGTAGGCCTTAGATCCTGTTTTTATGTCAGCTGATTTAAGGCAATTGAGTAAAACACCAAAGTCTACAGACACTGAGACTGAAGTAAAAACACAATGCTGGAGAAACTCTGCAGGTCAAACAATGTACTTTATATAGCAAAGATAAAGATACATAACCAAGGTTTTGGGCTATGAAATATTGGTTGTGTATCTTTAACTTTGCTACGTAAATTGCACTGATTGGCCTGCAGAGTTTCTCCAGCTTTGTGTTTTTACTTTTGACTTAATATCTCTTTACAGTTTCTTCAATGAAATATAGTCAAATGTGTTCATTTAAATTGAAACACTGTAACACAGGTGATCATATTTTATTCAAGCCAAAGATTGTCATTGCATTCATCGTAGGTTCATGTGATGTAAGCAGTAAATGTGTAGAAAAGGAACACAGGCAAATGATGAAATGCAGCAGTCAATGTGGCTGCCAGTTGCACTCTTACCTCGTGGAAAATCAAGCCTGCACTCCAGTCAGGACATATTAAATCAGCTCATCCTCTTCGGAGGACAGAAAGGAAAAGAGCAGTTGTAGAGGGACATGTGGCTTGGTGTCAGAACATCATCTGTACCATCAGTGTCCCAGACTAAAGAGTTGGTTACAGACTTCTAAAGGACTGCATCAGTGGTGCTGAGGTGGAGATTGTGGGTGGCTTTAAGTTCCTGCGGTAAAAATCTCCAGTGACCTGTTCAGGTCCACGCACAAGAAAGGGACCAGCGCATAAACTTGCTTGAATCTTGAAGAAATTTGGCATGCCAGCATCCTTTAACAACCTTTGAATGCATCCTGTCAGGGTACATCACTTGCAGTGTTGTGAAAATGGCTCAGGCCCTCCTCCCTTCCATTGACTCCATATATAATTCCCACTGCCTTGGAAAACCAAACATTAATTTATTTTTTAAAATATAATTTAGACATACAGCATGGTAACAGGCCCTTTCGGCCCATGAGCCTGGGTCACCCAATTATACCCAATTAACCTTCAATCTCCAGTAGATTTTGAATGGTGGGAAAAACTGGAGCCCACGGGGAAGACCCATGCAGACACATGGAGAACATAGTTCCTTACAGATAGTGTGGGGATTCAAACCCTAGTCCTAAAATTCTGGTGTTATAACACATCACACTAATCACTACACTAATCATCCGCCATCATCTCACCCCCTCATATCAGGAATAAAATTCATGAGAATGAGATCACACACTGCCACATTCAGAGAGAATTCTTTTCCCACCATTATCAGATGGCTGAATGAACCTCATAATCCTCAAATTGTGTTCCTTGGCTCCTTACCAATTGATCTCTCTAAGTAACTCCAACATGCTGTGTCTCACTTGCTGTACTCTATATGAGATGTGCTCTGGACTGCTCGCAAAATAAACTATTATTGAATCTTGGTACATGTTTAAGTAAACTTTGAACTCAACAGCACAGTTGAAGGAAATTCTGGCCATTTAAACCCATGCTACCCTATTACATCCAAATTAGCTGACAACCCTGTACATTTTGGAATGTGGCGCAAACACAAGCACCCGGTTAAAACCCGCACAGACACGGGGAGAACCTCAAAACTCATCACAGACAGTTCTGGTTTCTTTCCCGGGTCACTGTCACTGTTATTGTCCCGGGTCATTGCCACCCAAATCTCTTAACTTTCTTATGCTCTTCAATTCAGGAGTTAAGTCTGTGATCGTGAACCTAAATAGCTGCTATTAAACATCCTTGCATGCTGCGCAGAGCACTCACACTTGATAAATGGTAAAGCAGCGTGCATGGCGGTGTGATGGCGGGAGATTTTGAAATGGGATTTGGCTTCATGGATTCTTAACTGCCAATGAGGTCCTCTGTAGTCTGCACAGATGGCATCATGTATGTGCGTGTGTATCTATTCAAGGCCTCCTCACTGACTTTCTCTGGAACGTTCTGCAAGACGCTGTCCAGAGTGCAGACAGTCGCATGGCGCAATCTGTAACACTGAAAGCAAAACTCATCACAACCAGTGTTACAGCTAGATTTGGTCAGTGATGGACGAGCCATCACCTGCACATGATTGATTTAATCAGGTGTATTGCCAGTGTTATTGCATTGCATTAAGAGCTTGAATTTATACAGCTCTTTTCAGAAGCACAAGGGAGAGAGGTAAAAAGGAACAAAAATGAAATCAGATTTAATTATATGGTGGTTGATCTATGACCATGCACTCTTTCCCCATTTCGTGATAGTATTTTTTTAAATATCTGAGAATGCCAGATTCAAAATTAATTGGCCCAACATCAACTACCAATTGCAGAAGGGAGTTCCAATTTTCTACTCCCATCTGTGTGTGGAAGTGTTTTTGAGTTTCACTCCTGACAGTCTTGGCTCTGTTCTTCAAGTTATGGTTTCCAGTTGTAGACTCTTCAGTCAAGAGAAAAATAGTACCACTCCACACTATCAGCTCACTTTAGTTTTATGTAAACCAATCAATTTTCTTGTTAACTTGTCTAAGTTTTCAATTGAACCTCTCCTTGCATTCAAGAGTACAAAGTATCTTTGAAATTTTAATAAAGTAGCAGGCCATTTACAAACGGATATCCCGCACTGCAGGTAATGAAACAAAGGACCAGATTATTTCAGGGCAAAAAGTAATCTGCTGGAGGATTTCAGAAGTTTCGAGCAGCATTGGTGGGAGAAAAAGAATGATCAATGTTTCAGGCTGGAGCCCTTCATCAAGATGTGTTTTAGATGTTGGCAGCGAGGTAAATGTTGATCAGAATGCCAGGAGAACTTCCACAGCTATTCCGCGAACAACGTCATAGAAGCCTTTCAATCTCCAAGAGATAGATGATAGAGTTTTAGTCAGACATACTGTTGAGAGATTTACCTAAGAGTTATCATACCCTCATTGTTAACAATGGCGTGAAGCAAGGCTGTGTTCTCGCACCAACCCTCTTTTCAATCTTCTTCAGCATGATGCTGAACCAAGCCATGAAAGACCTCAACAATGAAGACGCTGTTACACATATTATATAAATGGGATGAAAAATTGGTACAACATAGAACTTCTCCAGTATTACATCATCTCCTCAATATTTGGAAGAAGATTCATGTAGAAAGAAATAAAACAAATTATCAATTACCAAAACTAATATTGATGCAAAATAAGTTTTTCCCTTTTACAATAGATAACCTTTCCTTTAGAGAATGGAAAAAAAAAGGGATTAAAAGAATAGAAAATTGTTTTTCAGGAAGTAGATTCTTATCCTTTGAACAAATGAGAGATAAGTACAATATAACTGGAGATACAGCCCTGGCATATTACCAACTGAGATCCTACTTGAAGGATAAATTAGGAAGCAATTTGAGTTTGCCAGAGGGAAGTAACCTTGAATATGTGATTACAGATACAATGTTAATCAAAAGATTTATAACAAATATGTATATTAAACTGCAAGAAAAGGACAATGAGGAAACAAATGGTAAAACTAAACAAAAATGGGAACAAGATTTAAATATAAAGATAAAAAAGGAAACATGGGAGAAATTATGTTCTGGAACGATGAGAAATACAATAAATACGAGGCTACGTATGATACAATATAACTGGTTACACAGACTATACATTACACCTCAAAAGTTAAATAAATGGGACCCAACAGTATCTGATAGATGTTTTCGATGTAAAAAAGAAATGGGAACAACAATTCATGCAATCTGGACATGTGAGAAAGTAGAAAAATTTTGGGAAGATCTCAATCAGATGTTAAATAAAATAACAGAAAACAATATACCAAAGAATCCAGAGATCTTTCTCCTAAGTAACATAAAAAACAAAGAATTTGGAATTGATTTGGAGGATGCACAAAAAAGATTTGTTAAGATAGCTCTAGCCGTAGCAAAAAAATGTATTATGTCAACCTGGAAATTGGAAGATAATCTGAAAATACAACAATGGTATATAGAAATGAATAAATGTATTCCATTAGAAAAAATTACATATAGTTTAAGAAATAATATTGAAATATTCGAACAAATATGGGAGCCTTACATTAAATACAATAGCGAAAACCTACCGGGGACAATCATTACCTAAGTTGATGGAAGAAGAAGGAAAGAAAAGAATGGACTCAGTAGAATTTCTGGTGTATTTTTGTTGAATGACAACATTGTCTGACTGGTTTAATGTAACCTAGATTGTATACCTAAAATGGATGGGAGGCGGGGGGTGGGGGGTGGCTTGGGAGGAGGGAGGGGTGGGGGGAAGAAAAAGTCACTGTATATGTGTGAAAAAGAAAAAGTGTGTAGCATGGCTAATGTGATTTATGGTGTGAAAAATAAAAAATTTAAAAAAAAAACAAAAAAAACAATGAAGACGCTGTTTATATCCGGTACCGCACGGATGGCAGTCTCTTCAATCTGAGGCGCCTGCAAGCTCACACCAAGACACAAGAGAAACTTGTCCATGAACTACTCTTTGCAGACGATACTGCTTTAGTTGCCCATTCAGAGCCAGCTCTTCAGCGCTTGACGTCCTGTTTTGTGGAAACTGCCAAAATGTTTGGCCTGGAAGTCAGCCTGAATAAAACGGAGGTCCTCCATCAGCCAGCTCCCCACCATGACTACCAGCCCCCCCACATCTCCATCGGGAACACAAAACTCAAAACGGTCAACCAGTTTACCTATCTCGGCTGCACCATTTCATCAGATGCAAGGATCGACAACGAGATAGACAACAGACTCGCCAAGGCAAATAGCAGCTTTGGAAGACTACACAAAAGAGTCTGGAAAAACAACCAACTGAAAAACTTCACAAAGATAAGTGTATACAGAGCCGTTGTCATACCCACACTCCTGTTCGGCTCCGAATCATGGGTCCTCTACCGGCATCACCTACGGCTCCTAGAACGCTTCCACCAGCGTTGTCTCCACTCCATCCTCAACATTCATTGGAGCGACTTCATCCCTAACATCGAAGTACTCAAGATGGCAGAGGCTGACAGCATCGAGTCCACGCTGCTGAAGATCCAGCTGCGCTGGGTGGGTCACGTCTCCAGAATGGAGGACCATCGCCTTCCCAAGATCGTGTTATATGGCGAGCTCTCCACTGGCCACCGTGACAGAGGTGCACCAAAGAAGAGGTACAAGGACTGCCTAAAGAAATCTCTTGGTGACTGCCACATTGACCACAGCCAGTGGGCTGATCTCGCCTCAAACCGTGCATCTTGGTGCCTCACAGTTCGGCGGGCAGCAACCTCCTTTGAAGAAGACCGCAGAGCCCACCTCACTGACAAAAGACAAAGGAGGAAAAACCCAACACCCAACCCCAACCCACCAATTTTCTCCTGCAACCGCTGCAACCGTGTCTGCCTGTCCCGCACGGACTTGTCAGCCACAATCGAGCCTGCAGCTGACGTGGATATTTACCCCCTCCATAAATCTTCGTCCGCGAAGCCAAGCCAAAGAGAAAAGATCATACCCTCAGTATTAAAGTGATAAGGCGCATTATGTAATGATGCCTTTGGGGTAAACTCACAACCCCCGACTCAGGGGCGAAGTGCTACTGATGAGGCAAAGATGATAACTTAAGAGAGCGTTTTGAATGGAAATAAGAGAGACCATTCACCACTTAAAGCAACCTGCAAAACCTTAAGGGGCAGTGCTCTTTTCCTATCCAGTCCCTGCATGCCTGTTATCGAGACTAGCCAGATTTCCTCAGTTGTTTGACGGTGCTGCAGAGATCTTCTCGAAGGAAGGGAAGTAGCAGCACAGTCCTTGGGTAAATGAGAATGAAGGTAGTTGGACAGATCAATGTTGTCACAGAAACATACATTTTGCTTTCATAATTTCAGAAGACTACTTCTGGCAATATAACCAAGTGCAACAGCTAAATTCTGTGGAGCAACTCTTAAAAACAGCACTGAGACTAATCTGCTTGAGATGTATGGTGGATAAGTGATGGGCAAGATATTGGGGACAACTCCCATGTTCCTTGTTGGGAATTGTGCCATTGGACTTCAATCTCTCTCTGGGGAACAAAGTGCAATTGGTAAATACCTAAGCCAGAAGATGACACCTCCAGGAATGCCTTGATAATGCCCTGGATTATCAGTTTAGAGTCTTCAGCTTATACGTCTGGACTGGAACTTCATTCCATGATCTCTGATTCAGAAGTGTTAATACTATTACCTCAGCCAGAAATGATGTTCTGTGCTGTTCTGCAAACCAGGCTTCAATGTGGATGAAAATCAAAACAACGGCATATTGGAAATCTGAAATAATAACAGGAAATGCTGGAAAAACTCATCCCATCAGAGACCCGCTGTAGAAAGAGAAACAATATTTTCAGTCTGAGCTCAGTCGGATTTTAACAGCTTCTTAATTGTCACATCAGAAAAGTTCACTTCTCTCCCTTTCCCATTTTCTCTCTGACCTAGATTAAAATTTTCCTCTCTTCTTCAATTCTATTGAAGAAGTCCATACCCCAACCATCAACAATTTCTTTCCATAGATATTGCTGGGCCTGATAAAGTAGAGAGGATCACCTGGTCTCCCCCGCCCCGCTCCCCGCAGTGATGTGATCGAAAGCAATCGTTGTCTGAAGAGGGCTCACAAAATCACTGAAGACCCCTTCCACCCGCACACAGCATCTTCCAGCTGCTCCTATCGGGGAAGAGATACAGGAACATCAGAGCTAGCCCCACCAGGCTGAGGAACAGCTTATTCCCATGAGCAGTGAGAATGATGAACGAACAAAGGAACTGCTCACTTAAACCATCTAAGACTCCCATATTCACAAAATAATATTTATTTATCTATTTGCATATATGAATATTTGTCCTTCAAGTGTATTCTTTTCTGTAAGTGTATTTTGTTTGTTTGTGTGACTGTGTTTTGCACCGAGGACTGGAGAATATTCATTTGTCAGGTTGTACTTGTGCAATCAGATGACAATAAATGTGACTTGTATTGCTCATTTAAGAACATTTCTCATTGAACCAGATATAATGTGGCAAACTTAACATGAAAAAGATATGCCTGTTATAGTGGACGATATGGAAAGGGTTAAATAACCCTGCCAATTTAAAAGTGCACTTAGGAAGGATGCATTTGCAATGTGAACGATTTACATAACCAGTTCCCATTGTTTCATGCTGTGTAATTGTACTTTGCTGTGTGTTTTGAATTGCTTAATGTAGTTGCCTTTAGGTTGTACATAAAACAAATGATTGACTGAAATGTCATCAAACAGCTAGGGCAACTTTGATCATTTTCACAGATCAAAAGCAAGGCCTGCTCTTGGATAATCTCCCGTTGTTCTACACAATTTACTACTTTTGACATTATGACATTGATTAGCCATGACAGCGAAATAACAAAAGGTAATCTGCGTTTGCAATATTGGTTGGGTATGAACATTTGCCAACACACAACATCAAGGTGTTGCACAGACCATGTGCTCAAGCTTTACCAGCTCAACTCCCGGTGGCTTTACAAGGTCAATGAATGGAACCTTTTGAACATGTGATCATTCACGAGGTACAGGACATGAGAAAATTTCATCCTGGCAAATGGCTCTCTGGAAGCCAAGTATAGAGGTTCAGAATATATGTTCCAGCTTTTAAAAAAAATATTTTTTTTTCCTTGAGTCACTTCTTACTGACAGCCAGTTCTTTGCATGAGATCAATAAACATTGCAGCTGACCCCTGCCCTGACTGAATCAGCAGTGCCCTTCAAGGATAGAAGTTAGAATGGGATCATGTAATTTCTGGGCTGTCACCACCCACACCCACCCCCACCCCGTGTAGCAACCACCAGCACCCTTCTCTTTGGCTTGGCTTCACGGACGAAGATTTATGGAGGGGGTAAAAGTCCACGTCAGCTGCAGGCTCGTTTGTGGCTGACAAGTCCGATGCGGGACAAGCAGACACGGTTGCAGCGGCTGCAGGGGAAAATTGGCTGGTTGGGGTTGGGTGTTGGATTTTTCCTCCTTTGCCTTTTGTCAGTGAGGTGGGCTCTGCGGTCTTCTTCAAAGGAGGTTGCTGCCCGCCGAACTGTGAGGCGCCAAGATGCACGGTTTGAGGCGATATCAGCCCACTGGCGGTGGTCAATGTGGCAGGCACCAAGAGATTTCTTTAGGCAGTCCTTGTACCTTTTCTTTGGTGCACCTCTGTCACGGTGGCCAGTGGAGAGCTCGCCATATAACACGATCTTGGGAAGGCGATGGTCCTCCATTCTGGTGACGTGACCCACCCAGCGCAGCTGGATCTTCAGCAGCATGGACTCGATGCTGTCAGCCTCTGCCATCTTGAGTACTTCGACGTTAGGGATGAAGGCGCTCCAATGGATGTTGAGGATGGAGCGGAGACAACGCTGGTGGAAGCGTTCTAGGAGCTGTAGGTGCACCCTTCACAAGGTGAACAAAAGCCCCTTGAATAATTGGTGGAGAGAAAGTAGAAGGATTAGAAAAATTATTGGAGGGCCATGAACCAGGAAATTAAGCTGGGTCATTCTTTTGCAACCATGGACCAATAGCATAGGTCCATGATGGACGTCAACAAAGCCTTTCGAATTTTCCCCAGTTCCATCGTAGGACCATCAACTGTGACCCCTTTCTACAGAAGCTGCCTGACCCTCTCAGGGTTTCCATTATTTTCTGGTTTCCACCATCTGCAGTATTTTTTTGTATTTTGTTCATGCCTGCGACCTCATGGGCACCAGTCTTCACACCACTGAGGACATCTACATGAGGCGATATCTTAAGAAAGCAGTCTCTATCCTCGAGGATGTGTGTCCCCCATTTCACCCCCCCCCCCCCCAGGCCTCTTCACTCTGCTACCATCGTGAAAAAGGTAAAGGGGCCTGAAGTCGAGCACTCTGTGGCACAAAGACAACTTCTTCGCCGCTGCCATCAGACTCTTGAATGAAGAATAATCCATGGACACTGCCTTATTTTGCCTTTTTCTTGCTATCTTATTGATTTTGTCAGGTGGTTTATATAAATGTTTGCAATATGATGTGGCTGTAAAATAACGAATTCCATGACTCTGTGACTATAAATTCTGATTCTGAATAGTGTTTCCCATCAATTCCTTTGATCTCTTGAGACCTATGTGGTGGACTTGTACCCTTGCTTTGGTACACAGGCCTCCACTTACATTGGATTGAATGCAGGAAGTGAAAGGAAATACCCATTTCCCTGGACTTTTGTTTTAACAACACTCACAGCTGTTCTCCCATTGTCAGTGCAATTAACTACAGCCAGAGTGTTCAGTAAACATCATTTAACATGCACACAAATAACATAAACCTCTTGTCAGGAAACACTCCACAAATTCTTCAACAACTTCACACATCAAACTTCTGCTTATTTCACATCAGCTCTCATATTAAATGGCCCCGCTTTCTATCCATCCACACCAGTGGTTTTCAAACTGCCCCCTAAACTCACATTTCACTTTAAGCAATCCCTAAGCCACAAGTGCTTTGTAATTAGTAAGGGATTGCTTAAGGTGGTATGTGAGTGGAAAGAAAAAGGTTTGAAAAACAATGTTTTAATTGTACCTAATTGACTCGTTATGTGCAAGGTTTTATAACTCTAAAGGAAATGGGTCAATGACAATTTTTCTCAAGCAAAATATTTCAGTAACAAATGTATCTAGAGCAGTGGCTCTCAACCTTCCCTTCCCACTCACATGTTGTTGTGTTGTTGTTCGTCCTTCGTAGTCGAAGATGACCATGGCTTTAAAGACAGCGTTGGGTTTGAAGTCATGACTTGCACTTGCCTTGGGTTAAAGTGAGGGAGAGTTCCACAGGTCATCAGCCTCACTCTCTCACCCTGGCCTACCTGGACCCAACAACTTCACACATCAAATTTCTGCTTATTTCACATCAGCTCTTATATTAAATGGCCCTGCTTTCTATCCATCCACACCAGTGGTTTTCAAACTGCCCCCTAAACTCACATTTCACTTTAAGCAATCCCTAAGCCACAAGTGCTTTGTAATTAGTAAGGGATTGCTTAAGGTGGTATGTGAGTGGAAAGAAAAAGGTTTGAAAAACAATGTTTTAATTGTACCTAATTGACTCGTTATGTGCAAGGTTTTATAACTCTAAAGGAAATGGGTCAATGACAATTTTTGACAATTACCTGGCAAGACATTGTTGAGATGGCTGGAGATGGGTCAGGATGCAATGGATGGCCAGCAGTGTTTTGTGTGTGTGTCTCACTGTGCCCTCTTAGCACTCCACCACACATTGCTGAGAATCACCTTTCTGCCCATTGAACCAGTGATGGTTTCTTCCACACAGTCCGCCGAATCCAGGGTTCACACGTTAGGTAGACAAGGCCTGAGTGTTGTGGGTCCACGGCAATTTGCTCGCAAGCCTCCCTACCCATTGTTGGGCATCCCCATCCGCCTTTGCAGTCATTGGGAGATGTCTCCTCTCCGCCTGCTCTACCGTTAGGATGATCACCCTTACTAATCACAGAGCATTTGTGGCATAGGGGTTGCTTAAGGTGGAATGTGAATTTAGGGGGGGTAGTTTGAAAATCACTGAATGGAGTGTCCTTCACTCATCATTCATTTTTAACAACTTATGGTCTCAGTGGCCTTGCTCCTTCTTCTCTTCTGTTCCCACTAACTTCCATTGAAGGGCTGCTAAGATTTGACATTGGGACGTTGAGTGTCCACCATTTTCAGACAGGATCACAATAAATTTTTTATGGGGCTCAGATAGCACAGCAGGCTCAGCTGCTTCCTCCCAGTTCCAGTGGCGTGGATTCGATCCCAACCTCAGACACTGCCTGTGTTGAAACGTGGCCCTGTGACCACCTGCACATCCCACAGACATGCAGGTTGCGAGATTGATTGGCTGCTTTAACACTGAGGTAAGTGGCAGAATCTGATCTTAATTGATCAGAATGGGAGGAGAATAAATTAAGATTAATGTCACTGTGTAATGATCAACACAAATCCCATGCTATTTGACACTATGATATTTTGGTAAGCTCTAAGCAGGAGAAGCATTAGAGTTTTGGGAAGAAGCAACTGGCCTTCATTCTGTCAAAGACTATCAGTTGAATGTAAACCAATCTTTGTCTGATCAAATAGAGCCACAGTATCCCGAAGGTCCTCCATTGATACGGGAATGTTCAGTACACGGTCTCTACCTTTCCACCCCAATCAACTCACCAACCCTCACATCCCCATCCATTCTACACCCCACCCCCAGCAATACTCTCCAATCTGCCATGAATGTGGAACCTGTTTGACATATAAGGTTTGAGAAGAGGGGAACAAGTTTCCTCTTCAGCTCAAAAACCTCTCATCAATTGTTGAGTAATTCCAGGATTCTGTTTTATGATTACCAGAGGTCACTGATTGGCTACCTGGCAATTTTCTCCACATTGATTGGTTACTTGACAATTCCTCTGCATTGATTGGCTACCTGGTAATTAATTCTTCATTGATTGGCTACCCTGGGGTTTCATTCTTCATTGATTGGCTAACCTGGCAATTCACTCTGCACTGATTTGTTGTTAATATTCTCTGGTTTCCATCTGGTAGTCGGTGCTTAACGCTCTTAATATCCAAACTGGTCTCACTAAATTGGAGCATTATATTTCAAATACCAGTGACAAAGTTGATTCTGCATTACAAACTCTGAATATTTTCCAGCCTTTTCTCAGGATTGATAGCATTAAAACTGGTCACCAGCCTCATGACTCTGCTCTGCATGATGTTGAACCAAACACCCTTGTTGACTAGAACAAAACACAAAACTCAAAGCTGCTCAATGCAAAAATAAACTGCAGCCGCTGAAAATATAACAGCATTTTCTTTTACTAAAATAGACTTTATACACAAAAAAATTATAAAAGGAGAACTGTTCCAAGCCTCTTCTCAGCTTGGTGCTCCCTCTAAGAGTTCTGGATGCCTGGGATCAGCCTGTAGATTAGAGAGTCCTCCGTCACATGAACCGTGATAAGGATTCTTGTATCATTCTCCATACCCTCCTTGCAAATCTCCAAGCAGCAAAGAAATGGGCAACTTTCTCCTGCCCCTCACAATCATCTTGGGGACAACATTCCGGTCATATAGGAAGGATCTGACTGGGAAGGCTCCTCTCACCACCAGCCAGGCCAATTCCTGATGATTGTTTGTGAGCCCTGGCAGTGAGGCATTCCTGGATCCATTCGGTAGGACAAGCAGCCTGTCTGGGACCAATCCCGGTGCTTCCACTTCATGCCTCTGCTCTCTCATCACCTGCTAAGTCGTGGAAACATTCTCTGCTTTTATATCTCACTAGTGTGTGCTGATTGGCTACATTGTCATTTTTCTACATGGATTGGCTAGCTCGTAATTTGCTCTGCATTGATTGGCTAGCCTGTTCTACATTGACTGGCTATCTAATAATATGCATCCAGATGGTGATGTTCTACGACATTCAACATTGGTTGACCGCACCAAATGAAATCACACTGCTATATAAGAAAAACTGTTTTGACCAAAGGCTTCATTGTTTGTCTTCTCTCTCCAACGGTCATGTCTGGCATGTCATTACCATTTGTTTCATCGCTATAATTCTTTGGAAGCTATTCTGATCTTAGAAAGTCATGCAATTTTTCTTTGGTTTAGAAACCTGTCGGGAAATGCTATTGATCAAAGGACCGATTGATGTGAAGAGCTCTGACTTAACTTTCTTTGGCTTCGTCTGCTCCAGTCATCTTGTAACAATGTTTTGTCTGTCCCTGTCTATTACATATGTTGCTGTTCCTTTCTATTATTCCCAGGTTCTCTATTTCCCCTTCTGCCGCACGTTTTTACAGTTTCTCATCTGTTTTTCTCTGCTCTTCTCCAGTAACATGACACTTCCCTTCAACTGGCAGGATGACAAAATTCCACTTGAAGTTATTTTTATATTTTCATACAGCTTAAAAGGAGGCCATTCAGCTTTTTGACTCCGTGTTAGCACTCAGTGCAGTTCCATCAGTTTCATTCCCCCCACACTACTTTCTGCAACCACATGCTTATCAGCTGCATCCTGATTCCCCTACCATCCACTATCACCATCCATCACCATCACCCCTCCACCATCAGACTCCTCAACTGCAAACTCATTCAGGGACTTATTTAAGACTATTACTTTTGAGCTTTCTTGCTCTCTCTCTCTCTATCTCTCTCTCTCTCTCTCTCTCTCTCTCTCTCTCTCTCTCAATCTCTCTGTATCAAACAGTTTGTTTACATTTCTTTCTTTATTTATATATGGATGTTGAGTCTTGTTTTTCTTGCGCTGCCAATAAATGGTAATTCTGCCTCACCCACAGGAAAAAGGATCTCAGGATTATATGTGATGCCATATATGTATTCTGACAATGAATCTGAAATCTGAAATCTAATCCCACCTATTTACAGAGACCAATTTACTCGAATGCCTTTAGGAGTTGGATCTCCTGGATGAAATCACTCTCGTTCATTTCTTCACCCTCGTTCGGGATCGACCCTGGGTTGCAGGATCTCTGCTGTGCTCCCTGAAATGTTTGCAACATCTCTGGCAGTATAGATAAGGTCAATAATCATCATCTTTCCCGTGGGCTAGCCTAGTCTAAACCTAGAGGACACCGACAAGGTGAGAGGGGAAAGATTTAATAGAGACCAGAAAAGCAAAAATTATGGCAGTGATGCCAGAGGTGCTGTAACAGGAACTCTGCCACTGGTGTGGACCTAGGCGAGTGGAGAGCGGAGGGTGTTACAGTCCTGCTCCACAGGGTCCACCATGTCCTCCTCCTCCATTTCCACCACCTACTACGTGATCCCATCACCAGACACATATTCCCCTCAATGGTCCAAAGGCTGGCAGCTCTGTATAGCCTTTAAATAGCCTCTTAAAGGAGCCAATGGTGTTTTTATTTCAAGTCTTGCAACTGGAGCATCTCTGCCCAAGATGACAGCGCCTATATTCAGCAGCTTCCCCAACGAGTTGCAGACTTCAGGGGACCAGCGGACCAGTGAAGGGCAGGGCAGGGGAGCAGTGGACCAATGAAGGGCAGGGGATCAGCGGACTAGTGAAGGGCAGGGCAGGGGAGCAGCGGACCAGTGAAGGGCAGGGCAGGGGATCAGCGGACCAGTGAAGGGCAGGACAGGGGAGCAGTGGACCAGTGAAGGGCAGGGCAGGGGAGCAGCGGACCAGTGAAGGGCAGGACAGGGGAGCAGTGGACCAGTGAAGGGCAGGGCAGGGGAGCAGTGGACCAGTGGAGGGCAGGGCAGGGGAGCAGCGGACCAGTGAAGGGCAGGGCAGGGGAGCAGTGGACCAGTGAAGGGTGGGGCAGGGGAGCAGTGGACCAGTGAAGGGTGGGGCAGGGGAGCAGCGGACCAGTGAAGGGCAGGGCAGGGGAGCAGTGGACCAGTGAAGGGCAGGGCAGGGGAGCAGCGGACCAGTGAAGGGCAGGGCAGGGGATCAACGGACCAGTGAAGGGCAGGGCAGGGGAGCAGCGGACCAGTGAAGGGCAGGGGATCAGCGGACCAGTGAAGGGCAGGGCAGGGGAGCAGCGGACCAGTGAAGGGTAGGACAGGGGAGCAGTGGACCAGTGAAGGGCAGGGCAGGGGAGCAGCGGACCAGTGAAGGGCAGGACAGGGGAGCAGTGGACCAGTGAAGGGCAGGGCAGGGGAGCAGTGGACCAGTGGAGGGCAGGGCAGGGGAGCAGCGGACCAGTGAAGGGCAGGGCAGGGGAGCAGTGGACCAGTGAAGGGCAGGGCAGGGGAGCAGTGGACCAGTGAAGGGTGGGGCAGGGGAGCAGCGGACCAGTGAAGGGCAGGGCAGGGGATCAGCGGACCAGTGAAGGGCAGGGCAGGGGAGCAGCGGACCAGTGAAGGGCAGGGCAGGGGAGCAGTGGACCAGTGAAGGGCAGGGCAGGGGATCAGCAGACCAGTGCAGGGCAGGGCAGATGACAATAAAGGAATCTTGGATCTTTTTCCACACAGAAGATGGGTGGGTATATGGAACAAGCCAGTAGAGGGGCAATGTTTAAAAGACATTTGGACAGATGCATGGAGAGGAAAGGTTCAGAGAAACTGGAACCAATCTTCATGCCCACCATGTCCTCCTCCTCCATTTCCACCACCTACTACGTGATCCCATCACCAGACACATATTCCCCTCTCCATCTTCCGCAGGGTCTGCTCCCTCCATCACTCTCTTGTCCACTCCTCCCTCCCCACCAATAGTCCCTTGGCACCTACCACTGAAACCACAGAAAATGCTACACTTGCGTCCACACCTCCTCCCTCACCACTATTTGGGGGCCCAAACAGTTCTTTCAAGTGAAGCAAAGTTTCCCTTGTGAAACTGTAAGGATCATTTACTGCATCCAGTCCCCCCACCCCCATCCCTTACTGTGACTGCCTCTGCAGTGAAGAGATAATGCGCAGACTGGGTGATCACTTTGTTGATCTCTCGCAATGGCCACCCATTTCAATTCTCTGTCCCATTCCCTTTCTGACAAGTCCGTGCATGGACTCGTGCACTGGCAGACTGAGACCACCTGCAAATTGGAAGAACAATACCTCATCTTCCATCTAAGTAACCTCCAAACTGATGGCATTAACATTAATTTATCCGGTTTCCGTTAAATGCCCCCTGTCGCTTTTCCCCCAGCTCTGTCTCTTTCGCTCTTCCCTTTACCCTGACTCCTTTCACAGAGCCAAAATCAATTCTCACCTTTCTTCTTATAATAACCAATTAACATCTTTTGGCGGTTCGTCTGGACTCCTCCCCCCCAGCCATCCTATTCAGATGCCTTTCAGTTTTTTGCTTGTACCTTGAAGAAGGTCTCAGGCCTGAAACGTCGGTAATATATTCCTCCTATGGGTGCTGCAAGACCGACCAAGTTCCTCCGACATTCCTCTGTGTTTTTACTACAATCGCAGTATCCACAGACTTTTGTGTTCCACTGGCTAAAAGATGCCCATGAGGCTGACTGTTCCTTCCTCCTGCAAAAATGGAGCTGCTGGGCAAACTCCATGAGTCAGACTGCATCTATAAGAGGTCAAGATAATGATGTTCTCGGTTGAGATCCTGCATCGAGACTGTGAGTGCAGAGGGGAGTCATCTGGTAACCCACTGAAGGTAAAGAAGAAACTGGCAGGTCCAGTTCACAAAATTTTTAATTTAGACATACATTTTGAGCAGTGGGAGGTAACCAAAGCCCCTGTGGATAACCCACAAAGACATGGGGAGAGCATGCAAACTTCTTACAGACAGCGTGGGATTTGAACCCTGGTCGTGATTGCTGGCGTCGTGCTAACTGCTGCACTAACGGTGCAAGAGCTGGAGAAACTCAGCAGGCCACAAAGGCCCAAAACATCAACTGCCTTTTCCTTTCCACGGATGCTGTCTGACCTGGTGAGTTTCTCCAGCACTGGTATGCACTGTAGCAACTCACTGAGCTCCTCCAAGAGCTGATTCCAGCATCCTCAGTCTCTTGTGTTTGCATTCTTCTGTGACTACCGTTGGGTCTTTTGACTACAATGGATACCTTTGAATGTTTGGTGACCGCCAAGCTGGTGTTTTTTTTTTCTCAGCAAAGTGGTTACCTCCCAGGTTGAAGTTAAAGTGAATCACAGACCTTTAAATGTCAGATTCACAATTTTTAAAAGCAATTCCTGGCAAGTGGCAGAGAAATGTTTCCAGAGGTTGAATATGGAAAGTAAATTCTGTCTGCGGTAGGAAGCCTGCTAATAACTGCATATGCCTGATTAGGGGAAATAGCCCATATTATGGGGTCTGTAGTATTTACTATTCGTATCATATGAACTCCAGAGGGACACATTTGCATTGCCTCCCAGGACATTTAATGGTGGTGAATGACCATTCCCTATTCTATGCTTTTCCTTCATCACTGGCGTACTGCCAGAAACATCTCGGTCTGCACCTTTTAATTAATCCATGATTCAATTGTTTCCAGTTTCTTTTAAAGTCGGTGAGACTTAGCGCAGACTGGGAGATTGCTTCGCAGAGCACCTTCGCCCTGACCACGCCAGGGACAGGGATCTCTCAGTGGCCAATCATTTCAATTCTGCGTCCCATTCACATGCTCACATGCCTGTCCACGGCCTCATGTACTATCTCACCAAGACCACCTGTAAATTGGAGGAACACCACTTGATCTTTTTTGTCTGGACACTCTCCAACTGAATGGCATTAATGTCGACCTCTAGTTTCTCCCTCCCTTCCCTATCCCTTTGTCTTCTTTCCTCCAGCTCTCCAACTCCTTCCCTTTCAATTCAAAGAGCCATCCTTCCTTCCCCCCCCCCCTCCCCGCCTGCTGGTGTGCCCTCCCTCCCTTATCTACCGATTACCTCCTGCTTTTGGGACCATGCTCCTCGCTCCCCCGACTATTTTGTTTGGATGCTTGATGACATTTTTCCAAACCTTGATGAAGGGCTCAAGCCTGAAACATTGGTTATGTATCTTTATCTATGTGATATAATGAGATAGACAACAGACTCGCCAAGGCAAATAGCGCCCTTGGAAGACTACACAAAAGTGTCTGGAAAAGCAACAAACTGAAAAACCTCACAAAGATAAGTGTATACAGAGCCGTTGTCATACCCACACTCCTGTTCGGCTCCGAATCATGGGATCACCTACGGCTCCAAGAACGCTTCCACCAGCGTTGTCTCCGCTCCATCCTCAACATTCATTGGAGCGACTTCATCCCTAACATCGAAGTACTCGAGATGGCAGAGGCTGACAGCATTGAATCCACGCTGTTGAAGATCCAGCTGCACTGGGTAGGTCATGTCTCCAGAATGGAGGACCATCGCCTTCACAAGATCGTGTTACATGGCGAGCTCTCCACTGGCCACCGAGACAGAGGTGCACCAAAGAAGAGGTACAAGGACTGCCTAAAGAAATCTCTTGGTGCCTGCCACATTGACCACCGCCAGTGGGCTGATCTCGCCTCAAACCGTGCATCTTGGCGCCTCACAGTTCGGCGGGCAGCAACCTCCTTTGAAGAAGATCGCAGAGCCCACCTCACTGACAAAAGACAAAGGAGGAAAAACCCAACACCCAACCCCAATCCACCAATTTTCCCCTGCAACCGCTGCATCTGTGTCTGCCTGTCCCGCATCGGACTTGTCAGCCACAAACGAGCCTGCAGCTGAAGTGGACATTTACCCCTCCATAAATCTTCGTCCGCGAAGCCAAGCCAAAGAAGATAAAGTGCACTGTGTGACCTGCTGAGTTTCTCCAGCATTACGTTTCTGCCCCTTTTACTATTCAACAGTCCCAGCTGTGTTTAACCCCCTCTGAGGACTTGTACTCTCCCAGCTCCATAATCACCTCCAGTGCTCCACTCCTTTCAGAACTCAGTGTTCCTTTCGCCTCCGCTCTCTTCTCCAGGCTCTGAGATCTGGCATTTCCTTCCTCACACTTTCTGACTCCCCATTTTAAGCAAGCTTCTAATCATCCATTTTATCATTTGCCTCACTTGCTTGCTGCCAATATTTTCTTGATTATGCTCCTGTCAACATTCACGGGATGGTTCAAAAACACTTCATGGAATGTGTTTGGGACATCCTGAGGTCATAAAAAAGCAAAATAAAAATAAATGCCTTATTTTCTGTTTATATACATGGATGACTCGCCCAGTAAATATGATTGTGCCATAGTTCATATCAGGTCCAGTTCAATTGGCAAAGATTACCTGAATCCCAAATGAGTCTTAGTAACTCCATGGAACTTAGTAACTCCTTGTCATTGGCACAGCCTTCAGGCAATGTGCACAACAGATTCTGGAAGACATAGTTCGTGTGCTGGCAGAGAAGGAAATTAACCTAGAGGCAATGAATGCATGACTCCTGCACGGTAATGAGCTGGTGACACTTAACCATGAAACCTCGTCAAGTTTGCTTGTTCATTTACAGAATCGTAGAGTTCTACAGCACAGAAACAGGCTCCTCGGCCCATCTTATCTATACAGTCCCCTTTGCCTGTGCTCGGTTCCCATCACTCTGAACCTTTGCTATCCAAGGGCCTGACTAAATGTTGTTTTACAGGTTAATATTGTTCCTGCCATCATCATTTCATCTGCTAGCTCATTCCATATGCCCACTAGCTCTGTGTGTAGAAAGTTCTCCTTTAGACTCTTGATTTCCTCCCCCCCCCCCCCACCACCCACCCCAATCTTAAATCTATGGCCTCTAGTTTTGGATTCCCATATCCTCGGAAAAAGACTATGACTATTTACCTTATTTATGGGCCTCATGATTATATAAACGTCTATAAGGTTTATAATCCTTTCTGCCCCCTACTCTCTAGGGAGGTATCTCATCCAAATCTATTGAATACTGAAATTTTGTCTGGTTAAGTATTGGGAGGACACCACATATCTTGTTCTCAAGCCATTAATTCCATCCGTTTCCTGGACTAGATCTGAAATGTATATTTGGCTCCAAAACTGAGCACCAGAACATGTGTCCGTGTGACCTTCTGAGAAAGCCTACTTCTAGCAGAGCAGAGGCAAGGTTAGTGTTAGGCCACAAGGTCTTATTGAGTACAGCACAGAAACAGGCCTTTGGTCCTATCATGCTCGAGCTGACCTTTTTCCCCACCTCCTTCCATGCCTTGCCTCAATGCAGTGATTCCATCTGCCACTCGCATCTCCTTCAACAGCAAGTTCCAGGTGTCAACCGCTTTCCTGTCAAATCCCCTTAAAGCTCCCTCCCCTCATTTATAACCACAGACAACTGCACCAGAGGAAAAAAGAAATGACTATAGTCAAACAAGGTCACCACCCCCCCCCCCCCCCACCCCACCGGCCTCCCTCATTCAGGTACATTTCCGTTTGGCATAGGCAATCATGTCTCTCCATCCGTCACGATCTCCGATCCTCTGAATTGCAGTTGTTGCCTCCTCTGTTCTCCTTCAGTGAAGGCCCCTTCTTTGAGCTGAGACCGTAGTCCATGATTATACAGGGGAAAATACAGAAGTGGTTTCCTGTTCTTCAGTTGCAGTGTCCATATTGGATGGGGAACGCCTGGCCATTGATTAGCTGATTCATCTGCCCAGCATTTTTAGTTTTACAACCATAAATTCCAATTTGTAGAATCTGCTTGTAAAAAATCATCCACCATCTGCAATCCATGGCTTCGTGTGACCCTGATTAGGAGGCTAAACAGGGACTACACCTTGCCCAAGGATGACCTGTAGGCTATCGGACGGAAGGAGTGCCTTACATCTCCTCTTGCTCAGCAATTGTGCAGCGTCGACACTGGCAGCCTCCCACACTCCAGGAAAAAACAAGCCTACCCATTGCCACCACTACCCCTCCCACACCTCGCTCCATCTGCCTGTCATCCTTCACCCTTTCTTGGTCCACTTTTCACCTCCTGCCCCTGTCTCACCCTCTCCCTCTTTGCTTCATGCTGACTACCTTCCTTCACCCTCAGTCCTGATGCAAGATCTTGAGCTGAAATGTTGACAATTCTATTCCTTCTGCAGGTGCTGCTTGAGTTCCTCCAACAGTTTCCTCTGTGCTCTGTATTCCAGCATATGTGGTCCTATTCTGTCTCTAGCCTGGAGTATCTAATCCATACCCATAGCTATGGTCCTCCAATCCAATCTTCCCCTTCCCCCACCCCCTTACCATATTGATTGGGCGCCTGCTGATATTTTTCCATACCTTGATCAAGGGTTCAAGCCCAAAATGATGGTTTTTGTATCTTAATCTTTGCAACATAAAGTGGCGTTTGACCTGCTGGTTTTTTCCCTCATTGTGTTTTTGCCCTTGTGAGTCTTCTCTGCTCTTCCTCCTGTCTAATCTATAGTGTGGTGACCAGAATGGCACACAATTCTCCAAATGCAGTGTAACCAGTGTTGTATGAAGCTGCAAAATAACTTCCCAATTTTATTTCCCATGAAGGAATATCATCCTATAGTATCCCAAAGGGCAGCACAAGTGGTGTAGCAGTTAACGCAATGCTGTTACAGCGCCAGTGACTGGGGTTCAAATCCTGCACTGTCTGTAAGCAGTTTGTATGTTCTCCCCATGTCTGCGTGGTTTCCTCTGGGTGCTCCAGTTTCCTCCCATCATTTAAAATCACTGGGTTTGTAGGTCAATTGGGTGTAATTGGTCAGCAATTGGTCAGGACAGCCTCGTGGACTGAAAGGGCCTGTTACCATGCTGTAGGTCTAAAAAAAAAGGGTTTTCTGTTGCAGGAAATCCTCATTCAGGTTCTGGACTTGACTATTCCTGTTTAGTTCTGGTGATCTAACTCCAGAAACTCAAGACCTTCCAAAACTCCGCTTTAACTCACCCAATGTTATTTACCTGGCAACCCTGATCTGCATTGGCACTCAGTTACTCATGGTCTTGCTTTCCCAAGGCTCTGTGGCTCTCCCTTTCCCTGGACTCTCCTTTGGCCCTGACTTTAAGAAAGAGAGAAAAAGGCAAAAGATGTGGCTGAGAGTCCTATCAACCATCGTAGGAAGGTATTCATTGTTGAGGGTCGAGTGAAACATATTAACATGGACATGATGAAGGTCATGTCCACAAAGTGGATTCAAGTGAGTCGAGAGTGTAGCATAGTTCTAACAGGAAACAGGCTGGTAGAATGTGATGTGCAGGAAATGATAAAGAGATCTGATGGGAGGAGTCTAGTGAAGGCACTACCAAACAAATGGTTGTGATTTTCCATTTTTATCTGGGCCATATTTGGGTGAAATCAAGAAGCATGTTATTGAATGTAGGAAAATAGAAGTTTGAAACTTGTTCCTCAGAAGACTTTGGATAGTGACTTATAATGGACACTTAACATCTCCTCACTTCTCAGGAAGGTGCAACTTACTGAGGAGTGAAGAGGGCAAGGCTAGCAGCCATCATTGCATCAACCTTCTGCAAGACTTCCAAGTGATTAATTTCTGTCCTTTATCTGCAATTCTGCATGAACTCATTGATTTCAAAATCCTTTGGCAGAGGTTTTCCTGCATTAATCTCACCTGGTCCCTTAACACCAGCTCCATAGCCAAGAAAGCCCAGCAGCGTCTCTACATCCTGCAAAAGCAGAGAAAAGTGCACCCCCCACCCCCCCATCCTCACTACATTCTACAGAGGATGTATGAAGAGCATCCTGTGCATCTGCATCACCGCCTGGCTTAGAAGCTGTACTACTTCGGCCTACAAAACCCTGCAGAGGATAGTGAAGTCAGCAGAAAAGACCATTGGGTGAGGGGCAGGCCGGTCCTCCTCCTACCATGAAGGACACCTGCAACACAGGAATAAACATTTTGAAGGAATCCACACACCCCTCACGTAAACTGTTCTCCCTTCTGCCATCTGGTAGGAGGTTCCGTACCACTCAGGCCCTTATGTCCAGATTCAGGTACAGGATTTTTCCCCAAGCCATCAGACTCCTGAATTCCCAGAACATATGTGGACTTCTGCTATATATGTCTAATATTTCAATGTGTTTAACTTCTATTCTAACATATTTATGTAAATATCCTCCATGGTCCTGGAGAAACTGTGCAAGCATGGTATGAATGATAAATAAAGGTGACGACTTGATCTTACCACATTTCCTTACTTTCTGTATACATGAGGATATTGTTATTGATTGTCTAGTCAGGATCATGTTCATTTTGTTCATGTCCTATCATTACAATCTTTGAAAACATCCAGCAAGGTGCCAACAGAAGTACAGAAATTTGAATAATTTAAAAGTTGTCCCTGGATCCATCAATTTGAGCATGTTAAAGTTCACTTTGACAACCTCTGGCTGGGCATATAAGAATAAGTGGGTTTGAATCACTTCCCCCACCCAACCCCATCTCATATTATATAATCAAGCTGCCTTTCGAGCTACATTATCAGACGTCGTGAGCCGTTATTTCCAAGTTCCATCTAAATGGTTTCAATGCCGGAGATGCCTGCACTGATTGATGTTGCTCATGGCGTGAATGCTATGTGCAGAATGCAGCCTCCCTTTGGATCTTTGCTGTCCGTTTTCCCCTCCACACCAATTCTTTGAACAGCTGATAGACACAATGGTGCTTGGCAATCTT
Organism: Narcine bancroftii; assembly: GCF_036971445.1. Lineage (NCBI taxonomy): Eukaryota > Metazoa > Chordata > Chondrichthyes > Torpediniformes > Narcinidae > Narcine > Narcine bancroftii. The sequence continues at coordinate 358,245,766 of NC_091471.1, read as the reverse complement.
TGCCTGTGATATGAATGACAATTTGCATCTATTTGGCCCCACCTATGACTGCTGTCTGGGTCTTGTACACCAAAGGGTGGCAGGCCATGACAACCAGCCCTGCTAATCTCACCAAAACGTGCCTTCAGGTGGGTGTCGATCAGGCCGCAGGCATTGCAGCAAGGATCCTGAGCACTAAACCAGAAGCAGCAGGAGAGTGGAAGTGGCAACTTAATTATCAGTATCAGCGAACATATTTTTTTCCCAAATCACTCACAGCTTCTGTGTGGGAGTTGATAATTGCATGATTAAGAATGCCACAACAAAGCAAGAACCCTGAGCTATCTGAATGAGTTCCCAAATTGTCTCTTCACACTCTGCATTCTCTTCGGATACCAGGCTAATTGATACACAGTCAGCTTACTTTGTAAAAGCAATTGTGTGGATAAACTTCTCAAATCTTTCAGGGCAGAGAATTTTTTTTCTCAGAATGAGATACTGTTGATGGGCAGACTGTGGGGCGTGGGGGGGGGGGGGTTGCTCTGACTGACACCACCAGCCTGCTGGGTAATTTTGGGGTGGTATAGGGTGGGGAACAGTAGCACGAGTCCAAATATATACAGGTGAACCATCGACAAGAACCTGATTGCGTGGGGAAGGGCGAAGGGGTACGCTACTTCGCTGAGAAATTTAACAATTTCAATTAAATATTTCTGTTTAAAAGTCGTAAGTCTGCAGACACTGTAATCGTAGTAAAACCTCAAAAACTCCAGAGGAACTCCAGCAGGACAAGCAACCGCCATAGGATCGACATTTCGCACCTTAGTCCTTCTTCAGGATGTGAGGAAAAAAAACAGCCAGGGCAGGTGCCCTATTAAAAAGGTTAGGAGAGGAGGGAAGAAGGGGTAGCTAGGAAAGCACAGGCCAACAGGCAAAAGGCATAAATTGCACGTAGATAGAACAGGAGAGGAAAGGTGAGAACTGATCACTGAAGGCAATGGCTCTGTTAATGCAGAACTGGAGAAAAGGAGAGAAGGACAGAGGAAGAGGTGAGCCCCTCCAACCAGACGGCATTAACATCGACTTCTCCGATTTACATTGGCAACATCTCTCCTAATGTATTAAATTTTTATTATTTTGCATCTTGAAATTTCATAGACCATGGAACATTACTGCTTAGAAACAGGCCCTTCAGGCCTTCTAGTCCATGCCAAGCTATTACCTAGTCCCATTGACTTGCATTCTGTCCATAGCCCTCCATACCCTTCCCATCCAAATTCTTCTTAAATGTTAAAATTGAGCCCACATCAACAGCTGACAGCTCATTCCACACGCCACCACTCTCTGTGAAGAAGCTCCCCCTCATGTCCCCACTAGACTTTTCCCCTTTCATCCTTAACCCATGTCCTCTGATTTGCATCTCATTTACCCCCAGTGGGAAAACCCAACTTGCATTTATTCTGTCTGGACCTCTCATAATTTTAAATACCTCTATCAAATCTCCCTTTATTGGATCCAAAATGGGCTTGGTGACAGGAGGTAGAGGGTAGTGGTGCAGATTTGCTTCTTCTGTCACAGAATGCTGGCCCTTCCCACTGGCCATCGTATCAGAGGTGCACCAAAGAAGAGGTACAAGGACTGCCTAAAGAAATCTCTTGGTGCCTGCCACATTGACCACCGCCAGTGGGCTGATCTCGCCTCAAACCGTGCATCTTGGCGCTTCACAGTTCGGCGGGCAGCAACCTCCTTTGAAGAAGACCGCAGAGCCCACCTCACTGACAAAAGGCAAAGGAGGAAAAACCCAACACCCAACCTCAACCCACCAATTTTCCCCTGCAACTGCTGCAACCGTGTCTGCCTGTCCCGCATCGGACTTGTCAGCCACAAACGAGCCTGCAGCTGACGTGGACATTTACCCCCTCCATAAATCTTCGTCCGCGAAGCCAAGCCAAAAAAAAGAGATATTAATATCACTGGACAAACAACAAATTGTTTTAAAAGGTTTGCTTCCTGAAATAAAATTGGGGATTATGATGTGGGGAAGAAGAACACAAAGATCACTACAGATTTGTTGTATCACAAAGGAAGTTAGAGAGGCACTAAATGAACTTTGATTGAATTTATCCTGTTTAATCGCTGACACATTGCATTAGTTCAACTGACCTAAAAATGTTTTGCCGCTGATTTTCATTTGTTCTCGGCACCTGATGCCTCTCGTTTCAGTGTCTAACAATAGTCGGCCAGCACTGATGGATTCCAGTTGCCCTGATACCACTTTTTCCCATAATCACAGTATCCTGATGAAATCTTTCACTATGTTTGCCACTGATTGCATGAAGATCAGTCGGTAAGAAGCCCAAGCATTGGTCATGCACACAACCCAAATACATGAACAACCCATCAATGTCAGTTCAGAAACCGATTGTCAACCTGCATAAAGAAGTTTGTTAATTGCCCTTGAGAGCTCTGAAAGACAGAAATGTGCATAACTGGTGACCGCAAACACTATCCTTGCAGCTTTGAACCAAGTAATCTGCTTTTGCTTTTGACAAACCTAAGTTCCTGACCAGGTTATATCTGCTATATGGAAGGTGGTGGTATTGTGGAGAGTGCAGAAGGCTAGCCTGAGGCTACAGCAGGAGACAGATCCAGTGGGTTGGGCAGAGCATTGGCAGTTAGAATTTAATCCAAAGAAGTGGAATCAGATTGGGACAGAAAATGTACAATCAATGGGATGAACAGAGAGACCTGGTGGCCCATCCATAATTCCCTGAAAGAGGTGATACAGGCAGCTATGGTGGTGAAGTCAGCATTATGGAGTGCTTGCCCCCATCTTTTATGTGTGAGGGTGCAATTACTATGGTTTCTCTCAGCTTTTGATTGTTTGGTGAATTAAATTTTCTGCTACTTTTAACAGCTGAGACTTGAATTATGCGTTCAACTACCACTGTCCATGAATTATCTGTAGCCTTTTGCAGTGCAGAGCTATCTCTTTGGTGAGAGTGTATTGTAGTGAAAGTTGAGCCCATCTATACATGGACTGTCTTTACTCTTCGACGAGGTTCCATTATGAAGTTCTTTATCTTTGTCTACCATAAGGAAGACAGAGAGTTGCCACTTTGTCCAGTTCCCCTCACAGAGAGGAGGCCCCAGCAAGGATCGAACTTGCAACCCCTTGTTTACCCCTTTGGGTAATGAGCATTCACACACAATGAGACAAACATCAAGATTGTGCAGAAATCCCGAATGTCCATTAAGCCCTGAACTCGCTTGACCAAATAGGGAACCTGAGAGGAAGTTGTGGTCAGATGTCCACACATCTGGCCTCCTGCAGCACACCCCGCCCATCAAGCACCAGACTCCCACTGACCTTGGTTGTTCAGGATTAACATGGAGAGCCCAGAGGCACTTTACATTTTGCCCTTAGTCTTAAAGCAAAGAAGTTTATCATTTTAACTTTGATCAATAAAATTATTTTGTTAATCAGTTAAATCTAGAAGTTACATCTCCTGAGGTCTGATCCTTGCTTGGATTTGATTGAACTTTGAGTTTGAAATTTGAGCTTCAAGCTTGAATTCAAGAGCCATGAGATAGTGTTACCGCTCTATAAAATTCTGGTTAGGCCACTTAGAGTAATTTTTAAAAAAATAAGACAATCAGCTTGGTAACAGGCCATTTCAGCCCACAAGTCTGTGCCGTCCAATTTACACCCAATTAACCTGCACCCCTGGTATGTTTTGAATGAACAGGAGGAAACCAGAGCCCCTGGGGAAAACCCACACAGACATAGGAGAACATTCAAACTCCTTACAGGCAATGTGGGATTCGAACTCCAGTCCTGATCGCTGGCGCTGCAAAGGCATTGTGCCAACCGTGCCGTCAACAGTATTGTGATTAAATCAGGTTACATCATTATAGAAAGGATATGAACTTTAGAGAGGGTGCAGAGAAGATTTACCAGGATCATGACTTGATTGGAGAACATGACATGTGAGGAAAGGTTGACTGAGCTAGGACTTTTCTCTTAAAAGCAAGAGAATAAGAGGCAACTTTATAAGATTAGACACCTCCATAAACAGCCATCACCAGGGTGGCGATGGCCGATACTAGAAGATATCTGATAAAGGCTAGTGAAGGTATCTCCAGAGGAGATGTCAGAGGAAGGTGTTTACATAGAGTGTGGTGGGTGCCTGGAATGTATTGTGAGGGGTGGCCATGGAGGTTGGTATAATAGGGAAATTTAAGACTCTTTGATTGGCAAATGGGTGGAAGAAAAAAAGAGGGTTATGGGCTGTGAGGTTGGGAAGGGTTAGATCGATGGTAGAATAGGTTTACATAGGCTAGCACAACATTGTGGGTGAAGGGTCTGTACTGTTCAATGTTTTATGAGCTCGCCTGCAGCAAGTGCAGCCGAAAGTTAAGACACCAACTGGGCTCTGTTTATTTTCTCATTGCATTCTGTTACATGGATCAGTTTGTGGCCATAAATAGTACATTTATACACATTACTCACCACTTAATAGTCAGGAACATCACACTGTGTTCAGATTTAATTTGAAAATAAAATCAAGGTTTTACCACAGGCCAGGATCTGCTAAAATGGCAGGTTGTGAATTCCATGCAATTGTTTCCCTTGAGTGTAATGCTCCATTAACTAAATATGAGTATGGTCCCAGAATCACAATTTATTGCTGCTGTGAAGTATTTATTTTATGTGGACCAATATCCTGTGTTTACTTCATCAGAAAAGCCAAAGATTTAGATTTATTTGGACGATGTTACCATGAAAGACTCCAAAGAGTAGGTCATGAAAAAAGGTTGTGGTCCCAATTGACAACTGCAGACCTATGATGCACCCTTGTATCACTTTGTGGAACTATTTGTATCACCAAACTAATGCTGGTTCTTCCGTGGTGATGTCTTGTGAAGCCATCCCTTTATCTCGTCTACCACCTGCTCTGGTTCTATTTGTTCTGGTGTATCCCCTCAGTGAGCAGAATTATGTGAGTCTGCCTGCTGTGCAGATTACTTTGCTAAAGCAGCAGACATTTTCAACGTTGAAACAAGTTTTCATCATCGCTTTTCATCACACACAATATTACTGCATCACACTGCCACCATTCCTCCTTTTACAAGTGGCAGTTCAGGCCAGAAATTAGATTCTTGGCCTGAGATATAGGCTGAGGTACAAATTGTAACTGGACTGATGTGGAGCCCTACATGTATTGTGTTGAACCTGACTGATGTCTCGTCAGCTTTGGTTAGATTTTCCACTTGTTATGGTTGGGTGCTATTACCACAGGCATTAATGTATTTTCCACTCAAATTTGCAACATTATTGCTGCTACTACTTTACTTAATGACCACCTACATTTTCCACTAAGCAACAAAAACAGTGGTAAACGTTCAGATCATCCAATACATCTTAAGTTGAGACATTAATTGTGAGTGTAACAGCTCTACCAGACCCCATGACAAATTTTCCTCTACTTATTCCAAAGCTATTGACAGATCTTATTAAAGTTTGCTTTTCACACTGCATCGTGAACACATGCTGTGTGGAAGAAAGGAAGGAATGAAGTTTGCTGCAATCCACACAGCAAAGGGAAAAGACAGTCCACATACAGCAAGGGAACTGTGGGGACCACAGTCTAGAGTCCTTCCCTCATTTGAGGAGCTGAGACCAAGGGGAAGCCCTCAAACCACAGAAGGGGGAGTTGTCTTCATGGCTATCCCTCGTACTCGAGGATGATGGCCTTTGTTCCATTGATCCACAGAGTGAAGACGCCTGTGCATGTATTTGTTTAACATATAATTAATGCTGCATTCCAAAAAGCACACAATACTTCACAAATCAACCAACTAATTCCAATGGCATGGAAACCATGATGATAGGAGCTAATAGATTTGTTGCGGCCTTTGTCTGCCTTCACAGCTGTTGAGTTCAGAGTAACTTCGGCAACCGCTGAGGACTTGGTTGGATTGTTCTTTGTCAGGGACCTCATCCTCGACTTGACTGCCAGGGGTGGCCCTACCAGGAGCATAGCTCCACACAGCATCACTCTCAGGATCTCAGGACCACACAAGCTTCTCCACCATGACAAAGTGACAATCCGTGGAGGAGAGAGGGGAGTAACAACAAAGTGCCTCAGTGCTGGCAATGGTGTAAATAGAATGTGTGTATAGCAAAGTTCAATGAAGGGAATCTGAAGAGATTTTGAAGAGTTTCCCTTTTTTTGTGAGTAATTTATTGTGAATTTTTTAATTGCTGTATTTGCCAGTAACATCTCTTCTTCACAATTCCTCTCATCTCCCTCCCTTTGGGAGAGATTCAGAACACATTACAAGTAATCAGGTATTCATGACAAACTGCCCTTTCCTTTCTACCTGAGGACTGAGCACTGCCCAGGTGTATGCACCTGGTTTGACAAAGAACAGTGAAACTATGCAAAACCTTCTAAACCAAAGAAGGGTCAAGTCAGGCCCATGTTATCTCTACTATGTAGGATTTCATATGCAGTCACTAATGGAGTTTCATCCAATATTCAATGGCCAGACAAAGAGTAGAGAGAAATAATTCAGCATGTTTAACGACAGTGTAAATTTGATGCGTATTGACCTTGGAATTTATCCATTATGAACGGTTAGAGCATGGACTAAATATTCCATTGTTAGGGACTGTGACTGAATCATATGTTCAGTCCACGAGAATTACAAACACACCAGATCACTCTTTGCATGTAAAATTAAAAACTTCAGCTGGGGAATTACTAAAAGGCAATGTTATTGTTCAAGAGTTTAATGCGCTCATATCAAATTCCCTTTTCTGATATTTTGAAAGATGCATTAACCATTTAGGAGCATAGACACATTCTCATAACTGCTTCCACGCACTCCATTAGTCCTTGGCTGGTCTGTGAGTCCACTTATCTCACTTTGATTTACCGCTCCTATGCTTTACCCCCACACAAAAAAAATCTCAGTCCATTTGATGCAATGTCATGTCAAGTCAAGTCAAGTTTATTGCCATCTGATTGTACAAGTACAGATTGACAAAACAGCATTCTCTAGTTCTCGGTGCAAAACATGCAGACACACAATCAGATATAAAGCACATACAGTCAAACAATACAGATGTAGGACAAGTCGTTCATCTATACAAATAAATGAATATGAGAGTCTTGGATGGTTAGTGGGAGCAGATCCTTTGGCCGTTCAGCATTCTCACAGCCCATGGAATGAACCTATTCCTCAGCCTCATGGTACTGGCTCTGATACTCCTGTATCAATTCCCCGATGGGAGCAGCTGGAAGATGTTGTGCGCAGGATGGAAGGGGTCCTCAATGGTTTTGCGCGCCCTCTTCAGAAAACGATCCCGGTAGATCACTTTGATCGGGTGGAGGGAAACTCCAGTGATCCTCTCTGCCACTCTTCTGATCCTGAGGCTTGTACTCCGATCCATTTCTCTGCAGCAACCGTACCACACTTTGATGCATGAAGGAGGAGAGAGATCATGAATTATCAAGCCAACAAACAGCTATTGTCTTCAAAATGCTGGTGCTTTCCAGCATGAATGGATGGTCCTGATACCCTCATTCCTAATCCCTGTTTCCAATTCCAAATGGATGAACCAAATGGCCTCCTTCTATGGTCCAGCAATTCCAAAATTCCACAAATTAGTGGTTTTATGCTGCCAGTGTGCACCAAAACTTGATTCAAACCTTTGCCTAACCAAAGTAATTTAATAGTAACATTTTATAAAGCACCGAAGGCATTGCAAAATAGAAGCCATTATTTGGGAAAAAGCAAATGCAATTTTAAAAATCAGGTATCCGGCACCAATGGGGATTGGTAGATGCCAGATAAGTGAATTTTCCAGTTGTTCGAGATTGCCTGTTGCATGATTGGCTGATTGCTTGAAGCTGCTGGTTGCTTGAATTCCGGATAATGAGGAGTTTACTGTCGAGGATCGTTCATTTGCCTATGTGGTACATTTCTAGAATAGACAGAAATGTCATTATAATAAATTGAGCATTCGTAGACAGCACAAGATTATTACTTTAATTGAATATGACCACAGCGATGGGCACAAAACAAATATTGGAGTGTCAGATTATAGTTGTTTTAAGATCCCATAAGAGAACAAATAGGATTTTGAAGGATTTTTAATACAGGCAATTATGATTTTAAATTTAGGCATCAGTAGGTGATATTAAATCAAGCAATCGCCCCAATCCTGATCATTTCGCTCGAGTTCAGAAGAATGAGAGGAGATCTTATAGAAACATATAGGATTATGAAGGGTATGGATAGGATAGATGTAGGAAGGTTTTTTGAGCTGGCCGGGGAAACTAAAATGAGAGGACACAGTCTTAAGATTCGGGGGAGTAGATTTAGGACAGAGATGAGGAAAAATAGTTTTTCCCAGAGAGTAGTGAATGTTTGGAATTCTCTCTCCAGGGAAGTGGTTGAGGCTGCCTCATTAAACATATTTAAAATTTGGTTAGATACATTTTTACATGATAGAGGAATTAGGGGATATGGGGAGAAGACAGGTAAGTGGAGTTAGGTCATAAATTAGATCAGCCATGATCGTATTGAATGGCGGAGCAGGCTCGATGGGCCATTTTTGGCCTACTCCTGTTCCTACTTTCTATGTTCCTATTCATTCCCCCCCTTCAATCCTTTGTCCAGCCTTGTCCATTCCTTTGTCAACCTCCACGATCTTCCTCCAACCCACAAAATTCCAATCCCAACTCAATTCCTCTCTGCAACATCAGGAGATCACGGAGTTAAAACTTATTTTCCTGCCACACTGACTTAGGATCAGCAAAATATCAGTGACCCACCATCGAGAACAACTCCAGAGAACTCTGCTGTCGGAGAGCAGCAGCCATCATCACGGATCCACACCACCTAGCATGCACCCTGATTTTGCCGCCATCAGGTTCAGGAACAGCTGCTACTCCTCTTCAACAACAAACTCAATCATGGACTCAGGTAAGGATCTTACCTTTTCACTTTATTATTTTTTTTAATTCTCTCTGTATTGCAGTCAGTTTGTTTATTGGTTTACATGTGTATATAGAGTACAGTTTATTTTTTGCATCACCAATAAGTGGCGATTCTGCCTCACCTGCAGGAAAAAGAATCTCAGGGTTGTATGTGATGTCAGGTATGGACTCTCACAATAAATCTGAAATCAGAATCACTTTCAGAAATCCTCGCCCGAGCCAAAAGATGCAACATACCCGATTTTGTGTGTCTTTCATGCAAATGATACAATTGGGCACATTCAATGATCCGGGGAAGATTCAACACCTAAAGAAGAGTGAAGTGTGCAAGAGCAAATGTGTTAAACTACCTCATAAGAAGAATTCAAATGCCAAACAAACGCAAATAAGATTCAACAATGCCCAAGTCAATCGTCAATGGTACATATAAGAACAGCTGGAATTAATCGGAGTGCGTGCATGGACCATTATCACTTATATTTGCACTGGTGAAATAACATGTCATGGACTATTTAAGAAAACTCTCATAGCCTTTCATTTCTTGGTGCTTGTACAATCTGTAAACAAGTGAGTCCCATAATGTGCCCTAGAATCTCGATAACTATTAATTCCTTGTATTTAATTTAAGCTTTGTTTGATGCATTTTAATTCTCCCCATATTTTCAGTTTGTCAGAAATCTTGCTTTATGAAGATATCAGATCAAAATCTGGAATTAATTGTTCATAATGTTGCTTCTTTGTCTGACCCAAATAACAAGGAATAAATTTGTAGACTTGAGCCTAATACATACTTAAGTGAACAATCTGTCAGCCAAGAAGGCTGAATGATGGTAGATAAGAAATGGTCTTGGCATTGCAAATTGATGGAGAATCAAACCTGTTTGTATTTGTAGACTTTTGATGCAGATTTTTTTATTTTGGAATGGTCATCAGTTTGCCCTGACCTTACTACTAGATGATAATCTTACTAAAACAGAGTGCAATATTGTTTTGAAAACCAACAGGTCAGTTATCCTCAACAGTTTTTAATCCTTTAGTTAACAGCGTGAAAACAAATTGTTATACTGTGGGATCTTCCTGTGTGCAAATTGGCTGCCAATTTTCCCACTTCATAGCAGTGACTACACTTGAAAGAAACACTAGCTGTAAAATATTTGGTTTGAACGGGGTTTTGAACTGCACGTTCTAAATGCAATGCCTTCCTTTCTCTTCAGACTGTTCTTTTCAATGCTGTCCTTCGGTTACAGGTAAATCACATAGTTGCAGAAAATTACAAAACCATTTCTTAAAAAACATTTGTTTTGACTCTAGAAATGCAAACCTTAGGCTTTGCCGTGCTGACGTTTATTTAAAACATTTGCATTGCACAGGGAACAGATTAAAGACAGATTAGCTGCTGTCAGAGTGTTTTTTGAAAGAGTATCAGGGGTAGAATGTTGGCATTTAGCTGCTAAGTCACACGCAACTCATGTGATCGAAGATGCTTGGGCTTATTCTCTCTCTCCCATACACTGGTCGCCAAGACACCTGCAAAATTACTTCCACATTCTGCAGCTGCCAGTCATGTGTTAGACCTGGAGTTGATAAGGATGATTAGTACTGAAGCTCTGTGCTTTGAGAGGCTGTGAATATATTTTCTGCCGTGTAAAGAAATGCTCATTAATATGGAAAAAACAACAGCACCCAATAACAATGGGTCTCTTTTACAAATCTTCATAAATGTCAATAAAGTGTCCCTTTGAAGAACGTTAACACTTATTTTTAAGTGTTCTTAAACCATGATGTTGAAGAAAAGAACATACGATAGATCTTTGTGCTACAGATACCAAGTCACTAGTGCACAACAGAAGAAAAAGGTAACAGGAGTTGCCCATCAGGCCATTTAATGTGACGCAGCTGATCTGTGCTGGCCTCAAATCCTGTGAAAGCAAGCTCCATTGAGAAATCTTCTCCAATCCTGCCAGACAAGTGAATTGGATTTTATGATTTGATTGAAAACATGGAAGTTTATGAGACTGAAGGACTGGTCAGCGAATGCTGGACCTAAAGAGATGAGGTTATTCCAACTTCGCAGTCCTTGGTCCATGTAGCTGTATATGATGTCTCCGTAAGTGCTCATCCATAGAACCATAGAACATTACAGCACAGGAACAGGCCCTTTGGCCCTTCTAGACTCTGATTAACCTTTTTTTTGCCTAGTCCCACTGACCTGCACCCTGACCATAGCCCTCCATAACTCTCCCTGTCCAAATTCTTCTTAAATGTTAAAAATTGGGTCTACATTTACCAGTTCAACTGGAAGCTTCTTCCACACTCCCACTATTCTCTGTGTAAAGAAATTTCCCCTAAACTTTTCCCCTTTCAATCTTAATCCATGTTGTCTGGTTTACATTTCACTGAACCTCAGTGGTAAAAGCCTTATCTACATTTACTCTGTCTATCCCCTCATAATTTTAAATACCTTTATCAAATCTTCTCTCATTCTTCTACACTCCAGGGAATAAAGTCCTAACCTGTTTTAACTTTTTACTATAACTCAGTTCCTGAAGTCTGAGCAACATCCTAGTAAATCTTCTCTGCATTCTTTCTATCTTATTGATCTATTTCTGTAGTGAGGTGACCAAAACTGCACACAATACTCCAGATTTGGTCTCACCGATGTCTTATACAATTTTACCATAATATGCCAACACCTATACTCAATAATTTGATTTATGAAGGCCAAAATACTAAAAGCACTCTTTACAACCCTATCTACCTGTGACACTACTTTCAGGGAATTATTTATCTATATTCCCAGATCCCTCTGTTCTACCGCACTCCTCAGTGCCCTACCATTTACCATGTGTCTCCTTTCTTGGTTTGTCCTTCCAAAATGCAACACCTCACACTTGTCTGCACCAAATTCCATCTGCCATTTTTCAGTCCATTTTTTTTAAGATGGTCCAGATCCCTCTGCAAGTTTTGAAAACCTTCACTTTTCACAATGCCTCCAATCTTAGTGTCATCTGCAAACTTGCTGATCCAATTTATCACATTATCATCCAGATCATTGATATAGATGACAAATAATAATGGTCCCAGGACCGATCCCTAAGGTACACCACTAGTCACAGGCCTCCACTCTGAGATGCAATTATCCATCTCTACTCTCTAGCTTCTCCCATCCAGCCATTGTCAAATCTAGCTCATTACTTCACGATGAATACCTAGCACCTGATCCTTCCTGACTAATCTCTCATGTGGGTCCTTGTCAAAGGCCTTACTAAAGTCCATGTAGACAACATCCACAGCCTTTCCTTCATCAACTTTCCTGGCAACCTCCTCGAAAAACTCAAAAGATTGGTTAAACATGATCTATCATGAATAAAGCCAATATTGACTATCCCTCATGCAGTGGAAGGTTTCTGCCTGTCCTGGTGCTAACAATTTGTTCAGCAAAATAAATATTTTAGAACTCCCCTCCTCTAACCAATTAACTCAAATTTATTCTCCATCAACTAAAATGTTTGCTAAGGGCATTTGCTTCCTAGAGTTTATCTTGTCTACGGTCCTCATCGCTTTGCATACCTTAAAACTCAGTAATCGCAGCTAAAACAGTGCCTTCTCGTTCCTACAATTTGGCAGCATTAAGCAACATAGAGTAAAACCCTTGGTATCCAGCACCTATGGGGATTGGTAGATGTCGGGAAAATACATTTTCCGATTACTTAAGGTTGTGTATTGTGTGGATTGGTGAATTAATGGCGAGGCGTGCCAATTTTAAACCTGTATTTTTTACCTATTTATTTTCCTTGATTTTTTTATGCTAGTTGCTTGAATTCTGGATAACAGGGTTTTACTGTACTTCTAAGTTTCTGCATCCTCTCTGGTACCATCAAATTCGTTCTGGAGACCAGAATTATACACTATTTGTAGCCTATATTTTACACAGTTCCACGCTTCATTCAACAACAAAAAAAGCAATTACCCCAAATGCTTTCCAACTATCTTATCTGCCACTCCCACACCCATCAGGAATTTACAGAATACACCACCTCTGTTGCCCCTGTATCTCTCAGTTTCCTGACAATTTTTTGGTTATTCCTTTTGTCCTATCACAAAACATTTGCTCACATTTCTCCGGAGGGAATGCCATTTGCTACTTTTGTCCCTATAGGCATCTTTCTGAATTCTGGAGCTTTATTTTTCAACATAAACCATGCTGCTGCCATTAATATCAATGACAACCTTCTTAATTATGGCCTCTACATCTAGATTAAAATTATTTTTCTCTGTCAGGAACAAGACATGAGATTTACTCCTGATCCCTGTCGAACTCCATTGCCTATAGTCCTCTAGACATTATATTTCTAATCTACCCGTTGCTTTCTGTGTCAGATCAATTTTTCATCCAGGTTGCCTTATGTCTTTGGATTCCAAGGGTTTTTACCTTCTTAATCAATTGGCTAGATCGACTTCATCCTCCATTTCAATCCAAGTCAATCCATATCCAACAGGACATTCTGACTTGTTCCCACTATATGTGAAATGTATCTTAGGTGACATACATCAATATATTCTCTTCTTGCAGCCACCACACATTCTGTCTTCACAAGGTTGTTAAGTATGTACCACTTACTGAGAGAAAATTCATGCACAACTATTTTGATGGGAGCTTAGAAGAGGGAGGGGGTAAAGTTGACTGACTAAAATAAGAAAAATAATTGGCACTTCATGACCGTAAGACCTTACAATATTGGAGCAGAAGTAGGCCATTCAGCCCATTGAATTTGCTCTGCCATTCCATCTTGAGCTGATCCATTCTCCCATTCAGCCCTACTCCCCTGCCTTCTCCCTGTAACCTTTCAAATACCTAGCAATAAGTAGTATGAAAACCACTATTATTTTGCATTACAAAAATCTACACAATGTTCCATGTTTAACTTGACCAAGTCTATCTCCTTGACCATAGATTTAAAAATGCCATTCACAAGGAATATTTTTGCTATCTAATGGCTCTTCAATTTCCATGGTTATCCATTCAAGGAGGGAAAACAAGCATTAATGAGAGATTGTATCAGGTGATAAAATTAGGTCCTCTTCCAGATTAAATCAAGACTGGATCACATCTAATCCTGCGGTGATTCTGTTAAAACATCCCAGCACGGCTGAGCATGGCAACAACAGGAAATGCAGGCCTTCTCCCTAGATAGCTGGAAATCAGCACAGGAAAGGATTATAACAGTGTAGATGGAAAATGTGACTTGCATTGCTGTCTCATCTCAACTCAAAGATGTCATGTCATCTGGGCTTAGCCTTGACTGTTTGCACCAGTTGGCAAGAGGGTAGAAGCAGTGCATCCACCATGTTCACCCTTCCCATTCAACAAATTAGATTAAATTGGGTTAAAAGGGGTTAGTTCACTGGCACTTAGAATGCATCTCATTTATGAAACTACAGCTACAATCCAAGCTAGCAGTGGCTATTGGGAGCCACATTTTGAAAATGTGGATATATTTACATTTTTCCCTGAAATTAAGCCACTATGACTGGAATACTGGAGCACTGGCAGGAGGCTGGAGCCAGCAGCCTCTGTAGTGTGAGGTGGTTGCCATTCAATATCACTGCCAAACCACTAATCTCAGACTACTGTAAAATTTGGAACATTAAACAACACCATATGCCCATATATTTACAAAGTAAATAATACGACAGACAAAATTACACCATTGTGATTGGGACATCTGTAAACAGAGTACATTTCTAAGTGGTGGCGCCATCTGCTTTCTTTCACTAGCTTAGCTGTGCGTCATCTTCTTCTTCTGCCACTTCCACATCCTAAAACTAAGCACAAAGCTAGGGTTAAACTGGGGTGAAGAGCGACCATTAAAAGCAACGGAGAGCAGAACAATTCCGGCTCAATCTTTCACAATCGGTCGACCTGTGCCCCCGAACACACAAAGCCCACCTTCACTTCGGAGTGACATTTAACCTGAGAGCTGTTAGCCTTTTTCTGAGTCTTGAAGTCAATCTTCTGTTCTCTGCTTTTATTTATGTTCTGTTATATAATGAACTGAGGCATCAGGAAAGTTTTTTTTGTTCGTAACAGCAACAGGGATTTGGCAGTCTTCATTTTTCTTTTCATTCACCAAATCTCGAAGAACTACATATTCAGGATCACGATGTGATTGGTCCTTCAGAAGTCCAAATTAATTGCAATCCAACCACTCAGAGGTGACACCAGCAAAATTTATCTGAATGATAATCAAAAGTCACTTTATTAGTAGCTGTGGAGATTTAAGGGGGGATCTACATTTCTTGGCTGAAAGAGTTAGCAGTGTGTCAAGGGCAAAAAGGGAATGGGAGCAGCGAAAGATAAAACACGTGGAAGAACAAAGGGTTAAGACAGCAGCGAACAATTCGTACTCAACCACAGATTTCTCCATTCCCACAGATCTCTTCGAATTTGTTTTCATCAGCTTAATAGCTCAAATTGTTTACCTCTAAAACATTACCATACGTGGGGTTCAAAGAGCTGTCCAACTTTGTTACCTCTGTTTGCAAGGCCATTTGAACATACTATTCCCCTGATCAAAAATAAAACGGACACCATATGTTGCAATTTCCTCTATGTTAATTCATCCATTAAAATTCACTGCCAATTTTCCATGAAACTGTACAGTTTCTCAAAACACTGAGACTTCTCAACACCTTGCGTACTATTCTCCGATCTGGAGTCACACAAGTCTGTAATTGTATCCATCTGAAAGGGAAAAGTCTCACCACATCCATTCTCCAGTCTAACGTCTGGCCGGAGTCATCCATGTTTGTATATTTTATATACTATATTAGAAGGGGTTTTTTCTTTGCAGTATATATTTTGTAACAGGTTCCATAATTACTTTGTTTAAATTGAGGTTGCTTTATAGGGCTTCCACTTTTCCCAAATGGAACCTTGTACTGTTCCAAATACACTTTAAACAGAATGATCTGAAATCACATTGCGGCCATACTCATATTCTGCACACAACAGTCGAACAATGGCTTTTAAAGGATATTGCTTGAAGACACAACCCTCAAGATTTAAGGACAACTTCTTCCTGCTTTTATCAGGAACTCACACCTCACACAGATGGTGCTCCTGCACAATTTTCTTTTTATCTATACTATACCCAAAAGCATATTTCCGTGGTTTTCTCTATGCCGCAATCTACTTGAGTTATTATGACACTACTCCTTGTACTGTTGACTTCTTTATTTGCTTACTTATTAGTTTATTTTTTGATATTGTACTTCTATGATTTGACCAGCTTGGATAGCACACAAAGTAAAACCTTTTACTATATCTCAGAACAGATCACAAGAAAACAATTCAATTCAAGTTAGACCAACTGATGAAGGAAATGGAATAAAAGAAAAATATTAATGTGGTCGTATGAAGAGGACAGGAAGAGGTACGTTGGAGCCAGAGATCTTTTGGGTTGAATGGATTGTTTGGATTAAATAGTTTACAGTATGAATGCACTTCACCTTTCCAACAGTTTTACAGCAGATGAGAAATGATTGCAGAAATTGATCCATTTTCAGCGAAAATAAATTCCCAGTAAGTCAGAGTTTCAGGGATAAATGGTTTTCAGGCAGATAACTAACTATGCCCACCATATTAAGGTGTCCCAAAGCTTCGGAGAAGGATATAAGAGATAATCGTATTGAAGCTTTGATTCTAAACAGTGAGACCATCTCAGAATCTCGAGTTGAATCAGCTAAAGTACACTGTGATAAACCTTCTGAACCTAAATCGGAAAGGGCTTTGAGATGAGCAACTCACTGCCATACAGTGATGAAGCATGGTGCATGTTTACAATATTTTGCCTGGTTGGAGTCAAGCACTTTTTCCAGGTTGTTTTCACAGCTGACGAAAGCAGGAAGTTTAGGACAGGATGCTGGGTGCAGGCTTTGCAGTGTTTAGTGGGCTCATAAACTCCATCTTCCTTTGGCTCTCACAACATATTTTCCACCAACTATGTTAAAGACTCCGGCTCATCTGCAATATCCTGTAAGGCAACATTGACTAAATAGAGTTTCTGATCAGATAAACAGATTGGAGCGTGTTTATACTTTGTGCAACATTCTTTTCTTTTGTGCATGAAAGTCTTAATATGCTGTCCAAAATCACCCCGCTTATCTACCGTCCACCACACCATGCAACACAGTGTGCGTGCATTTCAGCGGATCTCCACAGTGAATGATGCTGTTTGTCACTCAGTACAATAATTACATGAGAAATGATGGACCTTTAGATCTCGAGGTAGCAGATATGCACCCTCAGCCTAGGCATTGTTCTGCTTGACTCTGCAAGATTTGCCCCAGGCCATTAAAACCACACCAACCACATCGACCATCATTTTCCTCTTTCAACCCTTTGAATTTTCATTTGCCTCCTCTTCAATGACACCTCACCTTCTTTGATTTTCCAAGTGGATATCCAATCCAGATGTAACCCCACTGGCTGGCCTCATATCCTGGAACCCTAAGCAGACCACTCCACTTCTCTTTATTACCATCTAACCCTGAACACATTTAGAAGCCTCTGCCTTCACCTGTGGCATTCTTATGGAAGTCATTTCCCTTCTGTCTGGTTTAAGAATAATAGCTCTGTCCCCTTAGGCATATGGTTAGTGTAATACTGATTCACAATTCACTTGCATTCAGCTGATGGAAATATCTAGGCCGGAGAATGAAGAGAGATTGCAATGAGTTCAGTGAGCCCTTCCTGTTTGAATTAGCAGGCCCCTCAAACTCCCAGCCATTTAAGTCTGTTGTCAATATTAACAGCAGAAAGGCCAGTGCTGCTCTTTTTATATTTGCATTTATCCATTCAACCGGAAAACTAATAATGGAAAAAGAATGCAAAAATAGACTTTGTCGTAATTTAGGACAGTCCACAACAATAGCTTAATGTAAGAAAATGGAAGTGGCAGAACTAAATGAGAGAAAATAGTATTTCTGCAAGTAAATCAGAAGTCTGAAAATTATGAAATATTCTTTTGTTTGTGAATGATTTTTCTACTCTTCTTTTTAATTAGGTATGAATAATTCAAGACAATTTCTATAAGGATGTTGTATGGCATTCAGCTCGTTCTAGGTCTTAGAATCTTCTATGCAAAGCTTGAACTCTTTCTCCTTCCACAAGTTTATTACCTTGTGGGTAAATAGCTCCAGTCATTTCTATTTTACCTCAATAGTTAGATGTGTTTTTCTCCATTGGCAAAATTAAACCCTTTGGCAAAGTACAATAATTATTTTAATGAAAATTAAATATAAAACGTGATTTTTGTTAATATAAAGTCCATACTTCAAAAGTTTATTCCTACACCTTATAGCTTTAGACATAAGGACATTTTTAGATCAAGAAGCATTTAGACATTTAGATCAAGAACCTTAGTGTAGCAGTTAGCACAACGCTTCACGGTGCCAGCGACCTGGGTTAGAATCTGGCGCTGTACATTCTTCCCGTGTCCACATGGATTTCCTCTGGGTGCTCTAGTTTCCTTCCATACTCCAAAAACGTATGGGTTTTGTAGATTAATTGGTGTATTTTGGCAGGACGGGCTCATGGGCCAGAAGGGCCGATTACCATGCTGTATCTCGAAATTTAAAAATAAATTAAATTATGTCTCAATTCCATTTCCCGTGATAAAGGAAGTGTCACTGACCCCTCCACAACCCTCATTATCATTTCCTTCTGCTTTTATGATTATTATCTTTTGTCTGAGAGCTGTTTTATCTGTGGTGCGGTTCAGACAGATGTAATTTATTCATACAGGACAAAAACATAGAGCAAGCATCTCATAGCATGGAGAACATTACCAATACTGATGCTACAAAAGTTTGCACATGCATTGGAAGGAGAAGCAAGCCTCTATCGGCACCCACTCCCAGCCCAGCATGTCGAGAATGGAGGCCAGCACAGTGCGTCACATCTCCAGGGACCCGGGTTCAAACCTGACTTCTGGCACTGTCTGTGTGGAGTTTGCATGCTCTATCTATTAGTGCAGGTTTCCTGGAGTTGCTCTGGATTCTTCCCACATCTCAGGGATATGCAGGCAAGTTGTTAAGGTGGGCTTGCAGGTTGCTCCAAAGCAAACACGGATACAGCTCTATAAATAAACTTTATTCACTTTGCAAAGTGAGAGAACTCAGTTACAGGAACAAGCACAAACAGCTACCTTGCCACAAAAGAGAATACCACGTGACTTACAATATTATCTTAATTGTTCTTTTTTTCATCTCCAGGTAGCTGAAACATTTGAACTGACTATTCCGTACAAGCACACACACTGCCAAAGCTTTCTCTGGTCTCGTTACACCACCTCTTGCATCACTTCTCACACCATTTGAACCACCTGAGAAAACAAGGAGCTCCTTATCAAATCCCAAGCTGACAACGAGAAAGAAATCCAGCCCACCCTTCCCCCCACCAATTTTTCCTTCCGGTCAACCTTTTAAACTTACAAAATTTATTTTATTCTCCAAGTCAGGTCAGCAAGTCAAGTTTATTGTCATCTGATTGCACAAGTACAATCTGACGAAACACTCAGTGCTCATGAGAACCAGGTATCGGAACCAGGATTCGAGAGGGTACTGAGGGCAAGGAGGGCTCCCAAAGGGCCCTGGGCCCTGAAGGCTTCCTCATCCTATCAGAGATTGGGAGCTGGCCTCGGGTTTCCAAGGTTTGAACTGAACTGGAGTCTTGTGCGGCTGCAGAGGCTGTGGGAGCGCTGGAGGCAAATCCATGGACACGTTGATTCTGAGGGGACTCTTGCTTTCTCTGACTGTAAGGGCCCCCAGTCAATGCTAATGGTGAATCTGTCTGCCTTATCGCAGACTAAAGAAAAAATTATATAATAACAGATTAGAGACAATTTGATATAATATGACATTTCTGTTTTGTTACATGACAATAAATAGTATCTGATCTGATCTGAGTGAAATACGACAGCCTGCAGATGCTGTGACTGTAGTAAAAATGCACAGAAAAGCTGGAGGAACTCAGCCAATCTCACAGGGTCCAGCGGAAGTAAAGATATATTCCTGAGTCCTTCTCCAAGGAATAAGCAAAGAATGGAAAGGGATCAAAATAAAGCCTGTAGACTGGCAGGGCAAGGCCCCAGTAGACAGTTCTGGAACTAGAGGTCATAGGCTTAAGCTAAGAGGAGAAAAATACAAAGCACATTATCTCATGAACTGTCAGACTGAGACCACTTGCAAATTGAAGGAACAACACCTCCTCTTCCATCTGGGGACCCTCCAACCAGATGGCATTAAAATAGACTTCTCCAGCTTCTCTCAAACCCCACCCCGCCTTTCTTCTTCTGCTGGTCGCCTTTCCTCCAGTTCTCTCTCTCTCTCTCTCTCTCTCTCTCCCCCATTTCCTTTTCTCCAAGCCAAAATCAATTCTCACTCTTCCTCTTATCATAACCAATCAACACCTTTTGTTGGCCTGAACTCTTCCCCCTGCCAGCCTTCCGTCTTTATTCTGACGCCTTCCATTCTTTGCTTATTCCTTGAAGAATGTCAGTAATATATCTTTATCTTCCATGGATGCTACAAGACCAGCTGAGTTCCTCCAGCATTTCTGTGTGTGTTTTACTCTGATCTGATCTAGGAAGGGCTGTTCCATGTTGAATAACTTTGTGGCTCTCTGACTACTTCCAGTTGAGGAATAATTTGTCATACTTGCTCCTGTTATGTCGCGTTCAACTGATGGGACCAAAATGCATGGTAATGAAAATAATTACTTCCCATTCACCTCATCATTCAATAATTAATTTCCGATAACATTGTAACAATTGCTGTTCCAATGAGAAGAAGGCAGCTTCTCAAATGTTTTGATGTTATTCAAGCCATTCATCCCTGATATAATTTTAATCCTCCACTTCTGTACCCTTTCATAATCTTGGCATCTTGCCTAATTGGCAACGTGTAGTCTAACCAATGATCTGTATATATCACGTAAGTTAAATTCCGACTGTCACATGAGATATTTATTATCCAAACTGTGCTGATAATGTGGTCCTTCAAGTTGTCACACAACCTCTTTAAAATGTCAGGACAGAAAGGTTCTTCAAATAGCTCCTCAGCCACTTGGACGTACAAAGACTTGCGTTCTTGAAATTCCAAAGTACCTTTGGAGTTTAGAAGAATGAGAGGCAAACTCATTGAAATATTTGTGACGTTTCAAATGTTTAACAAGATAAGTGCCATGGAAGATGTTCCTTTATCCCTGCTCCATTTTAATGATAGAAGGAGTCGGAGACTAGTTGGTTGCAGCTTTGGTTGGATTCAAGATGGATGCCTCCACACGGTCTTGATTGAGTTTGGAGGGTAATAAAAGTATAGTTGTTCTAAAATAACCCAAGTTTCTTTATTACATTAAAAGAAACATCACTCTCTACCGTGCCCCATCCCCACAAAAGGCAGAATCAAGGACAATATGGCAGAGTCTCAGAATAATGGAATGTCAATTTGAGTCTGGCATGAGGTATAATTTTTTTCCAAAATATTCCAAGTCTTTGGAATTCCTTTGCCCTGAACATTGTGGAAGCTGAATTGTGGGCTGTGCACAAAGCTGAGAGAGATGGACCGTTAACACTGGACAACCAAGATTTTGCTTCCTGAACACTTTTGGGTGTATTTAATGAATTTTGGGCTGCTGGTCATGAAATTCACCGTAAAAATTTTCCTATTGCATACCATTTTTTTTAGATATAACCTATTTTTTTGCTATTTCCTGTCATTTTTTATAATATTTTCTTTTGAGGATTTTCAATCAACATGCAGTCAAAACAAAGAATTCTTTCTTTGGCTTGGCTTCGCGGACGAAGATTTATGGAGGGGTAAATGTCCACGTCAGCTGCAGGCTCATTTGTGGCTGACAAGTCCGATGCGGGACAGGCAGACACGGTTGCAGCGGTTGCAGGGGAAAATTGGCAGGTTGGGGTTGGGTAATCAAAAAGTAAAACATCACTATCTATAATATTAACAAAATAATACACAACTATTGATCCGCACGTCGATATTAAAGAAAGTGAGAAAAAAGAAATCAACGTGTGATTCAATTATTATAAAGAAAGAAAAATTACAAAAATACTATAAAAATGCAAATTCAATGTCCACGTTGAACCAAAGGGAGATAAAGATAATAGGGAGAAAGAACAAAATAAGAGGAACCCTCCCACTCCCCCCAAGAAACAAGAAGAAATAAAAGTAAGAAAGAGAAAGAAAAAGAAAAGATTGGCCTCACCTCAGATAAACCCCACTCCCATCAAGGGACAAATAACCTGACTTATCCAGGGTCCTCGGTGCTGCGAGCACCGGAGGAAGAGACAGGAGTGGGGGGGGAATCTTTAAAGATTACCCGGATGTACCTTAGGTATGAATTCCATATTCTTAAAAATACATCGTACCTGTTTCTGAGGTTATAGGTGATTTTCTCCAGGGGAACACCATTATGCATTTCTCTCTTCCAGCGGGCCAAACCGAGTTGGGAATCAGATTTCCCAGTAACTGCTGTGCATTTCCTGGCCACTGCTAAAGCGAGCGTAACAAATTTTAATTGATATTTCGACAGCCTCATCTTTAAATTCCCCAATAAAAATAATTCAGGTATCTAAGGATATCAAATTACAATAATTTTTTAAATCTAGTATAATACCCAAATCTTCCCAGAAAGGCCTCACTTTAGGGCATGACCAGGCTGAATGCAAGAAAATACCTATTTCTTGACCACATCAAAAACATTGTTCTGATATTTCTGATTTTTAATTTATGTAACTTGTGGAGTAATGTATAGCTGATGCAAGAAGTTACCTTACATTAATCGTGTTAATTATGCTGCCCCAATGTAAGTCAGACCAGAAAAATGGATCAATTTCTATACCCAAATCTGATTCCCACCTTTGTCTTGATTTATCAAGCCTTTGTTCATGGGTTCCTGCCTGAAGTAAGAAATACATTTTGGAAATCAATTTTTTTTTTGTACTCCCCATTTGAACCAGAACCTTTATTTTGCTACACTGCGAAAAGGTTAGAGCTAGACCTAATTTGTCCGTTAAGTAAGATCTTAACTGAAGATAGCAGAAAAAAAAGATGTATTTAAAACTCCATATTTATTCCTAATGTGCTCAAATGTCATAAATTGTCCCTGCTCATAACAATCCTCAATACACTTGACCCCTCTCTGGGACCGTATCCAGGATTTTATTATCAATTATTAATGGAATTAACATATTTTGAGTCAGGGGTGTTTTAGGTGAAAGATCGCCCCCCCCCCACCCCATCACCAATTTGACCATTTAATTTTGTTCCATATTCTAATTATATGGTTTAATATTGTTGTCGGGGGGGCTTCTTTAGGACCAGATAATAATTTAGAATTCCATTTATATATAAGATTTTCTGCTATCCTCTCACCAACCTTGTGCAACTCCAATTTTACCCATGAAGACTTGTCTTCTCTGTCAAAGAGGAAGGTAACAAATTTCAATTGGGTTGCCCCAAAATTTTTTTTTGAAATCCGGGTGGTTTCCTGCCATATTTTATGTCAACGTCAAGCAGACAAAACCATGAAGCACAACGTACCTGTATCATTGAAAATTCATTTTCTGGATTTGCACTGAGATCTCTTCGCTGCTGATCTTGGTGTAGTCAGGGATGAACATGGTGTAAGTTTCCCCCAGAGCTTTGTGACCATGGACAGCGGTATCAGGCAACTGGAATCCATCAATGGTGGCTGACTATTGTTGGACACTGACATGAGAGGCATCAGATGCTGAGTACAAATGGAAATCAGCAGTAAATCATTATTAGGTCAGTTGAACTAACGCAATGTGTCAGCGTCATTATGCGATTATACACACTAAATTTAATAAAAGTTAGTTTAATGTTTCTTCAACTTCCTACATGATGCAAAAAAATCAGAAATTATCTTTGTGTTCAGTTTGAAGTTGTCTATCATAATCCCCAATTTTTTTTTTTCAAGAAGCAAACCTTTTGAACAAATTTGTAATCTATTGTAAATAATTAGGGAACAAAGAGTTACGGATCCACAATCTTCTTGAATAGCAGAAAAAGTGTGAGGGGCCGAATTGCCTCCTTATATTGCAGGAATCCTTAAAGTTCCAATACTCAGAGAATCCACTCATGAGCTGAGAGACCTCCTTGGGTTCCACCAGCTGACTCCAACATGAAGGGTTCCACAGTTGCGAGAACATGAAACCGCACAATACATTACATTAAAACTGACTTGCCATCGTATTACACAGGGAAACGATTCCGTGAACATCACAATGGAATCACACTGGATCTGTCATACGACATGAAGGATTAACTTTACCGCAATCAAGGAGTTAACCAGATGTTGCCAAACACTAAGAAGAAATAATTGAAGAGCAGAGCACAAAAGTGCTGGAGAAACTCTGCAGGTTACCGTGATGTTTAATCCACTTAAACTCTGGCCTACACCACTAGTGGTCTTGCTGTGTGGTCCATGTGTGACTCGCCTGGGAGGGACCGGCTCAAGTTGGTGATTGACAGTCAGCCAGGTGGAGTTAGCCTCCCATGTGGTCTTCTTGCAGGTACAGAGGTTGCCCCCTGCAGGTGGCTGGAGGTACACTCCTGCAGGTACAGAGGTTTCCCACTGCAGTCAGCCGGTGGCACACTCCTGCAGGTACAGAGGTTGCCCCCTGCAGGTGGCTGGAGGTACACTCCTGCAGGTACAGAGGTTTCCCACTGCAGTCAGCCGGTGGCACACTCCTGCAGGTACAGAGGTTGCCCCCTGCAGGTGGCTGGAGGTACACTCCTGCAGGTACAGAGGTTTCCCACTGCAGTCAGCCGGTGGCACACTCCTGCAGGTACAGAGGTTGCCCCCTGCAGGTGGCTGGTGGCACACTCCTACAGGTACAGAGGTTGCCCCCTGCAGGTGGCTGGTGGCACACTCCTACAGGTACAGAGGTTGCCCCCTGCAGGTGGCTGGTGGCACACTCCTACAGGTACAGAGGTTGCCCCTGCAGGTGGCTGGAGGTACACTCCTGCAGGTACAGAGGTTTCCCACTGCAGTCAGCCGGTGGCACACTCCTGCAGGTACAGAGGTTGCCCCCTGCAGGTGGCTGGTGGCACACTCCTACAGGTACAGAGGTTGCCCCCTGCAGGTGGCTGGTGGCACACTCCTACAGGTACAGAGGTTGCCCCCTGCAGGTGGCTGGTGGCACACTCCTACAGGTACAGAGGTTGCCCCTGCAGATGGCTGGAGGTACACTCCTGCAGGTACAGAGGTTGCCCCCTGCAGGTGGCTGGAGGTACACTCCTGCAGGTACAGAGGTTTCCCACTGCAGTCAGCCGGTGGCACACTCCTGCAGGTACAGAGGTTGCCCCCTGCAGTAGGCCGGAGGTACACTCCTGCAGGTACAGAGGTTGCCCCCTGCAGTAGGCCGGAGATACACTCCTGCAGGTACAGAGGTTTCCCACTGCAGTCAGCCGGTGGCACACTCCTGCAGGTACAGAGGTTTCCCCCTGCAGTAGGCCGGAGGTACACTCCTGCAGGTACAGAGGTTGCCCCCTGCAGTAGGCCGGTGGTACACTCCTGCAGGTACAGAGGTTTCCCACTGCAGTCAGCCGGTGGCACACTCCTGCAGGTACAGAGGTTTCCCCCTGCAGTAGGCCGGAGGTACACTCCTGCAGGTACAGAGGTTGCCCCCTGCAGTAGGCCGGAGGTACACTCCTGCAGGTACAGAGGTTGCCCCCTGCAGTAGGCCGGAGGTACACTCCTGCAGGTACAGAGGTTGCCCCCTGCAGTAGGCCGGAGGTACACTCCTGCAGGTACAGAGGTTGCCCCCTGCAGTAGGCCGGAGGTACACTCCTGCAGGTACAGAGGTTGCCCCCTGCAGGTGGCTGGTGGGCACGTGGCCCAGTTCAGTGGTTGTATCACCACAGTTATATAGAACTGCTGAAAATCTGAATAAAAAGGTGGGGGGGGGGGTAGTTGAGGGGTGCTGGAAGGATAGGGGAGGAACGCAGGCTAATGGGTACGAGGGAAGAGGTGGATGCAAGTGGGTGGGTAGAAGAGAAAGAAACTGAGAGGTAATAGGGAGAGGGCAGTGGATTAAGATAGGTGAAGGAAGGGAAGGGGGTGCTGGAGGAAGGGAGACTGAGGGGTAAGGAAAGAGAGAGACTGGGGGAGGGGTGTTAAAGGAAAGAGATTGATATTAATGCCGTCTGGTTGGAGATTGATGAGATGGAATGATAGGCATTGTTCCCCAATTTGCTATCAATACATGTCAACTCACACAACAGGTAGTGCAGTGATAATAAATCAACACCTAAAGACATCAGTGTATGGAGCAAAGTACCAAGAAGCCAAAAGGTATAGTGTATGGAGAAAAATACACAGCGCAGGATATGGAGAAAAGTAGAGTTTAAAAACATCATCTCTTGCCAGTGTGTGGCCCATTTATGAGTCTGATAACAGCAGGGAAGAATCTGGGTTGTGTTTTCAAGCATATGCATCTTCTGCCAGAAGGAAGGGGATGAAGAGAGTGTGTCCAGGGTCGGATGGGTCCTTTAGTGTGTTAACAGCTTTCCTGAGAGAGCAGGATGCATGGACGGACTCGATAGAGGGGAGTGTGGTTTTGTACGTTGGCCTGAGCTGTGTTTACTAATTTCTGCCGTTGCTTGCGGTCTTGGCAGAGCAGTTTCCGTACCTTAAAACATTCTTAGACTATGAATGCTTTCAACTGTGGGAAAGACATTTGTGGCTCATTCGTGGCTTCAACACTTGGGAAGTAACAACAATAGTCTATTGTTTTCATGCTGTATCCCATGGAGATATCATCTTTTTTTTTGTTTCCATCACTATTGTCAAAAAATGCTCCTGACAAGAGTTTACAGATCCCGATATCTGAGCAAAACTCAATCTGCTGCAGGAACTCAGTGGGTTAACAGCATTAGTGGGGGAAAAAAAATGAATCATCAATATTTTGAGCGGAACCCTTCATCAAGACTTCCACTGACTGGGACAAAGCAAACTTCACGAATCAGTGCAATTCCAAAACACACATGGGTTGCCTTCAGGAAGTGACGGATCAGAAGCTGCCTCACAATGCAAATCTCAATGCATCGTCCTGTTTGATTGTGGCAGGACTTGGGTGTAGAGCGCATCGAAAGAACCAAAGACTTGTTGATCCAAACCAAGGCTTTTATTAACTAAAAGACTGGAGCATATCACAAGTAGATCGACCAGTCCAGGATTGACCTGGTCTGGCTAGGAGCAATCCTTTAAGACCTGCCAGTAGATGTGGCTACGCTCTCAGCTAATCACAGTCATCCTACACTACAATCTGTGCATATACACATTGGTGATAGAATCTGTGCTTCTTCTTTGGATCTGCTCTGGTGTCCAGCTGTCCTAATGGCTCCACTGATCCAACTGTGTAAGTCCTGTCCAGGTTGTCGGTTGCTACCCGTGTGGCCATCAGACATTTGTGACATTTGTGGCTCATTCGTGGCTTCAACACTTGGGAATCTCTTGCGAGATTTCAAACATTTTCCTGCTGTATCATATTACTTTGCTTGTAACTTCTTATCCCTTAGACTGGCCACAGCTCTCCAGATACCATGCTGGATAGATGCTCCAAACTATCACATCAAACACACATCAATGGGTCGTCCTTTCCTGATCTCTGTGTGTGTGAGATACAAATATAAAGAGCTGGGTTCGAATCCTGCACTGACTGTAAGGAGTTTGTACGTTCTCCCTGTGACTGCAATGGGTTTTCTCC
This sequence comes from Narcine bancroftii, assembly GCF_036971445.1. Lineage (NCBI taxonomy): Eukaryota > Metazoa > Chordata > Chondrichthyes > Torpediniformes > Narcinidae > Narcine > Narcine bancroftii. The sequence goes on along the minus strand of NC_091471.1, from coordinate 358,217,955 downwards.
GTCAGCTCGTTTCCTCCCACTCTTTGTAACGTACCAGGTTAATTAGGTGGCACGGACTCATGGGCTGAAATGGGCTCATATTTAGGTGTATGTCTAAATTTAAAAAGTAATTTTTAAAAAAAAATTAAAGCTCCTCCCCTGTGAAGGTTTGTACCCTGACCCAGTGGCATGTAAGCATACTTCCAGTTGGGCAGCTCTCCATCAACCTTGCATTTCCAATCCAAATCCAGCAGCTCACAGCTGAGATTTCCATTCAACGTGTGAACCAAAAACAACAACAGCTAAATTGTCGGACATACTACACATATTTCACAGAGTGCCAAAATAAAGAGGTTGTATAACAATGCGCATAATAATTTTAAAAAAACCAAAATATCATGAAATTGTTACCAAAGGTTATAACATCTAGTGGAATGCTGAATTCCCTGTTGGTATCAATCTTAAAATAGACAAATCTGTGAATATTATTGGAGTATGTTTACCAAGTACCCATCAGTGCTATTTTTGGCTGATCCCTGGATGTCCTTGTGACACTTTGACAAATTTAGAATAATTAAACTGCATGGTTCCTCTTACAGAGAGCCCTGGCTTAATCCAACCCCAATCTCTCACAGAGGTCATGCAAACGCGAGCACAGGTGTGCCAAGTGACCCCCTAATCTGTTTCTGCCCTTTTCCTCTACTGTTAGTTTTTCGACGATTTTTTTTGTTCGCAAACAGAGCAGAAGGAAGCCTCTTTGGGTCGAAAAGTTGAGACAAAGAGAAGCACCTGGAAAGAAGCGGCCCTTTTGTTAAGAGGAAGAAAACAGGATCTAATTCATAAACACCATCCTGTCAGTGATGTTGGGATTGCAGTGATGGATCTTTGCCAGTGTCTTTCAGCCCTGGTCATCATCTATTCCCACCAAGAGCTCTGAGAAAATTCATTCACAGAATGTGTGACTGAGGTCAATTTAAAAACATGAAAAGCCGCAAAGGAACCAGGGAAGGGGTGTCACCAGGGGGAACATAAGGATGTTTACTCGTGTTAATTGTCTACAAAAAATGCAGGCTGGTTTCAACTTCTCATCATTTTATAAAACAACAGACAATTAGTGCACAGCAATATATTTACAATAAAAATAGCTCCAGGAAGTTCAAGGTATCTTTGAAATTATGAAGAAAACACATCAATTTCAGTATGATATCAAGCAATTTTGTCGGAATAGTGATTGACAGAGTTTGCACTCAGTGCCAAATGATAGTTATAGATACCATATATCTCATGGGCCATTTCTGGGCCATTCTTCACTTCGAACAAATAATGCAGAAGAACTTTGAGCATTCATTCTGTTAAGCATTCAAATTAGCCACATTCCCATGGTATGTTTTTCAAGCTGTCCCAGTATTTGCTCATAAATCTTTTTTTGATTATTACATTCACTTATTTTCTCTTTTACATGGAAAAATAAGCGTCCCCCAATTGGAAAAAAAATCCCATCAAAATACTAAAAGAATTGGGGGCTTGGCATGACCTAATCTGAAACTTTATTACTGGGCAGCAAACATCAGATATATTATTATCTGGATACATCATGATAAATATTCAGGTACCTCAAGATGGATTGATTTAGAGATTAAATCCATTAAGAGGCATTCTCTTATTTTAATACTTGGAGCTCATTTGCCTTTTTTGGTCTCCAAATCAACTGATAACTTGGTAGATGACACTCTTTGTGTATTTGGTTCCAATTTAGAATGCACTTAGGATATCACCGATTTCTATTAACTAGTCCTATTTTGTAATCTTCGGTCCAAGACATTGGATATACTCAATGGTCAAGGCTGGGTATTCAATCTTTATACATGGACCAAAACTGTGCCTCTTTTGAGCAATTATCATCCAAATTTAAATTACCTAATCATCATTTATTTCATAATTTACAGATTAGGAGCTTCTTAAATTCTTTAATATTGAGGCTTCCCCAAGACTTAGATTTTAATCTTATCTGGGAAGTATATAATTTTAGACCTAATCAGAAAGGACTGCTTTCAGCCCTTTATGGACTACTGTTAAGCTCTAGCAATAGTCCCTTATCTAACATTAAGAAAGTTTGGGAACATGACTTTCAACAACTGTTTGCTGAAGATGCATGAGATTCTATTTTGAAACATGCACATTTATTCTCTCTCTATGCTGGACCTTCCTTAATACAATTTAAAGTAGTCCATAGGGCCAGCTACTCCAAAGTTTAATTTGCTAAATTTTATCCCAATATACCTTCGAAATGTGATATATGTACAACTCAGGAAGGTACCTTATATCATATGTTCTGGCCATGTCCCTCTCCTTGTAACTACTGGAAAGAGGTAATTAGTACCCCTATAATTCTTGATATCAATCTGACTCCGAGCCCCGTTATTGCTATTTTTGGAATGAGTGAACCAATGGACTTAATTTTGACTCCATCTCAATCCCGTGTAGTCGCTTTTGCTTCCCTGATTGCTAGAAGGCTCATTCTGCTGGGGTGGAAAGATGTTGTCCCTCCCACGCATGCACTATGGTTATTGGATTTGACGCCATCCCTTCCTCTGGAGAAAATTAGGTATTCAACTACAGTACAATTCCAATTATCCAAAATAGTCGGGACTGGGCCGATGTCTGATAAACTTTTTTTTTTCGGAGAACTGGTTATTGTTTAAAAACAGCCCAGTAGCAACAGGAAATCACTTGTAACAGTGTTTAAACAACAACAAACAACAAGGGAAGGCTTTTTAAGCATTAAAATAATGTTTAATCCTTACCACAAGAACCTGGCCACTGGTAATCACCGACACCTCCCCACCGAGGCCCCGCTCCTGCCGGGAGCCCGAGGTCCCCGTTGCCGCCGGCAGCCTGACAATCCTGGTCAGTTTGGCTCCAAAAAAACTTTAGGGAAATGAGGATTTCTGATTTGTTTTGGATATCCTCATTTATCTGAAATTTTTAACAATTTTCTAATGAATGAGGATTTCGGAGAATCCGATTTCGGATAATTGGTGTTGGACTGTACTACAACGAGTATTAAATTTTCTTCTCTTTTGGTTCTTTTTTCAACTATTTTCAAAGTTTATAGATCAAGTATTTTTGGTCCTTTTTTTTCTTTCCCTTTTCTTTGAACCTATTAGTATGGAAATTAGTAGCTGATGCCTGATGTTGCCAGCAATCGCTCAGGGTGGGGTTAGAAACTAGATTAGTAATAAATGGCTTTAGTTGGTTTTCTTTTTTTTTCCATCGGAAACATGCATCTTGTTTCTTGTTGTTTATCATATGTAATTCTATTTTATCTTGACCTGAACACACCACTTTCCTGACTGAGTTTGCATTAACTCCAAAGAAAATTAGAAACTTTTCATCAAACTTGTTTAATCAGTCTGTATTCCCAATGCTAATTTAGATTTAGTGATTGAATTTTAATAAGGTATAAACCACCATATTCTGTTCGCTGACAACCATATTTGAAACGTGTATGTTTAAAGATTGATGTGGCTAATGCAACAAGTTATCTCCAGATGATTGTTTAAGGTTAGGAACTGACCCCCATCAGATATATTCATTACTTCTGTTGCAAATTGCATTGGTGAACATAAGCATGGTCAGAATTGCTCCACTATATGGTCGCAAAAGTCTTGGCCTTGGCAATTAATTTGTTTCTTAACCGCAACATTGATCGTGATTACCTTTCACATCCTGAGCCCGCAGTTTTCTGCGGTTCATTAAATTCCATTTCCTCATTGATTGGCAATTGGCATAATAATCAGTTGTTCAGCTTTCTCAAATGTGCAATGTAACTGAGCTAGAGGCTTTTCAGCTAATTCTAGCCCAAAAGTTTGTTTCTTCAGTAAAACTTTGTGGAGGGGAGGGTGGGGGAACCACATCAGTGGACGTGGTACTATATGGTACTAAAAGAAATGCGACGCTTTGAATGTGAAAAGACTTTGCATTGTATATATGTTTTTATTGTCAATAAATTCTATTTTAGGATGAAAAAATGGACATGTCCTCATGACTTCTCAGCTAGAAACAGGAGGTACTCTCATGAAATATATTTAAATTAAATTTAGACATAGCATAGTAACAAGTCCTTTCAGCCCACAAGTCCGTGCTGCCCAATCACACCCAATAAATCTACAATCCCAGTACGTTTTGAAGGGTGGGAGGAAACCGACCCAGGGAAAACCCCCACACACGGGGAGAACATACAAATTCCTCACAGGATTCAAACCTCAGTCCCGATTACTGACGCTGTAATAGCGTTGTGCTAACCGCTACACTACCATGCTGTCCAATTCATTACTATATATTTTAATTGCCACTAACAATTGAAAATAAAGGTTTCTATGCACCACGTTATTACTGTGTAGTGTGAGAGTCAAGTGATCAGTAGGAAATAAGCTTTTCATAATCTTAACATACAGGATGTCATTTAAAAGATTTTTTTCAACTTTGTGGTGCAATGGTCACATGCCACAGCCAATTGAAAAGCTTAATGGTTTGGTCAACATTTTTTTTCCCCTGCAGAGGTTTTTAAATTATTTCCTGTGATACTTCTGGAAGCCAACAAATAACACCGTTCTCTTCCAAATCCTGCACTTTCCAGTTACTGCAGGGCTGCCGACTATTCCGCCACATCAACACCAAGCTATGATGTTATTTATAAACAAGGATGTGTCTCATAACATCTTCGATGAAAAGCAAGCCCCTATGTTTCTTTTTAAAGAAGAATTATTGCAGATCAAATATTAGTTCCTCATCTAATTCTCTGTAAATTGTGTTTTTTAAGGCAAATTTTTGATATGTCACAGTGCCACCTGTCTGATGTGTTTAATCGAAGGGGCAACAGTCATACGCCTCCAAGCCGTTCCCCACTAATTTTTATTGTAGCCTGTTTCCCACAAAACTGCCTCAGAATTCTCGTGCCCATCTTCAGTAGTGGCCAATTAACTTGTGAACCCGCATGTCTTTGGGATGTGGAAGAAACCCGCTTATCCATAAACTTGAACACAAAGAGTTTATTATATAAACTTATTTATGCAATAATCAAAGAGAAGATGCTAGACTTTTAGCCAATGGCTTGTCTTAATGATACTGTGTCAGTCATCAATAAAAGCACACGCAAATGCTGGAGGAGCTCAGCTTGTCCACGAGACCGGCTAAGTTTCTCCAGCATTTCTGTGTGTTTTTACTGCAGACTTTTGCGTTTCACTCTGCTTTAACCTTTAAGCCTTTATCCCGATCCTTGATTTCTTTCTTTGCCTCATTCACATCCTAATTTGCTGTACATCATCCTCCTTTTTCATTTTTTATTTCTCTTGCCTTCCGCCATGCAAACCTTATCTCTGCTCATTCCCTCCCTTCACCACTATCACCTTGTGAACTCATTTAAAATCTTCTCACATCTGTAATTTTTTTTTCACAGTTCTCATGACAATTCATCGAACTGAAACGATAACTCTACTTCTCCTTCCACTGCTAGATCCTGGCCTGCAGAGTATTACCAACATTTTCTGATTTTTTTTATTTAACATTGTCGTGTGCACTTGTAGCATTTTGAATTTGCAGAGAGAAAGAAATATTTCCTTTCTGCTTTGGAATTCTTGGAACACAGAAGAAACACGAGCATCACAGAGTTCACACACAGGTAGCAGTTGCGTGTACAGAAGTTATGGGATTGCATCACATCTTTTCCGTTCCAGAATCCAGAATCTCGGATGATAAACTGGTAATGATTTATTTTTTGTGGAGCTGCAAGGGAAAATCCAGCAGCAATTTATCTTCCTTCCTACTTCATTGACAATTTTTCACCACACTGCAACTACAGGTATTAGATCACTGGCCTCACAACATGGGGAAAACACCAAATGGTTCTTGTTTGCCCCATCGATCTCTAATCCTTCAGAGAAGAGTAAAAAATCTGTTTGTCTGACTAATGATAGCCGTTTCCCATGCAAACTGGATTTTGGTTTGCCCTTTCATGTCGGGAGGAAGGAAGACTTGGTAATCCTTTAGGCTGTGTGGAAGTTAGACAATATTTCTAGCTCAGTGTCAACTGGGAAGTACACACGGCCAAGAGCTAAAAATATGCATGAAGTGAAGTGATTCAGTGTGGACAAGGGCCTGGAGTGAGTGTTGGGGTAAGGATGTGCGTCAAACCAAAGTGCGTCAACGGTGGCAGGTGGCTAACAACACAACTTCATGACAATAGATATCTGTTATGGAAGCAGGTGTTGACAAAAAGCAACATAAATAATTTTTTTTTCCATAACCAAGGCAAACAAATGCTCATTTCTGGCCTGATTTGTAGGGGCTGGGTGTTTATTGCCAGGTTAACTGCTATTTGATATCACTATTCTGCTCATTTGCTATGTCACTATTGGTCAACTATTGTGTTCTGGAATTTTGAATGAGGGACATGTTGATCTTTTTTTTATCCCCTGCATTTTTCACAGGACTGTGTGCAAAAGAAATATGGGAAATATATCTCCTCCTGTAGGAATTCCTGAAATTGTGTACTTTATTATGTGAAATGTTAATGAAATATTGCATTACTAATTTATTTAAACTGTGGACCTACATGGAATATGCCAGGGCCTTCCCATATTGATGCAATTTTTTTTTCAATATTGTAGGGAAGATTTTGCCTACCTTAATAATAACTATATATCAATATTTAGGATTTCCAAAGTTTCACCTACACTTGTTTTAAATACCCCAGGTTTCAATGTTATTGACAAAATTACTTAATGGTTTATTCAGACAGTAATTATGATCTTTGAAGATATGTATATATATGTATAGATTAGGACTTCTACTATTTACTAATTATCAAAGTTTCTTCTCCTGTTACAGTCAATTCTAAATTTGAACAATGCAATGTCTTCAAAGATGTGGTAACCCTCAGTGTATATATTCAAAGAGGTAGAAGTTAATTTGCGAATCAGTTTCCTTAAAACTGCACATTAAAAGTGTTGGACTTGAGCACAGAATCGATAACAAGGTTACATTTCTGCAAATCAGTCACCACACCAGACTCTCCTGTCCAACTGGATCACAAGACGAGCACGTCCTTGGACAAAAATATATGTTTAAAGACATATTATTGTGGGCAATGAGCTTGTTTGTAAAGAACGAACAAACCTATTCTTTCTTAATAATGATCTTAAGGACTAAGATACATTCCAAAGCAATTTATAACCAATGAAGTTCTTTTGAAGTGCAGTGCCTATTCTAATATAGTTATTGCAACAGTTTGTGTGTGAATGTCAAAGCAGACCCTTGGTAACCCTCTAACTTTGTACATCTTTGGAATATGCTCCAGGTTCCTCCCACATTCCAAAGAGGTACAGGTTATGTTGGTCACATGGGGTTATTTGGGCAGTGAGGCCTCGAGGGCTGGAAGGGCCTGTTACCATGCTTTTTCTCTAAATTAAATTAAGATTAAATGGTATTAATGATTGCATAAAAATTAATGTATCTCAACCACAGAGGCATAGGTTGTCTATCCTTTTAAAGGTAAAGGTTCCATTATTGTCACATAATACCTCATTTAGAATGTAACGTACATAAAATTCTTTAACTTTGCCTACCGTAAGGAAAACAGAGTCGCCATTTTGTCCAACGCCCCTCACAGAAATGAGGCCCCAGTGAGGAACATACTCACAACTCCAGGTTTACAAGGCCAGTGCTCTAACCACTGAGCTATTGGAGCGTCAGCTACAAAGTTCTAGTATGGTTTTCACAATTTTAAAATATCCTAAAACATTTTTAAGCAAATGAAGGATAATTGAACAGTTGCACAAGTCCTGCTCCCATGAACAGTGAATCTGTTTCACTAATTGGCCAGGATTATCTTTATGTCAGCCACATATGAGGTACCAAAAGACTGGAAGATAGCTAATGTTGTCCCCTTATTCCAAAAGGACAATTGGAATAACCCTAGGAACTATGGACCATTTGGCCTTATGACAATGAATGGGACGTTGTTGGAGAAGATACTGAGGAATAGGGTTTATGTTCATGTGGAAAGGCAGGCAATAATTAGCAAGACTTTATGCAGGGGAGATCAGGTGTTTCAACATCTACAGGGGAACACTGCAGCAGCAATCATCAAGGATCCTCACCACCCACCACAGGCTCTGTTCTCATTGCTCCCATCAGGACAGAGGTCTAGGTGCCACAAGACTCGCCCCACCAGGTTCAGAAACAGCTACTACCCCTCCACCATCAGACTCCTCAACAACAAACTCAATCAGGAACCCATTAAAGGACTCTTACCGTTTAAGCACATTATTGATTTTTTTTCCTCTCTGTATTGCACAGTAAGCTTTATTGTTTACATGTGCACATTGAGTACTTTTTTTTTTGCACTATCAATAAGTGGCAATTCTGCCTCATCTACAGGAAAAAGAATTTCAGGGTTGTATGCGATGTCAAGTATGTAGTCTCACAAAAAATCTAAAACCTGAAATCTGAGATTGATGAAGGCAGTAGAAATCTGTGTGGATTTCAGTATGACTTTTGACAAGACTCTGTACAGTAGGCAGGCCAGCGTGCAAGGGTGCAAAGGAATCTGAGACCTTTTGGCAAACTGAATCCAAAATTAGCTTGGAGATAAAAGGCAGATGGTCTGTGGTGTACCACAGGGGTCAGCGCCCGGACCTTGGATATGAGCGCGGGTGGTCCGATTAATGAGTTTGCAGACAATGCAAAAATTGGTGGAGTTTTGGATAGCGACAGATTTTGTCTTAGGATACAATATATTAGTTGGAGTAGAAGATGGAATTTAGACCAGGCAAGTTCAGGGCGAATTATGACTACCGAGTAAAGGAAATTCACCCTTACAAAACTCATGTCACCATCCAAAAACCTAAGACCAAAATTCACTTTCCTGTGGTCACAATGTCAATAAATAATAAACACTTTTTTTGGACTTGTGCTTCTTGACACATGATCAGAAAATCATAGCATGGACTTTTCTCTAAAAAATGAAACCACCAACCCACCCCCCCCCCCACCCATTTCCTCCTTATCATGCACTTTTGGAGTCAGATTCTGGTGCAAGTAAATAGTGGGAGCCAGAGAAGATATATGGAGGATCCTTGGGGGTGTAAGACCATAGCAGGTTGGAAGTTGGGGAAGAAGTGGACAGAGGCCTAGGCATTGAGTACTGGACTTCGGACATCATGTTGCAGCTGTGCAAAATATTGGTGAGATCACAGTTGGAGCATTGCATATAGTTTGGTCACTGCACTACAGGACATGGATGAGCACAGAACAGGTTCACCAGAATGTTGCCTAGAAATGGAGGGAGTTAGTTACAAGGAGAGGTTGGATAGGCGGGACTTGTTCTCACTGGAAACTAAAGGATCAATCTGACAGAGATGGATAAGATCATGAGGGGCATAGTTATGATAGATAATCAGAGGTTTCTTCCCCCAGTACAAGGGAGCAGAAAACTAGATGGAACGGGTGTAAGGTGAGAAGGAAAATATTTAAAGATCCGAGAGGTAGATTTATGACATAGAGGTTACCACCGATGGTGGGGATGAGGAGTTGCAACCAAGTAAACAGAACCATTCTAAACAGCAACAATGTCCAAGTGGCCAACCCTAACTCCTAATTCAAAAGCTCCTACACTTGACAAATACATTTTCTTTTTATTTTTATTGATTTGGAAGAGAAAAATATTACATTTATATATAGACCACACATTAACCACACATTAACCACACATTAACCACACATTCACCACACATTAACCACACAACTTAATACAACACAATACAGATTATGAATCATAACTAGTTTTTTACACTGTCCTTATATACAATGGAAATTCCCTTCAGAAAGCTACACCTTATATTCTAATATTACAATGTATTCATGGTAAATTATCTAATTAGAGTAATCACTTCTACTTATAAAGAGAAAAAGAAGAAAAAAATGAAGAAGAAAGAGAGAAAAAAAAGAAACTCCTGCCCAATTCTAATCCTACTCCTCCCACTAAACACAGTCACCAGAGAATAATATGTAAAGAATTGAATCTCAGCTCCCGGAAACCCCCAGAGCACCCAGGCCTATGTACTATATGATACTAGTTCATAAATGGGCCCGATATCTTGTCAAATTCAATCATGAATTCTTTAATGTTTTATCTAATTTTTTTCCAAGCTCAAGCAAGACATAATATCCTGTATCCATTGCATATGAGTTGGTGGGAAACTACCTTATCACTTCATCAAAATTGTTCGTCTGGCTATCAATGACGTAAAGGATAGATGGTGTGGTGAAGAAGGCATTTAGAATGTTGGCCTTCATAAATCGGAGTATTGAATTCAAGAGTAGGGAGGTTATGATGAAATTGTACAAGGCATTGGTGTGGCCAAATTTTGAGTACTGTGTACAGTTTTGGTCACCAAATTATAGGAAAGATATAAACAAAATAGAGAGAAGGTTTACGAGAATGTTGACAGGATTTCAAGGTTTGAGTTACAGGGAAAGGTTGTGCAGACTGGGGCTTTTTTCTCTGGAGCTTAGAAGATTGAGAGGGGACTTGATCGAGGTGTTTAAGATTTTAAAAGGGACAGACAGAGTAAACGTGGATAGGCTTTTTCAATTAAGAGTGGGGGAGATTCAAACTAGAGGGCATGGTTTAAGATTGAAGGGGGAAAATTATAAGAGGAATATGAGGGGAAATTTCTTTACCCAAAGGGTGGTAGGGATGTGGAATGAGCTTCAGGCAGACGTGGTCGAGGCGGGATCATTGGTTACATTTAAGGAAAGACTGGATAGTTACATGGATAGGAGAGGACTGGAGGGGTATGGACCGGGGTGCTGGTCAGTGGGACTAGGAGGGTGGGGATTTGTTACAGCATGGACTAGTAGGGCCGAACTGGCCTGTTCTGGGCTGTAAGTGGTTATATGGTTATTATGGTTAATTCTTTTTTTTTAATTAAGTTTGAGGAAATATTTTCCTGTTGGGAATAACCAGACAAAGCAATAAAGGGGCAAGGTTCCACTTTAATCCTAAGAATATCTGATAAAGTTTGGAAAAGCTGTTCCCAAAAATCTTTTAGTTTTAGACATTCCCAAAACACATGAATAAGAGCGGCCTCAAAGATATTATATTTATCATATAGTGGATCAACATCAGAATAAAAGTGAGATCATTTAACTTTGGACATGTGTATTCTATGTACCACTTTAAACTGTAAGAAACAAGATCATGCACAAAATGAGGCATTATTAATCAGGCCAAGCGTAGTATGCCCGTCTTCATCTGGAACTGATATATTCAAATCTCGTTCCCATTCATTCTTGATTCCCTTCCTGAACATATTCTTAGATCCATCGGGTTATTATAAATAGTTGCTATCAATCTACCATGATAAAACTTTATATTAAACAGTAAATCAAGGATATTGGTTTCACGAATTTGAGGAGAATTAGGAAGTTTAGACTGAGCAAAATGCCTAATACATTTTATTTAAATTTAGACATACTTTTTAAAATTTAGACATACAGCCCTTTCGGTTCACGAGTGCATTCTGCCTAATTACACCCAATTAACCTACACCCCGGTACATTTCAAATGGTGGGAGGAAAACCCATGAGACACAGGGAGAATGTACAAACTCCTTACAGACAGTGCGGGATTTGAACCCCAGTCCAGATCACTGGTGCTGCAAAGACATTACGCTAATCGCTACGCCAACTGTGCCTGCCCATTTTGCCTTAAAACTATGCTTGGCACACTACTTACGCAATATTTCCTCCACTATTTATACAGCCTTGCTCTGTGTCATATGGCTAACTTCTTTAAAACCAATAAATTTGGCAAATTAACAGATTGCACATTGGCAAGACTACAAGGTGAGAGTAGGGTGCAGCAAACAGCCTGGCTGCACATGCAGTGTTGGAATCAAAGCAAAAAGACTCAACAAAAATATTTACTGATATTCTCTGCCAAGTCGAGTCCTTATCCAGTGCTGCTGTACAAGTGAGGTCAAGAGCAAGTATGATTTGAAAGTTTAAAGGGCAGGAAATTATTGGATAGGGGCATGCAAGCAAAATCTGTTCCACATTTTAAAGCGAGACATTCTGTCCTTATTTTGATGCAACACTCCAACTTTTCATTTCAGATTGTAATTAAAACTCAGCACTTTGCTGAGAGATTCTGGGCTGTGTCGATTGAGGAAATGGCAATCACCCACTGATGCTGATGTGCCTCTGCTGGCAGCATAGTGCAATTACAGGGTGAAATTGTCATGCAATAAAACAGAAACTCACATTACACAAAATTCCCTTTCGTCAACCGTAAGGCAAAGATTCACTATCAACAAAAATAGCCCAGCACCCCAGAGAAAGAGAAATAAAAGAGAGAGAGCCCCCCCCCCCCCACCACCACCCCAGGGTCACTGAATGTCCTTCGCCTCCAGTGCTCCCACAGCCTCGGCAGCCATCCAGCTTTCAGACAGAAGCATGGGCAACCTGAGCTTCAAATGCATGATTTCCGTCATGATCAGGGAGCCTCCAGTGCCCTCTCGCATTCCAGTTCTGTACCCCTTCAGCCAGTCTTGAGCCAGCCTCGGGCAGTCTGCAGCCTGGAGTGAGTCCTTTGACTGCAGTCACCACATCTTATGTGGGTACCTCGCCTCGAGTCACCTGTGTTCTTCAGTCTCAGAGCCCCTCACTGGGTCTTCTGCCAGGGTCACTGTCTTGTGGGTCGTCTCCTCTGCTCCTTCAAATGGGGTGGTGGGGGGGGTGTTTAAGTGTTCGCTTGCGTCCCACGCCAGTCCTCCACTTCCCCGGATTCTGCATCCTATCGTGGCCGCTATCGATCATAGGTGCCGCCATCTTGGGCCAGACCCCCTCCTGTTGCAGGTTTTTAAAATAAGCCACCAGTGGCTCCTTTAACAGGCCGTTTAAAGCTTGTACTTGAGCCGATAGGGTGGTTGGACCTTGCGGGGGGAGTGCTGAGACTCCGTTCCCCGTTCCCCGCTCCCCTTGGGTCCACACTAGCAGCAGCACCGCCATATTTACTTGTTCATCACTATGAAGACGGGTATAGAATTATAAAGGGGAAAAACTCACAGGCAGATCAAAAGAGATGAAAATACGAGGGAAAGATTTTGATAAGCATTAAAAAGTTAATGTATTGTATTGCTTTACCTTTCATCCTTTTGCTTTCACTCAGCATGAATTTATCAAAATGATTGTATCCCTTAATTCAATTACTATGGGGGAGGGTAGTGGTGATTGACGGGGGTAGGAGTGGGTGGTGGCAGTGCAAGATGGGGGGGGGGTTCACAGCACAGGACAGGAGGGTGGTGCTGCAGGCCAAGAGGAGGCAGCACAGGACAGGGGTGGTAGCGCTGTACAGGGGGAAGGGTGGGTAGTGGCAGTGCAAGATGGGGGGGTTGCGGCACAGGATTACAACCACCTTTGGTGCTGCAGGACAGGGGCGACGGCACAGGACGGGGAGTGGCAGCGCAGGCCAGGGGGTGGTGGCACAGGACGGGGGGGGTGGTGGCACAGGATGGGGGTGTGGCAGCACAGGCCAGGGGATGGTGGCTCAGGATGGGGGGGGGGGGGGCAGCAGCTCTGGACAGGGTGATGGGCACTACCAAAGGTACAGAGAACACACATCTTTCTTCTACATTCAGTCTCTTCTCCCGTTCACTCTCAAGCTATTCAAAGGCCGAAGCTAAATACAACATAGCGGCCATCAAGGCCCCTCTAGCGAGAGGATGGCTACCACTGCCATAGACACTATTTTCCGTTGATCTTCCCCCTGTCTTCCACCACAAAAGTTCAATTGACCCCCCCCCCCCACCAGGTGTTATCAACCCCCTGGTATTTATTGACCCCTTGGAGAGTCCCATTGACCCCCAGGGGTTGAAATCGAGCACTTTGGAGACCCCTGTTCTAGTAAAAAAAATGAACTCTTTAGAGGGATATTGTAACTAAGGTTTATAAAAACAGAATTTTCAGTCCAGTTGCTGGTGGAAATACAAATCCAAGAGCTGCAAAACATAGATTTGGAAGCAAAATCTGGCTTGATCCGAACATTCCCTGCTCACATCCTTTGCATCTCAGCCGACCCATCCCTTGGAGCAAAATACCCTGTCAAGTATTTTAAGTATGAATGTAAAACTTGTCTCAGCTCCAAGTTTCCATTTAGCCATTGAAAAAAAACGATATACACAAATCTCCAATGTTTCCGAAAATTTAACCTTGGTGTCTGTTTATTCTGGATCTTCTACCAAGTTACCTCTCCACCTGACCTTAAGTGCTCTGACCTGTGATCACCCCTAACTGGAAGACACATTAATGCAGTAGGTTCCTACTCGTGTGCCTTTCTGTTTGTGCCCATTTGGAAGATTTTGTTGCACATTCAGTACATCGAATCTTCTTGGAGTTGCTGCCCCCATGTGACCAAGAGTCATTCCATCAGGAATCCAGTCCTATGGAGGACAACCTTCCCTCATTCTGTTCCTCATTCATTCCCTTAATGATTTAGCTGCAGGAGTGTGTCCGGAGCTCCCGTTGTGGCCTTCTCTACATCAGAGAGATTGGACTCAGACTGGGAGGTCACTTCCCTGAGCACCTTTGCTCTGTCCGCATCAGTGACAGGGATCTCCCAGTGTCCAACCCTTTCAATTCTGTGCCCCACCCCCACGTCGACATGGCCATGGCCTCGTGCACTGTCAAGTCAAAGGAGCAATATTCCGTTTGGGCACTCGCTAACCAAATAGCGTTAATGTCGACTTCTCTGCTAATCTACTCCATGTTCTCCCTCTCTTCCCTCTGTCCACGAGCTCTCCACCCCCATCTCCTCCTATTTGCTGGTGAGTCCTCCCTCTCTTATCCACCTATTACCTCCTACTTTTGGGACTGTGTTCCTCCCCTTGCCCTCCCCCCTCCACCATGTTTCATTCAGGTGCCTGTCTACATTTTGCTCATACTTTGATGAAGGGCTCAAGCCCATTACATTGGTTAAGTATCCTTACCTTTGCTGTACAGTATAAAGTGTGCTGTTTGACCTGCTGAGTTTCTCCAGTTTTTACTTCAACCATGGTGTCTGCGACTTTCCTGTTTTACTCCGATAGAGGACAGGATTCCTTCATACTATTTCTCACTCATTCCTTCAACTTCCACAGTGGATGTGTTTAAAATATTAAACAATGCATTCACAGATCATACACAGGGCATCATATGTGCATATCGTGCAGAGAATCTAGGAATTTCAGAGACTGCCAATCCATTGCCACAGAGGCTTGGATGACAGTAAGCCAGTTTGGGAAGGTAAGAAAGGGGCGAAAGACAGAAAATAATCAAGAGCATCCATACCTTTCCTGCCTGTCACTTCATTTGTGAATCTGTAAGGGTTTGTTTACTGTGTCTGGGCCTCCCGATGTGACCTCCCCTAAACCGGGGAGACCGGATGCAGATGAGTTCACTTTGGTTTTTTTTTAAGACTTTATTTAAAATTTTATAACATGAATACAATAGAGAATTACATTTAAAGAAAAATTAAAAAAAATTAAAATGGTATGATTACAATATTACATCAGAAAACTACACAAAATAACCCCCCCCCCCGTTAATTGTAACACAATATTAGAAATCTAACTTAAAATTAGTCCAGCCCTCCCCCCACAAAATAAAGAGTGAAGAGTTAGTAAAATTAACAATATTATATATGGAAAAAAAATACCCACTTACAAAAAAAGAGATAAAACTTAACCTAAAAAAAATTCTAACAACAAAAATTTTTTTTTATCAATACTAAAATATCATGCTTAAACATATATTTAAATCAAACTTAAATGCATATAATTAGCAAACGGAGTCCACTTTAACTTATAAAAACATCTTATCCTGAATTGAAAAAGAGATCCTTTCCATAGTCAAACAAAATTTCATCTCCAAATACCACTTATCTAAAGTTAATATATTTTTATCTTTCCAAGTAAGTGCTATACATTTCTTAGCCACGACTAAAGCTAAATAGATAAAGGAAATCTGATAATCCTCTAAACCTAAATCAATTAATGATTGCATGTTCCCTAATAAAAATATATCGGGACCTAATACAAGATGGATATTATATAAACTGTTAAAAATAGATTGAATACCTTTCCAAAACTGTTGCAATCGATCACAAAGCCAAACAGTATGCAAAAAAGTATTGGCCGTCTGATCACATCGAAAACAAGAATCCAACTTACTAAGACCAAATTTTTAAAATTTCTCCGGCTTTAAATATAGCTGATGAATAAAATTATAATTAATCATCGCTAGTCTAGCGTTAAGAGTTCACTTTGTTTGAGCCATTTGCAACAGCAAGGACCTCCGTCACCAACCAATTCAATTTTACACACCATTTCCACACCAACCTGTCTGTCCATGGCCTCATTTACTGCCAGGCCAAGGAGGAATCTTCTGTCCAGGCTGTCTCCAACCAGATGGCATCAAGATCAACTTCTTCAATTTGCGTTCAACCCCTTCCTGAAGCTTTCTTTCCCTATCCCTCCATCTCCTTTCCTCCAGTTCACCAACACCTTCCCCTATCATAGCGCTCTTCCCCTATTACTCCACCATTTTTCCTCACCTGTATGCACCTCTTGTTAGCCTGTGCTCCTCCCCCTTACCCTTCCTCCCTCCTCTCCTCCTCCACCTCCTCCCACCTTTCTATTCAGGTGTCGGCCTGCTTTTTACTTATACTTGACAAAGGGCCCATGATCGAAACATCAATTGGCATTTATTTCCCATGGATTCTGCGTGATCTACTGAGTTTCTCCAGCACTTTTGTGCCTTTCTCTCTAGCTTCATCAAGTAACTACAGCACATTAATACCCTGCTGTCTGGGGCTTCAAAAACAGAATTTTACCCACTGTCTGATAAAACCTTTAAGAATGAGAAGAATTGGGCCACACCGTTAGCATTACAACTCCTTCTGTAAAGTGTTTATATGTTCCCTCAGCACCCCAGTGCTCCAGTTTGCTCCCACCCTCTAAAAAAAATATGGGGTTAGTAGATTAATTGGTCACATGCGCATAATTGTGCAGCTCGGGCTCATGGGACAGGAGAGCTATTACCGTGCTGTATCTCTAAATAAACAAAAATACAAAGCCATCTCTCCTTCTGCATGTGCATGCTCAATGAGCAGCAGAATTTCCAAATGGAATATTTTTGTTGGGTAAGCTTTGGTTACCACATTATCAACAAAGGGGCTCAACATTTCAGCATTCCTTTCAATCTGCGGTCGTAACATAATTGCACTCAGGCAAAGGGTGTGGATGATTGGAGTGGAGTTCTGAAGCATTGTAATGGATTGCCATATGTTGAACATTCCTACCACCTATTCTCCCTCTCTTCCTCACCCCTCTGCTTTCTTTCCTCCAGCTCTCCACCCTCTTCCATCTCCATTGACAGAGCCACTCTCCTTCTCCATTTGCTGGTGTGCCCTCCCTCCCTTATCCACCTATTACCTCATGCCTGTGGGACCATGCTCCTCTCATTACCTCCCTCCCCCCATTTTATTCAGGAGCCTGCCTACATTTTGCTCATCCTTTGATGAAGGATCCAAGCCCAAAACATTTCTTATGTATCTTCATCTTTGCTATATAAAGTTTGACCAGCTGAGATTCTCCAGCAATGTGTTTTTACTGAAATCCCTCACAACTTTGTTTTCCCCTATCAAATCTCCCCTTTTTTTCTGGTGCTGCAGGGAATACAGTTCTAACCCATTTAACCCTGCAGCTCAACTCCTCAAGACCCAGCAACAACTTTGTAAGTATTCTTGGCACATATCATTCATACTGATATATTTCCTGTAGATAAGTGACCAATAGGTTTCCCCCTCATTCTTCTAAGATCCAAAGATTGAAGTGCTACTTGTTTTGAGTATTAATCAAATTCATGCACTCCGTGATTTTTGCTGAGCATTCCATCCAGGACACACACCATTCTCCATGCCTACCTGGATGCTCTTCCACTTTGGTCAGTCCAGGGTCATTCATCCTTGAGAAAGGGATTATTCTTTTTATTCAAATAGGCATGATTCTTATTCTAGAATTGATTTTATTCTTAATCTCAGCACAAACATAAGGAAAGATTTTAGAAGCAGAATAGAAAGTGAGAATTTTGTCAGATCATTTGCCTTTATTATTGACGGTTGTAATGCCTGATAAATAGAAATCAGTTTATAGATGAAGATTGAATTCATTATTTTTTTTTAAAAACAGATTTTTGTGATTTTATTAGGAGACAAATTCAATTATTTTGTGACACAAATTTGAACTCCGTGAATGTTAAGTTTGTAATATGGGATGCCTTAAAAGCATACTTGAAAGGCCAAATTATGTTTTACTTCTAAAATTAAGAAGGAATATATGAAAGAAATAGATCAATTACCACAAGAAATAATGTCTTTGAAAAAAGATCTTCAAAGGAGAAGTTCTGAAGATAAACATAGACAACTAATTAATAAAAAGCTTCTATATAATACATTACAAGCTTACAGAACAGAAAAAAAATGATTACAAGAACTAAACAGAGGAATTGTGATTTAGGCGAATGATCACATAAAGTACTTGCATGGCAATTAAAAGCGGATCAAATTTCAGGAATGATTAATGTAATGGAAAATGATTTGAATTTTAGTTATAAATCTCAAGAAATAAATGAATATTTTAAGAGATTTTATTCTAAATGATATAGGTAAGAGTCTTTAAAGATTAAAATAAAAATAGAAATATATTTATCTCAGATAAATTTACCTAGATTGATTATGGATAAACAAACAGAATTGAGTGCCCATTTTACACAGTTAGAGATGAAGAAGGCAATGAGTTCATTACAAAGTAATAAATCTCTAAGAGAAGATGGTTTTCCACCAGAATTTTATAATAATTTAAATATTTATTGATTCCTATTTTTATGGAAATGTTAGATCAAGCATCAATAAAATCATACTCTCCCAGAATCTTTTTCAACAGCAATAACTACTGTGATGCCAAAAAAAGAGACCCTTTAAAACCTTCATTTATAGACCCATTTCATTACTAAATGCAAATTACAAGATTCTTGCCAAAATATTGGCGAATAGAATGGCAAAATTATTAGAATCAGAAAGTGTGTTCGATAGATTGGAGTGGGACTTTTTGTCTAAGGTCTTGGATAAATTTGGATTTGGTCAAACTTTTATACATTGGATTAGGCATTATATAATGATCCTTAAGCTAAAATAGTGACTAATGGACAAATATCCACTCCATTTCAATTGACGAGATCCAGTAGACAAGGATGTCTTTTATCTCCAGCTTTGTTTATATTAGCTACAGAGCTCCAAGCAGAGGCAATTAGGAGTGATTTGGAAATTAAGGGATTTAAAGTTGGTCAAGAGCATAAAATTAGTTTATTTGCAGATGTTGTTCTAATAAATTTGACAGAACCTGAGACTTCCTCTATTTTAAATTGGAGGAATATGGTAAGATTATTGGTTACAAAGTAAATTGGGACAAAAGTAAAATTATGTCCCCTAAGGAAGATTATTCTTATTGTCAAAAAAATACTCAATTTAAATAACCAAAAGATGGGATTAAATATCTAGGGATTCGTGCAGATAATTTTTTTTTAATTACATAAATTGAATTATCTGCCATTACTCAAAAAGGTTGAAGAAGATTTTTTTAATGGATAATTTTACCTATAATGTTAGTAGGAAGGGTTAACTGTGTTAAGATTAATATATTCCCAAGAATACAATACCTTTTTCAAACTTTATCTATGTTATTACCGCAAAAGTTTTTTTCAAGAATTAAATAAACATTTAAGGAAATTTCTTTGGAAAGGTAAAATGTCAAGAGTTTCTATAGAAAGATTAACATGGAAATATAACATGCAAGGCCTACATCTTCCTAACTTTAAGAATTATTACCAAGTGGCTCAAATGACATTTCTCACATCTTTTTTTGAAATGATCAGAGAACACGAAGTGGGTTAAAGTAGAATTGGATAAAATAGGAGAGAGATTAGCAGAGGAATTTATATACAAATGAGGATTAAAAAATAATGATTGGTGTTAAAGACACTCCGTTGTTGAAACATTTGATTACTGCTTGGAACATGATAAATGATGAAATTTGAACAAAAGGAAGTTTATCGTCCAAGAAACCTCTGATTCAAAATTATCTTGTACCTTTTTCAAAGGATAATCAATTTTTAATCTCTTGGTTTCATAAAGGCATTAAAAATATTGAAGACTGTTATGAACAATCCCAATTGATGTCATTTGAAAAGCTAAGGAATAAATATGGGAGAGTGAATAATACTCTTTTTTGTTATTTGAGGGAAAGGTTAGGCCCAGTGATGCTGTTACCTACTGTAGTGAGGTGGAAACTCTTATTAGTAGGGAAAATATTAAGACATTTACTTCAGCAATGTATCTTTTATTACAAACAGGATCTACTAAACATAAATCTAGACAGAGTTGGGAGCTGGATTTGAATATTACAATTGATGAGCAAAGATGGTCAGATCTATGTCAAGATTGTATGACAAATACATCTTCTGTATTTGACAACACAAAAATTGAAGAGAATGAAATCAGGTTTAACAGATCAATGTTTTAGGTGTGGCAAAGAGACAGGAACTGTCCTGCATTCATCAGATAACAAGATCACAAGATAAAGAAGCAGAAGCAGGCCACTAGGCCCATCGAGTCTGTTCCGTGACTAAGCAGAACTATGCTCACAACTAGTTCCAATTTCCAGCCTTTTCCCCATATCCCTTGATGCCCTTACTAATGAGGCACTTATCCATTTCTTGTTCAAATACTCCCAGTGATCTGGCCTCCAGTGTTTTGTGGGGCAGTGAGTTCCACAGATCCACGACCCTCTGACTAAAGAAGTCCTTCCTCCTCTCTGCTTCAATTGGATAACTTATAATTTTAAGACGATGACCCCTTGCCCTCGATTCACCCATCAAGGGAAACATCTTATCCGCATTCACTCTGACAAAACCTTCCATTATTCAAAATGTCTTTATGAGGGGTTACACGTTAATTGGGTGTAATTGGGGCAGCACGGGCTCGTGAGCCAAAATGGCCTGTTACCATGTTGTATGTCTAATTTATTTTTTTAATGCACAACGTCTATTCACAGAGTGAAGATGTCATCGGTAAGGCCAGCATTTGTTTCCGCAAATCCACATTTCCTTCAGGAAATGGTTGTGGGTAGACTTCTTGGATGGAGTCAGGCCATTGACTACAGGCAGTTGGTGGATCTTGACGTCGATCCATTGATGCTCCGGCCAGTGTGAGCTGTGGAGAGGAGCAGGTGGTGCTCCTCCTGCATATTTGCTCTGGCTTTCCCTGCAACTACTGATCCCAGCTCTAGGAGATGCTGTCAATCTTGTCATAGTGGGGTGCACTCCAGATTCATTGACAGATGAGTATTTCATGCTTTGAGAGGGAAGGAGAGTGTAATGAAAGATGTATACGTCCTTCAATTAGCACACCTCTGTGCCATTCAACACCTGAATAAATATTTGTACGATGTAAACTGTACATGAACTGTGGTTCATGTGAAGTGGAAACACTGGCACAACCCTGTTGATCAAAAGATGTAATTTAGTGCTGTAAATTCAATGTAATTCTTTGCAAACAAGAGTGGAACCGTCATGGGCCAAGATCCCTGCTCCTCAGAACATTTGTTGACACCTTGTGATGACAGCATCACTTATATCATTCCAAGGAGATGGAATTTAAAAAGATCAGTTCTCTCCTCCAAATTCCATCCCTAATCCCATTCATATTCAAGATTTTTTTTAAAATGATACAGTACAGTAGAAGGTCCTTCCACCCAATCACACCAAATTAACCTATCAACCCTGTATGTTTTGGAGGGTGGGAGGAAACCAGAGCATCCAGAGAAAACCGCAGCAGCTCACAGGGAGAATGTACAAATGCATTACAGATAGCGCCAGATTTGAATCTGGGTCACTGGGGTCATAATAGTGTTGCGCTAACCGTGCCGCAACCAGAAGACAGACTGTAATGCAAATAGCAACCACTGCTATTAAACCAGGGTTCTAAATCTCACTGTTCCGCCACTCGAGGGAAAGAATGTAAGCACCTACGTGAGCTAAGCCTCGCAGAGTCCAGTAATGTGCAAAAATGGCAAAATATTTTCGAAGAACTTTATAATGTACCTGCATTTTTCAAATAATCTTGCTGGCAATTATGCAATTTGGTCCACTGTATTTGCCATGCCAAATGCCTTAAAGGATTGAATTTGATAAATTAAAGTTTTCTGGTATTCGCCTTTCGACAAGAAACAATAAAAGCCTTGTAAAAAAATCAGTTCTCGTGTGGCCACATAGCAGCTTGTCCAACAAGAGCCATAGCCTGTTGACTGAGAAAGGCCACACCTGGTTCAAATTGGATGTTTAAGAAAAGGGGACGTCCATTTGCTATTTCAAACTTGCTGCCTCAGATATAATCAGAGCATCATGCCAAGTTTGTATATCTGATAAAAACCAATCTACACTAACAGATTAAACAAATACTGCATGCCAACATTAATCTTTTTTATCTTAATCTTGGCAAATGGGTGCACTTACTGAAATTGAGGGGACAACAAAAATACTTTCCATTTTGGAATTTTACTGTGATAACTCAACTGTGTCAAATCCCTCAATGGTGTCAAAATAAATATCTCCACACCTCTCAAAACTGCATGATCTCCTTCTTCCCGATTTTGTGCCATGACAGCTAGCTCGCCCTGCTTCGTAATTTCAAGTTACAATGTGGCCTGGCCTCTGCACTTGCCCAAGAGCTTTCCAGAAACAGACTTGTTCCCCCTCCCCTCATCCCCCCTCTCCAACTCTGCAGATTGAGGGCCAACACCCATTTGACATGTGGGATTAGAGACCCTTCTGCTGTTTGACTTGGAGCTTTCAAGAGTTTGGCTGGTGAAGTAAGTGCTTTCCCAAACCTAACAGAACCAAGGATGCTCCTCCAACATTCAATACAAATCACAGGCTGCCAATAGTCCCCACCTCTTCAATCTCTTCACCCACCTCAACCCCCTTCTTAAATTTCCCGAATTTTCTCTTCGTCCACATCTCCATCCCAAGAACTCATGGGCCAGCATCTCCTTCGGCCATTCTTCGTTAATTTTGCTCCTTTTGCATTTACTTGTGATACAATTGGCATGTTCACAATCCAATGAGATTCTTGGCCATCAAGTCCTGCTTGGTGCCTCCAACATTCATGCCTGAAGCCTACCGTGAACTAATTTTTCACAAGCAAAATACGGTAGAGATACTTTACTTGCTCAGGGAAATCGAGAACTAAAGACCATAGTTTTGTTAAAGAGATCAGCAATTTAAACTAGAACATCACGTATCTCCAGGTTCAGGAACCCCTCCACTCAACTCCTCCTCAACTCAGTCAGGGACTAATTTACGGACCCTTACTTTTGACTCTATTGTTTTTTTCTTCTCTGCATTGCACACTCAATTTGTTTACATTTCTTTATTTACTCACGTTTTTCATTGAGCAGATTTTGGAGCACTGCCCAGAAGTGGTAATTCTGCCTTGCCTGCAGGAAGAAGAATCTCAGGGTTCTATGTTTTGTCATGTATATAATCTGAAAATAAATCTGAGGAACTTTTTTTCTCATAAGGTTGTGAACTTACTACCCCAGAGACCACCAAAGATCAAGTTCTTGGATCATTGGGGAAGGGATGACCTGTACAAGTGGGAGGGGTTGCACTCGAACTGGAAGGAAGCCAATATTGTGATAGGGAGGTTTGCTAACTGTTGAAGGGGTCTTAAACTTGATTCGCAGGGAGCTGGGAACCAAATTGAAAAAGCAGAGGAAGAGGTGGCTGGTGTGTACATAGAGACAGCTGGTAGGGAGTTTGTGATGAAGGACAGGTGGATAGGGCAAAATGGCAGCCACGGGGATGAGTTGCAGTGCAACAGGGACACAAAGTGAAAAGAAGTAACAAATACCTGGCTATTTAAATAAAAATAAAGTGAATAACCTTATAGTACAGCTACAAATTGGCAGGTATGATGTTGTAGCCATCACAGAGTGGTAGCTAAAGTATGATGTCATTGGGAGCTGAATGTCCAAGGATACACAGCATAGTGAAAAGATAGGCAAGTAAGTAGAGGGGTTGGTGAGGCTCTGTTGGTCAAGAATAACATTCTATATCAGAAGATATAGAATCATTGGTGAGTTAAGAGATGGCAAGGGTAAAAAGCACTGTGGACAGTCATATACAATAGCTGCTATATGAACAAATTACAACAGCAAATGTGGAAGTCATGGCGGACTTTAGAACACAGGTAGATTGGGAAAACCAGGTTGGGGCTGAAATACAGAGTTGTTTACATTTATTTATGTGTACATGTACAGTTTTTTTTTGCACTACCAATAAGTGGTAATTCTGCCTTGTCTGCAGGAAAAAGGAATCTCAGGGTTGCATGTGATGTCATGTACATACTCTGACAATAAATCTGATCTCAGGAGAGGAATGCCTACGAGATGGGTTTTTTCGAGCGGCTTGTTGATGACCTCACTCAGGAATCAGCTGCACTGCACTGGGTTTTGTGCAATGCATCAGAGGTGACTCGAGATTGGAACCATTAGAGTCCAGTGATCACAATATGACTGAGTTAAATTTGAGATTTAACAATGTTACAGAGTTCTGTGTTGTGTATTGGCCTATGTGTTGTGTGGTTTTATGTTAAAAAGTGACCGTTTGCCTTAGAGAGCCAAGGTGAAGGTGGACTGCTGAGAGAGTGGGAGACGGATTGAGCATTTGCAGAGAATGATCAAAAAATTTCTGGACTTGGAAGATAAACCACCACTGGGTGGTGCTGTGGAGTGGAAGGAGCCCCAGAGCATGAGTCATGGTCTGCAGGACAGTTTAGAATGTTGGGATTTCTAAAAGGATGAACATTCTGAAGGCAGCCAGAAGGATCTGGACCAGGCCAGTGATTCCTCTCTCTGGAAGCAACACAAGACAACTTCGAATTTTGTGCTCTCTCTCTCTCTCAAAGATCTTTTGGCTTCAGTTTACCAAACAAATTCAATTTTGTTTATGATCTTTGCTTCGGTTGAGATCGAAGTTTTGTGAGTCTGTGTGTTTTGTGTCTAAGTTTTTCTGTGGGCTGGTTGAAAATATAACTTGGACTTTAATTACATATTATATTTAGGCTGGGGAATGTATTAGTTTTACACTGTTATAGAAATTTGCATAGTAACCAGTGGGCATTGTTATAAAAGGGAGGATTTGAATTAAAGTTTGAAGGTGAATTTTTTGTTGATAAAGTAATTGTTCAACTTGACCCCTGTGTGATATGCCTTCTTTGTGGTTGCTGGTTTGATCTTGTAACAACAAGGAGAAACTAAAATCAGAAGTGTCGGTATTTCAGTGCAGTAAAGGGAATCACAGCATGAGAAAGGAACTGGCTAAAATTGATCGGAAGAGGGCATTAGTAGGGGAGACGATGAATCAGAGAGAGGGAAGCTTTTTTTTGAGTAAAGACCTTCATATTTTTTTCTTCCAAACAATAAAAATCCAGGGTAATAATGTGGAAAAATACCTCTTTATTGCGTTAAATCAGTACAATTACACACAATGAGAATAGGCAACCTGAATATATATTTCCAAAGTCAGTAATATACAAACACTTTCAGCGACAATCAGATGTGATGTAGAAATATCCACTGCCACAGCTTTCGGGGACTGCACTGTGATTCCAAAGTCAATGAGTAGGAATCTGTAGCATAATGAACCTGGATGAAGATTAAAGCCAGTACCACATCAGTTATTGAACCCAAGCAAAGCTCTGTAGCTTTTCATTGTACACGGGCAAATCATTTCACTGAACCACTTAATTACTGGAAAGCCAATGAATCACAAAATCTACCTTGGTTCAGTTCACAGAATTGGGTTCAGCACAAATCAGAAATGCATGTCCTTTCAAAAATTGACAGCAACTTTTGGGAATGTTACCACTGCATGTAAGTGAACTCAGATAGGCCACAATGGAGTCAAATTTTCAGTTTTGTTTGTTTTTATTATACCACACTCAAGGATTTAATTTCCTGATATCTTTTGTTTTTATAAGACTTTCTTTCTTTCCTTCTTTGGCTTGGCTTCGCAGACAAAGATTTATGGAGGGGTAAATGTCCACGTCAGCTGCAGGCACGTTGGTGGCTGACAAGTCCGATGCGGGACAGGCAGACACGGTTGCCGGGGAAAATTGGTGGGTTGGGGTTGGGTGTTGGGTTTTTCCTCCTTTGTCTTTTGTCAGTGAGGTGGGCTCTGCGGTCTTCTTCAAAGGAGGTTGCTGCCCGCCGAACTGTGAGGCGCCAAGATGCACGGTTGGAGGTGAGATCAGCCCACTGGCGGTGGTCAATGTGGCAGGCACCAAGAGATTTCTTTAGGCAGTTCTTGTACCTCTTCTTTAGTGCACCTCTGTCACAGTGGCCAGTGGAGAGCTCGCCATAGAACACGATCTTGGGAAAGACTACAGGGTTTATAAAACACTGACCACATCAAGCACACTTCAATGGAATGTGTTCTTCAACATTAGTCTTTACAAATTATGCTTTGTACTTTCACGCTCAGGTCCATAACCTCAAACTTCAATCTGTGCCAGGAGACGCAGCTGCGTATTAATAGCAATTGCCACCAAGATCTACACAGATGTTAGACAACATGGGTTTCTGTGGAGACAATCGTCAACTGATTCATTCTGCCTGCATTCTAACAGCACCATCTTCTGGCTGCTTCACAGGAGGTTGTTCAACCTTTGATTCTGCAGGTGGTTTTGTGAGCTTCTGTGTTGGGTGAGTGACAATTTTAGCTGTTGTTTCAATTCACCCAATTCACCGACATAACCTCAAGTGCAATATCCCCTAAGGGCCAACACGACATTTTAACAAGGCAGAATGGGCTCCTTTACTTTGAATTAAAAATTATCAATTGGTTGTTTTGAGAGTGTCAACTTTTGTTAAAGGCCAAGTTAAACATGGAAGTTAGATGCTCTGCTTGTGCCCACACCTCCTCTCTCAGCACCATTCAGGGCCTCAGACAGTCCTTCCAAGTGAAGCAACATTTCACTTGTGAATCTGCAGGGGTCAGCTAGTGCATCTGGTTCTCCCGCTATGGTCTCCTCTACATCGGAGAGACTAGACATAGATTGGGAGATCACTTTGTTGAGCACCTTGGCTCTGTCCACTGCAATAATGTGGACCTCCCAGTGGCCCATTTCAATTCTCCATCTCATTCCCTTGCCGACATGTCTGTCAATAGTCTCATGTACTACCAGACTGAGATCACGCGTAATTTGATCACGCGTCTGGGTCCCCTGCAACTGGATGGCATTAACATCTGGCTTCTCTGGCTTTCATTAAAACTCCCCCCCATCTCCTTGCTTTCCCGTCTCTCTCTCTCCATTCCCTGTCTCTTTTCGCACAGATATGATAAATTCTACTTAGTCCCTTATCACATCCAATAACACCTTTTGTTAGTCTGGATTCCTTAGACTTGTTTGAATTCTGAGACTTTCTGAGATTTCCTCCTTCTGCCTTTTCTGATTTTAATTTGAACAAGGGATTAGGCCAAACACATTGGCAATATATCTTTGTCAAAAAGGTCCTATAGATGCTGAACAAACCAGTTCCTGCAGCATTTCGCTGTTTTTTCTACAAACACAGCGTCTGCAGTTTGATTTTTACACCGGTGTATGGAGGTACAATTGCATGCAAAATTCTTTATATTTAAAACCCTTGATCTTCTGGGCTAGTTCAGCTGATTTCACCCACTGTGAATTGAAATCAAAAAGACAGTACACTGTTACTGTTATAGTCAGTGCAGGAAATTCTGTCCCCAATTTGATGCCTTAGTGGGGGGATCCAGCCTGCATCTGGGATATGGTTAGAAATTCAGTCACGAACGCTGTTTCCTTTGGCATTGTACAACTGAAAAACTGATTTTCTTTTCTGATTTAAATGTGGTAACCATGAATTTTCCAATCTTTCAGCATTACTGAAAATTTGAAGGTTGGATTCCAGACCCCCCCCCCCCCCCCAATATGAGGGGTCAAGGAGATGAAGGAGTGGCATGCATGGAAACTTGGGCTGCATTGTCTCAGAAGCACCTGCTGGGCATTTGGGGTCAACGGTGTTTTTCCAGCAGTGACAATGCAGTAGCCTTATGAGTTAAGACGGTCACCCACCCTCCACCCTATGAACCCACCACTCACTCGCTGACCTTCACTCCTCCAACTCCCCCCAAATCTGTTCCCTAACCATCAACTGTGCCTGCAGCACTGAGCGTCCATCTTTCTGTGGAAATGTAACCATTCACCCAGCCCCTGGATTTAGCCACAGCCCTGAGAGCATGATGGGTCATCCTGAGCTTGGCATTGGAATGGAGAACCGGCTGCGCCTTGTTACTTCAGAACATTTGGACTTTATTCCCTGGAGTGTTGAAGAATGAGGGGAGATTTGATGAAGGTTTACAACATGATGATGGGTATAGATAGAGTAAATGCAAGTGGGCTTTTTCCACTGAGGTTAGACGAGATATAAACCAGAGGAGAGGTGAGGGTGAAAGAGACGGCTCAGGGGAAACTTTAGAGGAAATGCCTTCACACTGAGTAGTGGGCACATGGAAGGAGCTGCCAGCTGAAATGAAGAATGCAGGCTCAATTTTCACATTTATGAAAAATTTGGACATGTACGTGGATGGGATGGGTATGGACTGGGTGCCAATCAATGAAACTAGGCAGAGTAGAAGGGTCAGGACCTGTTTCTGTGCTGTAATTTTGTAATGTTCTATGGTTCTAACGTGCATTGATTGTTGCCCATAGGCCAACCGTGGAAGGGAGTGGGTCAGAAATGATGACTACAGCTCTCCTAATGTGTTCACTTTTCTTGGTGCAACAAGAGGTCCAGGCTTTACACCCTCAAACCCCAGATATCATAGCATCTTAATGCAGGAGGAGTTAGGAGGCTGTTGGGAGACTTGAGAGAAGTATATGGAATAATGTGAAGCATAAATAATACAGACGGTCGGAGTCTTTTTCTCAGGATGGAAACATCATACTCTAGAAGATATCGCTTTAGTGTGAGAGGCAACTAGTTTAAAGGGGATCTGGGAGATGAGTTTTTATTTTTTGCACAGACCGAGTGCTAGGTGCCTGGGACTGCAGAAGCGGTTATACCAGTAATATTTAAGAGATATTTAGGCAGACGTGAACAGGGCAGGGAACAGGGAGCTATGTTTTACATGCAGGCAGGAGGGATTGGTCTATTTTAGATGGGATTCTGATTTTGAGGTTTTTAGTTATAATCCTGTGGTTCCTTAGTCATGTATGCACACCAAATGTCTGAACCGGCAGCAGGGAGAGTATGGGCAGAAGGGCCTGTCCCTGGGCTGTTTCTAAGTGATGCTGCTTATCACATTGGTCAGGAAAACTCCTTCCTTATTTCTCAATGGTCAGCAGTCTTGTAGGCCAGAGGACTGAGAGAAGCAGAGGTGCAACCTTCTAGGTGGGGATCTGTGCTAACCTTCCCAAAACTCCAGGGTTAGTGCTGGAAAATGGGGTTAAGGAATATAAAACCCTTCAAACAAGATTGTCAGATCCCTTCAGAAATAAAAATGTTAGATATATAATCAGCAGGTCAGGCAGTACCTGTGGTGAGAGAGAAAAATCAGTTCACCTGGACTTGTAATCTTTTAATTGGGTTACTTTTAAAACAAAGGAAAAGTTAAGGTTTCATATTGATGACCTTTCATCAAAACGAGGAAATCAAATATGTTTGAGGTTGCAAAGAAATAAATAAAAGTGAACATCTGTGAAGATGCGATCATGAAAAACAGTGATAAAAGTGGTTCAGAGGGGATGTGAAGGTTTGTTCATCACCTCAAATTGGTTTGGAGGAAATATAAATGGATGGAGTGTTTTTTTAAGATACATCACGGTAACAGGTCCTTCTGGTCCACAAGCCCGCACCACCCAAACACACCCATGTAACCAATTAACCTACTAACCCTGTAAGTCTTTGCAATGTGGAAGCGAACCCTAGAGCACCCGGAGGAAACCCACGCAGTCAAGGGGAGAATGTACAAACTCCAGTGGGTTTGAACCTGGGCCAGTGGAGCTGGAATAACAATGCACTAACCCCTACGCTAAGCATGAGAATGGATCAGAAATAAAGAAAGCCGTGCAGCAACAGATACAAAGCACGGTATTGGTGGAAATCTCAACTGCTGGACGCATTTAGGAGATCAGGTAGCAAGAGGTTAATAACCAGTCATCAAAACTGGCCAGCGCCTACCAAACTGGAAAGGCTGACTATCTGAGGTTGCCGAAAAGGTGTTAATTGGATGTGATAAGGGACTATCTGAGGTTGAGTACTGAGGGCCACAATGTATTAGGTTGGAAAAGGTGATTCTGCTCCTAAAGTTCCCCTCACCCGCCACCACCACGACTCAGTCTCCCCACCCTTCTACACACAATCCCATGGTCCTCCTCACCACCAGTAATTTTCTACATCTTAAAACACATTTAATTTTTATGCTTTCCCCTGGTTTAGATGAAATATCAGCAAACCGAAACGTTCACTCTCTTTCTGTGACCTGCTGAGTAATTTATTTTATTTAATTTTAGATTTCCACTACGGCACAAGGCATACCTGCCTCTTCCTTGTGAAGGAGTAGCTGACCAGGGGACTGGTCGGAAGATCGTATCCCTGCCTGTGACCCTGGCATTTCACCGAAAGCTTCAAAAAGCAATAGGAAGGCTTTCTTCCATCTACATGTGTAACTGGGGACTTGGGGACAGATTCCTGATTCGCGGGTCACTACGGTGCAGCCTTTCCCAACACACCAACTTCTCCCGCAGGCACTGCCCATTAAACCTTCAAGTGATATAAATCAGTCACTCAAATGATGCATCAACTTTGAGATAAAGTCATCTGTATAAAAGTCCAAACAGCACATTGCATCCCTTTGAACAGTAGCTCCAGAACACAGCTAAAGCAATACCCAGACACTTGTGGAACAAATTTCAAGGGAATGCAAAGAAAACCCACAATTGACATTCTGATTTCATTGCAGCTCAATAATTCTAAAACAGTAAAACAGTGTCTATTTTGTCCAACCCTGTTTATACCCAAGGTTTGAAAAGGCCACAATTTTCAAGAATAGCCAAAGATAATTCACCTGTCAATTTGCAGTCCAGACATACGCCTTATCCAATGGTCAGCATACAGATGTCAGTCAGTTAGAAAAGATTTCAAGTTGACTAGACACTAGAAAGTGAATTCAAAACACCATCTAAATTTGAACAAAGCCTTTCAAAGCACATAGCATTTAGAAATTTCAGATACGAAAGACGTCAGTTTCCCGCCTTCGTACCACTGTGATTAGGACAGATGCAGATGACACTCTTGCATTGGGTCATATTTCTAATCGGTTCTGATTGGAATTATACTCTGACCATGTACATCACAACCTGTCCTTTGCTTCACTGGGTAACACCCTCATACAAAAGTGACATCAGGGGGCAGCTGTGGAGGACAGGGAAGCAAAGTCACCACACCTTGTTAGAGGGATTAGATTCGTTACTCCAATCTTAATCTGGAACGTGACCAGGATAAGATGCAATCCAAACTTCATGCACTTCATCCTGAAACATCTGGCTGAAAGCTATAATCTATAATGGGAAGTGGAGTCAAAGCAATGAAGTGAGAGTATGTCAATGGGAAACAGGACAAATCTGATGAATTCAAGTTCACTTTTACTTTTCCCTTTTTACATAATCCCAAGAGATATGAGCAATGGCTCTTCCTATTTTTTGGCAGAGAAACAAGGAAAACAAGAGAGGATTTTGCTTGGACTGTCTTCTTTGTGAACATTAATAAGTTATGTACTGACTTTCCAGACAAAATAAATTCTAGACGACAATAATTGAAGCTCCCAAAATTTAAATGACCCTTGATTACACTAAATAGCCGGGCACAAGGGCACCCACTAACCTGACCAATCCACTGTAAACTCAGCTCGTTCCACTTGCAGATTGCAGAAGAAAAGAACAGGTGAATGAGGTTGCTACCCCTGGTCACCTGGGGTGAATCAAATTGTTTAGTCTTGAACAATGGGACATTTTAGCTTGAAAGGAACTCATAACCCCATGATATAGGATTTTGCTCGAAAACAATCAACTTCGAGAGGTCAGAAACCACATGACTTGAGACCTATTACAGGCTCAAAGAAGATTTCCTTCGAGTAGCAACTTGATCATTCTAAAGAGGAAACAATGTCAGAGAAACTCAGCAGGTCAAAAAGTGTGCTTTATATAGTAAAGATACATAACCAAGTTTCTGGCTTAAGCCTTCGTCAAGGCGTAAAAATGGTGGAGAGGGAGGATCAAGTCCCCCCGGCAGGAGGCAATAGGTGGATAAGGAATGGAGGGCACGCCACGCTTCCCTGTCCTCCGCAGATGCCCCCTGATGTCACTTTTGTATGAGAGTGTTACCCAGTGAAGCAAAGGACAGGTTGTGATGTACATGGTCAGAGTATAATTCCAATCAGAACCGATTAGAAATATGACCAATGCAAGAGTGTCATCTGCATCTGTCCTAATCACAGTGTTACGAAGGCGGGAAACTGACGTCTTTCGTATCTGAAGTTTCAAAATGCTATGTGCTTTGAAAGGCTTTGTTCAAATTTAGATAGTGTTTTGAATTCACTTTCTAGTGTCTAGTCAACTTGAAATCTTTTCTGACTGACTGACATCTGTATGCTGACCATTGGATGAGCCGTATGTCTGGACTGCAAACAAAGTTGTGAAATATGAATGATGCTCCACAGAGGGAAGAATGGTTCCATGATGGCTCTGGGAATAGAGAGGGAAGGGGGTGCACAGCTGGAGGAAAGATTCTCTCAAAATCCAGGTACGTGATCCACTCTCCAACCGAATGGCACTAACATCGATTTCTCCAGTTTCTGCGAGACTACTTCCCACTCTTCCCCTATCCCTGTCTTCTTTCCTCTAGCTCTCCACCCTCTTCCCTCTCCATTCACAGAGCCACCCCCACCCCTCCCTGTTTGCTCATGTGCCCTCCCTCCCTTATCCACAAATTACCTCCTGCCCATGGGATTGTGCTCCGTCCCCTGCACCACCCCCCCGCCCACATTTTCCTCACACCTTGATGAAGGGCTCAAGCCTGAAAAAGTTGCTTATGTACCTTTATCTTTGCTATTTGACCTGCTGAGTTTCTCCAGCATTGAGTTTTTACTTCAATCACGGTGTCTGCAGACTTTCGTGTTTTACTAAATAATGACCTTATTTTATTTTCTTTGTGCCCCCCTTTAAAGCTGCAGTATTCCTTTCAATTTGTGTTATGCCAGTGTGACAAAATTTGGCGGAGAGCGGAGGTTTGAGCTGGTGGAGTTATTCTAGTGAACCGGTGTGGACTCAAAAGACCGACATGGCCTGTTTCTGCTCTGTAAATGGTTATATGGTTATATGGTCTGCAAGGATCAGATTCAATCTTAACAAATAACTCACTCGCACACAAAACTTTACTTAACCGGCCTTGGGCTAAAAACACACCAAGTAGTTTAAAATTAGCAATGAATCAATGTCACATCCACTGACTTAATTCACAGCTTATGAGTGTGAAATGAACCCCATCAGTACAAATTTACAGTGAGCTTATTAAAACTTCCAAGCTGGCGACACAGGCACCAATGCCAGCTAGTTGCCCAATTACAGCGGACAGAGCAGGGACTAATGCCATGACAACCGGACGGTGTCACCTCGCTATGGTAGGCCAGTTCAGCTCAATTCTCACACTGGAGACAAATGTGGCAGCTTCCAGCCAGGCTCCCTGCACCACAGAGGAGAGTAAATTGAAGTCAAGGAGATGTTTTCCCAATACGAACCTTGTTATTTA
Organism: Narcine bancroftii; assembly: GCF_036971445.1. Lineage (NCBI taxonomy): Eukaryota > Metazoa > Chordata > Chondrichthyes > Torpediniformes > Narcinidae > Narcine > Narcine bancroftii. The sequence continues at coordinate 358,183,933 of NC_091471.1, read as the reverse complement.
ACACAGAGTATGAAAATTTTATAATAGAACAAGATTGTCACAGGATGATTCTGCTTCCCTAGCGCCTCCAGACAGTACAATGGTGACTGCAAGCATTTTATGACCTTGCCAATCTTAACAGAGGGAAGAATGGTTCCATGTTAGAGTCACTTCAACCTTTCTGGTGGCCTCACTAGCAGCTGTGATGGGGAGAAAGGCTGGCGTCCTGAAAGGAAGACCAAAGATCTTCGGACAAGGGAATTACATCAGGCGGCGGACTGCTAGTCTGGCTCAAGACTGGCTGAAGGTCGGAGGCTCGGATCTGGAGCTCGGGCTGCTGATGGTTTGGAATGGTCTCGGTGTGGATGAAGAGGCAGCGGCAGCACTGGAGGCCAATCCACGCACTCTCAGGAACTCCGAGGGGGTCTCTCCTTTGCTTCTCTTTCTCTGACTGTAACGGGTGCTTCAGGCAATTTCTGCTGATGCAAATCTGTCTGCCTTACAGCAGACTAAAGCAAATTCCATGTAATATTGCACTGTTATTATATGACAATAAAGGAATCTTGAATCTCTTGATGAATATAAAAACATAAAAAATGCTGGAGGAACTCAGCAGGTCTTGCAGACTTTTGTGTTTCACTCCGAAGACTGTTGGAGCTTTACCGAGGAATCTTCTCCAATGGAAATCAGCCCCAGCAGCCTGTCCATGTTATAAATAAATTACGAGTGTATAAATAGCTTTATGAACCTTTGCACTGCCCTTTGTCGTAAGCTTTCTGTTGCAAGTGGTGCCGTTACGTATGTAATCCTCTTGGACTCTGAGCAGCTGGGTTGACCTCTGGAAGCAACACTAGTGCAGGAAAGCTCGGTCTTGACTAAATAATTGTATCTCATTTATCTCCAGCTCCCCAACAACGTGTATAGTGCTCAGTTGGAACACATCTTCCCTCTGAGGTCTCAGTTGCCATGGCTATACCATTTCCCCTCTTCCCCTGCACCTCCTCCCCGGACCGTCATCTCACTGGGGTAGCCGGAGAGTGAGCTGTCAGCTGGCTTAACCCCTTTGGTAACGCTGCGGCCTGTGGTTGAGCCCATCCTCTGGTGCTTTCGGAGTGGAGCGTCACATGCTGTGTGGACCCCTTCTGGCTGCTCTGGCTTCTCCCACATCTCAAAGAGGTGCAGGGCGGTAGGTGAACTGGTGAGTGTCAGGTGCCCCCATTGTGCAGGTGACTGGGGGATGTGGGAAGAACAGGATGCATGTAAAATGAATGGGGAGTGGGATTACTCTGTGAGCAGCATCGACGGGAACCATTATCACAAGGGAATGTGGAAACTGCGGGGCTGTCAAATGGGAGAGTGCTGGACCACAGCAAGAGACACTTGCACGTCTCCTCGCCTCAGAGCCTTCTCACTTGGAGTGCAACTTTGCCAAGAAGTGACCAAAGCAAGGAAAATAACCTCAGCCTGATGATCTCATTACCTATAGAGCCGACTGCAGAAACAATGTTCAATTAATTTCCTTTTGAGCTTCCTGGTCTGCCCATGATGGTGTGAGGTGAAGGATACCAGGAGGGGCGGGTTTGATCAAAGTGGAGACCGTAGTGAAGGAGACTCATGTTCAGCATGGCAGATCAATACCAAGCTCCATACCCTGTCATGGTGCAGTGCAGTCTCACTCAATCAAATGGTGAACAGTTCCCCACAGAAAAAGTAATCGTCAGAAAGGAATACAGCAGCTTTACTTTATCACTCCCCCGCGTAATACATGCCTTCAGGCTTCAAATAAATCAAGTTAAATTATACACCAGCCATAAATATAATAAACTCAAACAAGTTGTGCAGTTTTTTTGCAAACATATACATTTTAATGACAAGCCACCCACGCACGCGCGCATACACACACACACCACACACACACACACACACACACACACACACACACACACACACACACACACACACACACACACACACACACACACACACACACACACACACACACACACACACAGTCCAGAATGATTCTGAAACATCTCAAACTTTAATTGACTATAAGTGTTCAGAAATGCTTTTCTTCTTACTCATCTTAGGCTATGGATTAATTGTTAAGTGGGCTGGCAGAGACTGACAAGACGGAGATGTGGCAATGAGGTCTAACAGGATAGCAAATAGTTCAACTTGTATGCCTTCCACAGGTTGAGAGTGAGATCGGCACATATTAGGCCTTAAATATTACGTTCTAAATGGGCTTTAGCAGCACAGAAGTAGGTTCCACTGATTTGTCCAGCATTATCCAAATAAACATCCACAGATTGGACAAAAATCACAGTTTTATGATCCAGGGCTGGGCCAGCATGGGTTGAACAGTGCAAGAGGGATGGCAGGAGGGTGAAAGAGGACAAACTTTCAAAACAGAGACATAAACAGCTCTCCGGTTTGAATGTGACATGTTCAGGGCCATGAGTGAACAGGATTCACCCTCAAGTTAAATTTTAAAAATTTAAACATGCAGCACGCTTACAGGCCCTTCCGGCTCACGAGCCCGTGCCGCCCAAATACCCCTGTACGTTTTGAAGGGTGGGAGGAAGCCAGAGCACCCGGAGGAAATCCACACAGACACAGGGAGAACATGCAAACTCCTTACAGATAGCGCCAGATTCAAACCTGAATCACTGGCACTGTGGTAGGGTTGTCCCAACCTCGATGCTAACCGTGCCACCTAAATTCAATGTGTTTGGGAATTCTTCAGCACATTTCTCATTGGAAGGTAAAATTCACTTACAATTTCCCCGTCAAGCTGCCAGCTTTTAACAGATTTGACAGCGATTTCCCAATGGCAATATAACTTTTGATGATGAAGAATTCTAAAAATAGGAGACAGAACGAGCATTTCAACCAATCAAGCATTTAACAATTTCCAATGAAGGTAAAAAAAAAATAGATTTGTACTTATTTAGCACCTAACACATTTCTTTCAAGATGTCTCAAAGAACTCAAGAGTCAATAATTCTGAATTAAGTGAATTTCATTTGTCAACATACATCCGGCCTTGTAAATAAAAAAAGTATAAATTCTGCCCAGATATCCAGAGATTTACTACAAGTTCTCAGTTCCTCTTGAGGACGCTCCGTCAGTAGGAATGCAATGGGTACGGTGGAGCAAGGGGTCAGCTCACTGTGGTCTAAATGTATGGACTGTGGCCTTGGGCTGGGGAGCAGAATTCAAGTTTTGCTGAAAGCGGCTTAATGCTGGAGTTAGTGGCATGTCCATACTGCACCCACACCCCCACAGCTCACACAGTGTGCAATGAAGACCTGGGATTGGCTGATCCTCTCACTTCTCCATTTAAGCCCCCCTTCAATTGAAATTACCTCTTGAGTGAAAGCCAATTTCCACTCAGTTTGGAGTTAGTGCTGCAGCCAGTGGGAAGGGGGGGTTCTTGCGCCAATTTAAACCACATCAAGAGGGTGACAGCTACAGTAAAATTCAGTGAGCGAAGTATTTGATGGACAGAGGAGCCATAGCTAATGGTGCCTCTCACTTCTAACCTCAAATAGCGGTGGACACAAGCAAAAGTGTATAGGTTGAAACACTCGTCCAGCAGCCTTGTGCACCGACTGGTGCCAAAGAAAGTGCACCCCCACAACCTTCTTTCTCTGAACAGGTGAAGGTTCTTTTCAAGTGGATTTACTCTCCAGGTCACAGAAAGGTTTTTTGAACAGCCCAAGTTTTGACAATGTCAGCTGAGATCGCAAAAGTTGTGCTGGTTGGTTAATTAGCCTCAGTTCAGTCCAAATCTTAGTTCATTTTTAGTGCAATACACAAATGTGCTGGAGAAACTCAGCAAATCATGCAGCATCCATAGGAAGTAAAGGGTAACCAATGTTTCAGGCCTGGGCCTGAACTAAAAACAGGCCTGAATTAAAAAAGATAGGGGGAGTGAGGGAGGAATGGGCCAGGGCAGGAGATAGGTGATAGGGTAGAAGAGAAAAAAAAAGCTGAGGTGATGGGGGGAGAGGGTAGCTCTGTGTCTGGAGCGGTAAGGAATCGGGGGGCAGGGGGAGCTAGAAGAAAGGACAGAAAGACATGGAGAGAGAGAGAGATTCAGGGGGAATTTAAGAAATCAACATTAAGGCCATCTGGTTGGAGAGTGCCCAGATGTAATGTAAAGTATTTAGGCACCTGCCTTCTATTTACTCCTATCTTGACGAAGGGCTCAGGCCCAAATCATTGGTTTTCCTTTACTTCCTATGTACGATTTGTAACCTGCTGAGTTTCTCCAGGACATTTGTATATTGGACCTGACCCCAGCATATGCAGACTTTTTTGTGTAATTTAGTAAATTTTAGGTCTCAGTTGAAGTGAAATAAGTAGCATAGATCTGAACTACTACAAATTTGACCCCGGGAGTTCGCTGGACTAGAGAGTTTCAATTTGCATGAACTCTCGTGTTTGAGGGACAGCATAATATCTGGAAGATCAGGTTTAAAGTTACATGGACCTCATATTGCTTTAGCTCTGCACCTTGGTGACTTTAATTAATAAAAAAAAATCTATTTGCAACAGTCCCTTTTAAAATGGTTGACCAATGAAAGGCATTGAAGTCCGAATTGATGGATATCACTTAAATTCACATCAGCTACATTACAATGGAGGGGCAATGAAGCCAGTGGTAAGTAGATTCAAGTCGGAGGAAAAATTATCTAAATGCCAGATTATTTTTGTAATCACATTTAGAAAGCAGTGCTGAGTCTATGGCTGATTAAAAAGATAGGTAAAGCTCTGAGTAAATTCGAGCATTCCATCTCACTCTTAACCCTGTGTCTCTGTTTTCAGGGACTACCAACAAACGCATATACTCCGTGTCCCCGTTTTCTGGGACTGATTTTATACCCAATCACCAGCTGGATTGTACTGGGGTCCGTACTGTAGTTTAGCCATGGCCCGAGTCCAAAGTATGTATTATGAAAGGTTAAGAATGGCCAGAGTCCAAAGGGTTGAGCTTTAATCTTCTAATGCCTACACTTTGGCATTGCTAATAGCTCAGACTGACTGATACATCCAGAGTTGAATTTAAGGGCAGCAACATAATGTGGCAAACAAAACATCTGTCTGACAACTGTCTCTCTCCTCATCAAATTCAGCCAAGCATAAAGTTAGTTTCTGGTTTTAGTCTTGACAAGTTAACCATCTTTGTCCATCAAGTTAACCAACAAGATTCCAGCACATTTTAGGGAAACACTGAGTCTGTAGATTCTGGAGGAGGGCAGCAGGTCAAGGCGGCATCCATGGGAGCTAAGACCCCACACGAAAGTGCAGGAGCAACTTTTTCCTGACAAAGGGTCCAGGCCTGAGACGTCAACTGCCCGATTGGTTTCCACGGAGGCTGCGTGACCTGCTGAGTTCCTCCAGCATTTACCCTCGCAATTTTGACCTTGTGCAATTTCTTGTCTGCTGAACTGCAAACGGGTAGAAACTTCATCAATGAATGATTCACTGATCATCGCAGAGCTGAGCAAATCTTAGTTACTTGTGTTCCAAGCCGGTCTGTTAACTCTCCACTGAACACACTCAATCCATCGAACACACTCAATCCACCGTTGTGTAAGAGTGGCAATAGCTAATAAAGAGAAAACAAAGGCTTATTTAGTGTAATGATCTGCAGAGAGTCAATTTAAACAGTTGATGTGGTTTTAACAGAGCATCCTCTCCATTAGCTTTTGGGAATCAGGCAAATTAGGTTTGGAGTTGCACTCAATAGAAATAAAGAAATATTTACATAGTGTTTTTAACAGGCCCTTTCAGCCCACAAGCCCGTGCTGCCACATGACACCCAATTGACCTACAACTCCCGGAACGCTGGCATTGTTACACTGTAGCGCTAACGTGCCGCCCCTTTCACACGGGTTTCTAAGGTATCCCACAAAGCACTGAAGCAGGACCTCTCAGTCTTGGCAGGGAAGTTCAAACATGACACAAGCAGCCCATGTCCATGCCGACACAGCAACACGCAATCTTCTCCTGTTTATCGTCAAACTATGTAGGGATCAGTAAAAAGCATTCCACACACCAGCCGGACTGGTTCAATCTCAAGTATTTTTTTCAAACCACATCAACTGTTTAAATTTACTCTCTGCAGATCATTACACTAAATAAGTGCTTGCTACTGCCTCCAGATGTCTAAAGCGGTTGAAATAGTTTGCGAACTGGCAAAGTAGAAATTATGCTTACATTTAGACATAGGCATAAAAAAAAACAGGATAATTCTCCGGGCTGACGTATGAGTGCAGCATGGAAAAACATAAGTTCGGCAAGCTACCAAATCAGCCAGTAAAAAATTAAAAATGTTAAAAATAAAACCTTCATTTCCTCTGCCAGAGGATGTTTTAAGGAGGTAAACAATATGTCTGCTCGAATGGCCCAGAACCTTCAAGGGACATTTAACTAGGGTCTTGGCCAAGACCTGTTTATGTCAAATATTTCTAGCAGAGAACTATGAATGATGTGGGGCTGCCATTCTCAACCATTTTTTTTTTTTTTGGCTATGGCCCCCCCTGCTCAAAGTTTATGGGCCCCCCAAGCAGTCAAGTTTGGTTGGTTTCTTCCTTAATTCTCTCCAACCGAATACACAGTGCCTGTGGAGAATGGCTGATCTGGGGTCCTGAGTGTAAGCTGCTATTTGTTAGAGGAAGGACTCTTCTTAAGACAACTTCTGAAGATGACCCTGCAGTTCCCATTTTAAAGTGTGCTCAGTTTTTAAAGAACATCAAAAAAAGGAACTGAACTGTTTGCATATCATTACATTTTGAGGAAGATAGATTCCCAGCATATTGTGGCAAGTGCATGATGTGGTTGCTTATTCTCCTTAATAGAATAATACCTAGTGTCGCCGAGAATATTCTCCCAGAATCACAGTGCGGCTTTCGCGCAAACAGAGGAACTACTGACATGGTCTTTGCCCTCAGACAGCTCCAAGAAAAGTGCAGAGAACAAAACAAAGGACTCTACATCACCTTTGTTGACCTCACCAAAGCCTTCGACACCGTGAGCAGGAAAGGGCTTTGGCAAATACTAGAGCGCATCGGATGTCCCCCAAAGTTCCTCAACATGATTATCCAACTGCACGAAAACCAACAAGGTCGGGTCAGATACAGCAATGAGCTCTCTGAACCCTTCTCCATTAACAATGGCGTGAAGCAAGGCTGTGTTCTCGCACCAACCCTCTTTTCAATCTAATGGATGTAATCGAGAACACCAGTAACATTCAAATCTCACCATTTCAATTCAGTTGATTAACAAATTTGAGATAAACCGGCACAATCAGTAGCAAATGATCATGAAATTACTAGATGGTCATAAAAGCCCATCTAGTTCACAAATGCTCCTCTTAAAGGATTTTAACCAATGATTTTTGATTCTCAATCAATGTGGTTAAGGCTTAACTGCTTTGCAAATGGCCTTGAAAGTTGCTCTATCCATTGGTAATTATGGTACTTACGGACTTGCGAATGAATTTAAAAGTCTAAGGTGACTTCAAAACTTTTGGTCATCCAAAATGCAAACAATAGATATTAATATCAACTAGCTCAGCACAATATTACACTGCAGAAACTTCACCAAGCCCTTGTCTCTGAGCACTATTCATTAGATTTTAACAAGCGGGCCCCTGATCAACCATCCATTATGGTCAAGATGACTGCACTGCCAGAAAATTCAGAAAAGTAATCCTTAGAAAACTGGCTTCCACACCTCAGAGAGAGGGTGCACCTCACTTCACAGAAGGAGGAAGGACACCTGCCAAGACTGAGGAATTAAATCATTCCATGGGTCACAAGATAGAGTAGGCCCATCCAGTCTGCTCTGCCATTTAAACAGAGCTGATCCACCTTCCCACCCCACTCAGCCCCACTCACTGGCTCTCTCCTCGTAACCCTTGATGCCCTGATTAATCAATCTCTGCCTTAAATACACCCAAAGACCTGGCTGCTGTGCCTATGTCGTTATGTGCAAGAGAGAAACGGCAACATTATCATTTTGTTTTGTTTCGAAGGTTTCCAAGTGCATTGTCAATGGAACATAATTAATTCTTGGCCTCTCTCTGCAGAGTGAGACCTCCTGACCCATTCTGCTTACTGGGGGCAAAGGGGAGCTTCAGGGTTAATTTGGATGGTAGCTGATGGCAAAAGTTCTTCCAAAAAAAAGTTAAAGAAATGTGAGGGTGGGAAGCACAGGATTAAAGATGGTGCTAATCTTGATTAAAATGCAAGCAAGTAATTCCTGACTGAATGATCCATCTTCAGTGAGAACCAGATGGTATCAATGGCCCAGAAAGCAATAATAACAGGTGAAATGGTAAAAAGGGCAGGTAGGTTTTAAGTAACCATTGAGTCCTGCAAGGCCTGTACTACATATTGGACAAAGATTTACGATGCTCAGTTCTTTCATCAATTTATAAAAATTAGTTCAAGTCTACCTTGATTTATAAAAATTAACCAAGTAAAATCACTTAGTTTATTAAAATCTATGAGAGCCTTAAATGAGACCTGTACAAACGTTATTTAAAAATACAATTTTCATCCTGACCAATTCATTAAATACAACTTGCAAAATTTACAGGATGTCCACGATATGTGATATTAGGCTGGATAAACTAACCTATGAATTTTAAAGAATTAAATTAACCTTTATTCAGGGATGGGAATGAAGTTTATCATTTTAGTAGCTCCAGCAGGTGAAAAACACAACAGTTATTAATTAATCTGTTTCATCTACCTGGTGCTTGACATATGGGGTGGGGGGGGGGGGGTAATGGAGGTTCCTATTTCTGGGTACAAGGCCACTACCCAAATGGAAGTAAGCGCATATTTACACGTCAAAATTTGTACATTTAGCTAAAGGTCATACTGCATATAGCAGGGAGCGGGTTGACATCGAGACAAAGCCTGGCATCATCTAGGCCTCCCGCTCAATTGAGCTGGGATGTGGTCGTCCCCGAATTTGCCTGCAGTTACAATTTTCAGTGCATCTATTAAAAACACACACGCACACGCGCACGCTCACGCACACACACATTGCTCTACAGTCTTGTATCAAATCTCTACATTTTCAGAAGCTAAACTGGACTTTTTAGGAGACCAATTTACCATCTGAGTCGATGCAAGTCCTTATCATAGTCACAGAGCGAGTCCCCACTGAGAATTAATGCTGAGGGCATAACCTCTGGAACAAATCACTTAACTTTTAAAAACAATTAAAAGTGAATTTTCTGCCAATTACTTGCTTCTGCAAGTTAATCAAACTTACTCAGCAGAAGTTCCTTCACCTCCCCCCCCCCCCCACCCCACCACCCTGACCCCAAGGCATTTCACTCTGCCCCTCATTCTAGGCTCTGGACTCTACCAAATGCATACATTTCCTAATAGTTTCCCTCTACCCGATGTCAATGCCCACCCACCCTCCCCATCCCCCGTTCTGTTCTTGCCAGAGACTGGAGTTACTTCTGCAACTCTCGATACATTTCCAAGATTGAACACAGCAGAAAAATATCCTGTGATTTCAGCCCAAAGTAGAACACGTAGGTGGACCAATCGCAAAAGCCGTCGCACTGCCTGGGAATCTGTCACTCTCCCAAGATTAGCTTCACGAATGAGGCCACATCTGTTTCTTTGGATTCATGTAGTGTGAAGAAAGGGTGTTGCTACAGGAAACAGAGAGCACAAGGGTTAGGATTCAAGGAACGGTCAGACCAACTTTCAATTGCAAAAGAGGAACACAACTCAATTTTACTCATATAGAACACTCCGGGTTGGCCACAGAGTCACAGTCAGCCTGTCAAAGTTCAGATTTATTGTCAGAGGACATGCATGACATCACATACAACCCTGAGATTCTTTTTCCTGTGGGCCAGACAGAATTTTTACTTATCGGTAAATGTAAACTGTCCTCAAGATAAAGATCATAAACAAAAGAGATAACTGTAAACAAAGAAAAAAAGGTAATACAGAAAAAAAATCAGTAACAAATAATAGGAGGTACGGTGAGCATAGCGGCAAGTGCCACGCTGTAAAACAGCGCCACTGACTAGGGTTCTGTCTGTAAGAAGTTTGTACATTCTCCCCATGTTGGCATGTGTTTCCTCCAGGTGCTTTGGTTTCTTTCCACCACTCAAAATGTACCAGGGTTGTAGGTCAGTTGGGTGTAATTGAGCAGCATGGGCCTGTTACCATGCTGTATGTCCACATGTTTTTAAAATTGCAATGTGCAAAGCAGGAGTCCTGATTGAGTTTGTTGTTGAGGAGTCTGATGGTGGAGGGGGAGCAGCTGTTCCTGAACCTGGTGGTGTGAGTCTTGTGGCCCCTACACCTCCTTCTGATGGCCAGATCAGTTGTAGCATTTAAACAAAAATAGTGATTGCATTCAGAGTCTTTTACGATTATCCAAAGTGCTTTACACTAAATGAATAACTTCATAAGGATAGCCAGTTATAATCCAGGAAATACAGCAGTCAATTTGTAAATCACAAGCTTTTATAAACTGGAAAGTGGTAATGATCAAATGGACCAACTTTCAGATCATTATCCAGAGATAATTGCTTCCAGAAGACCAGAGATTTGCCTTATTCTATACATAGTGCCACAGATTATTTAAATAGATAAGCAGACAGTATATGCTTCACCTAATAGCCAGTGTTTCTGACAGTGTAGTCCACCCTCAGCACTGCTTTGGAGTGTCATTTTATTTTCAAATCTCAGAGGATGTCTTGAATCCCTAGTTTTCTGAGACGGGGCAGGTACTCATCTGAAAATTGAACTGATAACTGTTTGATCAGGTGAACGCAGTCTTTTGTCCTGAACTGGGGAGTGAGTAACCAGAGGACATAGGTTTTAGTTCAGCGAGAAGAAATTTAACAGGAACCTGAGGGTTAACTTTATTTTTTTTAAACACAGTGTATGGAATGGAACTAAAGTTGAATTTTCTTCCCCCCAAGTTCTTTATTCCTTATTTTTAAATGTACAATAAACCCCTGGTATCCAGCCCCTATGGGTATTGGTAGAAGATAGATAAGTGAATTTTACAGTTACTTGAGATTGCGTGCTGCGGGATTGGCGAATTACCGGCGAGATGCGCCGATTTTAAATTTCTGTATTTTTTACCTAGTTATTGTCCGTGATTTTGTTGCTGGTTGCTTGAGGCTGCCAGTGGCTTGAATTCCAGATAACAGTGTGTTTTTTTTAACTGTACTCCTGGTTCAAAGACCAACCCAGACAAAAAAAAACATGAACAACCTCAAATAATCCTAAACAGGTCAGCAAGTGGAGCTCAGCAGATTGAGAGCAGCATTACTGGGAGGAAAAGAATGGTCGACATCTCAAGCCAAATTCCATCATCCCAAAATGTTGAATGCTCTGTTCCTCCACAGATGCTTCTCAACCCACTGAGTTCCTCCAGTAGACAGATTGTGTTTAGGTTCAGATTCCAGCATTTGCAGTCACCTTTGAGTCTCAGACGATCAGCTCGTGGATCGGATCAACAGGTGTGTCAGCTTAGCACAGCAGCAGTGCATTGATGGCCACTTAGTTCATTGTACTCATGAAATACGGAAAATACATTTTTGAACCAAAAATGGGGGGTTTTGACATTTAAACAGTATCAACTATTATGCACATATATACGGTTTCCCCTCTGTGAAAAGGTTCCCCTGAGGATCCTTTAGATCCTTATCCTAGAAGTTGGTTTCAGTGGCCACACCCTTTCTCCACTTTGGTGTCAAGTTAAACCCGAGCCAAGCACGATAAACAACTTTCCCTGCACTCAACTGCAACTTCAATAAATATAAACATTGTAAACATGTACAGGTGATCCCCACGTTACAGGGAGGGGCACTGGGAAGGGATATTGCGTCCCAATTACATGGTCTGCATCACAATTTCCCATGACGAGAGGCCATGAAATCTATGCATTCCAAGAAATGAGAGCTCAAAGAAAATGAATTTTGTTCAGACATACCTCCCCGTCCCACCATAAACCATGAGAAAATATTTTATTCTGTATTTCACATTTTTAGGGTAGCGACTGTGAATTCTGAAAGGAGGAACTTTCACTATCCAAACTGCCACAAGGCCAGCAGGTCACCTATAACTGCTCACGACAGGTAACTATGCCAAAGTCATAAATAATTTTAGCTTATTGCAGAAAAATAAAAAAGACATTATTGTTACATTCATTTTGTGCTGCTTTGTTATATAAAGATATTGAATTAAATGTATTATTACTAAGCATGGCCAGAATCCACATGGATTGAACTCGAGATTCAAGCTCCAAGCCATCTCGGGACCGGCATCCAGGTTCTACCACATGCCAGTGGCAAAGTATGGCTCTGTGTGAGGCAATACAGGGAGTGCAAACTCAGATCACAACAGCCTCTGGCATTTATTCTCCTATTTGCTGTTTGAGACCACTAGTCCACAAAGTTTGAAAAGTGAAAGGCTTCCTCCAAGCACAGAGTGTTCTTTTAAATTAAAAAGTATGCTTGTTTTTCCTATCACCTGGAACATCTGCAGCAATATATTTTTCTGGTCAAGCACTCTTGCAGATTACAATTGTGTGCAAAGCAAGAAAGCTACAGTGTTATATTCTCAAACACCACTTCTCAGTAGATGTGATCTCTCCTTTGGACACACAGTTACCTGTAGGACAGCTATGAAAGAAATTCTGTAGACACTCCAGAGACTGCAAGAAAGGTGGACCTTTCCAACTGAAACCCTTTATCAAGACTTGCTGTAATTTATTCAGTGAGCAACAGACCTGGGTAGGAAATTAACTTTTCAATTTAGAAGTCTTCAGGAAGTTCAGTTCACTAACATGTCATAAAATTGGAGAAATGTACAGCAAGAAACGGGTTCTTTCAGCTCACCTTGCCCAGGCCAGCCTATGATGTCCATCTATACTAACCCCATTCAGCCCAAATCCCTTTGCACCTTTCCTATCCAAATACTGCTCAAACATATTTTAAGCATGTGTTGGCAGCTCATTCCAAATACAGTAAAATCCCCGTTATTCGGAATTCAAGCAGCCGCAAGCAATTGGCAAAAAAGATCGTAGAAATGGGTAAAAAATACGGGTTTAAAATTGGCGACCCTAACAGTCAGTTCGCCAATCCACGCAACACATAATCTCAAGCAACTAGAAAATTCACTTATTCGATGTCTACCAATCCCACATGTTCAAGATACTGGGTTTTTTTTTTTCTGTATTGATCAGTATTTGTGTGAAAAACTTACAGCTCAAGTCTTCTTTAGATTTCTCTCCTCTCCCCTTAAACCTGTGCCCTCTAGCTCTGGACTCACCTGCCCTGGAAAAGGATTCTAATTCATAATTTTATAAACCTCTACAGATTACCTCTCAGTAACCTATCCAATCTTTTGTGACAACTTCAGGCCTTTACCCCAGGCAACATCCCAGTGATAAAAGTTAAACAGAAAAGTCTGCAGATGCTGTGACTGTGACAAAAGAGCTGGAGAAACTCAACAACTCATAGGAAGTGAAGACAATATAACCAACGCTTCGGGCCTGAGCCCTTCATAAAGAGACAGGGTGATCAAACAGCAGGCAGGTGCCCGAATAAAAAGATGGGGGAGCAGGGAAGGGCAGGGTAGGAACACAGGTCATCGGACCGCAAGAGGAGGGTATCAGGATCAGAACCTGATTTTACTCTCATGAACAAGTCACAACATTTGTTGTTTTGTGGCAGCCTCACAGTCCAAACATTCATATAAACCATCTTCCAACAATAAATTTTAAAAATAGCACACAAAAAGTAAGTCAGTGTCTTTGAATATTCAGGAATCTGATGGGAGTGGGGAAGAAGCTGTCCTTGTGCCGCTGAGTGCTCGTCTACCATTTCCCCGATGGTAGCAGCATGGTCTGGGTGGTGGGTGGTGAGGCTGCTTTTTAAAGACACAGATATGAGTGGGAGGACAGAAAGAGAAAAATGGTGAAGTGATGGGGGAGGGGGTAGCTATCTGAACAGAGGGGGAATGGGGTGGGGATCTGGAGGCAGAGGGACAGAGAAAGAGAGAAAGAGGCAGGGAAGGGGCCCATCAGAAACCACAGAAGTTGATGATAATGTCGTCTGTTCGGAGAGTGCCCAAGCAGAATATTAGGTGTTTCTCAAATTTGAGGGTGGTCTCAGTTTGGCAACTGAGATGATGGACAGACATGTGGGAATGGGGTGTAGAATCAAAATGGTTAGCCACTGGGAGGACCTTGTTTTTGTAGCAGAGTGAAGGTGCTCAGTGAAACATCTTGGTACATCTCTCTGCTGTGACGTCAAGAACTGTACACAAAACTCCAAATACAGTGTAACCAATGTTTTGTGCAATTGCAACGAGAAGTGCCAACTCTTATATTCAATGCTTAAGACTATGAAAGCAAACATTCTTCACTATATGCCACTCAGGGATTTAATCAGCTCACTTTGTCTCCCATATAGGAAGCCAAACTGGGTCAAAACCAGGCTTAAGACTAGTAAATTTCTCAAGCAACCTCTCTGTGGCTTCTGTTGAAGATTCATTCCACTGGGAGCCACACACACACAAGTGAGGCAACCAGGAGTGGTGCAGGCCGTCCGCAGGTTTACTACTTACAGCCACAGTAAACGGGGCTAATCTCACTGCAAGCAGGAAACTACTGGTGATTCACAAAATGTCCGCTGAATAAAGGGTAAACTGTCCAATGGCATTTGAAGAAACTTGCATTTCTTAGCCAAGACACTCTGAAAAATTCATCAATGAACCAGTTACAAGTGGAGAGAGTAACAAAACTGTATGATCGCAGGACAGACCTCAGGCACCAAAAGGGAAATGGATTTAATGTTTTACTTCATACAGCTTGGATACTCCCGTTTATACAAAAATGTTGGGGAAACTCAACAAGTCATGCAGCGCTGTTTATGTAGCAATAATAAAGATAATATAACCAACGTTTCAGGCCTGAGCCCTTCACTGAGGTATGAGCTAAAAGCTGGCAGGTGCCTGAATAAAATGTTGGGGGAGAGGTGTTGAGTCAGGGGGAGAAGAAAAGGGCCACAGCATAGGAGAGGGAGGGACGATAAAAAAGCTGAGGTGATGGGGGAGGGGATAGATCTGAATAGAGAGGGTGGGGGGATCAGGGTCAGGAAATGGAGGGTTGAGGAGGTCAAAGGATGGAGGTGCCAGATAGGGGAGGTCAGAGGGTAGGGGGTTCAGAGGAGAGTTGGGGGAGACAGATGGGAGTTAGAAAGGGGGAGTTGTGGGGGGGGGGATGGAGAAGAGAGGATCTGAGGGCTAAGGGGGTGGGAAGAAAGGGGAAGCTCTCTATCCAGTCAACTAACTCAAATTCACAAGAATCCTAACATAGCATTCAGCCCTTAGTTAGGGAAATCCAGGTTATGTTGGGAAGAATTAGTCAACAGATCCTTACCATAAGTTCTGCGTATGTTGGTCTGTCTTTGGAGTTCTTCTTCAAGCTGCAACATAAAGGTGGATACCACAGTTAGTGAACTGCTGTGTTACATGTCCATCATATACTGAGACTGCTGAACTCCTGAACGACTGGAAGATTGGGATCCAGTTCTGATCCAGACTAATAGCTTAGTCTAGGCTCTGTGGCAACAAAGCCACTACGGCTTGTTTGTTACACAGGCTGAGTCAAGGAGAGGAAGGAGGGAATTGGTAAAGAGGATAACATGACCCTTCTGTACCATGTATGGGCTGACG
Organism: Narcine bancroftii; assembly: GCF_036971445.1. NCBI lineage: Eukaryota > Metazoa > Chordata > Chondrichthyes > Torpediniformes > Narcinidae > Narcine > Narcine bancroftii. The sequence continues at coordinate 358,168,199 of NC_091471.1, read as the reverse complement.
GCCTGGAAGGCTTGTGAAACAGAATTTCTCTCTGAACCTTACTACGTGACAATAAAACTGGATCTGCTCCCTCAGGTGGTGTCCCACTCCAACATTCTTTTTTCCACACTGTTACAAATTTTCCTTCTTCAAATATTTATTTGATTCCTGATGCGCCTCCACTTCCTCAGGAATTTGCGGAGGTTCACTATGACATCAGAAACCCTAGCAAATTTCTACAGACGTGTGGTAGAAATTGTGCCGATCGGCTGCATCACGATTTGGTACAGGGACACCAATAACCTTGAGTGTAAAGCCATGCAAGCGGTAGAGGACACAGCCCAAGTTGTCACAGGCGAAACCCTCCCACCATCGAGAACATCTACAGGGAATGCCGCCATTGGAGAGCAGTAGCGATCATCAAGAATCCACACCACCCAGCACTTTGCTCTCGCTGCTGCCATCAGGAAGAGGAGTAGAAGCCACAAGACTCACACCAGCAGATTCAGGAACAGCTGCTACCCCTCCACCATCAGACTCCTCAACAACAAACTCTATCAGGGACTCATTTCAGGACTCTTACTTTTCCATTTTGTTTTTTTTCCTCTCTATATTGCAGTCAGTGAGTTTACATTTCCTTATTTGTTTACATGTGCACGTCGAGTAGTTTGATTTGCACTACCAATAAGTAGTGATTCTACCTCACCCGCAGGGTTGTACGTGATGTTATTTATGTACTCTGACAATAAATCTGAAATCTGAGAATTGCTGCCAAAATCATTTCCACTGCCTGAGCATGAAATACATACTAAATCGTCACTGTTTAGTAAAATTGACTGTCCTCACTTCACCTTTTAAATATTCTGTTGTACTCGTTACCATCGCCTCCCCTCAACATACTCCATCTAAACATCTGTACTGAATGTCCTCTCAGTCTTGGCTGTTCCAAAAAGAACCATCCCAGATAAAGGATTCCTGGAATTGTCCCACCAACTCACTCACACGGACCCTGTGAAGGCCTTGTACGCCCACTGAAGGGCGACACATAGGTTTTCCCCCCAGAGTAAGAGAATCTAACTCAGGAGGGCAGAGATTTAAACTGAGAGGAGAAAAATTTAACAGAACCTAAGTGCATTTTCTTTTTATAGACAGTAAAATCATGTATATGGTATGCGGCACCAATGGGGATTGGTAGATGCCGGATAAATATCTTTTCCGGTTGTTTGAGACCTATTCTTACAATGCTGAACTATTACACAAATGCATTCAGAATTAACAGTTTAAAAGACAAAAGATAAAAATATTACATTGTCCTTACACTGAACAAACTTCACTTGCATGAATATATAAACTTTAATGCAATTTATTTTATTTTCAGTCACATTCTTTGAAAACATTTAACTGTCGCTGTATCTGCCAGTTCCTCCCTGTCCACAGAGCCGTCCGAAAGACAAACAATAACATTATAATTAACCCCCCCCCCTACCTCCCCCAAATTTACAGATAAAGCCTCTGACCAGGGCAACTCTTACTAAGTAGAGATAAGGAGACACTTTAAGAGAGTCATCCCAATGGCGAGGGGCATCAACCAGCTCTTCATCCTGGGCGACGCCATTGCTGTTTCACACAACTTTATTCAAACAGCTGCTACGACCAAAGCAATATTTGCTCTCATCTTCACCAAAGGTTTATGTGTTAATTCAGAGAACATTTACTTTTTACTTTTTAAACACGTATTTTTAACAATTATTTTATTCTTATTTATTTTCCTCATTTTTTTTTTTGCCAGTTGCTTGAGGCTGCCAGTTGCTTGAATTCTGGATGACAGGGGTTTACTGCTGAGGGGTGGTGGGCCTGTAACTTGTTCTGAAAAGTTCCCTAAATCCACCCAAAAAACATCTTAGCTTGGAGCATGACCAAGATGAATGCAAGGAAGTGCCCATCTCTTCATCACATCTGAAACATTGATCTGACCAACCTGATTGCATTCTATTCAATTTTTGTGATGTCAAATATAACTGATGTAAAAAAATAATACTGAACTAATCTGCATCTTACATTAATAGTATTTGTCATACAATCTTGACAAAGGTCCAACCATCTTTGCTCATCAATAATATTCAAATCTAACTCCCATTACTAGATTTATGCACTCCTTGTTTAATAGTTCCTGTTTGCAATATAAGATACATCCCAGAGGTAAATTTCTAATAAGAGGTATTCTTCCATACCTCGACGAAAGTCTCAAGCCCAAAACGTTGGTTATGTATTTTTACATTTCCTACATAAAGGACACTGTTTGACCTGTTGAGTTTCTCCATTTTGTTTTTACAGAAAAGATAATGAACCCAAAATTGTTGACTGCCACAAGCATACATCGTAAGGTGCTGTGCCTGTAGGAACAAGAGCAAGAACGTAAAAGGGAGTGATTATAGTCCTAGTACAACAGTTAGGTTGTTAAACAGCAAGAGATCTTGCTGCAGGAGATTCTACTCGAGGCATACGACTGAGTGAGTCACATTGTCTTCAAGCTAAAATAAGAACTGATACTAAAAATGGCACAAAGACTTTCAGTCAATTGCCCTGACTTGATTTGTGTATTTTTAATCTTAGTTGCATAACTTTTTGATTCAATACCTTCAAATATTTACTGGTTTTTTTTTGGTCAGGAAATAATCTGATCTCACTGCCTGTCCACATTTAAGTGAAGGACAGCAGGGACATACAGTAAAAAGCATCTGGTTTGAATAGGGAAGGGGTGGGAGTTTGAAATTCTTCATCATAAAACATTTCCTTTCCTGCACGCGCCAAACTATTATTGTTCGAGTATACACACACAAGACACAAGATGCATACACCACTCACTCGTGATCTTCTTCTAGCAAACTGTGGCTCATTCAGGAAAACGATCATGGACTTCCATTTCTACTTTAGCATCATCTGCCTTTCAAAAACCACAAGTGGAAACAACACCCAAGTACAATAAAACCCCTAGTAGATGCTGGATAAGTATATTTTCTGGTTGCTTGAGTCTTGCTGTAAGAATGCCTAACTACTGTATATGTTGTTGTATAGGACAACCCAGGAATTTCCAGCTAAAATATTGATTTTGAGCGATACCCTTTCAATAAGATGACCCTCTCCCCCCACAAATCTGACCAGTGGATTCTATTAAAAGCAAATCACAATATTTTAATAACAAATATCATTTGAAGGTTTACATTTGTGACAGGCCCAGAGGACCCCAAAACCCAGCAGCAATAGAAATTCACCAAGACAAATGTTACTTAAACAAAAGTTATTTTATTTTCTTTAAATATAAAAACAGGATCAAACTTTAACATTACTATTAACTTAACCCCCATCTAATTCTAAGCACACATGTATGTAATGTGTGTATAAGTTCAAAAAAGTTCTTTGATTTACCGTCCAATCTCACTTCTCACTCCTCCACGATATCAGGCAATTCTTATACTCTACACAAAATTTAACATTTATGAATCTTCACCAGACTTTGGTGCTTCGTTGCCACTCAGGAAGGTTCTTGTCAGTTTTCAGAGATTTGTTGCTTGTTGGACACACACGACTGATTCCTTCTGATCAGCCACTTCAGTGTCTTGCCAAAGAAACTTGCTCCATCAGGGTTTTCCAGATAACCTCTTTCTTTCAGGTCACCACTGAGTTCCTTTTCTGTTTCCATTATCTCAGGCAAAACATTATTAAGCCAGCCATCTCCTCTTGTATGGACAACAAGGGCTGTGAACAAGCTGAACTAAGAACTCACAACCCATCTTCAAAATGTTTTTTTTTCCACAAGCTTGCCAGCTTGTCCTGTTCCAGTCCCAGCTGCTGCTGAACTGTATACATAATATTAAATATAACATAATCTGTCACACATTTTATTTGGATATTTCTAAATAAACCCCTGTTGGCTTCCATTTAAAGCCTGCACAGTGCTGACATCAGTTGGACCTGGCGGATGGAACCCACGGAGGAGAGCTGAGACTTCGCAAACAACTAACGGGGCATGCGCGAGATTGCATCGGAGCCAGCAGGAGGATGGTAGAATTTTATACAGGATGATTATGATTTTAGGGTGAATTTTTTAAAGTTTTGGATCGTCCTATACAATGGAATATATGGTAGTACCCCTGCATTAAGAATATATAGCTTAGAAGAAAAATACTAGACTGTACTTACACTGAACAAACTTCACTTGCCTGAATATATATAAACCTTAAAGCATTTACTTCAAATTCATTTAACTGTCGCTGCATCTGCAGGTTCCTCCCCCTCCACGGAGCTGCCCGAAAGACGAACAATAACAATATAGATAATTAATCCCTCCTCCCTCAAGTTTACAGAAAAAGCCTCCGACCAGGTTTAAGCAAGGATAAGGAGACACTTTAAGAGAGTCATCCCAATGTCAAGCGACATCAACCGGCTCTTCATCCTGGGCGACACCATTGCTGTTTCACACAACTTTATTCAAACAGCTGCTACAAGCAAAGCCCCACAAAGACTCAATGTTTGCTCCCATCTTCATTAAAAGTTTGTGTAATTTCAGAGAATGTTTACTTTTACAATTTTAACCTTATGTATTTTTACCTATTATTTTATTCTTATTTATTTTAATTTTAAAAATTTATTTTCCTTGATTTTTTTTTACTGCATGCTTGAATTCCAGATACCAGGACTTTTATTGTAATGTTCTTGGTGATGTGCAGAACGGAGCTGTCGAATATTTTGGCCTTACCTTGTCTGGTGGGTAGACAGCTAGCAACTTACTACCAATAATTCCTGACAAAATATTTTGCCTCACATTTATCAATTGCTTGTTAACAAAGTAGATTTTCAGTTACCAGCTTAAATCACAGGAATTCAATTTCTGTTGTGTGTGCTAAATCCCAACATAGTTAACATACACATACTCCAATCAATAAAATGAAATAAATAAACCATGTGCAGTTCTGGTCTCCTTACGAGAAAGAATAAACTGGCTTTGGAGGTGTTGCAAAGGGCGTTCACCAGGTTGATTCCAGAAATATTGGGGTTATCTCAAGAGGAAAGAATGAGGAGCGAGGACTATACTTATTGGAGTATGGGGGGTGGAGGGGGGGGGGGGGAAATCTTATAGAGACATATAAAATTATGAAAGGAATAGATAAGATTGAAGTTGGAAGATTGCTTCCACTGGTAGGTAAGACAAGAGCTAGGAAACATAGCCTCAAGAACAGGGAAGGGGATTTAAGGCAGAGAGCATGGAATCTGAGGAATTCTATGCCCAAGGAAGCAATAAAGGCTGTCTCATTAAGTGTATTGAAGACACAAATAGTCACACTTTTGAAGAGTAGGAGAATTACTGGTTTTACTGAACAGGTAGGTAAAGGGAGCAGAGTCCATGGCCAAATCAGCCATGAATGGAACAGCAGGCTCAATGGCCCCAGATGGTCTACTCCAGCTCCTAGTTCTTACAGGTTCAGAAGTGAAGCTCATTCTGACTTCAACAGAAGCCTACCGAAGAGACAATGCGCTTCCAATGAATTTAACAAAGTGAATTTTTCCAAGCTTGCCTTGTTGCCATCTCTCTTGAATATGAACTCAGCAGCATTTAAATTAAATTGCAGTTAGCAAGACTAAATGATGCTCTCTACCAGACAGTGATGCTATTTTCTTAAAAACAAATTTCAGATTTATTGTCAGACTACCTACCCTGAGATTCTTTTTTCCTGCGAGCGAGGCAGAATTACCACTGACTGGTAATGCAAATGAAAACTGTACATAATGTACACATGTAAACAAATAAACAAATGTAAACAAACTGACTGTGCAATACAGAGAGAGAGAAAAAAATCAAAAAATTGCAAAAGTAAAAGTCCTTAAATGAGTCCCTGATTTGAGTTTGTGGTTGAGGAGTCTGATGGTGGAGGGGTAGCAGCTGTTCCCGAACGTGGAAGTGCGAGTCTTGTGCCACCTAGACCACTTTCCTGATGGTAGTAGCGAGAACAGCGTGTGCTAGGTGGTATGAATCCTTGATGATTGCTGCTGCTCTCCAATGGCCGCATTCCCTGTAGATGTTCTTGATAGTTAGGAGGATTTTGCCTATGATGTCCTGGGCTGTGTCCATTACCTTTTGAACTTTTGCAGGGGTAATAGTGTCCCTATCCCAGACCATGATGCAGCCAGTCAGCACACTTTCCACTACACATCTGCAGAAATTTGTTCGGGTTTCCGATGTCATACCAAACCTCTACGATAGCCTCAATAAATCCAATAGTATTTAGAGGCAGCTGGTGGAAGTCCTGCCTCACAGCTCCAGTATCCTGGTTTCAAATCCAATCTGTCTTCCACCATGAGGTTTTCCCGCCAATTTCCTCCCACTTCCCAGCAATGAAGGTTAATTGGCCAGTGTGCATCAAGATTAGGGTGGTTATGTGGAGTGAAACTGCCTCTTTTTTTTGAGGTGCAGGAATATGGAGAGTTGCAGAAGGAAAAGAAGGGGAAAACAGGAAGAAGAGTTTACATTGTTCCAACTCTGCTTGCTTAACCAGCTGCAGAGTCTGGGCAGAGTGTTGGAAATGACAAAATACAACATTGACAAAATGCACTGCAGCAACTTGCCTAGGCTTCCTCGACAGCTCATCCCCTTCCCCAACCCCACTACCCAGAAGTGCAAGGGCTGCGGCTGTGTGGCAACACTATAACCTTCAGGTTCCCCCCCCCCCCATACATACCCACTAACATGCAGTAGGCACAAATCTCCGGCCACAAGTAGGAACTTCAGGCAACTGGGATTTTTAGAACCACAGAACACTGCGGCAAAGAAACAGGCCCTTTGGCCTATCTACTATTCTTCCCTGACCCTCCATACCCCTCTTCTCTATGTACTTATCCAAATTTTTCTGGTCCAAATCGAGCCCGCATTCACCACTTCAACTGGCAGCTTGTCCAACCCTCCCACCCCTCTCTGCGTGAAAAACTTCTAACTAATGTACCCTTTAAACATCTCATTTTCACCCTTTTCTGCAGGTTCCAGTACAGCTTTTCCAGCTATGCTTCACTTGGTGCCACAGGGCACATCAGAAATTACCAATTAACTGAGGGCAGGTGGGGAGTGGTTTTTTTTCTTTATTTCTTCATGGGAATGTGGACATCACAAAGACAGCGTCTGTAACTGCCCGTGAACCAACGGCAAATCTAACAGACAACTATGTTCATGGCATCACATGCAGCCAGATTTGGTAAAATTTGAAGATTTCCTTCCCTGAGGGCCACAAGACAAATCAGATGGATTTTTTACACTAATTCCCTATTTTCACAGTTCTGCTTCTCAACTCCATATTTACTTATTTGAATTGAAATTTACCCACATCTCTGGATAAGGGGAGTCCAGGCCTCTGGACAGTCGCCCAGCAAGTCATTTACTACACAACACATCTTCCACAAACTAATCTAATAAACTAATCATGTACCATCAAAGCAAGGCCAGCAGTAAATTGGAGGAGCCACATCTAATTATCCGACTGGGCACTCTCCAACTGGATGTCATTAACATTGACTTCTCCAGTTTCTGCTTGACCACACCCCATTCCTTCTCTCTTCATCCTCCCTCCATCTTCTTTCCAGCTCTCCATTCATCCCCCTTCCCTCTCCTTTCACAGAATCATTGCCCACCCCCCCCCTCCCTCCCTTAAACACCCATTACCTCCTGCCTGTGGGGCCATGCTCCACCCCCCGCCCTTCCCCCCCACCATTTTATTCGGACGCCTGCCGACATTTTGCTCACAGTAAAAACCCAATGCTGGAGAAACTCAGCAGGTCTTCCTTCCTCCCCCACCTTAAATGTACATCTATTGGTAGGTGACATTTTTACCTTGGGAAAAAGATTATGATCATCTACCTATCCATGCCTCTCATAATATAATACAGTAAACCCCTGTTAGCTGGGACCAATGGGGATCGGTGGATGCGAGTTTTGTGGTTGCTCGAGACTACATGTTGCGTGAATGAAGAACAATTTCCACATTTTATTTGCCAGTTGTTTGAATTCCGGAAAACAAGGATTTTCCTGTATATATAAAAAAAGTTCACCTTTCTTTTACTCCCCTTAATGCTGAGTTTCCTCAGTTTTTATTTGCTTCGATACTTCTAAAACGTTGTGAAAGAATCTGCTTGCACCTCTTCAACCAGTGTATTTCCAACTCCAACCCCGCCCTCTAAATGGATCCTCTTCAAGGCCCACTTAACCTCCCATCACTCATTTTACACCCATGCCCTCGATTTGGGCAAAGAGCCCTCTGGGAAAAAAAAATCATTATCCATCCCGTGTTTATCCTGTATTCAAGCAACCAGCAAAAAGCAAATTGTGGAAAATAAATGGGTAAAAAATAAGGAAGTTTAAAATTGGCACGCCTCACCGTCAGTTCTCCATTCATGAAACAAACAGTCTCAAGAACTGGAAAACTTGCTTATCTGGCTTCTAACAATCTCCATAGGTGCCAGATACCAAAGGATTTACTGTATTCACCTCACAATATTGTATATTCTAATGCAGCTATTCTCAACGGGGGCGTTATGGCCACCGTGGGGGCCACACGACATTTAAGGGGGGTGGCCTCAGATTAAAATCATGTAATTTTTTTAATGTAGTTGGTAGGAAAGAGGTACAAAAGAAACCAGCTAAACCTGACCGCTTCACAGCAAAAGTGGGAGGCCATAAACTTTGTCCGGTGGGGGGGGGGGGGGGGGGCACCGTAGCCAGGAAAAAACTTGGAGAATGATTAAGTTAACTGATGGAAGGCTGAGAGTTGAGATAAATGGGTGATTCTTTGATTGTTAATCAGTGGTTCGTGGGGTGCGGAAGGAATCGGTGCTGGGTCTATAACTGTTCGCAATATACATTGCCTTAAGAGCTCAGATTTCAGGGGCCATGTAATCCAGTGGGTTACCAAGCAAGCAGGAGAAGGTCGTAGAAGTGAGATTTGTGAGTCTGAGGAGCATTTTGAAAATGGAGTGAATATTGCATTAATGAGGACATTCGCTGATAATGGGCATACAGAGGTTTCGATGCTGTGACACATGCTTACACCTGTTGTTAATTCACAATCTATTTCAAACACTACTATCCCATCAGGATTTAGCATTCAGTATGGATGCGACTACATCACGAGTTCATCTGTGTTCTAAGATTTCAATGGAAAATGAAATGTGTGGGACTTTATTTTCAGAGCCTAAGTTTCCAGTGAAAGGTAGAGGGACTGTTTGCTTTGGACTGTATCCACTGGGAATAGCTTAAGTTCACATTATTTTGAATTTATTTTTCAGAACGGTCTCACAAGATCAAACGAGCCACTTGTAGCACCAGAAGAATTTGGTCATCGTAACGTTATTGTTTTGTTTTTAAAGCTGTCACTACCCTTTAACCGTCACAAGGGTTGCCAACCCTGAGAGCGCAGACAGCACACAGCTCCTTGAGATTAATCTGCACTGTCAGGTTGTCCCTGGTGTGAATCACGTTCTCCGAGCAACAGGCGTTACAACTGAACTGATCCCCAAGACTCCTTACTTGTGTTTTTCCTCCAAGAATGTATTCAGCAGCGTTAATCTCAAAACCTCATCCTTGTGGTCACTGCAGTTCAAATTTAGCTTATCTAAGAATGATGGACTGAAATTCTCAAGAATTGCTGTGCGCCTGCTTATTTTAACTGTCTGAAAAGTTACAAATCACAATTTTCCATTTAGCAATTTAATACTGTATATGGGACGATCCCCAGAATTTTCACCTAAAATGGTGGTTTTGAGCAATACCCTTTGAAAAAGACAACCCCACCATCCCCATATCTGGCACTTACGGCTGACCAGTGGATGCTGTTAAAACCAAATCACAATATTTAAATAATAAATGATCATTTAAAGATTTAAATTTTATTTGAATACTTTAAAATAAACCACAGCCGGCTCCTGTAACAGGCTGTTTAAAGACTGGACAGAGCCGTCGGACCAGGCGGATGGACCCCATGGAGGAGTGCTGAGACTTTGCAAACAACCAACGGGGCATGTGCGAGATTGTGTCGGAGCCGGCAGGAAGATGGCGGCGGTGTTGTGACTTCATTGTCGAGGTGAGAATTTTGGATTCTTTGTTTCGGGCGACCCTCGATTTTAATGCAAAAGTTTTAAGTTTCGAATAGTGCCTGATACAACAGCATATACAGTTCTTATTTAGTTGGGCTGTTTCCTTGCAAAGATTTAATCAAGTTTCCCTGTAGGTTTAGTCAGGAATTGATTAGAATTATAAGGCTACTGCCATTCAAGGTCATGTTTCTGTTTAGTATTTTAGATTGGGTTACAAAAAAATTCAAGCACTGCAGTCTTTTGCAAATGACAAGAAATCCCTTACAGACTGTAATGTTCTCTAATGAATTTAACTTTTTAAATATGGAAAGAAGTCGCACATGTTCTGTTGTTACATTGTTCAATCCTTATGTGAGGTTTGTATCCACACAACAATTGGAAAGACAAGCCTGACTGCTGTATTTGGGCTCATTGCAAATCCGATGCTGTGATGCAGCTCCCAGTTTATGATGCACCTGACATCGCTCCATCTGCTGCCTAGAACATGGTCATTCTGCTGTGAATTAAATACCGGACAACAAAATAGAAGAGGATACTCGCTGAGACCACCAGCTATGACACACACGAAAACCCACTCTGCTTCAAACCTTCATACCGATTGGCATTTTGCACTATATCTACCGAGAAATCTATCATGGACACGCAACATCTTCTCACTTGTTTGAAGGGTGCACCAGCGACTGCACTTCCTGAAAAGACTAAAGCGGGTAAAGCCAGTTAGAGTGTTCCTTCAATTCTCAGCCACCATCACTTCTGTGATGCTCTTCTGAGAGCATCCTGGCATCACAGTATGGCATGGCTGATGTAGAGAAATGGAATAGAGGTCAATCCACAGGACCATAAGAATGGCAGAGAGGATCACTGGGGGCTCCCTCTCACCACATGATCTACTAGGAGCGTTGTCCGAAGAGGGAGCACAAAATTATTGAAGACTCCTACCACCCCTCACACACCATCTTTCAGCTGCTCCGTTTGAGAGAGAGATACAGAAGAATCGGAGCCACCACCAGCTTCTTCCGGCGCGTGGTGAGAATCCTAAACGACCAAAGGAACCGCTCACACTAACCGTTCCGAGATTCTCATCTTCACCAAACAATTTTTATTTGTGTATTAGTCCTACATATGTAGATATGTCTATATGTGTGTTATGTCTGGTTGTGTGCCTGCATGGTTTGCCCCGAGGACTGGAGAACGCTGTTCCATCAGGACGTACTTGTGTAATCAGATGACAATAAACTTGACTTGAGACACTGCAGATCAGACGTGCATGGGGGAGAGTGATGTGAAGGTGGAAAGGTCAAACAGATTATCTATCAGGAAGAAACAAGAGAGCTAATGAAACCCTCATGTTTTGAGCCTGATGCTTTATCACATCCAACAAGAAGGTAACCATATTGTAGAATCTTTTGCATCTAACTGGCCTGCAGCTTTGTTTTAACCTCATCCTTGAGACACAATAAGGCACAATGAAAGATGTTCATCCTTCACTGGAGATCTTTAATGTCACTATCTACATCTGAGGCCAGTTAGAGTGTTCCTTCAATTCTCAGTCACCTTCCTTTGTTGAACACACTTTCACACAAAAGTAGATTCTTGCGACAAATTTTACAACATTCCAGGTGGGTGGGCACTACAAACTGCAGCATCAAAGGCAAAACCTACCCAGCAGGAGTCTGGGCAAGTGGAATGGGCTCTGAATAGTGAGTTCATCTCAGGCAGTATATCCTGAGTTCTGCTCAGCTTGCCCAGAATTTAAAAAAAAGAGTTTATAAAGAAGCCAGATACATTCAAATGTAAATATAATACAAAATACAAAGGCAAAACCTCTTGTTTCGGCATGAACTTCTAAAGACGATTGGGGGGGGGGGGGGGGTGAATGGGATAGCAAACTCGAGGCCGTTGAAAGAAAGAGGCATTCCAAAGTCTTACCACTGGGCACTGAAGTCGACAAATTCTTTGGAGAATCTGTCAGTGGGAAGCTGCGGAGATGGCTCTTCCACCACCTGTTTAAGCTGCTGAAAAGGAGTACCCCAGGAATCATACGGGAACTTCAGGATCGCCATCTCAATCTAAAGAGGACATTCAGAAGCAAGAGTTAAAGCCCTGGAGAATCCCGACAGTGAGCAATCTTTTTTTTTTTTTTTTCCCACACCATAAGCAATCTTCAAGTATTCTCACATGGACCCAGGCTGACGGAGGCTAATACACAGCTCCAACTCAATCATTAACTGTCTGAGACTCTTACAACAACCCACTGGGTGAATCAAAATCCTGGAGCTCCCTTCAATAGGGAAAGCCTTCATCACACGCTAGGCCAGTGATGGCGGCATGCACAATATGTGACTGTAACATTAAAGGCATCATCTAACATGACACTGGCCAACGAATATGAGACCTGGAGTCGATGTGTGACAGTAAATTCTATTTAATTGAAGCCTCGGTTCAAAACAGTATAGACAATTGATCTCAGCACCTCACTGCTACATAACATGGCTCAGTCAGAGAAATTCCCTCAAATTGATGAGTGCAAGTTCTTGAGGGGATCATTTACAATTCCACAATGTCCTGGGCTGGTTTTGTCCCAGTTCATTCAGTTTGCACCGATCTCATTCCTGCTGGAACCAGAGGCCAATATCATGTATGACTTGCAGCCTTCTCCAAGCACAGGGGCAGCATTACTTCCAGAGTCTAAAACAAAGAGCATTTAGTGATGCAAAGCGAGCATTACTTATTTCTGTCTGCCGATCCAGGCAGTGGTAGGATTCTTTTTACTTAAAAAATTGCATTTGCAGCACAGTAGAAGCTGATTTCAGCCCAATTACACCCAAATAACCTACAACCTCATAAGCTTTGAAGGGTGGAAGGAAACTGGAGCACTCGGGGAAAACCCACGCAGTTCACGAGAAGAACGTGCAAACTCCTTACAGACAGCACCAGATTGGAACCCAGGTCACTGCCGCTGTAATAGTGTCGTGCTAACCACTAGGCTAACCATGCCGAAGTAGGTAACAATAGCGTCAGTAAGCCTAACCAGCAATCCACTGTGCACTAAATGCTCACAAGAGAATGGGAGCCAACTTGGCAGTGACAGTAAATCACTGGAGAGCTGATTAGAACATGAAGGAACCCTGTGTTAGGAACCGTGATTATTCTTTCCTAGGCGGGCATCCTTCGAGGACATCTACAAGAGGCGGCGTCTTAAGAAAGCAGCCTCTATCCTCAAGGACCCCCACCCCAGGCCATGCCCTCTTCACTCTGCTCCCATCGGGAAAAAGGTACAGGAACCTGAAGATGAGCACTCAGCGGCACAAGGACGGCTTCTTCCCCTCCGCCATCAGATTCCTGACGCTGCCTGACTTTGATTTTTTCTTTTCCTTGCACTGTTTTTATTTATTTTGAAAGGTGGTTTATATATATAAATGTTTGCAATGCGATGCTGATGCAAAACAACAAATTTCATTACATGTTCGTGACAATAAATTCTGATTCTGAGCTCGTGTTAGTAAGTTCATTCTCAGTGTCGTTTTATTTTAACTTTTTATTCTCTAAATCCCTAAAAGTAATTGCACAAAATAGTTAGAAAAAGGGGGATTTCGGGCACTGAGAGAGGACATCCACTAACCATTTGGACTCTTATTATAAAAGGAATCAATTTAGAAATCACAGGTCTCTCTGGAGATACTTACCATGGTGATCCCCAGACTCCAGATGTCAGATTTGACACTGTAACCCTTCTGGTTCACCTCAGGGTTAATTCTCTCTGGCTGTAAAAAAAGAAGCAAGGTTTCCTGAGACGACATTCAGCATTAAAACCTACAACATCCGCACTAGAAAGAGATTCTCAGCCTGCCTACCAGAAAGGAAGGGATGAGAGAAAACACTGCTGTCCTGTTCCTTGGAAGTAAAATATGTTTTTATACAAAGGATTCCAATAATAATTTGCTGTCACACCATTTGGAGCAGCTTTACTGCGGGAACTTGTGATTTTCAATGATCCATAGCAAGAAAAGGCGAGATTATTAATGATCGTAGTAAAAAAAGTTTATAGAATCATGAAGCTTTTCAGCATTGAAACTAGGCTCTTCAACCCAACTTGTCCACGCCCCCCCCTTGTTGATTAACCAAGATTTGCCTGTACGTGGTTCATCTCCAATCCTCCTTACTGTCCAACTGTTTGAAACAGTGGAGTGTATCAACTGCACCTCCTCCTCACCTTCTGTGTGAAAAAGACAACCCTCAGGTCTACACGCATGCACATACACCTTTACAAAGTCCCTTTTCAGGCACTGACATTCCAGGAAAAGAAGTCCCAAACTTCCAATTCAAGCCCACCACTCGTGGTAATAGTATTGTGAATCTTGCCTGCATCCTTTCCTGCTTGAAGGTATCTTTCCTACAGCTGGATAATCATGTCTTCTGACAATGCAATATGCAATTTCTCCCCTTCCCACAATTTGTTTCTCCTAAAAGAAGTCTGATTATTGGACATACAAGGAGGCTAAGACAAGCTGCTGGTGAGGAGGTCCCCTCAGTTAACTTAGTAGATCAGTCAATGTTTCATCTGGACTGAAAAGTGGAGATAGCCAGAATAAAGAGGTGATGGGGAGGGGTGGGGCTAAGAGAAAGGTGAGGAGTTGATTGGCAGCTAGAATGGGACAAGGAGGGGTGAGAAAATGACAGGGACTGAGAGGTGATAAATTGAAGCAACAAATGGCAGCTAATTAAGGAATCTGATAAGGAAGGTGATAAGGGAGGGGAGATGGCCTGCTGGGAGAGAAGACAGGGGGCCAGTGTGAGGAGTGTGTAGGTGATAGGCAAATGCAGTAAGTGGGGAAGGGGATCAGAAAGAAAGATGTGTGTGAGAAGACCTGGGTAGATCAGAACTAAGACACAAGGAGGTTATTTGGCCCATTCAATCTGTACCAGCTCCCAGCACAGCAACCTTATCAGCCTCATTTCCCATGGAGGGGTGTCATAAAGTTACAGGAACAGGATGTTTGTCCCATCTCGTCCATTCCAACCAAGTTGGCATTCTGGGAAAGTCCATATTCTACACTTTTTCCCATCAGCCTATCAGTCCAAGTGTCTTATGAACGTTAAAATTGTAGCCCGCTCCCCCACCCCCCCCCCCCCGGCAATTCCTTCCAGATACAGATTACCCTCAGAGTGAAGAAAGTGGTCAATCACTTCAAACCTTAAACTGTTGTTGTTGAATCATCTATTCTCAGAGCAGTCGCTTTATGCAGGATTTTATAAACCTCTAAAAGGGTCACCAATCAGCCTCTGAGGGTATCTATCCTCTCCCAATAGCTCAAGCCCTCCCATCCCAGCAACTGCCTGGTGAATCTCCTGTGTGCCCCTTCCAATTTGCTGACACCTTTCCAAAACTGGGCGATCAGAACTGCACACAATGTGGTCTCCTGCACACCTTGCACAGCTGTAGCAGGACTTCAGTTGAAATGTTTGTTCAAAGGAAGCCAGCCATGTGACAAGCACTGAGCACATCTGCAAGAAGGTTCTAAATAGTTAACTAATCTCATGAACAAGAGGCACAAGGGAGCCAAAAGTGGCTTCGTGGATATATAATCCACCAAAATCACAGTCTTTGCTGCGCATTTTGGGCAAACATCCTTGACTTCAAAATTCAGCCCAAGCACCTTTCCAGCTAATTAACTTCCCTCTTTGGCTTGAGGCAGTGGTAATGGAGAGCTGCACAATTCCCAATGGGAAAAGCTCTTAGTTTGATCAAAGAACTCTGGGCTTGGACTTTCTGCTCCGAATGCACCCCCCAGACTTCGTTGCCGTCCCACAGAGAGCTGTGCCCTGAAGCAAACTAAGATGAAAGGCACAGACCCAGCCCAGCTGCAGCATTTGTTCAGCACTAGGAAGTGTAGACAGACTTATTTAGAGTGCAGAAATGTTATTGATGAAGTAAAGGCAAAGACAGAGGTGTGTGTCCCTGTCCTGGTGGGTCACTGCTTTGACATCAATGAATTTTTTTTTAAACTGCAAAATTCTCCTCACTACGAG
Organism: Narcine bancroftii; assembly: GCF_036971445.1. Taxonomy (NCBI): domain Eukaryota; kingdom Metazoa; phylum Chordata; class Chondrichthyes; order Torpediniformes; family Narcinidae; genus Narcine; species Narcine bancroftii. The sequence goes on along the minus strand of NC_091471.1, from coordinate 358,152,059 downwards.
GAATCCTTCAAGCAGTCACTATCAATATAGCTGTTGGCCTTATCTTGTCACACGTCGCACATGATTTCTAGAACATAAAAGGCACAAGAGTAGGCCATCTGGCGCACAGGTAAAGTTAAAGGTTGCATTATTGTCATGTAATACTACATTTAGAATGTAACATACATGAAATTCTTTAACTTTTGTCTACCGTAAGGCAGACAGAAAATTGCCACTTTGTCCAGCGCCCCTCACAGAAACCTACAGCACCTGGTGTTCCCAGGCGATCTCCCCTCCAAGTACTAACCCGCTTAGCTTCCGAGATCAGACATGAATCTGAAATCTGAATCTGGTGAGGCTGCACCTGGAGTACTTTGTGCAGTTCTGCTCTCCTTACTTGAGGAGGGATCTACTGGCTACTGGCAGGAGAGGTTCACCAGGTTGATTCCAGGGAACAAGGGATTGGCCTATGGGACTGTATTTGCTGACATTTAGAAGAATGGGACAGGATCTTTGAGAAATGTAAAAAATTATGAAAGGCATAGAGGGAGGTATGTTGCTTCCATTGGTAGGAGACATAGCCTCAAGATTCAGGGTAGGAGATTTAGAGCGGAGATGAGGAGGAACCGCTGTTCCCAGAGGGTGGTGAATCTGTGGAATTCGCTGCCCATTAAAGCAGTGGAGGCGACCTCAGTAAATATGGATAGAATTTTACATAGTTAGGGAATTAAGGGATATGGGGAAAAGAGATGAGCCTGACATCAGATCAGCCATGGTCTCATGGAATAGCGGAGAAGGTCGATGGGCCGGATGGTTGACTCCTCCTCCTATTTCTTATATAAGTGGTGCTTACTTACACCATCATGTTCACTCTGCTGTCATGTATTGCCAAGGTCACGGTACTACAACTCTGTGAAGCTAAAACTTGATTGTTATGTGCTCGACGTAACCCGACATCACGATGCCAATCAGGCCAGTTGTAGAGGTACAAACCAGGAAGAGCCAACTTTGATGGTTCAATGTAATGCAGGATGTCCCACCTGCCCTGAAAATTTCCCAAATTGAGTTGTGTTCTAACCAAAATCCCAACACAGGTTGCAGAAATTTTTAAGAATATTTTCTCTTTTTGACATCAACTGCACAGCCCAGGGAATTTCACTTCTACTCCAAGACCATGCAATACCTGAAGAGCCAGATCCCAAGCTCCTCTGGACCTAAATTGGGAATGAGGGTTCCAAATACTTTGACTTACAGCCATGTATGGTTTGCAGCCTGCATCCATGGTTTTAGCCACTGAGTCCACCAAGTAGCCACTGATTCCAAAGTCGCACATCTTAACCTGGCCTTGCACATTAATTAGGACATTGGACGGTTTCACATCTGAAACAAAACACAACAGCTGATGCCATTAATAACCCTGCTCAATAGATCCTGAGACACAACAAAAAAAAATTAACTGGCCCTTCGTCAAACTTTTGGGAAAAATAGTAGGTGTTCCAAGTTGAAAAAACAGAATGCTGGAAACACTCAGCGGAGAGAGACAAAATGCTGTAAAACCCTGGGTATCTATCATCTATGGGGATTGGTAGACATCAGATATGTGATTTCTCCAGTTGCTTGAGATTTCATGTTGCTTGATTGGTTAACTAACTGCTAGGACGTGCCGATTTTAAATCCATTTTTTTTAACCTATTTATTTTCTGTGATTTTTTTCCCCCCAGTTGCTTGAGGCTGCGGTTGCTTGAATTCCGGATAACAGGGATTTTACTGTATTTCCAGAATTCCAGTTTTATTTCAGGTTTTCAGCATCTGCTGTTTTTTAAAAGCTTTTTGGCAATGTGTCCAGAGTTTATTTTGAGTTCACAAAGACATTGGTCACTCTGTGACCTGCTATAAACGGGACTTGAATCTCAGACCAAAACACCAGAGAGGGGCTCTAAAATACACAAGGCACGAGGGCGCACATTGTGTATGGGCTGCCAATAGATTATCCACTGCAATAGCACAAGCCAGGAACTGTGCACGATTCACTAAATGTTATTATAAGTGGGCGGAAGGAAGCAGTTCACTGAATGCATGGAAGCTATTAGATGAAAATGCAAGTTCTTCATCAACTGGTCCCATATTAGACAGTGCAAGTGCACCATCACCACCTCCTGCCCCCTTGACCCTCAAGCTGTAAGTTGTTAGAGGTAATTCTGTGCTCAAGTGGATTTACATAAGGCACCTACCTCTGTGTATCACAGACAGCTTACTGTGTAGATGCTCCAAGGCTTTCACAATCTGCAAAACAAGCCCAGTGCAATTAGACCACGAGAATGTAGATTGGTGTAGAAAAAGAATTTGCTTCCCTCCTGCTGCCGGATGCAACTGATTAAACAGTGTCAACAGAACAAAAATGAAGATTCAGCCAATTGGCTGAAAATAAAATCCATAATTGGGGCAGGTTTTCATTAATTATTCTCGAGCAGGGTGTGCTGCATTTAATCAAATTCCACAAGGAAAAGGAAACAAAAAATATTTGCTGAGAAATTGGATAGCACCCTTTTTTGAGGCACTGAAACTTTGATTTGGGTGGCACGGTTGGCGTAACAGTTAGTGCAATGCTGCTACAGCATTAGCGGGTGGGACCGGGGTTCCAATCCCGCGCACTAAGGAGTTTGTACATTCTCCCCGTGTTTGTGTGGGTTTTCCCCCAGGGGCTCCGGTTTCCTCCCACCATTCGAAACGTACCGGGGGGGGGGGGGGGGGGGTTGGGGTTGTCAGTCAACAGGGCGGCACGGGCTTGTGGGCCGATAGGGCCTGTTACGGTGCTGTATGTGTCTACATGTTAAAAATAATAAAATTTAAAATTTAAAGAGCTTGGGCCAAATTGGGCTTCCTAAAAAAAAATGGAATTGGCCAAAAACAAAATAGAAAATCGTTAGGAAGAAAGAGACAGAGAGTTAAGGTTTTGAGCAAGAAGGCAGCAGAGATCTTGAGGCACATTAGTGAATGGGCTTGGTAAAGAGCTCCAGGACTTACAGCCAGCAACAAAGTTGGGAGGTGCCACAGCAGCTGAGTATCTGTGATGCATTTTGTCGATGGTACAAAGGAATGAATGCATGGGTGTGGTTGACAGGGTGCCAAGCAAGTTTAGACCTTCTTGAGGCTCAGTTGAGCCATAGTTATTTGGCTTAAAGGCAGTGAACGAGTGTGAATTCCCTTTCAGCACCCTGTTTATCGCCTCCCTGCCCACAGCATGTCAGTCTGTCTTGAGCTGACAGATTGATGATACTGGGGTTGTCGGTTAATGGGGTATAAATTGGGTGGCATGGACTCGTGGGCCGAAATGGCCTGTTACCAGCTGTATGTCTAAATTCAAATTAAATTAAGACAGCAGGCTGAATCGTCCAAACCACTGATCAATACTTGCAGCCTTAGCTGCCAACAACTTACGAAATTTGGGGTTGGAGATTTGCGTCAATTAATGAGCTGGTTCCCACAGCACCAGACACTTGCTGCGGCATTGAGCTCCCCAGGAATTCGAAATCCACTGCCCCTTTTGGTGGTGGGCGAACCGTGTGGCTCGGAGAGCCGCTACCGCAGAGCGCCACAGACCTGGGTTCAATCCAGATTGAAGGATGTCCCTTTAATTTCTAGGCAATTGCACACTGCATGAGAAACCTGAATGCAAATTATGTCTGCTCCTGTGCGTCAAAAGTATCCATTATTTTCACAATGGGCTCCACCAATGAATGTTCTTGGAAATTAGCACCAGAGGAGGTAATAAAATAGGGACTTACAGAAACTGCTATTTTTCCTAAGATGTCTTCAGGAATGGTCATGCCCCTGTCAATGACCTCTTTGTAGAACTTGTCCAAGGATGTGTCCATTAACTCCATGCATATCCAGACATCACCCTGTGAAAAGAAACAGAAAAATAATAAGAGCAAATGAGGACACTCCTGCCCTTTGAGTTTGATCCACCATTCGTCAAGATCATAGCAGATCTTCTACCTCATGCCTTTATACTGCATTATCTTCACGTCCCTTGATCCCTCAATGACCTGAAATTCAGCAATCCCAGTTCTGAAGGAACTAAAGGAGTGAGATTCCACAGCCCTTCAGGCCGGAAAACTCCAAAGATTCACCAATCTCCGAGAAGTTTCACCTCACCTCAATCGTATCTTGAAATTGTGTTCTGCATTCTGGAATCCTCAGCTACAGCATCCACTTACAATCCCTTGTGCGTTTCAACAGGATCTCCCCTTAGTCTTAACACGCCATTCTCAACAGGGGCCATATGGCCTCACCTGGGGGCCAAAGCGCATTTACGAGATGGGGGTGGGGGGTGTGGACTGAAATGCAAAATATTTTTATGTGAGAGAAGTATGGAAGAAACCAACTAAATTTGACTGCTTCACAGGGAAGGGCGGCCCATAAACTTTGAGCAGAGTTCTAAAGGGGAATATTTTTCCTTGAAAGCCAAAAGGAGAAAGGTTGAGAATGGCTGTTTTAAACCCTCCAAACCTGGGAAAATCAAGTGAATGCTCACAATACTTCTAATGAAGTTTCCTCAAAGTTTTAGACAACAGGAGAAGCTACAATAGTTTAACGTGCACACACAAAGAACACAACCACCAACACTACAGTTGGGTGCATCTTTTCTTTCTTTGGCTTGGCTTCGCAGACGAAGATTTATGGAGGGGTAATGTCCACGTCAGCTGCAGGCTCGTTTGTGGCTGACAAGTCCAATGCAGGACAGGCAGACACGGTTGCAGCGGTTGCAAGGGAAAATTGGTGGGTTGGGGTTGGGTGTTGGGTTTTTCCTCCTTTGTCTTTTGTCAGTGAGGAGGGCTCTGCGGTCTTCTTCAAAGGAGGTTGCTGCCCGCCAAATTGTGAGGCGCCAAAATGCATGGTTTGAGGCGATATCAGCCCACTGGCGGTGGTCAATGTGGCAGGCACCAAGAGATTTCTTTAGGCAGTCCTTGTACCTCTTCTTTGGTCCACCTCTGTCTCGGTGGTCAGTGGAGAGCTCGCCATATAACACGATCTTGGGAAGTGCATCTACCAGCTTGGTAATTGGTAATAATCCAACGACAGACAGCCACATACATGAAAATATTTAACAAGATATTAACAAAATAAGCAAAATTGCAACAAATGAATTTAAACACAGGCAAACCTAACCTCATCCAATTTGAGCCTAAAAAAGAAAATGACAGAATGGGTTTCAACTGGTGAAGTCCAAAAAGATAATTATCTGCACTGATCGACTGGGGTTATAAATAAACAGATCTAATTTTGGCCTTTATATCACAGAACATGAGCTTGAGGGAGAAAATGATATGATGCAGTTATACAAAGCTTTGGCGAGATCACAGCTGGCACACTGAGGCTGACTATAGGCTCCACCAGTCATGGAGGAGAGTGGATTTAACCTGAACACAAAGGGTTAAAATTGCAGCTGTGCACATTATGGTTGTATTCCCTGAAATTCAGATGGTAAATATGATTGAAAGTTCTGAGGGAAATGATATTGTGGAGAGTAAGGAGAAGAGTCCTGGGCTTCTCGTCCTTCAGGATTGAAGTTCACAACCCCTTCCTCACAGCGCACCCCTCCACAAACCCTTTGACAACATGCAGTTCACCAAGACATTACCTGGTTTCAGGGATGAGGAGATTGGATAAGTCTGGATCTGTTTTTCTTAAAACAGGAGGAGATGGGGTGGAGGAAGGGGAACCTGACAGAAACATACAAAATGATGAGAAGCATGGGTGGCCAATGGCGGAGGGGCCCACAACTAGGGGACAGAGATTAAGGTGAAGATTAAGAGGTTAAAGGGGGGGATCGAAGGTAGATTTCTTCGACTCAGAGGATGGTTACACCGCCTGAGAAAATCCAGACAAGAATTTAAATGAGCATAGCACAGAAATACTGGTACTGGTAAATGGACACACACACACACATCAGGTGATCATTCGTGAATTATTAATCTCCAACTTTATCCAGATGAATAGAGATAATTTACAAATCAGCCACAATGTCAATAGATCATAGAACAGGATCAAGGGATACATAGCCCGGTGCTCGCCTGTTGTATGAAATTAAAGGAATATGTTTCCTTGAAATTTGGGCATCTACTGGGGGTTCTATTCTAACTGGATTTCAAGTGCTTGAGGGGCCACAAACACTGTAAACTTTGACCCCAAAGCAGCATTAATTTCACGTCGCCCCACCTCTCGAAAAAGTGCTCCATAGAAGGTGACGGTGAAGGGGCAGTCCACGGTGCGCATGGAGATATCGAGATCCATCAGCAACCGTTTTTGTTCTTGGCTATTCACTGTGGCCCGGATCCTCTGAAAGAGACAAAACAGCCAGATGTTACAACCCGGATGGACGAAGGGAGCAAAAGACGGGGCTGATCTTCATGTTGTGACAACAGCCAGCTGTTCTCCAGATCAAAAAACATCTGGATTAATTGAGCTTTTCTGTATAAAAGGACTGCTCAACCTTTCAATAATTATCCTGTTGGTCAACAACATTTTTTTTTAAATTTAGACATACAGCATGGTAACAGGCCCTTTCGGCTCACGAGCCCGTGCCATCTAATTACACACAAATGACCTACTACCCTGCTACGTTTTGAAGGGGGGATGGAAACCAGAGCACCTGGGAAAAATTCACACATAGGGAGAACATACAGACTCCTTACAGACAGCGCCGGATTCGAACCCCGGTCACTGGTGCCGTAATTGCATTGAGCAAACCGCTATGCTAACTGTGCCGCCCTACGCAAACTGTGCCATCCTACGCTAACCGTGCTGCCATAAGCTAACCATGCCACCCACTTTTTTAATTTGCTCGTCTAATGTCAAAATCTTTCCTTTTAACGTCAGGCGAGCAACACATACTAAGGGGTTGAAGGATTCTTTATCGCATCACACAAGGAGACACAAACACTGACACACAATATGCATTGCTTACACTTGTCTCCTCCATTTAGAGTGAAGTTTTAAATAGGTAAGGCATTGGAGTGTGGGCAGAGGGGATTGATTAATCAGAATGGTTCTAGAGAGATAGGCCATACAGAGAATCCTTAAGAGTTTGTCAAATGTGTTCAGGAAAGTTTCCTTAATCAGTAATATAGCAGCCCCAAGGAGAGAGAGGGCAATGCTGGATCTCCTATTGGACAACAAGACAGACCAGGTGATGGAAGTAAGGATATGGGAACATTCTGGGTCTAGTGACCATGATCCAAGAGTTTTAAGATAATTAAGGGAAAGGATAGGTCTGGTTCTTGGCCCAAGATTCTAAACTGGAGAAAGATCAATTTTGTTGGCAGAAAGGATATGACAAATGTGGATTGGGGCAAAATGTGTGTTTGTTAAGTGGGAGGTATTCAAAGGTGAAATTTTGAGAGTCAGTATTAAAGGTAAAACTAACAGGTATAAGGAACCTTGGTTTTCAAGTGATATTGCACATCAGGTATAGGCAATAAGAAACAAATGAGGTACCAGGAATACAAAAAATGCAAGCCACATTGAAAAAAGGAAATCAGGAATGAAAAGAAAGAATGAGGTGGCTCTGGCAGACAAGATAGCTAAGATGATATTAAAGCAGAATCCACATTCCTTTTACTTTAAATGATCCTTTCTTTGATATCTGGCACAATAACGGGATAAAGAGGATAAAAGATTGTTTCTTAGGTTCTTTTTTCTTGACTTTTGAACAAATGAAAGAGAAACACAATCTACCAAATAAAACTATTTTTTCATACTATCATCCTAAGTCATATTTAAAAAAGAAATTAGGCATGAATTTTAGACCCGGAACAGAGCCCATTTGAGTATTTAATTATTTATACATTTATTGAGAAATTTATTACTAATATATATATACAATTACAAGACACAATGTAGAAAAAGGAACAACTTAAGACAAAAAAAAAAGGAAAAAGATTTAAATATACAAATTCAAGATGAGGCCTGGTCAAGATTGTGCCAGGAGAGTGTAACTAATACAATTAATGTTAGATATCATATGGTACAATATAATCTTTTACACCAATTATACTACACTCCGTATAAATTACATGGACTTAATTCAAATTGTTCTGACAAATGTTTCAGATGTAACAAAGAAACAGGAACCTTATTACATGCAGTTAGTCTTGTAAAAAAGTGGGAACATTTTGGGAAGATTTGAATATATTATTAAGACAAATTATGAAGATACAGACATCAAAAGATTCCAGAATATTTTTGCTTGGTGATTTATACGACATTGATACTAAAGTGAAGTTAGACAAATATCAATGAAAATTTTTGAGGGTAGCAATAGTGGTGGCACGGAAATGTATGGCAGTAACATGGAAGTCAGATAATTTTATAAGGTTAGATAGATGGCAGATGGAAATTCAAAACTGTGTACCTTTGGAAAAGATTACTTATAATTTAAGGAATCAACCTGAGAATTTTTATATGGTTTGGAAACCATGCATGGATTTCATCAGTAGGAGTCCATCCACATCATCCACAACACCCACTCCTCCCAATTAATATGTGCAGGATAGAATAATGTGTTAAGAATATATGAATAGTGAATGATAAATAAATTCAGGTGTTTTCTTTCTTTTCTTTTTCTTTGGGGGCGATAAAAAGAAAAAATATATATCACTTTGTATCGTTTTTATTACATTGTAGTGTTATACGATGAGGAATTATATGTATGTATTGATGCAAATGAAAAATAAAATTTTCAAAAAAAGTTAATGAATTTAAGTCAAGTTTATTGTCATCTGATTGCACAAGTACAACCCGACGAGACAGCGTTCTCTAGTCCTCGGTGCAAAACACGCGGACACACAATCGGATCTAACACCCATGCAGACAAACAATACATATGCAGGACAAGTATTCATATATACAAAAAAATATTGTTTCCTGAATATGAGAATCTCGGATGATTAGTGTGAGAAGCTCCTTTGGTCGTTCAGCAATCTCACTGCCCGTGGGAAGAAGCTGTTCCTCATCCTGGTGGTGCTGGCTCGGATTCTCCTGCATCTCTTTCCGGACAGGAGCAACTGAAAGTTGCTGTGTGCTTGGTGGAAGGGGTCCTCAATGATTTTGAGCGCCCTCTTAAGCGCTAGCTGTGGACCGTGATTTTTTTTGTCTTGATGTGGTCTCTTTTCCTTCCTTGCTGGAAACCATTCTTTTTGGCCCTGCTGGGTGGACATTGTAGGTGAAGATTTGCCACAAACACTGAAGGACTCCAATGGAGGACAATCAGAAAGGAGTGGAAAAACACAACAGGTTAGGCTGTATCTGTGAAAAATGTAGGCTAACATTTCAGGTCGGACAATCCTCCTGAGAAAGGAGTTAGGGACAGATAGAATGAGAAAGTTTAACAGATTCTGCTTGACCTGCTGAGTGTTCCCGCCACTTTCTGCTTTTTATTTCTGATTATCGAACCCTTTCTGATTTTAATCAAAATCTATCAAAGAATAAAGACATTAGAGCAAACACTGCACCCTCAGGCAGGAGGTGATTGGCAGGTGGATTATGGGGATTGTAGCTAGACATCACATATTCTGCAGCTCATTTTTGAAGATCTGAAAGGAACAACACAGAATTGATTTCTCAAGAGTTTGCAGAGGTTTCGCAATGACATTAGAAGCCCTGACAAATTTCCACAGATGTGTGGAGGAAAGTGTGCTGGCCGGCTGCATCACGGTCTGGTTTGGGGACACTAACACCTCCGATTGTAAGGCCCTGTGGACACAGCCCAGACATCACAGGCAAAACCCTCCCCACCAACGAAAACACCTTCGGGGAACACTGTCGTCAGAGGGCAGCAGCAATCATCAAGGATCCACACCACCCAGCACATGCTCTGTTCTCACTGCTACCATCAGGAAAGAGGTGTCGGTGCCACAAGACTCTCACCACCAGGTTCGGGAACAGCACCCCCCGCCCCCTCCACCATCAGACTCTAACTTGTGCACTTTATTTGTTTTTTTCCTCCTCTCTGTACGGCCCAGTCATATGTTTACAATTCTTTATTTGTTTACATTTCTTGTGTATTTTTTTCTGCACTACAAATAAGTGGTAATTCTGCCTTGTCCGCAGAAAAAAGAATCTCAGGGTTCTCATGTATGTACTCTGACAATAAATCTGAAATCTGAATCTGACTCCTCCTTGAACTGGCCCAGGTTTGTTTATTTAATTAATCTGTAAATGTCAGGAATGAAACACTGGCTTTTGAAGTTGTAAAGTGCAACGATAGCTGGGCTGACAGGGTTAAAAAGCGCAAGGCAGAGAAATGGGGTATGCAGTGCCTCGAACTTATGCTGCTGCTGGTTGAGGCTTCAAATGATCAAAGGACGTGGGAGGGCAGATATGGAGGAACTGTTCCACCTGCTGGTGAAGTCCAGAACATGAATCCAGTGACAGCTGTAAAACTTGGCAGTGAAACTGGGAATCATTTTGATAAATGGCACTGGAAATCCAGACTCATAGAACAGAGATTACAATACAGCCACAATGTTATGCCGACCTACGTAAACCTACTCCGTCCCCACCTAATGGTTGGCTCAGGTGTCATAGTAGTTGGTGCAATGCCTTTGGAGCGCCAGCAATTATGACCAGTCCTGGGTTTAATCCCATGCTCTCTGTAACGAGTTTGTACGTTCTCCTCGTATCTGGTTACGTTTGCTCCGGGGACTCCGGTTTCCTCCCACCCTTCAAAGTGTACCAGGAATGTAGGTTAGTGGGGTGTAAATTGGGTGGCATGGACTCATAGGGCCGAATTGGCCAGTTACAGTACTGCATATGTAAATTTAATTTTTCCCTACCTAACCTCTTCTTTCCCCCGGCAATGCATTCCAGGCACCCACAACTCTTCTGTGTAAAAAAAATATAGCTCTGACATCTCCCCTGTAACTTTCCCTGCTCACCTTCAACTGATGTCCTCTGGTATTTACCTGCCCAGGAATAAAGGTGTTGGCTGTCCACTCTATCTAGGCCCCTCATAATCTCATCTACTGTTTTATTAAGTCACCTCTCATTTCCTAACTGGACTCACAGTCTGAGAGAGTGATGCGACCTCATTTCATTTTGTGCATCTGGATGAGATTTCAAAGTCAGAGAGCTGGCGCATGGGATCAGACAACATCGCACTTGTTGTTTGGCTTGCATTGAGCCTGTGGGCTGAGTGGCCTTGTCTGTGCTGTTGACTTTGACCATCTCCCTGAGATTTTAATTCTGAGATCAAAAGACAAACGAGTAAACCAATCAGGGTGCAGCTTAGGCAGACAAATCCTGAGATGAGATTGGGCTCTGATTGATGTGGACCAGGCCCAAGGATCTGAGTGATTCCCATGGGTTTGCTTGCCGTAAAAAGAGATGATGTGCGGAGAGTTGGGGGGTTGGGGGTGGAGGTAAGCTGAACTGTCTGCTCGCAACTTGGCTGAGGGAGCAGACTCTCAGAGCTCACTACATCTTCTAGAATGATGAAAGCAACGATGTCTCCTTTCACAAGGCCCTAAGCCATTGGAGCAGAATTAGGCTATTCAGCCCTTTAAGTCTGCCACACAATTTAATCATGAGCTGATCTACTTCCCCACAGCCTGACTGCCCGACCTTCTCCCAATAACCTTGGTTGTGCTGGCTGATCAAGAACCTATCAATCTTTGCCTTAAATACACCCAATGACCTGGCCTCCACAACTACTTGTGGCAACAAATTCCACAGATTTACCATCCTCTGGCTAAAGAAATTCCTACACATTTCTGTTCTAAGAAGACACCCTTTGTTAGGATGCCATAGGTACTCAGTAGTTAGGAAGGGATTATTTAAGGAGTATTTTGAGAGGGGGAAAAAAAAGGTTGAGAACCACTGTCCTAGACTTTCTCACCATGGAAACCAACCTTTCTACATCTACTCCGTCCATAATATTCAACATTTATTTCATGTCACTGTAGGACAGGGAAGGACTGAGGAAAAAGTAAATGGCAGTATCCTTCTCACTGACCAGTCTGCACTTCCCCTTCCTCCCTCCTTCCCCTTCCTCCCGATTGGGCTGAATTAGGAACAAGATTAATGTTCTCTCCACAAAAGTAATCAGTTTATTGAGTGTAGGATGGTAACTCAAAGTTGATTGGAATATCTAATTCTTGACTTCAGGTTATAGGCAGGTCACCTAGCTCTACCCTTAACACTGCACAAAAATACAACCCCCCCCCCCCCACCCGCCCACCAAATTTGGTCAAATATTGAGTCATGTTACCTTGCTTGGTTTTTATATACAGTAAAACCCTTGGTATCTGGCACTTATTGGTTGATGCCTTATAAGTATATTTTCCAGTTGCTTGAGATTGTGCATTGCGTGATTGGCCATCACGCCTCATCAAGGGCGAGGTGTCCTGATTTCAAACTTTCGTACATTTTTCCTATTCATTTTTCTTGATTTTTTTGCCGATTGGTTGAGGCTGTTAGTTGCTCAAATTCCGGATAACAAGGGTTTTACTGTATATGGAAAAATCACCCATCCTTCCTTTTCTCTTCATAATTCAGTGATCTAAACCTTGGAATGGTCTTCATTATCCTGCTTGTAATTTTTTCCATGATCACAACATCTGTGTTTCCTTAATAGCTCAACAGCACAAGACAATTTCCATTAAAAACCCAGATAAGGGATAGGACATAGGGAGATAATGTTATTTTCCCGGTTAATGTGTCAGAAGGGTGGGTGATGGCTGTGCGGAGATTGCGATGCCTGTTCAGTGAAAAGGTGGAAGACAGAAAGCAGGAGTTGTTGCCCAATACTCTGGGGATTATAAAAAGCAATAAATAAGTATAAAGTATGGAATTTTAAAATTGGCACACCTCACTGTTAAGTTTGCCAATCACACAATCTCAAGCAACCATAAAATACTCTTATCTGGCATCTACAAATTCCCATAGGTGCTGGATGCCAGGGGTTTTACTATATATAAAAGCCAAACAAGGTAACATGACTGAGTATTTGACTGTTGCAATGAATTGTGGAACAATGAACCTTGCATATGGTTATAAGCAAGATGAAATGTGTGTGTGGCATGTTAACCAAACTGAAAGAACAAAAGGGTTCAATCCCCAGCTCAAAGGTGCGAGACGTTTAGCATAACTCTATTACAGCATGAGCAACCCTAGTTCGAATCAGGCGCTGTCTATAATGTGCGTTCTCCCTGACCATGGAGGTTTCCTCTGGGAACTCCAGTTTTCTTCCACGTTCGAAAGCCACACAGGATTAGTGAGTTAATTGAATACACATAGGTGTATTGGGACAGCGTGGGCTCGTGGGCCAGAAGGGCCTGTGACATGCTATATCACTAAATTAAATTAAATCTATGCTATGGGGTACAGAGGGAGTGCTGCAATGGGGAAGGTGTAGTCTTTCAGATGGCACTCTGGAACTAGATACCATTAGTCTTCACAGATAGAAAGACCAAAGCAGGAAGTCAAGAATGAGAGATGTTTGTGTTTGTCAACACTTATCCTTCAAGAACCATCTCAAAAACATATCTACACAATGTAAGTTGGACCATGCTATGGCCTCCCTTCCCACATGACAATTGCAACCAGAAGTCATCAATGATCCCTGAAGAATTATCCTCAGGTTGGTTCTCCACTGATTTCTTTGAGTCACTGTTATTGTACTTTCTGGGGTTGTTTTGAGTCCCTTAAATCTGCAAGAAATGGATTTTAGCTTCTGGAGGAGATGTTTTGCTGACATAATTTGCACCATTGTGAAATTAGCCACAGTATGGGTAGGTGGTAATATTAATGGGGCATGTGGGGAGGTTACAGGGGAAATTCATGGGGGAGTGATCTGTTGGCCAACATACTCACTGGGCTAAACAACCTTTTTCTCTGTTGTGAAGAAATCAAGAATTTGAGGACGTGTGGGGGGCGAGGGCCACTACCGCCAAGAGTGTCAGCTGAAAAGAGACAGTGTAGGAGGTGCATAAGCAATTCTCCCAAGAAATGCCCGGATCCCCGCTGTTCCTGCGGTCAACTCTCCCTCTGACGTTTGCAACTGCAAACTCTGCCCAATAGGCCATCCAGAAAATTGTCCAATTGGTTCATGTCATGTTGGGCATATGTTAACCAATCAGCATTATACAGTCACCAAATGCAAGGCTTCATATGCTTTTAAAGGGACTTGCCACTGACATATCAACTCCCTTCCTGTTATTCAGTCACTGGACAACAATTTATTTCAAAAAGTTGACTTTCTGAAAAAAAAATTGGGGGATTATGATAGACAACTTCAAGCTACACAAAGATAATTTCAGATTTGCTGTATCACATAAGAAGTTGGAGAAACATTTTAGCATTAAGCGTATACTCGCCAAAAATGTAACAGAATGTCTCACAGCTGTTGTGACATTGACAAGACATTTCTACTGTGTTGAATCTTCCTGAAGACAGTAAATCCTATTGTCAAGTACACTCACTATCCTATTGCCTGAAGAACATGTGCATCAACAGGTGTTCAATCTGTTTCAATGTAATACACAGCATCAGTATATGTGAGTTGCTTTTATAGCCTGTCTGCATCTATCCTGACTATGCATGCCCAGACCTAAAACAACATCTGCACAGCACCTGTACTGAAAGCTTGTCCAGGCATGCTTGGACTGACCAAAACAGCTTGCTTTGTGGGCAATATACATATAGCACGGTAACGGGCCATTTTGGCCCATGAGCCCATGCCATTCAATTACACCCATTTAACCTACAACCCACCCCTCCCCATATGTTTTTGATAGACTTAATTTAATGAATAGGACAGAAAATCACAAAATAGGTTATATCTAAAAAAAATGGTACATGATAGGAACATTATATGGTGATTTTTGTGATCAGTAGCCACAAAATGCACCCAAAAGTGTTCAGAAAGTAAAGTCTTTGTTGTCCATTATTAGCTATGTATTTAGACCAGCCTTACTGAATGGCCGAGCTTCTTGCCATCCAACTAATTTGTGTATGTGTGATAACTGCACATCAGAGACCCTATATCCATATTTTTGGGTCCAATCCCACTTAAATCCACCTTCAGCTTTGAAGTGCCACAATTGATACTATTTCCACAGAACATCAACGATTGATTCTTCAGGCTTTCTTGCATCTTAGTACAAGGGCTCTCTATATTCAATTAGCTCCACCTTTACATAAATCAAATTCAAATATGCCGGCCATTAACAGATTAAGTAATGTGACTTTGTGACTGTGACTGGCACAATTTTACAGAAGAATGTGGAGCAAATTGTGCAGCCAGTAAAATTGCAGTGATTGGCTCCAGGGCAGAGACTGAGAGCACGAACCATCAATGGCCACTGCTGCCATACAGGAGTAAAGAAAGACTTAGAATGAGGGGCTTGTTAGAAGCTGCTGGAATCTTTCCCCTCGCCCAGATCAGAAACGATGCCACTTGGAACAAATCTGAATAAAATTAGCCGAAAATGTGCAGATCCTGGAGCCCCAATCTATTTGTTTCCACATTTCAATTATTTGATTTTTAAGATTTTACAGACACATTCCCCCAATTTTTTTTCTGGGGGGGTGGGATGGGGGTCAAAATACAGAAATCTGAAAAAACCATATAGGGATCATTGATGGTTATTATTATAGGTTGGATATTGGCTTTAATACAGATCCAAAGGATTTATAACTTAAAATTATTACAAGACATTAGTTGGAACTCATGTGTCAAAACGTGATGCTATTAAGATGCAGATTTATTTGCAGAAAAGAATGCTGAATTGGACCTTCTTCGACTTGGTGTTAAGTTTGCATGAAATGTTCCTTTTTGAGCAATCCCATTTTATCCTTCTCCTCTGATGCATAACCACAATTTCAAATCAGTTCAAATCCTGCAGTCCAGGCGTTCTTTTTTTTTTCTTTTCTTTTTTTTATTAATTTTTTTTTAAATCCAGACAGGTCTCCAAGTCTACACCTGGGAACTGGCGGCCACACTCCGCAATGTTCCACTGCCTGGGGCCCCATTCACTCGTGGGTCAGGGACAGGCCGGTTCCACCGCCACCTCATCAGACGAAATGCTGGGAATCACAGTGGCGGATCAACCTGGGACGGCTGGTAGCTAATGAGCGAGGGTCGTTCCCATCGCCTCCCTCCTTTGCCACCCCCCCACCCCCGATTACATTTATCTGAAGGCTTTTTATTGTTAAAATTTATGTCCCCATACGTTGATCGACCTTTGTCTGTGGAAAAAATGGTGACCTGAGGAAAACTTGGCAAAGTACCAATGACCATATAGACCTCATGGAAATTGCCAATTAATGGGTAAAAAATAAATTAATCCTGCATTCAGCATTCTTTTGTGCAAAGAGGTCTGTGTCTTAGTAGAACCACATTTTGACACACAAGTTGCAACTAACATTTTGTAATAATTTAAAGTTATAAATCCTTTTGATCTGTAAATTGCAAATTAAAGCCAATATCCAACCTACATGACAGTTAACAATAAATGGAAGCACTATTGCTTGTGTGAAACAAAAATTGTACAGCCTTGACAAAAAGAGGATAAAAGCAATTAACAGGCACAAAATCTGATGCCATTACACCTGCAAGATTATTTACAGACAAGAAACAAAATGCTTGATCAAAGAAAGTGGATATTAAAAGGTGTCTCAAATGGAGAGAGCAAGAGCCTTTGACTAAATGTTGACTCCTGCTTTTCTCTCTCTGTAGATGCTGCTTGAATTGCTGGGCATTTCCTGTATTTTTCATTTTATAATTCAGTTGTTTTTACATTTGCAAATGCTTCATTATTGCACAAGAACAAGCTGATCAAAGAAACTTTAAGTACTTTGCAAGCAGAGGAAACTTGGGCTGTTTCTGGACGAATCCTAATCACTGTACAAAATTCAGTTCAAAAGTTCAAATTTATTGACCGTGGCATTTCACACAACCCTGAGATTCTTTTTCCTGCGGACCAGGCAGAATTTCTACTTAGCGGTAGCTGTACACTGTACTCGAGAAAAAGAGAGAAATGTAAACAAACTTAACGGTGAAATACGGGAAAAAAATGTATGTAATAAATCATATGCAGAGTCCTCAAACGAGGAGGAAGGTACAAGTGGTAGATGGGTGCACTGGGCACGTCTCAAAACGGCGGGGGATTGGTGCCAATAGCTTGGCTATTGGTGCCAGGGGGGGACATAAACTGGCAGAAGTAAAAGAGGAGGGGGTGAATTTTATGGGGTGTTTTTCGCTTTGTTATCGATGCAATTTAATTGACCACGTTCAGTTGTACAAGGTTGGTGGGGGATAAATACAGACTTTGTAGGTTACATGAATGTTGAAAAGATTATGTTTGTTTGATGAGTCTATGAAAATTAAAATATTTTTTAAAAAGTCCTTAACGATTGAGTCTGTTGTTTATGAGTCTGATAGTAGAAGGGCAGCAACTGTTCCTGAACCTCAAAAAGTATCCCAAATTCAAGAAAGACACTCTTTCCCCCATTTTCTAAGGGTTTATACAGGCCCTTAAGTCAAACGCTATCAGAATAATTAGCTATGCAAGTGCCCAACTGACATAATTTCCACATAGACCAGTTAACTTAAATTAGAAATTCAGTCTCCAGCTTGTCCTTATTTGTAATTAAGATGGTTGTTTATTGAATCGCCTCTGCCTGCTATAAATAACACTTTTATGAGCTGCCTCTTTTCAGACAAATTTGTGTAATGGAATGTGAAAAATTAGTCTTGTGATCACCACAGAAAGCAAGAACATTAGATGAAAAATACAGTGGAACAGAAAAGGCCAATAAAGTGCGTCTGGAATGAAGTGCAGGCTGGCAAACAACAATCAACTTATTTCCCTATCAGAGAGCATCGATTTGCTCATGACCTGGTCAGGTCAAAGCTTCATGGCGATCTCTACACATCATTGGGGGCTAAAAGAGCAGTCAGCTCACATTCATTTGCCAAACAGGTGTCTCTGAAATACATCTTACCACGGAACACAACACGAACTCCACAGCACATTATGTACCATGCCAATGAGGACAAATGTCTTCCTCATAAAGGTACATGCTGATAATTTCGTTTGTAAGCTGCTGCCTGCATGGAGGTTGGATATAATAACTGACAACAAGGCAGTTGCAAAGACCTCCTGCTCTTGAATTTCCCACCTCTCCCATAAACTGCCTCTTCTGCATCTCCAACCTCTCATAAAAGAGGGCTCAAAAGATCTCTCGTTCACCGTGCTCTGGGCCGTTTAGGCCAAGATACATTAATGTGGCTTGGAGTCAATTTTTGGATGGAATTCTTGTGAATTGTCCATGGAAATTTTTGCTGTATTAAGGGTACTACATAAATGGAAGATGTAATTGTTGGAAGCCCCATGCAAAAGAGCTGAGAGGGGTTTTCTTCACTAAACAAGCCCAGTTCTTTGCTCTTGCAATTCAATTATCTAATTGTTTCATTATCTTAAACTGTATTTTGCTGGAATCAAAGTCCTGCTGGCATTGCACTTTGTGTAATATGATTGAATTAAGGGTAATGGGCTGGCAATGCATTTCCTCGCCATCATTTTCAGATTTCGGAAGGAGAGACTAGTCATGCCACTGACGCTGCAGGAAGATTTCTTGGCTAGAAGGTATCACCACACAAACAGAGGAGCAAAAAGTCATCCTTAACACAATGTATGTTGAACATCCAATCAAACGGCCACCATATGTTGCATGCAACACACAAAAATGCTGGTGAAACTCAGCAGGCCCTGCAGCATCGAAAGGAAGTAAGTGGCCTGAGCCCTTCATCAAGGTATGAGCCAGCCAGGTACCTGAATAAAAAGGTGGGGAGGAAAAAAGAGGACAAAGTAAGGGGTAGGGGGAGGAATACAGACTAACAGATAAGAGGTTGTAGCTAGATACAGATGGGAGGGTAGAAGAGAAAGTAGGAGAGGGAATGGAATGGAGGAAAGGAGACAGAGGATACGGAAAGAGAGAGACTTAGGAGAGAGGTTTAAATAGAAACTGGAGGTCTGATTGAAGAGTGCCCAGACGGAATACTAGATGTTGTTCCTCCAATTTATGGGTAGTCTTGGTTTGGCAGCGTATGACTTTCCTGGATCACACTTCTCTGGTCTCTTACCGGATGTCCACTCTCCGACACACAGAACACCTGAACTAAACAAAGAGGCCCAGCCTGAATCTCCACCCATCTCAACCAACTACAAAGGGTCATCCACACTTCTGCTCCTCTCCCGAATCTTCCCAATGGGAGCGCTTTACGAACACCAACACAGCCACAGGAAATGTATCCTGAGGTTCTTCGTCCAGACTGTCTTTTGCCAGCACCCTGGTGCACAAAGGCAATTAAACTGTATTTAATTGTTCATTTGGTAACATTATAAGTCACCATATATGCCAGCATAGAACTTGAACCTTAAAAATGTCACCCCAAAACCAGGGGTTGTCTTATACACCAAGTATAAAATCTGAACCTTATTATCCTGTGGTTTAGAGAGTTCCCCATTTTTTAAAGTAAATTAGACATACAGTACTGTAATAGGCTAATTCAGCCTTATGAGTCCGTGCCACCCATTTTACATCAAATTTACCTACACCCCAGTGTATTTTTAAAGTGTGGGAGGAAACCGGAGCCCCCGGATAAAACCCACGCAGACACGGGGAGAACATACAAACTCCTTAAAGACAGCACAAGATTCAAATCCAGGTTCAGTCCTGACTGCTGGCGCTGTAACAGGAGGCCGTCCTTACACCAACCGTGCTGCCTATGGCGATGAAGAACAGCATAAAACACTCGCATAACTCCCACGGTCCTACCATTAAATATTTTTCAACTGAAACTTGCGTTTGGGATGCAGTATTAATAGTAATGTTATATTAAAACAATAAATATGTATTTTAAACCTGTATTACACACCTTAAATTGCACAGCAAACAAAACCAATGGTCGCCGTTTGCAACCACTGACCGGGTTTCTTGGAAAGGCTCAAATTGTGCCTTTTGAAGGATTTTAATATATGATGTCCTAAGTAGTCATAATTTTATTAAAAAATTTTAATAAAATTTAAACCTTCATTGGGTAATTTGAAGCAACTAAATGGTAAGATTATGCTCGACACCATGTTCGTTCGTGTAAAAGAACTAACACCTAAGTGACATCGCTAGTTACACCAGATGGGTATTTTTGATGTATATTATGGTGGGCAATTGACAGTATTTTGCCATTACTTGAAATGAATTGGCTAAATTTTAAATATCCCAAGACTGTGTTGCTTAACAGCATCACTCCACAGGTTGGTGGGATGGTTGATAAAGGACTATCAGTGCAGTAAGCTCTCAGTGGTAACAGACTTGGGGTAGCCTTATACAGCGTGTATAGCTCAAAACTTACTTTTTTATGTGGAACTTCTGGGGTCATTGTATACACCCAGTCACCTTATACATTGGCATATACGGTATATTTATGACTGGTTCAAAAGGCCATATTTTTTTTAAATAATACATTTCATCAACAATTTCTTAAGCCACAGAAATAGGTCAAAAACATCAACAGAGAGTCAAGTAAACTCCAAATCTGCCTGCGCTGTAACCCTTATAATGCTCAAAAGACATCTGAAGAGATGTGAATGCAAAGGGCTTTGAAGGTTCAAATGCAAGCAAATGGGACTCACTCACATAACCAACTTGGAGAGCATAGATGAGTTGGGCTGAAGGGCCTGTTCTGTACTGTGCTATTGCATTAAAGAAAAATAAAGAAAGCTGCCTAGAATTTTGCTCAATATATGTCACTATCCCATTAAAACACAGAAGAGCAAAGCACAGAAAAAAGCACTTTGGCCCTTGACGTGTGTCAACCTGATGCCAGATTAATCAAAATCTTTTGCATGTGACACATATCTCCACTATCCATCTATCTGGAAGCCACTTAAAGACTTCTATCGTATTTTCTTCCACCACTATATCTGGCAGACTTTTCACGCACCTCTCTGTGTAAAAAAAAAATTACCCTGCATTCAAATGAGTAGGGACAGGTTATTTCCATCAACCAATCTCCTGAAGGAAGCCGAGGGGCCAGATGCGAAGTGCACACAGGTCATTGGTTCTGGATTGCAGCAAAGCAGCAAATTAGATGCAGTTCAATGTACAGGAGTCAAGAGATGATTTGCAGAGTGGAGAAGCAGCAGCAGGGAGCCATCAACAAACAGAGGACATGGTTTCCTTCCATCGTTCAAAACATACTGGGGCTGTAACAGAGGACATGGTTTCCTCCCACCGTTCAAAATATACTGGGGCTGTAGGTTAATTGGCTGCAAATTAGGCAGCATGGACTTGTGGGTTGAAATGGCCTATAACCGTGCTGTATGTCTAAATTTTACAAATTTAAGCTCGCCAAATGAAATTCAGCTGCTACTGTATCATGTCTTAACAAACTGTAGCCAGGGACAAAGTTCTGCTGCACAAGGTTCCGACTAAAGCAGTCAGCCTCTAAAAACAGTTATCGTCATTTAATATCCCATTCACGCATTGCATCCAGTACAGTGTTCCAAATTGTGCAGACTGCCAGCTAGCATTGAAATAGAACTATAGAATGCTACAACACAAAAAACAGGCCATTCGGCACTTCTAGTCTGTTCTGACCACCATTTCACTAGTCCCATTGACCTACCCCAATTCCATAACCCTCCAGGCCTTCCCCATCCATTTAATTCTTAATGCTCAAGATCTGGTTTCACCACACCAGATGCCGACTCACTCCACACTCCCCATCACTCTCGAAGTGAAGAACTTTCCCCTTATCTTCCCCCTAAACCTTTCTCCTTCCCTCTGAAAACTACCACCTCTCGCATTTATCTCTCCCATCTAAGTGGAAAAAGACTCTTTGCATCCACTCTGTCTACATCTCTCATAGTCTGGTAAATCTCGATCAAATCTAAATCAGAAGCTTCCCCCTCCCCACAACACACACCTCCCCCGCCATCTCCTCTGCCTTTAACTGCTTCTCAGCAGACTTGCTTCCAAATTTTAATCTGGAAGATCTGAATTCCAAATGTGGTAACTCGAGTCATGGTTTTAGATTTGGTGGAAGATGGTACTGAGATAAATTTAAATTGAGACACGTAGCATGGTATCAGGCCCTTTTGGCCCACGAGCTGAAGCCAACCAATTACACCCAATTGACCTACAACCTCCAGTACATTTTTTGAACAGTGGAAGGAAACCGGAGCCCCCAGGGAAAACCCACGCCGACACAGAAAAAACATACAGACTCCTTACATGCAACTCTGGACTCAAACCCCTGTCTCAAAAGCAGCAGCATTGTATTAACTGCTACGCTAACCATGCGCAATTGGTATGGGATTTATTTCATGGAGTCGATCCAGTTACTGACTCCAGGAATGGAGAAGCGATGGTCAGGGTGCTTATATCCACACACTGGTCCTCCACACGGAGGGAGCTCAGTGTTCACCCTAGAGCACAGGGAGAACCAGGCCCAGTGAAAGAGCATCCGGCCAACTGACCACCAACTCAAGTCACAACATTGCGTCGCGGTCAAAGGCCCCTGGCCTCCTTCCCCTGAACTGAACCGCACATTCAGCAAACTAACCTTACCTTGACAGCCATCAGTGTGTCGCTGGGCGTGTGCCGCATCTTCTCCACCACGCCATACGCACCGCGGCCTAGCTCAGACAGTGGCTCCAAGTCATCAGCCTTCACCTCGAAGTTCTGCGGAAAAAAAAAGCCCGAACATAATGATCTCCAGTTAATGGGTCCACAGGTGAACAATGCAGGTCGGAAGAGGTCTGTCTGAAATAAACTACCACTGAAGGACCCATCACACCTTGGAAATGTTCTCTTCTCCCGCCTCCCATCAGGGAGAAGGCTCAAGAGGGTGAAAGCATGCACCGTTGGGCTTAGTTTATTTTCCACAGCAATAAGCCCCTCAATAGTGCTCTCATGCTCCCCTCTTTTCATTACAATCCTCTACCCTGTGATCTTATACATAGCCATGTGAAGTTAGAGAAAGCAGTGCTCAGGCTTCCTTTCACAATCCAGACATATGGTGTTAGTCAAAAAATTGGTCACATGGGTGTATTTGGGCAGTGCAGGTTCATGAGCTAGTAGGGCCTGTTACTGTACTCTATGTCTAAATTAAATTTTAAAATACCCTGCTCGCAGAAGAACCCTGTACCAAGAACAACATGACAAATTAACATTATCCCAGGAGGTGCTCACCGGTCATTAAAAAAGAGGTGGGAACACAGACAATGGACTTCTAGGGGTTGAGGTACATCTACAGCAAAGCCGATTGCTCTCAGTCAGGCAACACAGTGCATTTTTAAAGATAGAGTTCTTCCTGGAGAAGTGGTGGGGAATATAATCTGCATCAAGGAAGCCACTACAGCTTAATACTGCAAAAAGCACACCTGAAGGCACATCTGAGGTTCAATGAATGAGGTCTTGGGTAACCCATTTTGATTTTATTTACATCATGGTAGAGGCTGACTCCAGCCACTTAAACTCATTCCTCCCAATTAACCTACAACCTCTAACATTAGAGGGTGGGAGGAAATCGGCGCCCCCAGAGAAAACCCATGCAGACATAGGGAGATTGAGCAAACTCCTTATAGACAGTGCTGCATTCGAACCCAGCTTGCTGATGCTGTAACAAGCCACACTCACCGCTACACTAGCCATGGCTCACAAAAGGCTCGTGGGCAGATACAGCAAGTAATTAGGAAAGCTCACTCAACATTGCTGCTTTCTGGCAAGAAACAAAGTTGGGAGATCTTCTTCAGCTGTCACAACAGGGTGGAAATGGAGAGGATGAGAGAGTCTAGAAACAGAGATCACTGTTTAGAAATAAGGGGTCACCCTTTTAAGACAGTTGACAATTTGTCTCCTTAAACTTTCTCTGCACTTTTTAAAGTTAATTTTAAACCTAACCCCTTAACTGTTTTAATCTGTATTGTTGGAGATAATGGCATAACTTTAACGGCATCTGATTCTGCATGTATTAGCTTTTATTTCTCGTATGGCTAGATGGGCAGTGTTGTTCAGATGGAAGGACACTGTTCCACCTATTCATGCTCAATGGCTACATGACATCTGTCATGTTTAAACTTGGAGAAGATTAAAGGCTCAACTTCTGATTTGAATCTAAATTTTCACACTGTGGGGACCCTTTTTGAATTACTTTCATAATCTTTATTTGATATGAAGGTAAAAGTGTTGCCTAATGAGGTAAATTAAGGATGAGAAGACACCTGATAGAGGTCTACAAGATTATGAGTGACATAGATAGGGTGGACAGCCAGCCCCTGTTTTCCAGGGCAGGATCAGCAAACACCAGAGGATGTGTGTACAAAGTTAAGGGAGGGAAGTTTAGAGGAGACATCAGGGTTAAAGTTTTTTTTTTACACAAGAGAAGTTGTGGGTGCCTGGAATGCCTTGACAGGGATGATGGTGGAGGCTGAAACAATGGGGGCATTTAAGAGACTCTTAGACAGGCACATGGATGAAAGAAAAATAGAGGGTTAGGAAGTAGGGAGGGTTTAGTACTTTTTTTAAAGGAAGGGATATATGGGTCAGCACAAGGGCCGAAGGGCCTGCACTGTGCTGTATTGTTCTATCAATTATAAGAATTTGTCCTTTTTTTTGCCAAACAACTTCTTTCTTGGTAGTGGGTTTAGATTTTAAATAAATAAATAAATAGATAGATATATAATAAAATTATAATATTAATACAACGTACAGGTAGTCCTCAATTTCTGACCTACCTGAGTTACATCCACCTGCACATACAACCAAAACTTTTTTTAAAAATCTTTATTAAAACTACTTTACAAGTACATATTTTATATTAAAAATACTGAATATAGTGGTCCGCGATACCGGTGGCAGCCCCAAGTCCTCGTTCCCCGCAGCATCCTGAGGTCCCCGTTCCGCGCAGTAGCCTGAGGTCCACGTTCCCCCCCCCCCCCCCCCCCAGCAGCCCAAAGTCCCCGTTTCCCCCCCGGCAGCCCAAGGTCCCCGCTCCCCACCTGACAGCCTGAGGTCGCCATCACGGACCTCATTTGTTGAATGTTGCAACCAATCCTTTGTCATTATGGTCGGGGACCACCTATAATTTGTTTGATTGAAAATGTGGAGAACCTTGGATGAAGTGTGTAATGTATCTTTTTGACTGTTAATTAAGATATTGAAAAAGAGAATAATTTGTCTCCTCCAGTGTTGAGTACCTTCAGAAATCCCAACCTCAAAGGGTGATGAGAGCAGAGTCCTTGAAATTGTTACGGCAAAGGTAGATAGATTTGAGATGAGCAACATGGATAGACAGGAACATGGACCTTGGCTTACAAGTTAAATTTATTAAATCGTGTCAAATGTTTGAGGGGTTAATTAGCCTGCTCCCATTCCTAATGCATTTGTGCACAAATGGTGGCTTGTCCTTCTTTGAAAAGATCAAAGGAATCTTAGCAGTCGTTTCAATCATTCAAGTTTCCCTGCAGTCTGCAGCAAATTTACTTTTGGTCACAAGGGTTAGAAGTTAGTTCCGTTCAGCTCTCCCCTTCCTTACCCGACATCTGGCTCTACGCATTTACAAGACCAGCAGTCAAATATGCCCTACTAACTCGGCAGCCCAGATTCAGTACAATCCACCAGAGTTCCCAAACATGTCAAGGCAAAAAAAAAAGCAAAGATTTATTTTTAAATATCTCTGAATCAGAATTTATTGTCATGAATGTGTCACAAAATGCAACAGCTTTACAGTGCAAATATTGCTATAAAATTACATTTAAAAATAAATCAATTCGAGCAAAAATTAAGAGCAAGTCAGGTAGAGTCTGTGGTTCACTGCCAGCGAGGTAGTTGGCACCACGCTGTTACAGCACCAGCGATCTGGGTCAGAATCCGGCACTGTAAGGACTTGTACGTTTTCCCCGTGTCTCCATGGGGTTCCTCCCAGTGCTCCGGTTTCCACCCACCCTTCAAATCACTCAGGGGTTAATTGAGTGTAATTCTGGCACAGGCTCATGGGCCAGAAGGGCCTGTTACCGTGCTGTATCTCTAAATTGAAAATTGAATTCATTGTCCATTCAGAAATCTGATGGCAGAGGGGAAGAAGCTGTCCTTGAGCCACTGGGTGCTCGTCTTCAGGCTCCTGTACCTCCCTCCCTGGTGGTAGCAGTGTGAAGCGGGCATGGCCTGGGTGGTGGGGGGGTCCTTGAGGATAAAGGTTACTTTCTTAAGACATCACCTCTTGTAGATGTCCTCGATGGGGCAGAGTCTAATACCCGCGATGGCATAAAATAGAATTATTGGCATCCGAGAAAAAAATTTGACTTTCCAGAGTTGTGATTGGGTCCAGTAATTTCTGGAATATAAAGGTTTTAGCCGAGCACAAAGTAATACCAATATTCATCCCTCATTCAATATTTCAATAGAAGTTAGCATTGTCTCTCACCCGATATTACAGCTCGCATCTGGCATGGAATCACTATTTATAAAAAGAGGAATTTCAATATTAAAATGCTGCGGATACTTAGTAAAGATGCAGTGTTTTAACATCTGCATTACTCTTCAGACTTGGTACTGGATGCCTCTTGCTGCATGCCAACATTTCTTGGTTGGAATTCTGCTCCAACACTGTGCATCTTTCCAGACTGAGTCCAATGAGCAACCTGACAGTGTACTCATGGAATGCTACTGCCCCCTTCAGGCCACAGTGCTTCACTGATGAGCACCAAGGCCAGATGATCTCAAGTGCCAGTGATACATTCCTGCCCTTTCTGTGTGTGGAGAGAACATTGTTCCCTCATCTGAACCCTTCTCCTCTGCAAAAAAAAAAGATCGCTTTTGGCAAGACCCAATTTGCCAACCCCTCGGAAGGCACTAAATCAGCCAACTGGAACAAAATCAGCGATCCTTATTTGCAAATGGAAAAAAATACCATAGAGCTTCGTGGAAGATACTAGATGCAGCGGTGCAGTGCTGATCACTTGGTGATCAGTCCAGGCTCTGGACTGCTGAGTTCAAATCCAACCTAAGCAGCTGAGGAATTTAAATTGAGTTAAATAAATTTAACACGGTTAGTGTAGCAGTTAGCACAATGCTATTACAGCCCCAGCGACCGGGGTTCGAATCTGACGCTGTCTGTAAGGAGGTTGTACGTTCTCCCTGCGTCTGCATGGATTTCATCCTGGGCACTCCGGTTTCCTCCCAACCTTCAAAATCGCACTGGGGGTTGTCGGTCAATTGGGTATAATTGGGCAGCACAGGCTCATGGGCTGAAAGGGCCTGTTACTGCGCTGTATGTCTAAACAAAAAGAGATCTAGATGACATTACCAGGATGATAATGATTTAAAAAATCTTCACTGGTGATTCAGACGGCTTTTTACCAAGAATAAGATCTACCAATCCAGACCCACAGCAATGCGGTTGGCTCTCTATTGGCCTCTCTGTGATAGGCACACAGCCTGCAGAGAGCAGCGTGCCACCACCCTTCCCAAGGGCTGCGGGATTTGGACATTAAAGGTTGGCCGTGCCAGCAACACTCACACTTCACGAGTTACCACTGTTAGCCAAGAATTTGCCCCGCCCAATCCTCCAACCATTTAAGCATCAACCCCGAACCTGCTCTGGACCTAACTCAACATGCACAAGTGCAGCAGGAGAATATTATCTGTCCAGGGTGCTGAGGCCAACTTTGATGCTTCACCTGACTCCTTGCGAGCTTTCAAGTCTAATACATTCCAGCTCTGACAAGACCATGGCAAATTTACCTTCTAGAGGTATTAAATTATTTACAAAGGTTAGAAGTATTTTTGTAGCTATCTAGTCATCTTAATTTCCTCCATTCCAGTGATCCTTTGACCATAGAAATTACAGGTGAGAAACAGGCCCATCTGGTCTGTGCCAAACTACTGTTCTGCCTGGTCCCACTGTACTGAACCCAGTCTATAGTCCTCCCATTCTTCTTAAATGATCATTTTGAGCCCGCATTCATCACTCTCTGTGTGAAGATGTTCCATTTAAACTTTTGCCTTTTCACGCTTAACCCATGTCCTCTGGTTTGTATCTCGTCCACCCTCAGTGAAAAAAGTCTGTCTACATTTACTCTGTCTGTACCCCTCATAATTTTAAATGCCTCTATCAAATCTCCACTCATTCTTCTATGTTCCAGGAAAGAGTACTAACCTGTTTAACCTTTCCCTATTCCTGAAGTCCAACATCCTAGAAAATATTTTCTGTACTCTTACAATCTTATTCATATCTTTCCTATTGTTAGATGATGAAAACTGCATAAAATACTCTCAATTTGACCTCACCAATGCCATACAACTTTACCATAACATCCCAACTCCTATACTTGACAATTTGATTTTTAAAGGCCAATATGCCAAAAGTTTTCTTTACAACCTTATCTACCTGTGACACCTCTTTCAGGGAACTATTTATCTGTATTCCCAGATTCCTCTGTTCCTCAAAAGGGCATCAATCCCGGTGATAAAGAAGAGTAGAGAGAGCTACCTTAACGACTATCGCCCAGTAGCTCCAACTTCTACTGTGATTAAATGCTTTGAAAGGCTGGTCATGGCCAGAATTAACACGTATCTAAGCAAAGATCTGGACCCACTGCAATTTGCCTATCGTCACAATCGGTCCACAACAGATCACCTCGAAAACAGCAATTCATACATATGGCTGCTCTTTCAGAGAGGACAGCTCAGTCTTCAATACCGTTATTCCCTCAGTGCTGGTCAAGAAGCTACAAACTCTGGGCTTCTGTTTCCCCCCACCGCACTAACCCCCGTCTGCAACTGTATCCTTGACTTTCTCTTTGGAAGACCACAGTCAGTACGAATCAGAAACAACATCTCATCAATGACGATCAACACAGGCGCGTCCCAAGGATGCATGCTTAGCCCACTGCTCTCCTCATTATACACCAATGACTGTGGTCAGACACAATTCCAATGCTATCTACAAATCCACAGTCATTGGCAGGATCACTACCAGCAAATGTTTCCAGGGGAAACATACAATTAACCTACCAATTCCTCAATCTTTGAGACATGGTAGGAAACTGAAGGGTGAAGATGCAAGCTCTGAAGAGACAACAGCCCAGATTAACAATGAACCCGGGTTGGGTCTCTGATATGAAGAGGCATCGGGACTTTTAACGATGCCACTGTGCTGCCTGATGTGTGTGAATGAAATCTGTCTCATTTCCAAAGTGAGGCACTAAACAAGTTTTTAATTAGATCTGACATTACAAGCACAATATAGGAAGATAAGACGAATATTCAGCTCATTTGAGTCCGTTCTGTCACACACCTGAGCTGCAACTTCATTTGCATCTGAACTTCATTTACCCACCCAAGCTTCAGATCCCTTCATACCCTCAGTTAGTAAAAATATATCAAAATAAGAATTAAGATTAACAATCAACTCCACACTCACGAACAGTCAGTTCCAAACTAATGCTGTTCTACCTCACAGGCCTTCGTTCTCAAATGTTCAAGTATTACAAGGGCTTTGCCTTGATAAAATCCACCAAAGCAAAGACCTGGTCCAAGTTCACAAGCCTGCAGTACACTAACAATCAAGAATGCCCATCAACAGGGAGGGGAGTAAACCTGGTGGAAGCTTCAGACTCTCTCAAGGGGGGAGGTGATACCTGTACCCTAATGGATACCAGAGTGGATAGGATAGCTCAAGTTGTGAAGTGCAACATTGCTCAATTCCACCTCGGTTCCGACTTAAGAGTGTAAGCCAATCCTGAATCTAATAAAGCAATATTCAACCAGGTGGCAATGCTAATTTTTTAGGTGACAAGGAGGTGCCGGAGCCACCCCAAGGTGCCAGAGTGGAGCTCCTGTGAGCTCCGGCTGCACTGCACCCCTGCCTGCAACCCTGACGTCAGAGAACAATCAGCAGACAATTACTGTTGACTTCACTTCCACTTCTCATCGATGAATGCCAAACTTGAGGAAGTTCTCCTTGACTCTCTGGTGGGATCTCCACCTCTCCTACTCACCCTCTGGGGTTTCCTCTCCTTACTCATCTTTATTAAGGTCTTGTCCAAGACTCACTTTCACTGCTACAGTAAAACCCCTAGTATCCAGCACCTATGGGGATTGGAAGATGCCAGACAATCGAATTTTCCGGTTGCTTGAGATTGTGCCCTGCATGATTGGCGAACTGACCACTAGAGGGGGTGCCAATTTGATTTGATTTTTTTTTACTTATTTACTTTTCATGATTCTTTTTCCAGATCACGGGGATTTTGCTGTATGTGGAACAAAGTGCCAGAGCAAATGATAAGACAGGTAATGTTTGAAAGACATTTGGACAGGTACATGAACAGATAAAGTTGAGAGGGATATGGACCAAACACAGGTAAATAGGACTAGCTTAAGTAGAAAACCAGGACAGCAAGGACATAATGGGCCGAAAGGCCTGTTCCATGCTGTATAAAACTCATCCCACATGCATTTCTACCACCATTAACAACCCATGACACAGACCAAAAAGTTTAACGTGCTGGTAACTACCCCCATTATGCTACCAACCCACCCTATCACAGACATTTTCCCACCTTGTACAAAAAAAAACCTTGTTGAGAAGAACCCTTCTCGCCGTGCAAGGTACTTTGTGACAAATCAACTTATCTCTCTCTTTCCCAGTTCTAACAAGGGGTCACAAACCTGAAAATCACTGACCGTTTCCCCTTCCCGATGAGTTTTATTTTTATTTCAGATTTACAGCATCTGCGGTTTATTGCTTCTCATTTCCTGAAACCACGTTGCTGCCGCTGCTCTACTTCTAAATTTCCGAAGGTGAGCAAACTTATGCCATCACCTGGGATTGTGCTTCATTTGAAGGATTCCATACGGTGGGACATTTATTTGCCAAGAATCCAAAAGAAATGGACTGTACAACATCTCTGCTTAAAGACTTCAGCTGTGATACAGTGCGTTCAAAATAACTATTTGGTGGTGGATTCAGGGATCCTGGCGATCATCGATAGAAGCAAAGTATGCTTACCTTTTCTCCAATGGCAATGCAGGCCTTTGAATCCAGGTCCCTGGGAGGGCTGTGGAGAGAACACAATGGTTTCAGCAACATTATCCTCCTCATAGCTCAAGGTAACAATAAAAACATTGGAAACAACTCAGCAGAGCAGGCAACCTCTGTGAAAAGGGCAAGGAGACAACCTCTTCAATCAGAACAGGGAAAAAAACTGGCAAAGAAACAAGTTTGAAGAGGAGGAGGAAAGAGGGAAGGGGACTGAGGGAGCAATGATGGTGCAAAGTGAAAGTGGCAGAACATGGAACAGAAAGAAACACGCACACAAACACACGCACGCTCCCCTAACCTAATAATAAGACTTGCATTGAAATAAACCCCACAACAATATACCAAAGAATCCAGAGATCTTCCTCCTAAGTAACATAAAAAACAAAGAATTTGGACTTGATTTGGATGGTGCACAAAAAAGATTTGTTAAGATAGCTCTAGCCGTAGCAAAAATATGTATTATGTCAACCTGGAAATTGGAAGATAATTTGAAAATACAACAATGGTATATAGAAATGAATAAATGTATTCCATTAGAAAAAATAACATATAGTTTAAGAAATAATATTGAAATATTTGAACAAATATGGGAGCCTTAAATGAAACACAATAGAGAAAACCTACCGGGGACATTCACTACCTAAATTAACGAAAGGAGAAGGAAATGAAAAGAATGGACTTAGTGGAATTTCTTGTTTATTTTTATTGAATGACAACATTGTTTGACTGGTTTAATGTATCCTAGATTTTGTACTTTAAATGGACGGGGGGGGGGGGGGGGAGGTAGGGAGGGTGGGAAGGGAGGAGGGGGGGGGGAGAAAATGGCACTGTATATATTTGAAAAGGAAAAAGTATGTATCATGGTTAATGTGGTTTATGGTGTGAAAAATAAAAAAATTTAAAAAAAACTTCTTTCTCAAGAACGTATGGCCAAGAATGTGACCTTTAGCCCCATTACATCCATACTATAAAAAAGCTATTAAATTTTCATATACTGTATCAACATTAAAAAAAAATAAACCCCACCTGTCTCACTAACTTCATAAACCTGCCCTTCCTGTCAGACATACTTATCTAACTCCTACCTTCCCCTCATTTCTGCCACTTGCGGCTCTGGTCCTTGGCCTCCTGCCATACTAGTTTAAACCCTCCCAACTAGCAAACTTCCCTGAAGGGTTATTGGTGCCACTCTGGTCTATGACAACTTGTCCTTCCTATACATGTTTCACCTGTCCTGGAAGAGAGCTCCATAATCCTTGAACTCCTCTCCCTCCTGCACCAGCTCCTTAGCCAGGCATTCAAATGAACCATCTTCAAACCTTGCTGGTTTTGGCACAGGGAGGGATTCTGCAAATGACAACCACAGAGATTCTGCTCCTTAAAAAAAAAATTCCCTAAATTATCCCTACAGGCCCTCATCTACCTACGGCCATACCCATTTGGACCATGCCCCCTGCTTGCTCACCCTCTCTTCCACAATGTCCAGAACAAGTTAAAAAAAATATAGGTGCAAAGTCGAAAACGTGATCTGAAATGACATAGGCAATGGTTGCTGCATCCCGAAAACCGAGCAAGCAAATGCTGTTCATGCTCACTGTGGGAAATTGTTCAAATTAATGCTGAATCCAGAAGACTGGGATGTGAGTGGCTATTCCTCAAGTTTTGCAACTTCCCTCGAGTTCACTAAAATCCCTGGGTCACTCAGCAAATGAATTTCCAACTCCATTTTAATAGCCAGCAAAAAACCCCTCAGGGCCACAGACAAGGTGCGCTTGTCACAGAAGGTTGGGCATGGAATTGAGGCGCCCAGAGCGAGCAGGGAGGGGGTCGTTAGCTCCACCGTGACCAGGAAGTCCGCGGCAGAGAGTGTAAAATCGTCGTCAAGCACAGAAACAGGAAGCAAGAATTGTATTCCATTTGCAAAGTTTTGAAGCACAATGTCAGTGGAATAAGATTAATAATGAAAGAAAAAATCATTTAAAAAAATCAATGCCATGCGAAAAGCAAACTTGGAGACTGGAACCACTCATTAGGATGATAGGCCTCTCATTAATCTAAACAGAAGTATCCACGTAAGAATTTATTTGAAAATAGCATAATGTATCACATTATGGCATGAAGCCATTCAACCCTTACGCTAGGACCAAGCAGAGCAATCTCATCAGTCCTATTCCCCAACTTATTCTCGGCTCCTTATCCCATCCCCCAATGGAAGGCATAGATTGATTCTGCTTTCACCATCCGTAGTCTGGATTCACTGTCAATCCGTACAGACTGGAATTCACTGTCGACCAGCAATATCTGAGTCAGGATTCCCCTCCACCCCCGTATCTTCTGCCAAAAATGTCCAATCCACTGCTCCTGGTCCTTGGACCAATCGCCAACAGAAAAGAGACTGGAATGCAGTCAGCTGACACATTCTCCCTTTCCCACAGAGAAACCAAGTGCATGGAGAGGAGTGAAAACATACCATTCATTTTTTGGATGTCATTCATCTCCAAGCCACACAGGGGACTTGGAACTGTTTCAGGAAACCCAGGCCATCTCCGTGCCACATCCAAGCAGATGACAATGTTCTGATTCCTCCAGAGCAACTTGAGAGAAACCAGAAGCTGAGTATAATCTGCCGGATGGGACCAGCAGGTCAAGCAGCAGGAATGAGAGAGAAAGACTTCCTGATAAAGGGCTTCACCTCATAACGTCGACCATTCTTTTTCTCCCACTGGTGTTGCTCGACTCACTCAGTTCGTCCGACAGTGCGTGTTTAGCCTCAGATTCCAGTACCTGGAGTCTCCTGTGTGCCCTCAGAGAATCAGACACCATTCTTTCCTTGATTTTTGGTATTTTTCCCTCTTTTAAAGCCTGACTTGCTCACTTATTACAGCGTGAGGTGACCACCTGACCTGCTCCCTGAAGAATAATCCCGTCAGTGTCATCCCTTTTACTGGTAGCTTTTGTCTTCCTGTTTATCACCTTCCAGCAGCTATATCCAATGTCACCCTATCCTCCCATCTCTAGCTTTATCTGCTCTCTCTCTCTGTTTGTCTGCCACCCATTACTCCCTACCCCAATCACCACCCCTCCCCTACCTGTCCCTCATCCTTCACCCCTCCTCAGTCCACTGGCCCAAATCACACCACCTTCCTATACTCCTTACACCGGCTACCTTCCCTCTCCACATTCAGCCCTGATGAAGGGGCTCGATCGAAGCGTCGACCCTCCAAGTCCCTCAGCAGAGGCACCCCACATCCCTCCAGCAACTTGTTTATCTTACTCCATATCCACGGACTCTTGTGTTCCCCCCCCCCCCCACCACTCCTATTTTCTTCACCCTTTACTCTCTGAAATTATCCTCCCTCCCAATTGGGCCAAATCCTGCTCATGGTTGGGACGTGGCAGGAAACCAGATCCCTGGTACAGTGATATCCCTGGTATGCAGAAGTCAATCAAGCGCCAAAAAAATTAAGACAGACAGACAGACAGACAGACAGAAAGAAAGAAAGAAAGAAAGAAAGAAAATGAAAGAATGAATAGGAATAATGAGAAATAAAAATTTAAAGTTTAAAATGGTAAAAGTAAATGTTCTCCAAATCAACCTGTAGGTGAAGATGGGAGCAAACACTCAGCCAGCGGAACACCCCGGTCGTTCCCCACTCACAGCTGCTGCTTGAATAAAGTTGTGTTTGAATAAAATGTCGCTGCCCAGGTTGATGAGCCGATCAATGCTGCTCGCCACTGGGGTCTCCCTCTCCCTGCCTAGTAACAGTCTTTATCTTTATGAAGTATATCGGTAAGACTTTAACTGTTAACTTGGGGGGTGGGGGGGTTAATTACTATGGCAGCAGGGGTTAACGCAATGCTATTTCAGCCCCAGCGATTGGGGTTCAAATTTAAATTTAAATTTTGTAAGTTACAGGAGTTACCCAATTAATGTGAACTTTACGTAATTAAAGATGATAATACTGATTTTTTTCAAATTACATTTTGCACCGTCTTTTGATTTTTAAACTGTTTATTCTTAGTCTCAAGCAACTGGAAAATTTGCATATCCGGCATTTTCAATCCATGAAGATGCTGGACACCAGGGATTTTTACTGTGCCTGGAGCAAGCCCACATCAGCATGGCGAGGACATGCAAACTCCACGCCAACAGCACCCGAGGTTAGAACTGAACCCAGGTTGCTGGAGCTCATTGCTCCAACACAGGTACTCCTCATCTTATATCCATCTTCCATTCTGATCAACCGATCTTATAAAAAAATCTATGTCAGAAATGCACTGTATCCTTGTTATCTATCATTCATCAAATACAACTTGGCGGCCACCAAGACCAGTTCTCGCGAGAGGTTGGCCACCCCTGCCAACCTCTCGCGAGAGGTATTATTTTCCACAGATAGGCCCTGACTTTCACTGTAAGAGCATAATTTACATATATAATTTGATATTTATTATATATATATATTTTTTTTTTGGTCATATGTACGGATGGCCATAAGTCACATAGGTGGTAAGTTGGGGAATATCTGTACCATCCCCCCTTGCCCCAAGCCTGTAGTTTGCTAACTGACCACAAGGAGGCACAACAGTAGGCATTCTTTATTTCCACTGGAAATAGGACCCACAGCTCCTAACTTCCTCCCCAGCTTGCAGCAACCAACCATCTTCTAACTGGAGGACTTCAATAATCTTCTTTAACAAAACACTTCTACGTTCCCACAATACGACTTTCCACAAAACTGGACATGCCCCGTGCCCAATGAATCTGAAGGAAATTGCGCATCCATAACCAAACACTAGCCCCTTTTCCACTGGCAGCATCCCAGGAATTAACGGGGAATTAACTGGGACAAGGACCAGTGGAAGAAGAAAACAATCACGATCGGGGACTGGCAGCTATGCCCCCACTCATATCCCCGCCGTCAGCTGACGCTGGTGTACCGATTAAACCAATGGAAAATGGACAGCAGAAAGCCACCCGTTTCCGGTTGAAGGCAAAGTCTCCTATCACCGGGGATGCATTGTATTCAGTGGAAAAGCAGTCCCGGTTTAAGGTGCCCAGTGGAAACAGCACAAAGGTCTTCCTATCCCAGGACACTGCACAGCCAATTAACTGGGACGCCAGTGGAAAAAGGACTATCGATATCAACAAGCAGCTCTGTGACAGAATGCTCGCCATGTTTACTGGAGGCCAGCATCACTCTACCACCATCACCAACAAGTGATACTGTTCCTTCCTGCTGGTTCAGGAAGACAGAAAAGTTCCGGGGGGGGGGGGTGCGGGGAGTAATTGCAAGGGCCATAGTGGTAGCAATGGTGTTGTGTAACAAATTATAGGATGAATGTAACAATGTAGAGTAATGAAATGTATGAATATGACGCTAAGGCTGAGAATAGACTTTGCAGCTTTACTTTGTACAGTAATCCCCTAGTATTCAGCACCTATGGGGATTGGTAGATGCCAGATAAGTTAAATTTCCGGTTGCTTGAGATTACATGATTGGCAAATAAAGGCGAGGCAGACCAATTTTAAACTTTCATTTTTTTTTACCTTTTTATTTCCTGCTTTTTTTTGCTAGTTTCTTGAATTTCAGATAACAGGGGTTTTACTGTTATATTATTGTGAATAAAGTTTATTTTTGGGATATTTCTGATCAAGCTGAATGGAGTTAAGCAAGAAATTCTGCAGGCACCGTGAGTGTGCTGCAACACACAGAAGTGTGGAAGGAACTCAGCAGGTCACGCAGCGTTCTTTATGTAGTAAAGATTTGTAGCCAACGTTTCAGGCTTCAGCCCTTTCCCAACTTTACATGATTGCAACAGGTTTCAAGGAAACCTTACCACAAGCTGGAGATATTGAATAAAGATGGCCATAATGACAGAAAAATGCACAAGTTGCAGAGAGAAAGCGATCATTTATTCACAGGGATCACTAAGATATTCAAATTTTTACATTCATTCTTTATTTAGACATTCAGTACAGTAACAGGCCTTTTTGGGCCCATGAGCCTGTGATGCCCTAATTGCACCCAATTGGCCTACAATCCCAATCTGTTTTGAAGGGTGGTAGGAAACCAGAGCATTTGAAGGAAACCCACACAGACATGGGGAGCACATACAAATTCTTTGCAGAGAGCGCTGGATTCGCATCCCGCTCACTGGTGCTGTAACAGCGTAGCACTAAACGCTACACTATCCCTGCAGTATTTTCCCACAGTACTCTGCAGGATGGCAGAGTGTTCTTTTGAGTGCACTCTGGATTTTGCAGAGTGGCCTGGCACAGAAACAGCCCACACCGACTGCTTGTTTCCGCACAGTGGGACTGGCTGAACGTGCAGTGCCTTCAGCTCAGACACACCCCTGAAATAAACTACACTAGCATGACAGAACTTACCTCAGGTAATCCATCTGAACATACACTGGCATTTGCTGAGGGCCGGCCTCAGCCACATCCTGAAAAATACTCAGCACTAGTGAGTTTTATTCAAAGGTGAAGAGGTGGTCAGTGAACTTGGTGAGCTAGGATATTCAGCGATGGATCGGCAGGGCATAGTGGGGTTGTTTGAGTTTGGGGAGGGGAGGGGAAGGGAAGAAGGCAAAGAAAGCAGACATTAGAACCAAAGAGTGGTTTGAGCAACGTAGGAGTTCCTCATACAATGCATTCTTCTAACTTTATCTAGCAGGATTCCTGGAGAGGAGATTCATCCGAGAGCTGCAGTGCATCTGAACATTGTACTTATGTGTGGGACAATAAACTCTCGTATTCAAGAAACACACAGGAATTCAGCAGGTCGAGCAGCATCGATGGGAGAAACAGAACTGTCAATGTTTCGAGCTTCATTAAGTCTTGATGAAAGTTGCTGCAGCTCAAAACGTTGACCGTTCCTTCTCTCCCACTGTTGCTGCCCAGTTCCTCCAGCAGGTTGGTCACTGCTCAAACAGAGGTGGAGGAAGTTGGAACAAAAAAAGGTGGCCCAACGGGAGCTTTCAAGATGCTGGGAATGCTCAGACACCTGCCTACGTTCCTTGATGAAGGCCTCAATCCCGAAACATTGGTTTTGCGTCTTTACCTTTGCTAAGTAAAGTACACTGCTTGACCTGCTGAGCTTCTTCAGCATTGCATTTTTCCTCGGATCTTTCAAGATGATGGGGAGTTCTGGGTTAAAAATCTCTAGAGAGGCAGGCGGGGGAGTTGGAAGAAGTTTCACCCAGAAAGATAGCAGGACTTTAAACCTTCTGTCAGACCAAGTGGTGGAAGTTCCCCTCAAGATTAATTTTATAAAGACGTCAGCTTGAAACATTTAGGATCATGGACACAAAACACAGGAGCATGGATCAGCTTCCTGCTTCTTCAACAAGCTGGTTCAGGCACAATGGGCCAAGTGGGACTTCCCTCGGTGGTAATCTAAATCCAGAACTGAGTGGGGTGGGGAAATCCCTGCTCCATGCAGCCACTCACCATCGTTTCCTTTTTTTTGCGAAGAGATTGGAAATGGATCTTGTGTATCTGGCTGTGTTGTATGGCATTAGACTGGGTCTAAACAGAGGATCATTAAAACAGCCAAAAGGATCCCTCAGGTCTCACTTTAAAGACCACATTTACTGGGTGCATTCTCAAAATAGGGCTCAAAGAATTATTAAGGGCCCTTTCCATCCAGCTCATGGTATCTTTGATCCACTACCATCAAGGAGGTGGGACAGGAGCATCAAGATCAGGACTGCCAGTCTGTGAGACTGATAAACAACGTACTTTAAATTAGACCAAATATTTATGCGATCGTTATGTACTATGTATTGTGTGTTTTTATGTGCGCACCATGGTCTGGTCGTTTTGTCAGGTCGAGTGCATACAGATGATGATAAGTTTGAACTCGATTGCTCACAGGTGGATCAAGTTTAAATAACCCCCTCTTAGCCATCGAAAAGCTTTAAACTGAACCTTAAACTACAAAAAAACTGTTTTCCTTCGAATTCACATCCCTGAGCCACCGAAATTACTCAGCAAAAAATAATCCAATAAACAGATAATTAATGTCCTCAAAACACTTCACGTGCCTGGTGGACCTCCCTAACTTCAGCGCAGTTGGTCGGAAATTTGTTGGCCCACGTGTCTGGTGTCATACAATTTGGCAAGCAAAAAATGCAATGGTCTCTGATTTTCTTTTAGAAAAAAAAAACGGAATGAGGCAAGTTCAAGTTCTCATGCCTCGGAAACAGCAGCACAGGCAGATTCCAATGTGTACAACCACATCCGAGGGTTCCACCGTGTTGGTCACGTGGGGTAAGGTAGAGCTTCACTCAGACAAATGTAAAGTCGTCATTTGACAAGTTAAAGCAGGGCAGATCTTGCACAGAAAATGACAGGGGAGTGCTGTAGAGGTGAGAATGTAAGCTTTAAAAGGCTGACTGGAAGATATTACTGGCTGCGTTCCATTTCTTGGTGTCAGCTGGTGATGAGAAAGGCCTCCTTATTGGGCAAGGTAGTAATAAACAAACTATTAACCAGTGAGTGAGGGACACAATCCTGATTAATGAACCCCAAGAGAATTCTAAGGTGCAGTCTGTTCGACTTGTAAGCCATGAGGCCAACCATCTTGGGGTAAGACTAGCTGCTCGTGTCAGTGCTTCTTGCTGTGAAGGACTTCTTGTGCTTTGCAAAGAGATTAATTTTGTTTTGTGCTGCTTTATCCGTGCTTGTTTTCAAACAACGAAAGGTTCACTTTAACAGAAGGTCCCATCAAGCTCAAGACCCTCGACAATCTGTACCCACAAACAGTGGCCTGCAGTAATCTCCCCTCCATTGAATTAGCAACATTCCAACTAACTCACCCCTCCCCCAATCAACAGCGCCCAACCACCCCTTCCCCCACCATGAGTGTGCCTTGATCACCATTACCTCAATGATTATCAGTAGCCAATCTTTCCTCCCCTGGTTATCAGTTCCTCTGACCTCTCATGATACACAAGCGCGCTGGAGAAAGTCAGCAGGTCGGGCAGCGTGGCCAGCCCTGAAACGTTGGTTACCCTTTACTTCCTATGGACACTCCATGACCTGCTGAGTTTCTCCAGCACATTTGTGCATCGCACTCAACCCCAGAATCTGCAGACTTCATTTACCTTGCTTGACCTCCACCATCAGCCTGGTTCGCTCCCTGATCGGCTAACCAGAGTTCTTTTGGCTTCCACAGAAAAGCCACAAGCAGTGCCTTGAACATATCCTTCCTACACTTTTGTGTGCACACAAACACAAAACTAATCTCTGGGAACACTTCCCTAAGGGACAACAGGAAAAATAACCAAGGAAAGAAGCTATTTTTAAATCCATCAGCTGAAGATACAGCAGATAGGTGTCTTCTCTGCCTTTACTCCATCCTCTCCTTCTTTCACAGATCAATCGTTGCTGACTCAGCTCTTTCCTACAATTAAGATCTGTGAAATTCGTTGCCCCAGGCGGTCATTGGGTATTTAAGGCAGAGATTGATAGGTTTTTATTTAGCTGGAGCATCAAAGGTTATGGGGAGAAGACCAGTAAGTGGGGTTGAATGGGGAAAATGGATCACCTCGTGATTGAATTGTTCACAGGGAGAGTATATCTTACAGGAACAGCAACTAATAACCAATTTGTTTTGTGTTCCCAGCTCTCCTTTAGCAGTTAGAGGTGTTTCATTAACAGTAAAAATGAAACAGCCTATCACATATTTCTTCTTAAAATATTATCCAAACTCCATCCTCTTGATCATCTCAATCAATGCACAAAAGATGGCCATTCAGCCCATCAAGTCTATTCCGGCTCCATTACCCACCAAGTCAGAAAGATGTCAAAGGGCGGTCCCATTCCCTCCTCTTGTCCTTTACTTCCCATAGATGTTGCAATGGCCTGCTGAGTTTCTTACAATCCCAGCATCTGCAGACATTCCGGTTTAACTTCCCAGCTCATCTCCACTCCGCCATTTTATGAACCTGGGCACTATAATCCGGAAGTGAACAGCGTTCCCCAGCTATGAATAACTGTTGGTCAGGTACTTACGTGGGGCTTGCCTGCGGCTGCTCAAATACCTCCTTTGACAACTTCAGCCCTCGGTTCTTTTTCTTACCTGTGGGGACACAATGAAGGGGGAGAATTGGGGTGGGTGAGAGAAAGAGGGAGACGGGATGAGAAAGAAAGAAAAAGATGGGGTGAGAGAGAGACAGGATGAGAAAGAAAGACGGGGTGAGGAGAGAGAGAGAGACGGGGTGAGAGAAAGAGAGAGATGGGGAGAGAGAGAGAGAGACAGGGTGTGAGATATCGAGAGAGATGGGATGAGATAGAAAGAGATGGAGTGAGAAAGAGAGATGGGGTGAGAGAGAGAAACGGGGGGGTGAGTGAGAGAGAAACAGGGAGAGTGAGAGAGAGACAGAGAGACAGGAGTGAGTGTGAGAGAGACGGGGTGAGAGAGACGGGGTGAGAGAGAGAGAAACAGGGAGAGTGAGAGAGAGACGGGAGTGAGTGTGAGAGAGAGAGAGAGAAATCAACTAGAGCCTCACATATTCACTCCTCCCAGACCCCAATGACACAACTGAGTTGGGTGACAAAGATCAGCACAACATTGTGGGCTGAATGGCCTGAACTGTGCTATAATATTTCTTGAATTTTATGATTTGGGATCTGTCCACTGCAGTAACAGAAACGCCCTAGGTATACATGGGTATTCTCCAGACTTTCTGGAATTCCCAGTTAGTTGTAAAATAAATCACTGGGGCTCCGGAGAATTCACGTCTGTCTTGGTGACTGCTGCCCCAAACAGGCAGTGTGGTAGCCACCACTCACTCAAGACCCAAAGAAAAAAAAAA
Organism: Narcine bancroftii; assembly: GCF_036971445.1. Classification (NCBI taxonomy): domain Eukaryota; kingdom Metazoa; phylum Chordata; class Chondrichthyes; order Torpediniformes; family Narcinidae; genus Narcine; species Narcine bancroftii. The sequence continues at coordinate 358,110,139 of NC_091471.1, read as the reverse complement.
TACCCTGCTTCATAATTTTATTTAATTGCCAGGGCATTTCCCTTACCAGTCTCAATTACTCTGTCATTTTATTTTGACACCCAAACTTTAAAAAAAATTTTGTGTGAAAGACTAAAGTATTTAAAATAGACTAAAATGGAAATAAATGTGCAAATCACACCCTCAAAGCAATATTCTTGCATATGCTCAACACTGCCCAATGAAAATTGCATGCATATTACTGGAATCTTAAATACCTACATGGAATTCAGTGCTTCTATACAGTGTACATGTGTGTATGATGACAAAATCTCATACTCGGACCTTTTCCAGCATCCATTGCCTCCAATGGAGGCAGGATTTATTGTGAGAGAATGCAGTGATGACTGGAGAAGCAGAAATCACACTTTTAAAACAAGGAAGTGTTTCCAAGCTCCACAGGTTTCTCCCACTCAAGCCTGCAGGATGAAAGGATTCCTGCGTGCAGGGAAGGGGGTGAGTCCTTGTTCCACGTATAAAACAGGAGAATCACCTGGTCCACACTCTTGCGTCTGTGAACAGGCTTCTGATAAGTTGACGAGAATCACAGTCATTTTGGGAGCACAGGGAATTCCAATAAAGAGGTGCACCTCAATGATAACAACACTCTAGGGAGTCACGTGATGCAGTAGTGGCTGGTCGGGTGGAAACAGCCCTCTCCAGAGAAAAGGAAAAAAAAGATTGAAAAAACAGAGCTCAATAAACATAAAATGCAGGAAGAGAGAGATAAAGCTACAGAGAAGAGACAAAAGATGGCATCCAAAAGAGAAAATGTAAGAATAACAGAGAAAAGAGAAGAAGGAAAATCACTGGAGAAAAAAGGCCTTACCTGCACATCGGAGCAGAGAGCCACCGTGGAGAGGAGTGGCCGATCTCCGATGTTAGTGAGTCCCCAGAGGAACAGTGTCCTCCCAACCGGCGGACTTCAAAAATGGCTCCCAGAGCCAAGAAGAGGTGCGCAACTGCGCAGGCGTGAAAAGGTGCGCATGCACAAGTGAAAGAAAAGGTCAATGCTGACGGGAGGGGGACTCAGCTGAGCAGCGGCCAGCTGCGGAGCGACCAGCTGAGAGACGCCCAGTATCGGGGCGTTTGGCTGGGGGAAGTAAAGAAGAAAAAATTAAAGAAGAATGGTGAGAAAGAGAACGAAGGGCGGGAAGAGGATGAGCAGCAATGGAGCGACCAGTAGGGGGACGTCCTGCGACAGGAGACCCAGCAGCGGGTCGGCCTGCAGCAGGGGGTCGACCTGCAGCAGGAGGCCCAACAACGGGTCGACCTGCAGCAGGAGGCCCAACAACAGGAGACACAGCAGCTGGATACAGAGCAGCTCAACAGAGAAGGATGAAGATACAAGGATACAGAGAAGAGAAGAAGATGACACAGACATAGATACAGACACAGAAGAAGAGGAGGAAGAAGACCAAGAATTTCAAAGGAAAGAAAAATAGAAGGACAAAATTTTTTGAAGAACAAATGAGGTCAATAAAAGAATGGCTATCATTAGAATTTAGTTCAATCAAAACAAAAATGAAAAGAGCTGAAGACAGATTGCAAAGCTTAGAGTTGGTCATGACTGAAATAGGGAAAAGAGTAGAAAATGTGGAGGAACGAGAAACTGCTGTAGAAATGGAGATAAATGATTTAAGAGGGAAGTTGGAAGAGAGCGGAAAAAAAATTAAAGAGACACAAGATTTATTGTCACAAAAAATTGACGTATTGGAAAACTACAGTAGGCGAAATAACATAAAAATAGTGGGTCTGAAAGAAGGCAAAGAAAGGTCAGATATGAAGGAATTTATAAAAGGATGGATCCCAAAGGTGCTGGGAATAACAGACTCACATGAAGAAATAGAAATTGAAAGGGCGCATAGAGCGCTAGTACCGAAACCGCCACCACGTCAAAAACCGAGATCCATATTGGTAAAATTTCTAAGATATACGACAAGAGAAAACATACTGAAGCAGGCAAGAAAGAGGGTTAGAGAAAACAATAAGCCGTTGGAATATAAGGGACAAAAAATAATTTTTTACCCGGACATAAGCTTCGAATTTTTAAGGAAGAGGAAGTAATTCAACACGGCACAAACAATCTTATGGAAGAAAGGGTATAATTTTATATTAAGACAACCAGCGGCACTCAAAGTATTCATTCCTGGGGAACAGAATAGACTGTTCTCGGACGCAAAGAAAGCCCAAGAATTTGCTGAGCATTTGCAGGACAAGAGAAGAGAGGAGGAGTGACAAGAAGGATGACCGGCAAGAAAATATACAAAAATATAAAGTAAAGATAATATATATATATATATATATATATATATATATATAAAAAGATTTAAAGATGGATAAGAGAAGGGGAAGAAGGAAAAAAAGAGAGAACTTTGTTTAAAGTATTGGAAAATAGTGTTCTCTGGGGGGGGGGGTGGCTGGGGTGGGAGAATAAGGGTCACTGCGAAATCGGTTGACGCTTGCGAGTAAGTTCGCAAACCGAATGGCAAGGGGAGTTGTGGTTGCCATCAAGGGACAAGGGGCAATCCAAGGAGGGGAGGTTCATTTGGGGTTAAAGGGTTATTGCTTGTGGGGATTGTTGGGGTATTTCATGTCTTAAATGCGTTGTCATATATTGAGATTAAAAAGGAAAACTTAAAAAACAGTAATGGAAAAAAGGGATGGAGGTGGTGAAGAGGCGGAAAGAAGTGAAAATAAAGATATAAGATGGCCACATTGGACTTAATGACTATAAACATTAATGGAATATATAACCAAGTTTAAGAGTATCCCATTAGGAAAAAAAAATCACATATAATTTAAAAGACAAAGTTACAATGTTTGAAAAAACCTGGGAACCATATATGGAACATAACAGAAGGAGCAGGCCTCAGACCACCACCACCTAAAATGATAAGAAGATAAACACGATCAGATTTAATGTGAATAAGTAGATGATACGTCTTTTTTGTTTGTATTCCTTTTGTAGCAAGATATTGTATTTTATATGTCCAATATTTACTGTTTTTGGAGGGGGGTGGGAAGGGAAGGATGGGGGAAAAAAAGAGAAAATGTCACTGTGAATATTTAAAGAGATGCATCTGTAAATATATTGGTTGATATGATTCATAGTGCGATAAAGAATTACAAAAAAAAATGATAACACTCTGTGATGGGACTCATTATACGTGGAATGTTGCAAATCCCATGATGGAAGTGCTCAGTTCATCGAGAAGCCTCTGTGAAGAGAGAAGCGATGCTGATATTTCAAGACTCCATTGAAGGTCATAAGTCTGAATTGTTAGCTCTGATCCGCTGAAGGTTTCCAGCATTTTTTTTTACTGTCAGCCAAATACAGTAAAATCCCTGTTATCTGGAATTGCGGAAAATAAATAGATGTAAAATACTGAAGTTTAAAATTGGCGTGCCTGGCCATTAATTCACCGATCCACGCAACATGCAATCTGGAGCAACCGGAAAATCCATTTATCTGGCATCTAACATTTCCCATAGGTGCTGGATACCAGGGGTTTTACCATACTGATTTCAAGTTCCAGTGAAACAGATACCAAGTCTAACAGGTAAGCAATTCAATCTTTGAGGAACTAAATGTAAGTCTATTTGTTACCTCAAAGTTGATGCTCTTAAACAGAACCAGGCCAAGTCTACTTAATTACCTGTTTATCAGAAACTAGCAATTATTTGTCTGCATTTTAAGGAATAAAATTTAATGTGGGTGCAATCAAACAATAGAGTGAAACAAAACCACTTGGCCTTGCAAGCCAACTCTCCACACTTCCTACTGTTTCAGTAGTTTCGGAAGTGGATCACAGAAATGTTCTCACATCTTTTGCCTCAATTACCTTGCAAGAGCAAATTCAGGTATGACAGATTTATGGAAGTGAATGAAGTGTTGCCAACTCCGCTGTGTGAAGATTTTGCAAAATGCTCATCAACGGCATAGCAATTACGCAGTAAAAGAAAATGGATACCTATTCCCTTCTCCAGCCTCCAGTGCAATACCATCACTCTCTTCCGTGCAGTGAGAGACATTCTAGCCAGCATGTCATTCTTTCAGCCCCGAGAGGCACACACGGGGTGACGGGTAGGCCGGTGAATTCCACAAACCCTCTTGCAGGCCAACATTCTGGAGGAGAAACTGGGGGGGAGGGGAGTGCCAAACTCCCTCAAGTACGCTATTTTTGGGAGACGTTAAACTAATTGAAGGCCATCATATGAGAAACAGCACATTTAGGCCACTCATGTCAGCACAGCAGTTATCATATGCTATTACTGTGCCAGTGACTTGGATTTGAATCTGGCGCTGTCTATAAGGAGTTTGTATGTTCTCCCCGTGACCTCCAGTTTCCTCCCATCCTTCAGTAACAATATGGTGGATGTAGGTAATTGGGAAATTTGGATGGCTCGGGCTCGTGGGCCGGAAGGGCCTGTTACTGTGCTGTGTGTCCAATTTTTGTTTAATTACATTTCTAAAAATATGACAGAGGGAAGCCATCCACTCCATCAAAACCACAACTGCACATATTTCTGCCAAGGTATTTAAGCTTGTCCTCTCAGATGTATTCCATCTGATTCTACCACCTTTTCAGGTAATGCATTCCACAATTAACCACTTGCATTCAAAACAAAATCCTAAGCTTGTTTAAGTATTACACTACACTTCTGTCCTCTTATTACTGATCCTTCTCTGACTGAGCACAACTACTATTGATTTATTCCATAAACTCGAATCATGATTTCAAGTTCGTTATCATTCAATTGCACAAGTACAACCTGACAAATAGCGTTCTCCTATCCTCGGTGCAAAACATGCAGGCACACAACCAAACAAACATACAGATGATTAATACATATGCAGGACAAATATACATATATAAAAATAAATCAATCAATATTGCTTAGTAAAGATTAAGAGTCTCGAATGTTTAGTGTGAATTATTCAGCATTCTCACTGCCCACAAGAAGAAGGATTTTCTCAGCCTAATGCTAGCTCTGATCCTCTTGTAAGTCTTTCTGCGGGGTGGTCAACTATTTTGCGCACCCTCTTCAGACAACGATCCCAGTAGTAGATCACATTAATGGGGTGGGGGGGGGGGGGGAGGATGGAGACTCTTGTCATGCAGATGAGCCGCTACAACATCTTAATTGCAACCACAGATTCTAATTAAGTGAACAGAAGCAGCGCCAGTGAGAAACAACAGACCAGTTAAACACAAAGTTTATCGTGAACCGAGCACACTTTACTTCAAATGCTTTATAAGTTGCAATTTTTTAAGATATACTTCATTAGTCATATAATGAGGTGACAGAAATTTGATTCAATTTTTAAAATAATAATTATTTCAGGCAGTTATCTCAATTTTAATTGACTTGAGTTTTCAGGATTAATATTACACCATTAACAAGGTTTATATAATCTCTGGTCCAGAGAAAGCGAGTAAATAACACATAAATCAACTATATGAATCTTATTGGCTTTAAATCGTTACGTTAATTCAGAAGTAATGTTAAGAAAAATGAACCTGTCTGTTCCATTTTAAGATAATTAACTGAGGGTTGATTTATTAATGCATGTCCTTCATTAATAAGACTATTTATCACATCCCTGTGTGCAAAGTGTAGTCGACAGAGTCACTTTGTACAAATGCAAATAATACAGGAAGAGATCATCTTTGGAGTGTGATATTATCAGTCCAAAATCACACCACCTTTTATTTCTCATAACTAAGCAGGTAATCACTATCTTTCCTCGACTACCATAATACCTTCTCCCAGCACAAAACAATGTTGGTTACATTTCTTTATCTTTGCTGAGTTTCTCATTGTGTTGTTACTTCAATCATGGTGTCTATAGACTTTCCTGTTTGACTCTTTTGGTTTAACTCTGCTCTGTCCTTCTGTACCCTTCCAGAGAGCAGAATAACTGAATGAAGCAATGCATAAAGGAAAGTCCAGACACCAGAACAAAAAGCTTATTGAAACAAGGGGTGGGGGGGGGGGGGGGGGGGAAGAAAGATCAAATTTTTATCTGCAAACTTTCATTCTCATTTGAACTTTGAAATCATTTGATATCATGTGGCAAGAATCGAACATTACATTATCATCCTCTCCTGTGAAGAACTCTTTCAAAACACACTATTTAGACTTCAGAGGTGGGAGCAAGTTGAAATGGCAACTTAAAAAGTCTGGGTTATGATTGAAAAGAGAGTCAATGCAAATACTTGAAGGAAAAGGAGTAACTAAGAAAAGACAAAGGGGATGAAAAAATATCGCCAAATTCAAAGGGGTGTTAACTAATGTGTCTTGAGACTTGGAGAAGGTATATCACACTCTGCCAGAAATCACAAATCTGAACTAAGCTGAAAATAAAACCTTCGTGCCTGTAGTAAAAACACAACGCTGGAGAAACTCAGCAGGTCAAACAGTAAACTTTATAGAGCAAAGATACATAACCAACATTACAGGGTTGAGCCCTTCATCCATAATGTGAAAGCATGGTCAGCTATTAGCCCAACGCTGTTACAGCGCCAGTGATCGGGACTGGGGTTCAAATCCCACGTTGTGTGTAAGGAGCTTGCACGTTCTCCCCATGTCTGCCTGGGTTTCCTCCAAGTGCTCTGGTTTCCTCCCACCTTTCAAACTGTACCAGGGGATTGTAGGTCAATTGGGTGTAATTGGGCGGCACGGGCTCGTGGGTCGAAAGGGCCTGTTACGGTGCTGTATGTCTAAATTAAACTAAAAAGTAAAGTTCAGTAACCTGCTGAGTTTCTCCAGCATGTCTTTTCCCTTCAATCATGGTACATCTGCAGACTTATGTATTTACTATTCTAACCTTAATGATAAACTACATCAAATGGAAAAGACCAGAACTTTGATCAAAATGCGGAAAGGGGAGGTGATGCAGAAATGGGAACTCATCCAACAGAGGACGTTCAAGCTGAAAATGCTTTATTTTCTCCGCCCCCCCCCCCCCCCAGCTGTTTTGTGAGAACCCATCCTCATTTTTTTTCCACTAATGGGTTCCACCTCTAGTAAATTCAAGGAATCGTGGAGTTGGTGGCATAACTGTACCAGATGGCAAGGAAGAATCACCTTCTTGAAATACTGCAGCCTGCAATGGTTTCAATATTCCTTGCCTGAAGACTGGCTAAATACAGTAAAGTCCAAAAATCTGGATGCCGGAAATTCAGTCCAACCAAGAATCGGACTTGTCAAAAACTTTTTAAATGCAGTGAGCTTTTGTTTGTGTGCACACAGCTGCTCGTTTTGATAAATGAAGCATGTTGCATTTGCAAATGAATAAACTATCAAAATTTACCTATTCGTCCCTTCTTTATTCGCCCCCCCCCCCCCGCCCCCCCCCCAAATTTGTATTTTAAAAGTACTGCCCGAGAATCTGGAAAATCTGAAAACCCAGACTGATCCAATCCATGTACAGTCTGGATTTTTGGATTTCTGCTGTAGATGGTCTGGGCCACTTCATCTGCTGAGTTACAATGGACTCAGCATGGCTCACTACCCATTAAGAAATTAGAGCTGCCCTTCTCAACCTTTTTTTTGGCTATGGCCCTTGTGCTCATAGTTTAGTTTAGTTGGTTTCTTCTCTCCTCCCGACAAAAAATACAAAATGTATTTTATGAATCACAGTCCGTGCTATGGCCACCTGGGGGACTGTTGAGAATGGCTGAGTTGGGAGAATGTCGTCACTGCTGACCCTGTGCGGGGCAAGACACTGATCAAGATGGCTAGAGCTGGGACACTGGCCCGAGTGACTTCTGCGGCAAAACACAGAGGCTGAGCTCATGAACCATCATCTACCTTGTCAGAACAGGTCAAAGTACTAATAAGCACAAAATGTTATGACTGAGTAAAAACACAATGCTGGAGACACTCAGGAGAACAGTGGACTTTCATAGCAAACATACAAAACCAGAATTTTGGGCTGGAGCCCCCTCATCAAGGTATCGTAATGACTAAGACTGTGTCTCAGTCACGGACGGAATCAATGCTATTGATTTTGGTAACGTTTTTGATGATCTTTAGTCTTGGAAACTGACACCACAAACTGAATACATTTGCAAACTTCAAAAAAGAAAGCCCATTCTCTGCCAAGTACCAGAAATAATCTTTCGCGAAGATGGATGTTTATTCTCTGCCTCTCTATACAATGGTCTTGTAAGTCCCCATACATAGCGCAACTGGCATCAAAGATTTACAGAGGTTGTCCCAAAACAGAGGAAGGGGACCACTTCCACTAAGTTCATAGTAAATTCAACCATGGGTGTGTAACTAAGATTTTGTGCCAATACATTGTGACAGCTCCATGATTTTTGACAAACAATCCCTGCCTCATCAATGCCAATAAAGCTTTGAATTGGCATTAAATGTTATACAAAGTATGTGGCGTCAGTGTAACTGATGCTACACAGAGTTGTTCCTTGAATAAATAACCAAACTGAAAATCAGGTTCAATGGACAGGAAACTATTTCTCCAAGGCAAAATAGTGATGAGGAGGAAACCCTGCCCTTAAAAGTTATCAAGACATTGTCAATGTTCTCCTTATTTAGACAAGCTTAAAAGTCACAACAACTTCCGTTAATATCATCTGCATGGAGTATCTGAATGAACTTTATGCCACATATTTTACACGTCTGTCTTTACTTTTATTGCCTTTAGTCAAGTGGAGCTTAGTTCAAAATATCCCTGGCATTTTGCAACACGTTTAACAGACAATTGCAATGGAGAATCAAATATGGTTGGCTTAGCGGTCAGTGCAACGCCTTTACAGCGCCTGGGTTTGAATCCCGCGCTGTCTGTAGGGAGTTTGTACATTCTCCCCAAGTCTGTGTGGGTTTTCCACAGGGGCTCCAGTATCCTCCCACTGTTCAAAGACCGACTGGGGGTGGGGGGTGTAGGTTTCTTCTTTGGCTTGGCTTCGCGGACGAAGATTTATGGAGGGGGTAATGTCCACGTCAGCTGCAAGCTCGTTTGTGGCTGACAAGTCCAATGCAGGACAGGCAGACACGTTTGCAACAGTTGCAAGGGAAAATTGGTTGGTTGGGGTTGGGTGTTGGGTTTTTCCTCCTTTGTCTTTTGACAGTGAGGTGGGCTCTGCAGTCTGCGCCAAGATGGACAGTTTGAGGCGATATCAGCCCACCGGCGGTGGTCAATGTGGCAGGCACCATGAGCTTTCTTTAGGCAGTCCTTGTACCTCTTCTTTGGTGTACCTCTGTCTTGGTGGCCAGTGGAGAGCTCACCATATAAAACGATCTTGGGAAGGCGATGGTCCGCCATTCTGGAGATGTGACCTACCCAGCGCAGTTTGATCTTCAGCAGCGTGGATTCGATGCTATCGGCCTCTGCCATCTCGAGTACTTCGATGTTGGAGATGAAGTCGCTCCAATGAATGTTAAGGATGGAGCGGAGACTATGCTGGTGGAAACGTTCTAGGAGCCGTAGGTGATGCCGGTAAAGGACCCATGATCCGGAGCCAAACAGGAATCTGGGTATGACAACGGCTCTGTATACGCTAATCTTTGTGAGGTTTTTCAGTTGGTTGTTTTAAGTCAGCATGAAGAAAACTGAGGTCCTCCATCAGCCAGCTCCCCACCATGACTACCAGCCCCCCCACATCTCCATCGGGCACACGAAACTCAAAACGGTCAACCAGTTTACCTATCTCGGCTGCACCATTTCATCGGATGCAAGGATCGACAACGAGATAGACAACAGACTTGCCAAGGGGTGTAGGTTAATTGGGTGTAAATTGGGCGACACGGACTCGTGGGCTGAAATAGACTGTTACCTTGCTGTTACATTCAAACATTGTATCTCGGTTACATGAGGGTTCCGTTCTTGGTAACTGTCTGTATGCCAATTTCTCACGTCAGAAACAGCACATCACTCGACATATCTCAGGCCCAAAACTTTGTTTATATTTCTTTCCCTCCTAATAGACGCTGTGGCACCTGCTGAATTTCTCCAGCCCTTTTGTGCACTAACTACAAACACAGGGTCTGCAGGCTTCCTTGTTTCACCATTTATGTTTGCTTAAATCTTTCATTTCATTGAATATTCACCCGAAATCTACTCTTAATTAAACTAATGGGATACATTCTGTATCCAGTTATTAATGAATATCATGGAAAAAATATTATCAGCTTTAAAAATGCATGGGAGAAGTTGTGTAAAGTTCTATTTTCCCACGTCAGGTCATTTGTAAGCTCAAGAATCCCTGTCTTGCAAATCCAAAATCTGAAAGTGCAATTTTAAACTCATATTTTCAATGTTTTACAGAGCACATAACACTTAAAAAGAATTATCATCCATATTCAAATTTTTTAAAGAGCCGGAGGTTTATAATATTGCTCAAGATGGGGAAATACTAACTGAGACTTCATGCAACAAATATTTCCCAAGCAATTTACAGGGATCGTACCTGAGTTCCTATTGGTTCACTTAATGTGGGTTGAGAAGACTGCAAAACAACACACCCCTGGAGAACAGCAGAGATTCAAACCACAGCAGCTCCTCGATTTCTACTTGTAACTGAATCAGAATCAGATTTCATTGTCATGAACATATGTCACAAAATGTGTTGTTTTGTGGCAGCATTACAGGTGTAGAAATTGCTATAAATTACATTTTTTTTTAAACTATACAAATTAGTGCAAAAAAGAGAAAAAAATGAGGTTGTGTCTGTGGTTCACTGTCCATTCAGAAATCTAATGGCAGAGGGGTAGAAACTGCTTTTGTACTGTTGGGTGATCGCCTTCAAGCTCCTGTAACTCCTTCCTGATGGTAGCAGTGAGAAGAGGCCATGGCCGGGGATGGTGAGGGTCCTGGATGACGTAGGCTGCTTTCTTGAGACTCCGCCTCTTAAAAATGCCCTTAATGAAGTGAAGACTAATTCCCATAATGGTGCTTGCCAAATTCACAACTCTCTGTAGCCTTTTCCTGTGTCCTGTGCATTGGCACCTCCATACCAGACAGTGATGCAACCAGTTAGAAGGTCCTCCTCGGTACACCTGTAGAAATTGGCAAAAGGTTTTGGTGATCTACCAAATCCCCTCAAACTCCTTATGAAGTATAGCCTCTGGCAAGCCTTCTTCGTGATTGCATTGATATGATGGTCCAAGGATAGATCTTCAGAGATGTTGACATCTAGGAATTTGGTTTTTTACCCTCTCCACTGCTGACCCCTCAATGAGGACTGGTTTGTGTTCTCCTGGTTTCCCCTTCCTGAAGTCCACAATCTGCTCCTTGGTTTCTCTACCATTAAGTGCAAGGTGGTTGTTGTAACACCACTCAGCTGAACATATTTTTGAAGTTGCTATCAGCTTGTGGGTGCCCATGACATCAAAAACTGCCAATTCGGTCATTACTACAACTACAGGACAAAACTTAGAAATGATTATTGTTGGCCGGCAGCTAATTAATGTAACAGCGCCAATAATTCTGCATGTGGATGAATTGATGGAACAGCGGGAAGCATTGGGATATGGTAAATGTAAGGAAAGTCAGGAGATGAGGAAAATAAATAATAAAGCTAGCAGTTTCATGGTGGAGTTGGTCACTCCCGGGACAACACGATTGACATTCTCTGAAGCGACCATTGCAATCAAAATGACAACTTCGCCCTGGTCCTGGGGAACCTGATAAAATCTTTGGGACAACAGGAAGTGACACTAAATTGACAGCCACTGAATTTATAGGCACCTAGAAATGGGATTTGAAACAGGATTATTAAAAGTTAAATGTCTCCAAACATTTCGATGATTTATATTTAGAATCAAGAAATTATGATAGACCTCAAACTAAATCTTTTAAAGATTTCACAATTAAAAAAACAAGAAAATATAGTGCACATTTCATTAAAAAAAACAAATGAGATATACACTCTGTTATCTCTGAGAACATTTGATTTGCTTCTTATAGATAATTATAACTGAATTATTTTTTTATTTTAAAAATGTGAAGTCAAACTGGCTTTGTGGAGAAATTTAGAATACCATGGTGTGAAAAAGATATGCCTTTATTGTCATGTATAAAAATACAATGCACAGATGCAGTGAAATGTCGTATTTGTTGCATATATAAGATATGCCATAAATCAAATCGATAGATTAAAAAAATAAATTAATTCAAATGTAATGAATATTTCTTATATTGTAGGTTTGGAAAATGCAGACCAACAAAACACTACAAGTGAAGAATAATGTTTCAAGTGAATGGAAACAAAAGTGATAAAGACAGATGTAAAACACAAAAGCCTGCAGGCACCGTGATTGAAGTAAGAGCACATTGCTGGAGAAACTCAGCAGGTCAGTGTAATTTATGTAGCAAAGATAAAGATACCGCATCAACGTTTCGGCCTTGAGCCCTTCCTTCGTTAAGGTACGGGAAAATGTCGGCAGGTGCCCGAACAAAATTTTAGCGGGGGTCGGGGGGGATGTAGGAGGAGGAGTGTAGGGGGAGAAGCACTCTCCCGAAGGCAGGAAGGAGGCAATAGGTAGATAAGGGAGGCAAGCAGAGAGAGGAGGGATGACTCTGTGAATGGAGAGGGAAGGGATGGAGAGCAGGAGGAAAGAAGACAAAGGGAAAGGGGAGGGGAGGGCTAGCAGAGACCGGAGAAGACAATGTTAATGCCATCCGTTGATGAGTGCCCAGCCGGAAAATCTAGTGTTGTTCCACCAGCTCTCCAACCCCTTCCCTCTCTATTCGCAGAGCCATTTTAATTCTTTAAATAATTTTAAAGCATTCCAAACACTGTCATTAAAATGAGGTTTCTGAGCAACAGAATTAAATGAAAGATATAATGCATGCAAATTTACAGTGTTTAATTTCTGGTTGTGCAGGAAGTCATAAAGAAACCAAGCATTGTAATAAGGCCTTTAAGTACTGTATTTTAACAAAAGCCCCAATATACAACTACAACTGGATTGTACTTTGAGCTTTTTTTTTAAATGAATCTGTGGCAGCCGTTTAAATAACAATCTGCAGCAAAACCTTTCACTATACATAAAAAGTACAGAGTCCTATCACAACATAAAACTAGACTGTACTTACTGAAACATTATTTTTCAAAAAGCACAAACCTACATCGTGAGGGCCGGGAAGAGCTTGACAGGAGTGTGGGAAAACTATTTCACACAGCCAGCGCAGCTAATGCAAGTATCACCGTTGGCTTCTCTTACATATTCAGGAGGGTGTATTAAATACTTACCTATATTGTACATACAGTATGCTAACCTGTACAATTCAATTACCCAAAACCAATAATAGGCTAGCTTAACCTTGTGAAAGAATCCCAAAATGTTTACTCATTCTTTACTTCTAAATCCACAAACCTACATCAGAACCTCTTTGACAACAAAGCACAAAGAGAACAGCTCCTTCAGCACGACTGCTCCGTGGCTTAACATTTACAGAGAAAGCTTCATTACTGGATATGACAGAATATCAGGCAATGCAATTCACTAACAGGATTCCTTAAGAGCATTTGCGCAGTACTACTCAAGACGACAGAGGAGGCATCATCTTTAAGTGGCTGCAGAGTCCACTTCAGACTTCATTCAGGGACTCAAGATAATGTTAAGGTTTTCTTTACATCCTCCACAGAAAAATATGTTTTCTGGGAACGGCAGAGGTTCAATCACTATGATTCTTTCACAAAGAGTAGAAAGAAAATACAAACCAATGTTTACATTAATTAGCAGTTAAGAACAAGAGCCTTCCTCAGAGGTTTTAGTGATTTTTTTATATATATATATATATGTGTTTGTGTGTGTGTGTGTGTGAAGCTTCACCATCATTAACCAAAGAGCATTTGTTCTTCAATTTCTTAGAACCATGGGTTCTTTTAAATTGCCATGAGATTTCTCGACTAAAATTAACACAAGCAACTGAAAATAAATTGATGCATTAGTTAAAAAACTATATTATGTTATTCAGCTGGAAATGAATCAGAATCAAGTTTATTGCCAGGAATGAGTCACAAGATTACAGGTGCAAAATTGCCATACAGTTCTGTAAATATAATGTTTAGAAATACGTAATTAGTACAAAAAGAGAAGAAAAAAAAGTGAGATAATGTCTATAGGTTCATTGTCTGTTCAGAAATCTAACAGCAGAGGGGAAGAAGCCATTTTTCTAAAGATGAATGTGTTTCCAGGTTCCTGCACCTCCTTCCTGATGGTATCCGTGAGAAGAGGGCCTGGCCTGGGTGGTTAAGGTCCTTTGATGTTAGAGGCTGCTTTCTTGGGACACCACCTCTTAAAGGTCCTTAATGGAGGGAAGGGTGATGCCCAAGTTTACAACCCTCTGCTGCCTTTTTCTGTCCCCTCCATACCAGTCAGAACTAGTCAGAATGTTCTCCTCGGAACACCTATAGGAACTAGCAGGAGTTTTTGGTGACATACCAAATCCCTTCAAACCCTTCATGAAATATAGCCACTGGATAGACTTCCTTGTGATGGCCCTAGATCTTCAGGAATTTAAAGTTCTTTACCTTCCCCATTGCTGACCCCTCGATGAGGACTGGTTTGTGTTCTCCTTGTTTCCCCTTTGTGAAGTTTACAATCAATTCCTTGGTTGTTGTTGTGAGACCACACACCTAGCTGATCTATACACTTTGTAACACTTTCTTAATTATTTAATCTTGAATGCTGCTAATATGTCTGTAGTTTAATTATCAAAGGAATAATTTGTTCAATAATGATTTTAACAGCTACCTTACCAGCAGTAAATGCAGATAAATGAAGTTCTATTTGCACATAGCACTGGAATCCATTGCTAAGGTAAAGTATCTCCCCCAAGTTCAAAGTTGAAGGAAGAAAATACAACTCTGGTTGGATTTTTAAATTTTTTTAAACAAATGAAGTCTGTCTCAAAAATGTTTAATTAAACATTCATAAAATTTGTTTTAATCATATATTTTATAATGCAAATCAAATATTTTGCTCTTTAAGAATGCAAATTTTTAAATGCCAGTAACTAGCACAAACGGTTGACAAATTATATTTGAGGGAGACAGGCAGCATGTGTCTACGTCATCAGGCTGCACTGTTAGTTGCAATTTATTAGGACACAAAATTGATACACTTGCCTGGCGTTTTTTTCAGTCAATTTTGCCACACTAAAGCCAAAAATAGAACCCAAATCAAACCAAATGCAACAAAACTCAAGCCCTTACGTACAAGTAACAAAATTCAATTCCAGAAAGTTTCCTGATGAGGAAATACTGAACATAAACAAGTAACTATGGGCTACAGATTTGTGGTAGATGAAAGGGTCAGAAGAAAGTTAGGCATTTATTCTGGTTGGTGGAGGCAAAAACGGTAGAAAGTGATCGATGAGTGTTCAATAGTGCCTTTTACACAGCCACTTTGTTCCAGGATATTTGCGATTGTTTTACGCTACGCCTTCTGTGAAAAAGACACCAACACAGAATGGGGGAGGGAGGAGAGGAGTAATTCCAGTCCCAGCATTTTTTCTGGCAGAAGAGGTAGTAACAGTGCTGTATCTCCATCTGTGTAAAAGGGAACCAATTTGGGCAAGGATGTGTGTGCATCATTTTTTTTTAAGTGTAATTACAGGCAAAACATGCAAGTAGGACAATAGGAAAAACATTTTTAAAAATACCACTGTCCTGTTCTCTCTTGGCAGCCTGCAATTACAGTATACAGAAAAGGTAAAAGGCAAAGTCGATCGGCTGACAGTCGTTCACTTGGGGTTTAACCCATCTCGGATGTCTATGCATGCTCCCATAAGTCTGAAATGAGCTGGTGGTGAAATAGTGGTGTATCCTCTACTAGATTCATTGTTTTGTTCAGTGGGTGAAGCACTGATGTGTGGCTGGGAGGAGGATGAGAGATGATTTAATTCATAGGTACATAATCCATGGTTTTAACGGGACAGAAGTGGGGTGGTTGTTGGCCTTTAAAAATATGACTTGATCATTCATCAATAAGATAAAATGTATGAAAAGGTACTGAATATGGAACAATACAGAAGGAGGGTGGGAGTGCTCAGTTACTGAATCTATTCAAGACAGTCACTGACAGACCTTCAGATATTGCATGAGAGATTAGTGTTAAGGAGTGGCATTGTGATAAAAGACCAGTCCCAACATTTATATCACTGCTCCACTCTCAGCTGTCCCCGGGTATCTCTGGTCATCTTGTGCTGAGAGCAAGCTGGTCTGTGGGTATGTCCTCAGTTTGAATAATCTGGAATTACTAAGGTGGTATGTGGGTGGAAAGAAAGTTTGAAACCCACTGTTTTAATCGTACCTAAATGACTCATTATGTGCAGGGTTTCATAACTCCAAATGAAATGGGCCAATGACAATTTTTCTCAAGCAAAATACTTCACTAACAATTGAGTCGAGCACTGATTCTCAACCTGCTCTTCCCACACACATACCACCTTAAGTAATCCTGACTAACCACAGAGCACCGATGGCATAAGGATTACTTAAGGTGGTATGTGAGTGGAAAGAAAAAATTTGAAATCCACTCCTATAGATCAATACTTGCAGTAAATATTCCCATGCTCTTTCATAAATTGTGCATGTGTCTGTTTTAGTCCCACAATTTTCTATTAATGATTGTGTTAATAAAAGTAACATTTGATTGCAAACCCTTGTGTCCAGACTCGTCTCTCTTGAACCTGACACTTTCTCAACACAACAATGACCAGTGCGGGGACTGACAGTGAGCCGTTGGCAGATTATCCCGACAGCCCGCCACCAGCCCCCAACAATAGATGGACTGATGCTGGTGATCCACAGAGCGATGATGATCTCTGTTGGCAATGCTCACCATTATCACCCTAATTTCAACTTCACATACAAGACCCAGAGGAAAAAAAATGAGTCTAACAAGCCATCTAATACTGCATGTTTTACGTGACTCTAGACACCGAAGCTGTTGTGTTTCAAGCCCTGTCTCTTTTGCTCCCAGAATGCCAACTTGCTGTGTAAAGACACAGTGATCCAGCAATAGGCCGCCATTGTTTGGTTCAGTGTAAATGACCAAAACAGGCTTAATACAGGGTTTTCTTTATGGCAATATCACAAGATTTCTGTGTAATAAGCCTAATTGTGTCATTACCTCCAAAACTACAAACATACAAAGGTAGTCTCAATATGTGTGTGTGTGTGTGTGTGTGTGTGATCAATCTTTAAACAATATGACAAGTCAATATTACTCCATCCAACCCACACAATAAAAATGATTGGCTGGCCTTTATTGCAATGGCGTTTATGGGAAAGTTCAAGTTGTCAATCAACTGGCTCACCATGTGGGCAAAGGGGACAACATACACAAGATGGCACATTACATCCTGATCTCTTTAAATCACTCGCAATCTACATCCTTACATTTCTGCCCCATTCTTATTGATGATAACAATCTCCCTCTTTCGATACTGACAACTTTGCCCCTCATCTCCATTTTCAATTTTGAATCACTGATTTCCAGTGGGCACGATTGCTCTCCTCAAAGGTGTCCAGAGTAAGGTTTCAGATTTATTGTATATACAGGACATTACATACAGCCCTAACATTCTTTTTCCCTGCGGGCGAGGCAAAATTATCACTTACTGGTAGTGGAAAATACACGCAACAAATAAAGAAATGGAAACAAACTGAACGTGCATTACAGAGAGAAAAAAAATCAATAAAGTGCAAAAGTAAGAATCCTTAAATAAGTCCCTGATTGAGTTTGTTGTTGAGGAGTCTGATGGTGGAAGGGGAGCAGTTGTTCCTCAACCTGGTGATATGAGTCTTGTGGCACCGACACCTCTTTCCTGATGGCAGCAGCAAGAACATAGCACGTGCTTGGTGATTGCTGCGGCAGCATTCCCTGTAGGTGGACTCACTAGTGGGGAGAGTTTTGCCTTTGATGTTCTGGTCTGTGTTCACTACATTTTACAGGACTTTACACTGAGGAGTATTGGTGGCCCCTTCCCAGAATGCGATGCAGCCAGTCAACACATTTTCCACCACACATCCATAGATATTTGCCAGGGTTTCCAATGTCATATCAACCCTCCGCAAACTCCTGAGGAAGTAGAGGAACTGACGTGCTTTCTTCACGATTCCATTAGTGTGTTGGGTCTAGGAAAGATCCTTCGAGACAGTGATGGCCAAGAACTTAAATTTGCTCACTCTCTCCATCTCTGATCCTCAATAAAATGTCTGGTTTTCCCTTCCTTTTTTTAATTTTTAAAAATTTTTCACACTATGAACCATATTAATCAAAATACACACAAACATTTCCCTCTTGAATATACAGTGTCACTTTCTCCCCTTTTATCCCCCCTCCCTTTCCTCCCTCCTTCTCACCCCCCTCCAAACCCATTAAACATTCAATATATTAAATACAATAAACCCATTAAACAATGTCATCACACAATGAAAATAAACAAGAAAATTGTGTCATCTACCTTTACACAATGGGTCAGTTCATTTCGTCTTCATTTCTATCATTTTAGGGGGTGGAGGTCTGCAGTAAGCCCTCTCTGTTGTGTTCCATGTACGGTTCCCAAATTTGTTCAAATAATGTGACTTTATTTTGTTTAATTATATGTTACTTTTTCCAATGGAATACATTTATTCATTTCCATGTACCATTGCTGTACTCTCAGGCTCTCTTCTGATTTCCAGGTTGACATTATACATTTTTTTGCTACAGCTAAGGCTATCATAATAAATCTTTTTTTGCACTTCATCCAGTTTAAGGCCTAATTCTTTACTTCTTATATTACTTAGATGAAAGATCTCTGGATTTTTTGATATGTTGCTTTTTGTGATTTTATTTAATATCTGATTTAGATCTTCCCAAAATTTTTTCCCTTTCTCACATGCCCAAATTGCACGTACTGTTGTTCCCGTTTCCTTCTTACAGCGAAAACATCTATCTGATACTGTTGGATCCATTTATTTAACTTTTGGGGTGTGATATATACCCTGTGTAACCAATTATATTGTATAATGCGTAACCTCGTATTTATTATATTTCTCAGTTCCAGAGCATAACTTTTCCCATATTTGATTTTTAATCTTTATGTTTAGATCTTTTTCGCACTCTTGTTTGGGTTTATAGCTTATTTCATCATTTTCTTTCTCTTGCAGCTTGATGTACATGTTTGTTATGAATCTTTTAATTATCATTGTGTCTGTAATCACATATTCAAAGCTGTTTCCTTCTGGTAATCTCAGTCTGCTTCCCAATTTGTCCTTTTAAGTAGGTTTTCAGTTGGTGGTATGCAAACATTGTACCGTGAGTTATTCCAAATTTATAGTTCATTTGTTCAAATGATAATAAATTATTTCCCAAAAAACAATTTTCTATTCTTTTAATTTCTTTTCTCTCCCATTCTCTAAAGGAAAGGTTATCTATTGTGAAAGGGATTAGTTAATTTTGCATCATTAATAATTTTGGTAATTGGTAATTTGTTTTTTTCTTTTCTACGTGAATCTTCTTCCAAATGTTGAGCAAATAGTGCAGTACTGGTGAACTTCTATAGTGCACCAATTTTTTTATCCCACTTATAAAGTATATGTTCTGGTACATTTTCCCCCATTTTATCTAGCTCTATCTTGGTCCAATCTGGTTTTTCCCTTGTTTGATAAAAATCTGATAGATATCTTAATTGTGCTGCTCTATAATAATTTTTAAAGTTTGGTAGCTGCAAACCATCTTGTTTGTACCATTGTTAATTTATCTATTGCTATCCTCGGTTTCCCCCTTTCCATAAGAATTTCCTTATTATTCTCTTTAGTTCATTAAAGAATTTCTCTGTTAAGGGAATTGGTAACGATTGAAATAGGTATTGTATCCTTGGGAAGACATGCATTTTAATGCAATTTACCCTTCCTATCAGTGTTAGTGGTAAATCTTTCCAATGTTCCAAGTCATCTTGTAGTTTCTTCATTAATGGCTAATAATTTAATTTGTATAGATGGCCTAGATTATTATCTGGTATAATACCTAGGTATCGGATTGCTTGTGTTTGCCATTTAAATGGTGATTCTTTTTTAAACTTTGTGAAATGTGCATTATTCATCAGCATTGCTTCACTTTTATTTGCTTTGATCTTGTACCCCGATATTTCTCCATATTCCTTCAATTTCTTAATTCTTTTATTGATAATTCTGGTTCTGTTAAGTATTTTATGATGTTATCTGCAAATAGACTGATTTTATATTCCTTCTCTTTTATTTTTACCCCTTTTATTTTATTTTCTGTTCTTATCAGTTCTGCCAATGGTTCTATTGCTAAAGCGAACAGTGAGGGAGATAGTGTTCGTCCCTGCCTAGTTGACCTGCTTAATTTAAATTGGTTCGATATATATCCATTTACTGTCACCTTCGCCATTGGACCCTTATATAATGCTTTAATTCAATTAATATATATGTGATTATTTTGTGTTGTAGGTTGAACCTCTGTAATACTTTGAATAAATAATTCTATTCTACCCTGTCAAAGGCTTTCTCTGCGTTTAGAGCAACAGCCACTGTTGGCGTCTTATTTCCTTGTACTGCATGGATTAACTTAATGAACACAGACATTGTCCATTGTTCGTCTTTTCTTAATAAATCTAGTTTGATCTAGTTTTACTATTTTTGGTACACAGTCAGCCAATCTGTTTGCTAATAGTTTTGCTATTATCTTATAATCTGAGTTAAGTAGAGATATTGGTCTATACGATGCTGGTGTTAGTGGATTTTTCCCCGTCTTTGGTATTACTGTAATTATTGCTGTTTTACATGAATCTGGCAGTTTTGTGTTTCTTCTATCTGGTTCATTACTTCCGGGAAAGAAGGAATTAGTAACTTTTTAAATGTTTTATAGTATTCTATTGGGAGTCCGTCCTCTCCAGGCGTTTTATTGTTTGGTAGCTTTTTTAATATGTCCTGCATTTCCTCTGTTTCAAATGGTTTTATCAATTTGTTTTGCTCCTCTTCTTGCAATTTCGGTAGTTCAATTTTAGCTAAAAACGTCTATTTTGTCTTCTTTCCCTTTGTTCTCAGTTCGGTATAAATGCTCATAGAATTCCTTAAAGTTTTCATTAATCTCCGTTGAGTTATATGTAATTTGTTTGTCCTTTTTCCTTGATGCCAATACTGTTCTTTTAGCTTGATCTGTTTTAAGCTGCCAGGCTAGTATTTTTGTGTTTTTTTTCTCCAAGCTCATACTTCTGCTTTATTTTCATTATGTTCTTCTCCACCTTATACGTTTGTAGTGTTTCGTATTTTATTTTTTTGTCCGCCAATTCTCTTCTTTTTGTTGTATCTTCCCTTGTTGCTAGTTCTTTTTCTGTACTTACTATTTCCCTTTCCAGCTGTTCTATTTCCCGATTATAGTCCTTTTTCATCTTAGTTAACATAAATTTGTCTTTCACTGATTCCATATTTATTTTAAAGTACATTTTAATTTGGCGCTCAATAAATTCTCTAAATTCCTGTCTTTTAAGTAGCATGGAGTTTAATCTCCATCTATATGTTCTTGGTGGGATGTCCTCCAGTTCTATTGCTAATAACAGAGGTGAGTGATCAGATAACAATCTAGCTTTATATTCCGTTTTCCTAACTCTCCCTTGGATATGGGCTGACAACAGGAACAAGTCAATCCTTGAGTATGTTTTATGTCTACTTGACTAATATGAGTATTCCTTCTCCTTTGAGTGTTGTCTCCTCCATATATCCAAAAGTTGCATTTCCTGCATTGATTTAACCATAAATTTGGCTACTTTGTTCTTTCTGCTAGTCTTTTGTCCAGTTTTATCCATCTTTGAATCCAAATTAAGGTTAAAATCCCCTCCTATCAATATATTCCCCTGCGTATCTACAATCTTCAAAAAAATATCTTGCATAAACTTTTGATCCTCTTCATTAGGTGCATAAAGATTGACCAAATTCCAGAGTTCTGAATATATCTGACATTTTAACATTACGTATCTCCCTGCTGGATCTATTATTTCCTCCTCTATTTGGACTGGTACATTTTTATTGATTAATATAGCTATACCTCTGGCTTTTGAATTATATGATGCTGCCGTTACGTGTCCTACCCAGTCTCTCCTTAATTTATTATGTTCCACTTCAGTTAGATGCGTTTCCTGCACGAATGCTATATCTATTTTTTCTTTTTTCAGTAAATTTAATAGCCTCTTCCTTTTGATTTGGTTATGTACTCCATTAATATTTATAGTCATATAGTTCAACATGGCCATCTCATACTCTTTTTACTTCTCATTACCGGTTCCTCACCACCACCTTTCCCCTTTTCCCCATTTTCATTTCTCAGTTTTCCTTTTTTTAAACTCAATGTATGACAAAACTTCTAAAACATAAAATACTTCAACCACTCCCACATCTAAATTTCCCTTAACCCCAAGTTTCCCCCCCCTTTGAGTCGCCCCTTGTCAAGCAACCAGAACTCCCCTCTCCATTCAGACTGCGAACCCGTTCACAAGTGTCAACTGATTTCGCAGTGACCATTATTCTCTCCAAACCAACCCCCTTCAGAAAACTTTTATCTTCACATTAAAACAAAGCTCCCCCTCTTTTCTTCTATTTTTCTTTTTTAACCCCCTCCTCTTTTTTCCCCCTTCTCCCTTATCTTCCCTCCTTTAATTCTTACTTATACATTATTTTTACATCTTTATATGTAGTTTGTCGTCGTTCTTCGTTCTTGTTACATCTCTTCATCTCTCTTTCTGTCTTGCAGGCGCTCTGTAAATTCTTGTGCTTTCTCCAGTTCTGAGAACAGTTTGTTTTGCTCCCCCGGGATAATTATTTAAAGCACCACTGTATATCTTAACATAAATTTATAGCCTTTTTTTGCTGTTAAACTCCCTCCTCTTCTTTAGGAGTTTAACTTATGTATGGATAGAAAAAAATATTTTGACCTTTGTACTCCAGTGGTTTTTTTGTCTTCTCTAATTTTTTTCATTGCCTTCTCCAATATATTTTCTCTTGTCGTGTATCTCAGAAATTTTATTAAAACGGATCTTGGTTTTTGTTGTGACTGTGGTTTCGGGGCTAATGTTCTGTGTGCCCTTTCTATTTCCATTCCTTCCTGCATTTCTGGCATTCCCAGGACTTTTGGGATCCATTCTTTTTTAAATTCTTTCATATTTTTGCCTTCTTCATCTTCCTTTAGGCCCACTATCTTTATACTGTTCCGCCTACTATAGTTTTCCATTATATCCATCTTCTGAGCTAACAACTTATGTGTTTCTTTAACTTTTTTGTCCCTTTCTTCCAATTTTCTTAAGTCATTCACTTCCATTTCTACCGCCATTACACGTTCTTCCACATTTTCTAATCCTTTCCCTACATCTGTTATGACCAGTTCTATTCTACTCACTTTTTCTTCTGTACTTTTCACTTTTCTTTTCATTTCACTAAATTCTAGTGTCAGCCATTCTTTTAATGCTTTCATTTGTTCTTGAAAAAATTTTTTATCTATGTACTGTCCATTCATTTTACCTTCTATTCCTCTGTGCAGAGCTTGATGTTCTCCTTCTGCTTCTTCTGTGTCTGCTCTTGGGTTTGTGTCTTCTATTTCTCTTCCTTGTATCTGTGTCTCTTTTGACTTTCTTGTTGAGCTGCTTGCCTCAGTTTGTTGGGGGTTTTTTCATGGCTTCTTGATGTTGGTCCTCTTCTTCTGGGCTAGTTATCTGTTGGGCCTCCTGCTTCTGTTTTTCTCTCTTTCCTTCCTTTCCCATTGCTTTCCTTTTCTTCCAGCTGGGAGCCCTGCTGTCGGGCATCTCTCAGCTGTTCGTGCTGTGTAGGTTCACTCCACAGCTGGTCCCCCTCCCGTCGGAGTTCTCATTTTCCTTGCTGTACGTAGTTGCGCACCTCGGTTTGGCTCAGTGAGCTATATTTGCAGTCCCGCGGTCGGGAGGTTGTGACCCTGCAGGGTCTCCACTACCCTTGGGGAGCGGGGGTCCCAGCTTCTCGGTGCAGGTAAGTCCTACTCTTCCTGCGTCTTTCCTTCTTTCTTCCCCGTTGTTTTTGATTTTTCTTTCTTAGGTGCCATTTTCTTTCTTTTCTCCACACCTTTATCTTTTATTTGTTGTGTTTTGTGTATCTGGGGCTTTGCTTTTCTTTCACTTTTTTTCTTCTGTTCTGGAGAGGGCTGGTATTCTCCTACCGGCCACTACTGCATCACGTGACTCCTCCCTGGTTTTCCCTTCCTGAAGTCAGCTCCTTGGTTTTGGTGACATTGAGTGCGAGGTTGTTGTTGGTGCACCGTTCCACCAAGTTTTCACTCTCCCATCTGTCTGCTGATTTTTTATACAACCTTCTACTGTGGTTTATCGTCAACGAATTTGTAGCTGGTTTGATGAAACAGGTTCAGTTACGCAAGATACATTTAATGAAAGGCTCGACATGAAGTGGAAACAGCCCAGCACCAACCCTCACCTCCAAGTCAGAGAATCTGTCTCTCAATCAAGACTCAAGCCCAACTATCCAGGCGGGCAAATTATTTAAGAGACAACGTGCAGGATGTTACAAAGAGTAGTTAAAACAGTGCAAGGGCATCATATTTTACCAGTGCGAGAAACTATCCTTGAAACAGGAGGTTCATGCTTTCAAATCCATGCACCTTCTGCCCAAACAGTGTAGCAGTGGTGTTTGGTGTCTGAATACGTTTGACTGTTCTTGAATATTCTTGAATATGCTGTAATTATTTGGCATCTACTGCTTTCCCTTGCAGAATGTTATTTTTTGAAGTTCTTCCTCCTTCGAATTAAAAAGTGGCCTTTGAGACGCTGTGTATGATTTCCCTGACATAAAACATCAACTCTCACAGTCTCCACTCTCACTCCTTCTCCTCTGCACAATCCCCCCCCCCCTCAATGATGACAACCCAATGTTCTCTCCCCACAGACGCTGCCTCCCGTGCTGAACATATTTGCATGATCTCACTTTCTTCCCTCCCCAGACCATCAGGGGACGGAATTGTTACGACTGGAGACAAAAGGTAAATTGTCAGTTCAAATGGAGAGGTGAAAACAAGGAAGTGTCTGCACACACTGGGGGGTTGAAGTGAAAAGACGCGAAGGCTGGAGAAGCTCAGCAGTGTCCTGCAGAGAGCAATGATGTGGAGATCAGCGTTTCAGACTGGCTGAAGGGGCACAAGCTCCTTTATCTTTGCTTACATCCCCTCTTTGACCAGCTGAGTTTTTCCAGCCTTCGTGTTTCCAGTGACAATGCAGCGCTGGGGATGGAAGGGAACCTTTGGTTCCTTGCTCTTGCCCCACCTTGGAGCCCCGCAAGACTCTGGGAACGTTCCGCACCCCCCACGCGTTTTAAAAAGGACCGACTTTCGGACTGGCCATGGGGGTGGCTGCAAGGTGAGTGCTGATTAATGACTGGGCCTGGGGAGAGGAGAGGGGGGCCTGGGGAGAGGAGAGGGGGGCCTGGGGAGAGGAGAGGGGGGCCTGGGGAGAGGAGAGGGGGGCCTGGGGAGAGGAGAGGGGGGCCTGGGGAGAGGAGAGGGGGGCCTGGGGAGAGGAGAGGGGGGCACTGGGGAGAGGAGAGGGGGGCACTGGGGAGAGGAGAGGGGGGCACTGGGGAGAGGAGAGGGGGGCACTGGGGAGAGGAGAGGGGGGCACTGGGGAGAGGAGAGGGGGGCACTGGGGAGAGGAGAGGGGGGCACTGGGGAGAGGAGAGGGGGGCACTGGGGAGAGGAGAGGGGGGCACTGGGGAGAGGAGAGGGGGGCACTGGGGAGAGGAGAGGGGGGCACTGGGGAGAGGAGAGGGGGGCACTGGGGAGAGGAGAGGGGGGCACTGGGGAGAGGAGAGGGGGGCACTGGGGAGAGGAGAGGGGGGCACTGGGGAGAGGAGAGGGGGGCACTGGGGAGAGGAGAGGGGGGCACTGGGGAGAGGAGAGGGGGGCACTGGGGAGAGGAGAGGGGGGCACTGGGGAGAGGAGAGGGGGGCACTGGGGAGAGGAGAGGGGGGCACTGGGGAGAGGAGAGGGGGGCACTGGGGAGAGGAGAGGGGGGCACTGGGGAGAGGAGAGGGGGGCACTGGGGAGAGGAGAGGGGGGCACTGGGGAGAGGAGAGGGGGGCACTGGGGAGAGGAGAGGGGGGCACTGGGGAGAGGAGAGGGGGGCACTGGGGAGAGGAGAGGGGGGCACTGGGGAGAGGAGAGGGGGGCACTGGGGAGAGGAGAGGGGGGCACTGGGGAGAGGAGAGGGGGGCACTGGGGAGAGGAGAGGGGGGCACTGGGGAGAGGAGAGGGGGGCACTGGGGAGAGGAGAGGGGGGCACTGGGGAGAGGAGAGGGGGGCACTGGGGAGAGGAGAGGGGGGCACTGGGGAGAGGAGAGGGGGGCACTGGGGAGAGGAGAGGGGGGCACTGGGGAGAGGAGAGGGGGGCACTGGGGAGAGGAGAGGGGGGCACTGGGGAGAGGAGAGGGGGGCACTGGGGAGAGGAGAGGGGGGCACTGGGGAGAGGAGAGGGGGGCACTGGGGAGAGGAGAGGGGGGCACTGGGGAGAGGAGAGGGGGGCACTGGGGAGAGGAGAGGGGGGCACTGGGGAGAGGAGAGGGGGGCACTGGGGAGAGGAGAGGGGGGCACTGGGGAGAGGAGAGGGGGGCACTGGGGAGAGGAGAGGGGGGCACTGGGGAGAGGAGAGGGGGGCACTGGGGAGAGGAGAGGGGGGCACTGGGGAGAGGAGAGGGGGGCACTGGGGAGAGGAGAGGGGGGCACTGGGGAGAGGAGAGGGGGGCACTGGGGAGAGGAGAGGGGGGCACTGGGGAGAGGAGAGGGGGGCACTGGGGAGAGGAGAGGGGGGCACTGGGGAGAGGAGAGGGGGGCACTGGGGAGAGGAGAGGGGGGCACTGGGGAGAGGAGAGGGGGGCACTGGGGAGAGGAGAGGGGGGCACTGGGGAGAGGAGAGGGGGGCACTGGGGAGAGGAGAGGGGGGCACTGGGGAGAGGAGAGGGGGGCACTGGGGAGAGGAGAGGGGGGCACTGGGGAGAGGAGAGGGGGGCACTGGGGAGAGGAGAGGGGGGCACTGGGGAGAGGAGAGGGGGGCACTGGGGAGAGGAGAGGGGGGCACTGGGGAGAGGAGAGGGGGGCACTGGGGAGAGGAGAGGGGGGCACTGGGGAGAGGAGAGGGGGGCACTGGGGAGAGGAGAGGGGGGCACTGGGGAGAGGAGAGGGGGGCACTGGGGAGAGGAGAGGGGGGCACTGGGGAGAGGAGAGGGGGGCACTGGGGAGAGGAGAGGGGGGCACTGGGGAGAGGAGAGGGGGGCACTGGGGAGAGGAGAGGGGGGCACTGGGGAGAGGAGAGGGGGGCACTGGGGAGAGGAGAGGGGGGCACTGGGGAGAGGAGAGGGGGGCACTGGGGAGAGGAGAGGGGGGCACTGGGGAGAGGAGAGGGGGGCACTGGGGAGAGGAGAGGGGGGCCTGGGGAGAGGAGAGGGGGGCCTGGGGAGAGGAGAGGGGGGCCTGGGGAGAGGAGAGGGGGGCCTGGGGAGAGGAGAGGGGGGCCTGGGGAGAGGAGAGGGGGGCCTGGGGAGAGGAGAGGGGGGCCTGGGGAGAGGAGAGGGGGGCCTGGGGAGAGGAGAGGGGGGCCTGGGGAGAGGAGAGGGGGGCCTGGGGAGAGGAGAGGGGGGCCTGGGGAGAGGAGAGGGGGGCCTGGGGAGAGGAGAGGGGGGCCTGGGGAGAGGAGAGGGGGGCCTGGGGAGAGGAGAGGGGGGCCTGGGGAGAGGAGAGGGGGGCCTGGGGAGAGGAGAGGGGGGCCTGGGGAGAGGAGAGGGGGGCCTGGGGAGAGGAGAGGGGGGCCTGGGGAGAGGAGAGGGGGGCCTGGGGAGAGGAGAGGGGGGCCTGGGGAGAGGAGAGGGGGGCCTGGGGAGAGGAGAGGGGGGCCTGGGGAGAGGAGAGGGGGCCTGGGGAGAGGAGAGGGGGGCCTGGGGAGAGGAGAGGGGGGCCTGGGGAGAGGAGAGGGGGGCCTGGGGAGAGGAGAGGGGGGCCTGGGGAGAGGGGAGGGGGGCCTGGGGAGAGGGGAGGGGGGCCTGGGGAGAGGAGAGGGGGGCCTGGGGAGAGGAGAGGGGGGCCTGGGGAGAGGAGAGGGGGGCCTGGGGAGAGGGCGGGGGGCCTGGGGAGAGGGGAGGGGGGCCTGGGGGGAGGGGGGCCTGGGGGGAGGGGGGCCTGGGGGGAGGGGGGCCTGGGGGGAGGGGGGACTAGGGGGAGGGGGGACTGGGGGGGGGGGGAGAGAGGGGGGTCCCGTCTCCTGAGGCAACGCTCCGCTCTGCTGCACCCCCCCCCCCAAGAAATGCCACGCCCAGGTCATTAGTGCTCGAGGCGAGGGCTGATTTTTGCCCCCGGCTGCAACGAGAGCGTCGAAGTCCAATCTGAGCGCGGCTCCACCAATCGTCCCCGTGTCCTCGGCGCTGAACGAGGCGACTCAGATGACCGCACGCAGAATTAAATGGGAAGGCGGCACAAGTTTGCAAGTCGATGGGAAATGCAGGAGTGGCGGGTGCGTTGCAACAACAAGTCGCTGCATTTATTTTTGCAAGCTTGCAAAGGACTTTCTTCTCTTTTGCAAATTCGTGCACCGGCCCAACGTTGTGACTAAGCCCCCCCCCCCCCCATTCATTTCGTGCTTTAAAGAGCAATGCTCTCCATCCAAATCGCACGCATCTCCGCTCATCAATGCAACGCATTTAAATGCTTTCTCTCGCTCTCCCCCCACCCCCACTTGAGCAGCGGCTTACGTAAAAGCACAAGCACCTCGATCCGTTTGCAAAAAAGCCCTCTGAGCTCAGTAATCGGAATGCAAATACGTCAGAGACCAGCTGAACAGCGCAAAAAAAAACCCCAGGCTGCAAAATGCAAATTCGGTGTGTTCAGCTAAAACAGGAAATGCAATCAGCCCTGCAAGCCTTGAAACTTCTCACTGAGGCTGCAAAGCTCAAGGTGCATCAATGCATTTTGCATAAAATGCTGATGTCTTTGCATTCCCCTCAGAGATCGCCCCATATATCGGTGCAAACCTTACCTCCTTTTGACAGCGACATTTTTTTTTTCCTTTTTCTCCCCCCTTGCTGGGAAGGGAAGGGGGAGGGGAATCACAAAAGACTTTGCCTTTTCAGCTTTGCAACAAAGATGCAAAAAGAAAATTGCTGCCTCCCAGTTTTAATCCACCTGGGAATCCTGACCGATTTTTTTTTTGCAGCTGCGAGCTGTGCAGAGGGACTGGCCGGTTGCACGGCACGGAAGCAAGCTGCAAACTGCTGAAGGTTTGCAATTGCAAAAAGCCGTTTCGGTAATTACGGAGCTGCAGCTACATGATCGGCCCGGAGCTCAGTTCACCAGCTCCAAACTTCTCAGCGTGTCATCGCGTTCTTCCTGCTGAAGACGGCATTCTGGGAATTGTAGTCCGGCTGCAGAAGGAGCCTTGCTCTCCCACTGGAGGGTGGCCAGGGGAGGGGTGAATGAATAGATTCCTTGAAATACATTTAACACCCTCACACAGCAAGACTGGAATAGATATTGTGCAGACTGGGTCTTTGTTCATTGGAGTGTAGAGGGGGATTTAATAGAGGAGGGGGCTGGAGAGTGAGGGTAGGAGAGATTGGAGCAAGGGTTAGGGGGCAAAAGTTTAGAAGTCACATCAGAGGGAGCTGGTGGCTGTGGAATGACCCTCCGGAAGACGTGGTCGCAGCAGGGTCAATTTTGTCATTTAAGAGGAGGTTGGGTGAGAGGGGGTTGGAGGGTTCTGGGCAGGGAGCAGGCAGGTGGGACTAGTGGTTAAATCGGTGCGGACTGGAAGGGCCGACGTGGCCGTACTGTCATTGTTATGCACTTGGAGTGATTGTGGATGGATCCCATCAATATCTGTTGGCAATCCATGAATTGTCTTCAAGTTTGTGCTTTTTTTAGACAAAGTGAGGTCGTGTCTATGGTTCATTGTTCATTCAGGAATTGGATGGCGGAGGGGAAGAAACTGTCCTTGTGTCGCTGAGTGCTCGTCTTCAGGCTCCTGTACCTCCTTCCCGATGATAGAGGGTATGGCCTGGGTGGTGAAGGCCCTTGAGGATAGAGGCTGCTTTCTTAAGACACCATCTCTTGTAGATGTCCTCGATGAAGTGAAGACTGGTGCCCGTGATGTCGCAGGCCAAGTTAACAACCCTCTGCATGTCCTGAGCATCAACGCCTCTGTACCAGACAATGATGCAACCAGCCAGAATGTGGGTGCTGCAATTCTCAATCAGGTGATTAAATAAAGTGACTAATATTGTGTTGAATGCATCTTCTGCCCTACTTGATATTCATTGCTTACATTATGAAAATGTTTTCAAAAGTGTTAATGGAAGTTGTAAAATGCCACATCAGTTTCCTGTCAAACATTTGGTTTGATCAATTAATTCATTGGAAACAAAACCTAAGGTAATATAATTTTTTTTCTATACAATGTAAAATATGTTTATTATTTAGGCATTGGTGTCAATCTGGATCCAAATTCTCACAAGAGTGAATTGCATTTCAGTATCCATTCACTTCCATAAGGGTAAAATAGGTGCTTGTTCAGTCAGTATCTTTTACATGTTTTCTGTTGGCAGAGGAGAGTTGAAAATTGGCTTCGGTTGGGAACAGGAAGTGAGAGTTGCAAGAGAGCAATTTGTATCCTCATAAAAATTGTATCAAAAAGATATTGCTTCCCAAAGGAACGGCAATAAAATGGAAATGCTGTACAGTAATAGTAAGAAAGCAGAAATATCAAAGTTGTTGCTATGGAGATTGTTTCATAGTTGAAATCAAAGTCAATATTAGATTTTTAGATCACACCTTTTCAAATTCTCTATTACCTTGGTCATATGCACGATTTATTTTAAAAAATCAGGAGAGGCCTGAATTTATGGAGAACGTTGCTGGTAAAAATCTAAAAGACCATTCTTATCAAGGTACACACATCATTCTGTATATGAAATTGTTACAAGTATATTGTGACATTAAAGCAGCATGACTGCAGATAAGAAATAATGACAATTAACATCTGTTTACTGATTTTTCCAACCAGTTACCTCCTGGACCATGAAATAGGATTCGATGTGATCTCTTATCACATCAAGAAAAAGAATCGTCGATGTTTCAAGATGCTGATTCTTACCCAAAACATTCTTCTCCCGCTCCACAGATCGCTTTTCTCCGGATTCCAACGTCTGCAGTCTCTTGTCTGTATATACAATGTAAGAGTTGAATTAAACTGGTCTATTTAATGCCACAGTGGTGTATAACGAACATTAAAATTATTTTAAAATTTTTTTGGAGCATCCACAGAGATTTCATTTTGAGTAAACTTTGGAAAGAAGGATGAATAATTAATCGAGGGTTGTCAACAAGCCCATTCTCAAGATTCTGAATGAAGACATTCCCGTCAAACTGAGATTCAGTATTTAGAGGTTTAAGCTTTTAAAATTGAAGGAAATCATATTGTAGTGTTCCTTTTAAAGTACTATTATTAGTAAATGGTAGTTATGTACAATAATTAACAACACTAGAGCCATCATTGAATGTCATTTAAGCAGTTTAGCTAATTGGGATGTTTTGATTTTAGAAACAAAATCTGCTGGAGGAATTCAACAAGGTCGAGCACCATCAGTGGGAGAAAAATTATTTTTAAATTTAGACATACAGCAGGGTAACAGGCCCTTTTGGCCCATGACCCCATGCCGCCCAAACACTCCCAAATGACCTACAGCTCCAGTTCATTTTGAAGGGTGGGGGAAACCAGAGCACCCGGAGGAAACCCACGCAGAACTTACAGACAGCAACAGGTTAGAATTCCGGCCGTTGGTGCTGTAACAGCATTGCACAAACCGCGTTGCCCTTTAATTGTTAAAGTTTCCGATAGAAACACGGAGTTTTTGTTGCGTTTATTCCGAATCTGGATGTCACTGGCAAAGCCAGCACTTATTGTCCATCCCTGATGGTCTGCAAACTAAGTGAGGTGTCGTGAAGAACAAGAATCAACTGCTTCGGTGGCGTGGAGTAACTTTACGTCAAACCAGGCAAAAAATGGCAGATAATCCTTCTGAAAGGATATCGGTGAACGAGATTGGGTTTTAATAATGGAGTGAAACATGAAAGTATGCAGACACTGTGAATGACTCCTCGTTTGCTTTATTATTGTTTTAGGTTCGGGATTAATAACTGAAATTCCAAGCTGCCACAGAGCGAAGTCAAATCTCTCGCTTTCATCCCGACCCACAAACAGACCTTTCAGTTGAGGCAGAGCATTTCCTGTACATCATCCGACCTAATCTATTCCATTTGGTGTGGGGTCTGCATCAGTGAGGCCAAATCAGATTGGGCGACCGCTTCACTGAGACCTGTGCTCTGTCTGTGGGCCTTGGCTTGAACCCCCACTAGTCAACCATCCCCACACTGAGACATCGGTCCTCTGCCTCATCCATTGCCAACATGAGACCAGACACAAACAAGAAACAACACATCGTATTCAGCCTGAACCTAGAGGCACTTTTCTAATTTCAGGTGCATCCGGTTCCACGGTTTCCATCTCTCCTTTATCCACAACTGTTCATACTTTTCTCTCTAATTCTCCACCCCCACCACTACATTGATCTCTCCCATATCTGCCTCTCCATCTCTCTTACCCTGTCCAATATCTTTTCACCTCCAATTTGATGCAGACCACCCGAGATCCTGAACTTTTCAAAAACTCAAACCTTTTAAAGTCGGCTTTTGTGTGCGTGCGCACGCTTGACTGCCACAGATGGGCAGCAACAGCATGCAACTATTTTATTTTTCTTTCAAGCTGCTCGTTTTGATAAATGAAGCCTGCTGCATTTGCTAATGAATAAACTATCAAAATTTACCTGTTCATCTCTTCTTTATTCCTCCTTAAATTTGAATTTTAAAATTATTGCTGGAAAAGCCAGAAAATCCAAACTGCCATAATCCCCGAGCAGTCTGGATTTTCATAAAGTAGGAGGAAGTGATAAAGACTTCCAGCCTGAAACAATGACTGACCCTTTCTGCCCACATATGCTGTTGGACCCACTGAGTTATTCCATCAGCCCATTTTCCTAAAAACTATCTTCCTGTGTATTAGTTATATTTGAGACCAAAAATAGTTCACGATAATTTATTGATTCCTTAAGTGCAATAGAAAAGATAGGATTACTATACTGACATAAAACATTAACTCATTTTCTCTTCCACACCTGTTTCCAATGTTCACTGTTTTAGCCCACCTCACTGACAAAAGAGGAAAAACCCAACACCCAACCCCAACCGCGTCTGCCTGTCCCGCATCGGACTTGTCAGCCACAAACGAGCCTGCAGCTGACGTGGACATTACCCCTCCATAAATTTTCATCCGCGAAGCCAAGCCAAAGAGAGACAATAAAATATGGCCCCTGTATTGAGAGTGGATGTTCAGTGCTTTAAAGCATGGTAGAAAGTCCTTCTTCATGCCATGGAAAAAATACTTTCTTTTAAAATATGATTTTTTGAGATTTCTGATTCATTAATATTTTAAAATAAATTTAAAGGTGGCAATAAATTTATATTTAAGCTGAGTTGTGTGCTGTTGAAATTTTTTTTAAATTTAGACATAAAGCATGATAACAGGCCCTTCCAACCCAAAAGCCCATGCTGCCCCAAAGACAGCAGCACCCAGAGGAAATCCACACGCATATGGGGAGAATGTACAAACTAGTAAGACAGCTCTGGATTTGAACCCAGGTCACTTGCACTGTAAAAGTGCTGCATTAACTGCTAACAGTTCCGCCCCTATTAATATAAATAAAAAGCATGTAAAGTGAAAGAATAATTGTGGACCTTTCCTGTGAAATATTACACCAATCGTTCTGAGTAAGGGTGGTAACTGGGTACATCCTCAGGAAGTTGCATATTTTGAATCTGTCAAATAATCATTCAGAAATACAAGGGATTTTCCACATTTACAAACTTCTGAGGGTTGTTCAAAATGTTATAAACTACTTGGCCATTATTAAATATCTTGTCAAGCAGTCAGCCGAGAGTTTAGCGTTATGTGGCAGCAGAGCTGTGAGTCCCTTCAAGAGTGTCTGATGGTTGTAGTTGACTTTGCTTCGACCATAAGCAATTTCACAATCATGGTGCCATATAGCATGGAAACAGGCCCTTCAGTACATTCAGTCAACACCCTCAAGCTCCACTGACACAATCACATTTTCCCCCACCCTTCAACTCTGCCCAGATTCTACCTCCACCACAGATCTTTACCGACATGCTGGAGGCAATTTAAAGTGGCCCAATTAACCTTCTGACTGCCGTTTTCATCCATGTGTCCTATTAACAGTGGCATTGGTGGGATGGGGTAAATACAAGAGCAGGGTGGTGAAAGTGGAACCGAGAGATGAAGAAGCAAGCACGAGGGAGGGGTGTACAACCCAGTTCTACTTACTTTATTGGCAAGTTCAGTGTAAATAGTGCAGCTGTCTGTCAGTTACACAAGATTAAAGGGGTAAACAAGTCCAGAGAGGAACTGGAGTCGGTTTTCAGAAATATAACATTTAATTTTAAAGTAATTATCTTATTAAAAATGTTTCTGATTTTGGTCTTATAACAGGATGGGTGACAAGTAGATTGAAGGCTGGCAAGATCAAAAGTAATAATTCAGGGAGCTGACAACTGGTTGACTTTTGCCCCTACTCTTGTATGTTCCCTCATGTAGAGGGGTCAGGCGAACTAAAATGAACAACGTCTGAAGAGAATAATGTTGGTTCACGTTTAACCAATGGTCAGTGTGTTGAAGATCTGTTTCAGTTTTGTACAACTCGAGAAACCTGCACAGGTTAAAGAAACCTAGTGCTCGTCTGAGCACAGTAACAAACCCACATCAAACCGAAGAAATAATAACAATAATGTGTGGGGATAGTCGAACCTGGCTTAGGTATTCATAAAGTAATTTGAGGAAAGAACAGAATGAAATACAAAGGAAAATAGTTGAATGTAAATTAGCAAACTGTTCCTATGTAATCCCAGATCTTGTAACAAGGGAACATTGTCTAACACATGAACAAATCAATTACTACTTTCGGCAATTCTGTTAGATTAACGTCTTCTGCTGCCATCAATAAGTTATCTATGCTTGGATCTGAATAGAAACGTGCATTATCCTCAAAACAGCACAAGAGGGAGACATTTTTCACGTTAAATGGGAAACCTGAATCTTGTACTGTATAGGCAAATGTTGGGTCAAGAATGACAGCTCATGGAACAGTGAAGGAAAAGTTGAGTTTCAACACAATGCCTGTAAAAATAGAGTAATTCTCAATCTCCACAGTTCTTCTACGATTTGCCCACAGAACACCAGTAACTTGTATATTTCTTTACTACCTGAGATCTTCAAAACTCGGCAGACCAGAAACTGGCAGTGACAAGAAAAATGTGTGTGTGTGGGGGGGGGGAAGCTAAAGGAATAATTGGAGATATACATTTGGGCAGAGAGAAGGCAAGATGGTTGCAAACATCCAGAATTTTAGCCTGATCATTGGGGGAATGCTGCAAACAGTCGATGAATAAAATTGACACAGATTGGGATGTGGAGATATTAGACTCAGAGGAGATTCTTAACAAACTGATGTATAAACAGGAGATCAAAATTATATTAGGAAGTACATATAGAGGGAAACACTAAAGATTGTTCAACGTATCAACTCCCAATGAGATAACCACAGATTTGTCTTGTTAGAAGAATTGTTGGAAGCAGATGTGGCGACAAAAATGACACTGTGATCCGAGTAAGAGAATGAACAGTTGAGCCTGGAACCAAGCTTCCCCATCTCTTGACTTGCCAACTGGAAAAATGCAACATAGTTTTGGCTCGTTCCATTTGATCATCAATTATGCCATTAGAGATTGATCCAAAGGCCTTTTGCCTTGGGAGCCAGGGTAGAGTGAAAGCATCAGCAGGCATACAGAAACTGAGCTACAAGATGGCACTCAATTCCAGGGTTTTTTTTTTTAAAAAGGTGTGAAATAAAGTAACTCCATTAGATGGAGGCCAGGAAGGAGAGAAAAACATTTGTGGAAATGTCAGGGTGAGGATCAAAAACAGCTACAGAAGCTTGAAATGTGTAGAACAAAAACAGCAAATGCTGGTTACATGCAACAGGTCAGATGGCATCTGTGGGAGAAATTAACATTTCAAGTTGAAGACCCTTCATCTGAATTGGGATGGACTCGAAGCAAGTTAAGCTGCAGACAGGGTCGGGTAGTGGAGAGGTCTCCAATAGGCTAAACAAGGTTATCAATAAGCTATTTACCTGTACTTTTAAAAAAAAAATTAGACATACTGCATAAGAACAGGCCCATTTGGCCCTTGTGCCAGTGCTGCCCAATTACGCTCAATGGGCCTACAACCCCTGTATGTTTTGAACGGTGGGAGCACCAGAAGGAAATACACAGAGAGAATGGACAAACTCCTTACAGATAGCGCTGGATTTGAATCCAGGTTGTTGGCACTGTAACAGCATTGCTCTAACCGCTATGCTAACCATGCCTTCTGATCGAGTGCACAGCATTTGATCTCTTCTATATTGGAGCTCAACTCAAATTGGGCAACTGGTTTGCAGAATACCAACAGGTGACCTCAAGCTTCCAGTAGGCCAGCACTTTAATTCCCCATCTCACTCTGTGGCCTCCTGTGCAGTCACAATGCTAGAGGAAGAGTATTACATTTCTATCTGGCCACTTTGCACCTTTCTGGACTCAATATTTGTATTCCACACAAGTTCACTGACTGCATCAATTCACCAGTTTAAGTTGGATAAGCTTGTTTGTTATTATCTCTCTTCTTCCTCTGGAAGTGGAGGGCATGCCCAGGGCTGACCTACCAGGCACATCTACCTGTTCTGCATTTTGCAACCCCCTACATCACTTTCGTTAGAATCTCTTGTACAGATTGGCCTGATAGCATTTACAGCTTATCCCCATGGATCCCCCCCCCCAACCACCTACCAGACATCATCCTCCTCCTCCCTTCAGCTCAAACTTCCTAGCTCTGACAAAGATTTTCCGACCTGAAACAACAACTCATTTTTATCTTCCTACCAACCCACTGAATATTTTGATAATTTTCTGATTATACCAAGATTGCTAATACTAATTGGAAACTTAAGACCCTAAATAGGTGATCAAAATAATTTGGTGGCAACAGAATGAATTCACAAATGAGAAGGGACAGGACATACAAGTAGAAATCAGTGAATGGGCAGAAACAAGAACCTACAATGCAGATCCAGAGAGAACCCATAGAGGGAGTAACTGATTACAAGATCGAGGAGGGACAAGATAATAAGGTCTCTGGGATCATTGATAACAGCCCATGCAGCAGACCATGATTTTTGATAAGATGGTGCTGGTTTTATTAATGGAAATCAGTGCCTTAATGGGCGACAAAAAATGTCAGGGTTTCTTGAGACCAAAAGAAAAAACATGCATTTTTGGAGTAAGGTGTTGCGAAAGACAAGTTAGACAAAACGGCTATGTGAAGATACGGGTTATAGTTACAGGTGTTTGGATCTCAAATGCAGAGGAGAGAAGGAACAGATGGAGTACTGGTTTTAACAAAAAAGGTCCCCCATCTTAAGGATTGAAAGTGAAATGGTGTTGGAGGTAATGGTTGGCCTTCATGGAGCATAATTATTCTGCTCAGAAAGGATGTTCTGGGAGTCATATAGGAAAATCATGTAAATATTGTAGGTTAGGATTTGAAATCTTAATTTTATTCCTAGTTTCAATTTTAAAAATTTAAACTTCAATTTTATTAATTTAACAAAATTTAAATGTGGAGATACAAAGACATACAGCACGTTAACCAACCATTTTGGCCCACGAGTCCATGCCACCCAATTAACCACATTTCAAACAGTGGGAGAAAACTGGAGCCCCTGGGGAGAACACAGAAACTCCTTACAGACAGAGTGAGATTCGAATGCCGGTCCCAATCACTGGGGCTGTAAAGGCTTTGTAGTGACTGCTATACCAACCGTGCCGCACATAAATTCTTCCAGATGCTTGTGCAAAACAAAAAAACACTCATGACCAAGAAGGCAAACATTAAAAACTCTAAAACTAAACATCTTATTAGTCTCATTTCTTTAAGATAAGAAACTCTTAACATCAATACAATATAATCTATTATTAAAATGTGGAGTACCTTGGATGTAATTATATAATTTAAGTGTAATGTATCCTTTTCAATTTTAACACATATCCATATGTACTCTATTTTTGGATGTGAAATTTCAACGTTATTGAAAAAGATAAACAAGTCTGAGCCAGCTTTGGGAATCAACTGTCTACAACGACAGGTTAACCATAAATTCTTCACTCACTCATGCCTGTGAGGAGGGATTATTTTTTACCCAGTTATAACAGAGGTACAGAATACATCCCTGGTGAGA
Source organism: Narcine bancroftii (assembly GCF_036971445.1). Taxonomy (NCBI): domain Eukaryota; kingdom Metazoa; phylum Chordata; class Chondrichthyes; order Torpediniformes; family Narcinidae; genus Narcine; species Narcine bancroftii. Next base: position 358,071,659 of record NC_091471.1, on the reverse strand, counting down.
AAGGAAGAAAACCTCACATTTAATTGTTGCAATCTACATAGACTGAGAGGTGGAAGGCCAAAGAGTCAGTTTTCTGTGCTGTAGTGTTCCATGGTTCTCTGAATTGATCTATATTCATATTCTTTGAAGGTCTAAATTAACATACCTAGGTTCTATGATGCGGATATCTTTTTGTAGTAAAAAATGCATCTTAATATAACTTGTACCTCCGATGATGTTGGGACCTGGCCATTGCCGGACCTCAGAAAATGCCGAAAAACAGAAATCGACCCCTAAGGGAATCCCCAATGTAAACCTATCAAAGGTAGAACAAAGCATAAAACAGGAAATAATACTGTGGGGCAGCACAGTTAGTGTAGTGGTTAGTGCAACGCCTTTATATTGCCAGTGATCGGGACTGGGGTTCGAATCTTGCACTGTCTGTAAGGAGTTTGTACTCACGGCAGCAGATTCAAACGTGCCAGACCATGGGAGTTGCTGGAACACAGATAAGAGATACAACCTGTAATGGCCCCAATATAATCATAGCCATATTAAAGTATGCCTCCTGGTCTCCAATTCAGAATTGCAAATTATAGACATAGATATGTTTTTTTTTTACAGTCAATGGCAGTTGATTTTTGTATTTATTCATTTATATCTACAAAGATTGCATCAGTGTTTCTTTTTCATTTTACAAAGCTATTGTCATTTGGTCATATTCGATAGCCACCCTAATTACCTCCAATGGACGCTGTGAGAATTCAGAATTGCAAATTATAGACATAGATATGTTTTTTTTTTTACAGTCAATGGCAGTTGATTTTTGTATTTATTAATTTATATCTACAAAGATTGCATCAGTGTTTTTTTTATTTTACAAGGCTATTGTCATTTGGTCATATTCGATAGCCACCCTAATTTAAAGAGCGATGATGTCGACAGAGCATCTTCATCTTGAAGAGCAGCCAGCTGATGAAATAAGGCGCCAGGCTTCAGACTTTCATCTTCTGTGACCGACATGGCAAGCACCTGCAACAAAAAGAACACAAGAATTTAAAGTACCAACTTCTATGTACATTTAAACACCAAAGGTACAATATTTATTATCGTTAGGGGAACCGGCCAATGCTCACAGCAACTCTGCTTGCCTCACAGCAGACAAACGTTGATGTACATACTTTTTCCCCCAAAATTATTTTTAATATACAAATTTTTTTTTAAATACACAAGATAAATAAATGATAAAAATAATACATTTTTTTGCATTATTACGTGACAATAAAAGGTACCCTGAAGAAAGAAACAGAGCAAATAAGACCATTCATTATTCACAACTATTCCAACAACGCCTGCTACATGAAATATCCAGTTGTAATTCAGTGAAGATTTTTCTTCCCAAGATTAACTGGCTCATTATAAATCATCTTTCTTCCTTCCCAAATCAGTAAGCTCAATTAGATTTTCAATATCTTGCACTTTGCTCCCCAAATAAAGATTGTTCATAGAGGGAGCATGTGTATCAATTGCTAGACTGGTTCAGAGAGATTTCTCTTCAATGTTCAGTGGGATCATTATTATACTATTCACTGCCTGTGGTTTAAGAAACTAAGTAACATACTATCACCACTGTTCTCTAAATAAAAACACACACAATAGAATTCAATGATGTGACATGATGCAGGGTCATTTTTGGACTAAAAGAGACCACACACAGTTAATAAGTTCATGTAAGAGATCCTTCTATCATTTACAAAGTAGTGAAGGCCATCACTCAGTGTCTATTAATGACATTAAAGGCAATTAAGGCTAGATTAGTTCTGGTCAGTCACAGCTGTTCACCTGACAGAATAACTGAGACACGAAACCCATTTGGCTCGAACTGAAATTTCCATTGGCTGAAGGTAACAAACAGAGGACAGTTAGTGTTTGGAGCAGTTCTTTTTATTTAATGGCTCTCAACAAATGCAGTCACCTCCACCACACCATGTCAAAATGAAGCAATGGTACATGCAGTCTTCTTGGCAATGCATTCAAATGCTTAGATACATTACATTTCAAGCAGCAGAAGGGCAACCTCAGAACGAATACAATGGGACCAAATATTGCAGTAATTTTGTCACCACAGTTGTTACTGGTTCTTCACGAGTTGTTTACTGGGACAGATCTTGGGAAAAATTGCCAGCAATTCAGCCTGGAACTGCCTGAATGGCCATCAAGTCCTGCAGTTCCATTCAGGTGGTTACCAGTTCAGAATAATCACGTCAAGATACTACTTGAATGTCATCTGGATCCCAAGGCAGCTATGGTCTGGTGCCAAATCCAAAACCATACTAATTTCAATGGTAACTCTTTACCTCTGGATTTATTGTTTTAATTATTTGCATTTTTATTTTATATTACCAATGCTTTTTTTTAAATTGCTAAATGTTTAGACACACATCTCATCCATTCAAAGGCCATAAAGCATCTACAAAAAAACATTTCAATGGGTGTTGTGGGGAGGGGCTTTGCTTCAAAGCACTTGGTTCAGAACCTGTTGGATTCAAGGATACACAAGGCCAGATAGATTGCCTTTCAGCACCTGACCCAGACACATAGAGACAGTGGGTAGTGCGGACAAACAGTCAACATGTTCAAGCACAGTCTGACCCACTGTATTTGTTCAATGTGATGCTGAGTAGAAAGTTCTATTAGTGGAGCTCATTCCATACAACTGTAAGAACTGCATTTGGAACAGTCCTTATCCAAAAGATCCCTGCAACACTGGAAGTCGCCGAATACCTTTCATCACCTTGCCTGAACAAAGCCTTCACAATGTCAACAAAGATTTGTGTTATATCTATTAGAATTTAATAGCCAGCTGTTCAGCATTTCATAAAAGCCCACCCCTCACATGCACACTGACAGCAAGCTGCATTGCCAGCTCTCAACTCTTCAAGGGCAGGAAGCTGTACAAACATTTTCCATGATAATATTTTACATTAATAAATTTGGTCCACAAATGTCACATGTGGCATGCAATATCAACCATTTTAGTTAACAATTTTGAGTCGATTCATCAACGACCAAGTAATTTTTTTTCCCCACTTAGGAGTGACATAGAGCAAAATTCAGCTCTTGATATTTAATCAGAGAATGACATTGTTTCTTTGTGTTGTTTGATAAAAGGCATGGGAACTCTGAATCAATCCTCAAAGGACAGCATATTCAACCATTGTATTAAAATTGTATTGTCGTAGTCAAAGAGAAAGAGAAAAGCTGTTCTGACACCTGCCCAACTCCATAATAATGTCTGCAAAACTACAAGCAAACAGTCTGTCACCACAAATCACTCTTGCCACATCCAGGTGATTTTTTTTTTAGTTTCAACTAAAATATTGACAACTATGTTATAAAGCAGAACACTCAAACCACAAAAAGTGATTTCTGGACAAAAGAAGACAATCATTTTTTTTTTCAAAATCAGGTAAAAATAAATCCAGTGCATTTGAATGCTGGTAGAGCACCAGTGCCTCAACTAAACAAGTTAGACTTACTAAAAAAAAATTATGCATTATAATGTCAAAAGTTACACCAGTCTCTGTAGGCCCTATTAATCTCTCGAGTGAGTTGGATGGTAAAAAGGTCTTCACTAAAATTACAAATTAAATTTCTGAAATCATGATAGATTTCGTTCTATAACTCTAGATATTAAATTCTGACCAAATAACTGTAAATTCTGTAAACTACGATTAAACAATTTTTAAAAATATTATTTAGCTGCCCAATTGAAATTTACAGCATTTTTTTTGAGGGAGGGGATATTCCCAATTAGGTACAAATTGGTCTACACATAGCAGATGAGAAGATAGCAGATTTTGTTTAAATTATCTTCTGAAAAGACAAATAACTCCATTCTAAAACACAATTTGGATAGGGCAACAAATTAATAAATGTATAGGACTAAAAGTGGGGTTCTAAAACATCCTTATATCAAAATGAGTTAATATTAATGACATCAGGAAATAAAATCCTGGACACTTGGCACCATGAAGGGTAAAAGTGTATCGAGGATTGTTATGAGCAAGGGCAATTTATAACATTTGAACAACTAAAAAATAGATATGATTTGTCAAGTAGAACTCTCTTCAATTAAGATCTTTTTTAAGAGCTAGTTTAGGACCAGCCACGACCCTGCCGATGGGTAGTTTAGGACCAGCCACGACCCTGCCGATGGGTAGTTTAGGACCAGCCACGACCCTGCCGATGGGTAGTTTAGGACCAGCCACGACCCTGCAGATGGGTAGTTTAGGACCAGCCACGACCCTGCTGATGGGTAGTTTAGGACCAGCCACGACCCTGCCAACCTGTAGTGACGTGGAGGCTCTTCTTCAAAAGGGGATCACAAGTAAATTTATATCTAAGATGTATTTCCTATTGCACAAAGGAAAGGTGGAAGACGGACTTGGGGAAAAGGATTCAAGAACAATATTGGCCAAAATTAAGCTCTGATAATATGACATCATTTATTAATGTCAGATATAGTTTCATACAATTTTATGTACCAATTATATCTTACACCACAAAAATTACATGGGTATAGAGGTTGGAACATTTATTCATTCAACCTGGCTCTGCGTTAAAGTAAGATCCTTATGGCAGAAATTTTGACAAAAATTAAAGAAGTGGATTTTCCATTGGAACTAGAGCTGTATTTATTGATCAATCTTATGGTTATTGACACAAAACTATCAAAAACAGTTTGTGAGGATTGCACTAGTGGCAGCCAGGGAATGTATCGCTGTTACATGGAAGTCCGACTCCCTCCCCTACTTATTACTCACTGGAAATGTAGAGTTGTGCCCCTCAGAAAAGAAAACATAAACTTAAAGAAATATGATGTCTTGTTAAAATATGGCATCCTTTTTTTTTTTAAAAAGGTCATCACAAATCCACTGGTATTTCTGGTTACCCAATCATAATGGTGTTATGATTGCTCAAGCACAAAGCAAAGCTAAATACACTGTACACATGACTGTAAATACCCAGTGAAGCTTCTTGAAAAGGTTGTAGCTGTGACAGTCAATGCTTCAACTGAAACTAAATTTAAAGAAACCAGTTAAATTGCATATATATTATAAATAAGTGACTTTTATGTTAATGTTATTTTATGTAGTGCAGTGCTAAAGAAACCAAAACACACCAGGTCCAACTTAACACTGAACCTAAGATGTGATCAAAATCATTCACTTCGTATCAGTTGGATGAGGGACTAATATGAAAAGCTAATCACCCATTTTAATAAAATGATGCCCTATCCTTGTTGAATTAGTGAATGTTATGCAAAGTAAAGGTCTGCACCTTTACTAGGTATGCAATACAATAACTTACAATATCTTACTGGGGAACACACCTTTTAAAAAAATACAGATAAGTTTTATCTGTCTTTTCTATAAAGTCTACTGTTTGTTTTACATGTTGTAATAGTGATTTGGGGAGAAACAATAAAACTACCCTGAAACAGGTCAATAACTGAAAATCAAATAAACAGAAGGGTTCTTCAGATAAATAAACATCCTTGTAAAAATGTAGGATTTTGATACTTTTATGGTACAAGAATTGAAATTCAAACAAGATCTAAAAATAAAGTTCACACTAACCTGATTCTTATTTTCACTTGCACGAACAGAAGACTTAGGCTTTCGGGAACTTGCCATACTAAGTGGCAGAAGACCAAATCTGAAATCAAAAGTTCACATTATCAGTATTGTGTACAGTTCAGTTAGGCAATAGCATCAAACCATCATGAACAAAACGAAGCAGCAAATTACTCCTTGGTCCATTAAAATGCGAGTTAGTTGAATTAGTAAACTTCAAATGTGTCTAAAGCAGAAAGTGGCTTTTGCTTCTTTCCACCAGCTGCAAATATTTCTTCATTAGAAGCAGGACCAGTGAGCAAGTTGGCAAACAGAGGAAAGATGTTCACACCAAAGACATTGAGGCAAATTCAGGTAGCTAATATGTAATTGAGTAATAGCCTCATCATTCAACTCAAAAATACTTACTGCAACATGAACCTTTCACCTTAATATTAGTGGTGTTTATTTTTAAACAATAGAAAAAAAAAATCCATAAAGTGCCATCACAATTAAAGATTTTTGACCTGAAACACTTTTCCTGAGTCCAGTAAAAGCCTTGATATCCACACAAATTCTGGCACGCTCTAGTAACTAACATCCCAAGATCTCTCAACTAAGTATGATGATAATTGGATTTATTCAAGACAGTACTGCAGGAAGATTTCAAGGAACTACAACAAAATCCTGAGTAAATATAATTTCACAAAGGAACAACAAGGACCATTTTCATTATTAGATATTTGATTAGCTGGCCATACGGCAGGCATACATGGTAAGCTGAGGCCTACCATGTTCATACCAACCATCTATGCTAATCCAATTTATGAGTACCTCGATTCTATGCTTGCCAATTCAAATACTCATACAAAAATTTCATAAGTATTGTGAGAGTGCCGGTTTGTTCTCAACTGCAACTACACTCTGGATAAAAACCTCAAGCTCTCTTCGTTCTCACATTAATTCTGTGCCATCTAGTTTTAAACATCTTACGGGAAAAGGTTTCTCACCATTCATCCTACCTGCCCCTCAAAATTTTGTTTCTCTATCAAATTCTCCCTCAGCTGCTCCCACTCCAAGAAAAACACACCCCAGCCCATCCAGGCTCTTCTCAAAACGGAAACATTCCATCCCAAGCGAAATCCCAATCCGGCTGTTCTCTCTTCACGTCCTTCCTATATGTGGCAAATAGAACAGCACACAATACTCCAGTTGTAGTCTAACTAAAGTTTTTGTTTTTAAAAGTTGTTCCATGCCATGTCTAATTAAGGCCTGCATCCCATCAGCCTCCTTCAACACCTTACCAACCAGTGTTGTCACTTTTAGGGATCCATGGACAAATCCATGGTCCCTCTATTTCTCAAATAATTCATAGGTCTTGCCATTCATAATGAACATCTTGCTCTTAATATATCTTCTGAAACCATCACCTCACACTTATCAGGATTACATTCCAACTGCCAAGGCTCGTAAGATGGTGCAAGAATAATAATCCAAGTCTCAACATGGACAAGGCAAAGGAGATGATTGTCGACTTCTGAAGGACCATTTTCCACTACACGTTAACTGTTCTGTCATGGAAAGAGTGGAGAGCATAAAGTTTGTTAGTTTGCATACAAGAGGCAACTCATCCTGGACCCACAACACATCCTCATTAATCAGGAAGGTGCAGGAGCGCCTACACTTGCTAAGGAGGTTGAGGAGGGCAGAGCTACTGGCCCCCATCTTAACAACATTTTACAGGAGTATAACTGAGAGTGTCCTGTCTGGTTGCATCTTTGCATGATATAGTAGCGGCAAAGCAACGAACAGGAAGTCAATACAGAGGATCATCAAAATGGCCGAGATCACTGGGTCTCCCTTTCTTCTATTGATGTCATTTACCAGTTGTTGCTTTAATAGGACTTAAAAAACTTATAGAAGACCCTTTTCCCTCCAGCAAAAACACAAATGCTGGAGGAACTCACAGCATCCATAGTAGATAAAGATGTTTTGGGCCTGAACCCTTCATCGTACCTTGAAGGGCTCAGACCTGAAACATTAGCAATACCTTTACCTCCTATGGCCACTGCTCAATCTAATGAGTTCCTCCAGCATTTGTGTTTTTAACTACAATTACAGTGTCTGCAGACTTTTGTGTTTCACTCCTTTCCATCCAGCACACAACCTCTACCATCAAAGAGGTGGTACAGGAACATCAAAATTAGGACTGCCAGGCTGAGAAACAGCTTCTTCCTACAGATGCTAACAAGTAACAAACAGTATCTTGATACCAAGTAAATCATCCCAAAATATTTATATTTTACATTATATCTTTATGTATATACAGTACAACCCTGATTATCCAAAATCAGATTCTCCAAAATCCTCATTTATCCAAATTTTAAAAAAAAATTTGCATATCAAATAAATCAGAAATCCTCATTTATCCAAAGTTTTTACAACATTAAACCCTTCTGAACTTGCCACAGAAATGAGATAAGGATTTATTTACCGGATCTGACTGGAAGCCAAAGGTAGGATGTTATGAGGTTCTTGAGAGTTAAATATCATACTTCTGCTGGTGTATTGCTTCTCTGTGCCAGTTAATAACCCAAAAAGCACCTGAAGAACAGACCAATTCTCTGGATCAATACAACACAACATTACCAGACTTGAGACAGAGGGAGGAAGGTCATTGTTAACCATGCCCTTACTTTGAGCACTGCAGAACTTGATTTTCCTCAAAAGATTATGGATTCATAATTATTTCAACATATTCAATGCACCCTTTCCCAGTTTTGGTAAGACTTGCACTTCAACCTTTCGATACAGTTGCAAGACTTTATATTTTCAGTAATAGGAAAACAAGTCTTTAAACCAACTTTCAGCCGATTAAAACGTTTTTGGGATGAGGTATTTAGCTTTAAATTTAAGAATCTGAAGAACAAGGAACAAATTATTATGGAATAAATGGTGATGTTCAGCAAGAGTTGATATTGGAAGCTGTTGCAGATGTTTTATTTCACTGTGCCATAGTTAGCAAAACTACAACAAGGTTCGTACTGATGCCTAGAATTTTTTTTAATATAAATACAACATTGAATCGAATCCTGAATGATATGGCAACTCAAAATTACGTGGCATAAACAGGCAGAAGTCCACGTGTTCTTTGTATATTAATACCCAGCAACAAACAAGCTAACAAAAGCTTTCCATAAATGAGTATATGTTTGGTGGAGCATTTAAGTAATGGTTTTTGCAATATTTAATTACCAACATTGCTAACTAAACTAGAAATCTTGTAAATGAGCTAAAGAAATATTTGTACTTTTTTCATTTCTAAACCATACATACTAATGTATTTGCTGAAAAATTCTCTTTATTTCTATATTGGTGTTCTATATTTCAGAAACATACCTGCATCCTAATATACATGAACTACAATCATTCTGGAGTAAAACACAGAATATGGGACAAGCCAAGTGCAAACTGAGCCAACTTCTATTTCACCAAGAAATACTATTGAGATCTGAAACTGAAAAATACAAAATATCTATTTCAGATTTAGCTGTTCTACTTACCGAAGTCCTTTGAGAAAGTTTACTCAGATTATTGTTAAGATGGGGAGTAAAAACGTCCAAATCAAATGGATCAATGTGGCTTTCCAAAGTATCTACCACATTTTGAACCCTAATTTAGTAAAAACAGAAGATTATTAATTCTCTTAAATGCCCTACACAGGTCTCCTCAAAGCCAAGAACTCCAAAGATATCGAGTTTCAAAAGAACTTCAATACCTTGGATCCTGCTGGTGCCTGCTACTTTTCATCCCATCGTTTCTTGCTGTTAACACTGAACTAAGGTACCTAAGATCAAAAAGTAGTTGCAAAGCTCTGCTCTGGGTTACAGGGAATGCAGAGTCAACCTGAAACAAGACAAATGGTGGAAATCATATTGAGTAAATATGCCCCATAGTTAATTCAATAACCTATCATTCATGTTAAAGAATTTTTTTCAATATACAAAGAGAAAGCAAATAAATATTTTGAATATTAATTAAAACTTCAATAATGTTTTTGTTTAAAATAACAGTTCAATAATCATCTGTAGAGAAAAAAAATAAAACTGAAGGGCCACCAAGTGACATTCAACATTTCTAACCGCGTGTTATGTCAAACTGGTTTACCTACCAATCCTAATGAAAAGATCAAGAACATTGAAGTGATAATCAAATTCAAAAACACTTAAACATTAGCACATCCTGTACTAACCAGCCAACTGTGAACTTTAGCATCTTCCAATACTTTAGGATCAGATTACAATTGGAAAGAGTGAGGAGGAAAGCTTTGCAGGCAGGTTTGTCAATGCAATGAGGAACTAGCAATTTCTGAACCGATTCACCCTTTGCAAATCAAACAAAGAGGGATTACATAGGGCTGTAAAAGTTGTTTTTTATATTTACTATTTGATGTAGAAAAAGGATGGAATTTCAAAGCAATTAATGGAAATAATTACCTAGACAGGCACATCACAGCTGTTATGACCCATCATATTAAGATTGGATGCAGCAGCCTGCTAAAATAATGACCAACTCAATTTCCTTAGGAATTTCTTTTAAGTATTAATTATTTTCATACTTGGATTAATTTAAGCATTTTCTCAGAAACACAACGAATCATTTTGCAAATGGATTGTTTGGGATTGTTCAAGTTAGTCACCTCAACTATTATGGAGTCACAATCCAAATTTTTTTCCCCCCCCACAGAACAAGAAAAGGAAAACCAAAGGTACTCATCTGATTACAATGACCAGTAACCACCATGTGATGATCGAAGTACTTAGTAAATCAGATTCAAAAATGAAACGTGGGATCAATAGGCTTTCCATAAATAGGCTACTATTTTAATCACCTTTTATTCTTCAAAAGTGCAATGTATTTGGTCAACCAACTCAAGTTTTCTTCACAAAACTCCTTCATTCCCAGAATCAGTCTTGTGAACCTTCTCTACCATGGCTACCATACTTCCTTAAACAAGAAGGCAAAACTGCACGTAGTATTCCAGGCGTGGAATCTCCATCGTCATGTAATGTTGCATTAAAGGTATCCATGATTGAACAGCAAATTTATGAACATAATGGTCAGGAATTTCCTTGGAAATGCTACTTTTCCAATACTTTAATTATGACAGAAAAAAAGTGTTTCTGCAACATTTCTGACAAAAATGAGAATTCTGAGTGAAAACAGTAACATTCTCAGAATTTACAAAAAAATCATTCTTACAACATTTGAGTTTAATGGTACAACAAAGCAGTCGTCGTGTGTAGGTGGAGCACTTGGAAGACAAACTAACCACACAAATCTTTCACATTGAATCAAATTCGCAATGACTGCACTGAATGCTTGATTTCTGTATTTTTTTTGAACATTGACAAAACAATGCCATAACATTAGCTTTTGAATCAGATATCACCATATTGCAAGTTGAGGTAGCATACCAGGAAAGGGAGAATGCTGACACTATTAGGCTAGTTATTGTCACCAAGCTCAAACAACTTGCTGGACATTCAACTTATTTTGGAAGAAAACTAACATATGCAATGATAAAAATAAGATCAACATCATTTTGAAATTAGAGACTGATACCTTTATAATTATTAACCTATCAATGAGATTTCATGCAATTAAAAATTTTAATTGAATTGTTACTTTCACAGAAAGTGTTTCACACTTTAACCCTTCACATTTGTGGCTGATTAAATGACTTCAGTCAGCTATTCCTGCTTTCTCACTCTACCTCTTGATCCTTTCAGTCACATTGGCCACATCCAACTCCCTGTTGAATACATTTAATAAAATAACCTCAACAACTTCCTGTGGTAGAGTGTTCCGCAAGTTCAAAACTGAATGATGATGTTTTTCTTCATTTAAGTTCTACATGACTTACCCCTTATTCTTGGATTGTAACACCTTGTTTTGCACTTCCCCAACATCAGGAATATTCTCCCTGCATCTAACCTGTCTAGTTCTGTCATAATTTTGTATGCCTCAACAAGATCCCCTATCATTTTCATAAACTCCAACGAGTTTAACTCTACTCTATCCAGTCTTTCTTCGTACATTAGTCCTGCCATCCCAGGAATCAGTCTGCACACCCTCAATGGCAAGAATGTTCCTCCTCAGATCCTCAAACTGTACACAATACTCAAGGTGTGGCCTCACCAAGGCCCTGTGCAACTGCAGAAAGAATTCCCTGCTTCTATATTAAAAAACCTCTCATGATAAAGCCCAATATGTTACTTTCTTTACCTTCAATGTCTGATGCACCATGACACCCAGGTCTCATCACACCTCCCTTTTCAGTCACCATTCAGATAATCATCTGCTTTCCTTTTATTGCCACCAAACTGAATAATCTAACATTTATCTACATTATACTGCATCTATCATGCTCTCTTTATCTATCCAAGTCACCCTCCAGCCTCTTGGAATCTTCCTCATAGCACACAATGCTACTCAGCTTTGTGTCATCTGCAAAATTAGAGATTTTACATTCAATTATTTTGTCTTGATTAATATACAGTACAACTGATTATCCAAATATCGGATTCTCAGAAATTTATCCAATTTAAAAAAAAAATTCAGATAAATGAGGATATCGAAAACAAATCAGAAATCCCCATTTATCCAAACTCCCCCTGGAGCCAAATTTATCTCAGGTTTAAAAAAATTCACTCGTCATTAAATTAGGACGACAACTGTCCTCGTTTCAGGTAACTCCCTCCCCTCTCTCTTTCCATTTCTTCTTTACCTTCTCCGATTGACTTTTCTCTTCAACTTTCCCTCTCAAACTGCATGCCACTGACTCCCAGCTGCAAGGAGTCGGAGGAATCCCTTGTCCCAGGGTCATCAAGTAGAACGGCCTCCTAGGCAGGAGCAGGACCTCTGGTTCAGTAGCATTCCTTCCAACCCCATCCCCTCCAATTCCTCCTCAGCATACCGGAGTTCCCGACGCCAACTCCAAACCCTCCCCTCGGCCAACTACCACACACCGGACTCCCTTGTATGCATGTGTGGTAGAATTATGAAAGGATTCAGAGCCATGACTCTGACATCAAGAGCTCTGGTGACCGAGGAGACAGGAACCCGCCGACTCATCATCAGTGAGTGTTCCAGTGGTCCGGGAAGCCTCCCCGGGAATCACCGCCAACGGTGGGAATGTGCAGGTGATTGGTGGCAGCAAGTGGGACATCTCGGGAATCGGCGACCAGCATTTTCTTGCTAAGAATTAAACATTTTAATGCTTAAAATGCCTTCCGTCATTGTTTGTTATTCTTAAACATTGATACAAGTGATTTTCTGTTGCTATTGGGCTGTTTTTAAAAACTGAGCTGTTCTCTGAAAAAAAGTTTATCCGACATAGGTTTGGTCCCGACCATTTCAGATAATCGGAGTTGTACTGTACATTAGAAAAAATGAGGCCCTAGCATAAAACATTGTTGTGTCTAGCTGAAAAGGACCCATATATTACCACTCTTGCATCCTGCCTGCCAACCAGTTCTCTATCCACGTATACTGTACCACATTTTCTAATTTTGCACACCAATCTTTTGTGCGGGTCCTTCACAAAAGCTACATGATCTGGTCAATGCTGTCTCTCTACTGGTTACATCCTCAAAGATAAGCATGATTTCACTTTTGTAAATCCATTCATTATTGTGGAGTCACAGTCCTGTTTACATGAATGCCAACCAAAATTTTATTTATTTATTTTTTAAACTTCCATACCTTATTTGGGGTTATGGAACACAGTCCTTCATAACCAGAAAGCACCTCATCCAAACAGGCCTTCAGCAACTCATGAAGTGTGACCTTAGGAAGAGCATGACCTCCAACCCGGTTTATTTCTTGGCATAAATGAAAGAGAAGTGACTGAACATACCAAGAAGGCTATGGAGGAAAAAGATGTAAACAAATGAAATGCTAGAATAATTGAACATTTGAAATTTTTTTTTTTAAGTCAAGCAACAGTGCAAGAGATTTGGTACAAAACTGCAAATGGCCAAGGAAACATGCACAGAAAATTACACTTGAAAAGTTTTCATTTATAACTTCAAAGTTGCAAATTAAAAGATTAAAATGTGGAATATTACCACTGATAACTCTTTGGAAATGTGCTTTTTATTTGAAAAGTACATTAGCAATGGCTCTTGCAATTCAAGGAGCAAATTCAGAGAAGTTGCTGAGGTGGATAAGAGAAAGCTGGCAAATCTCAGAGGTCACAGAATCACAGCACAGCAAAGAAAACAGGCCCTTTAGCCCTTCTAGTCTGCACTGAACTAATATTCTGCCTTGTCCCATTTTTCTTAAATGTTAAAATTGAGCCCATAATCACCACTTCAGCTGGCAGCTTGTTCCACACTCCCACTACTCTCTGTGTGAAGAAATTCCCCCTAATGTTTCCCCTTTCACCCTTAAACCACATTCTCTGGTTTGTAGCTCACCTAACCTCAGTGGGAAAAGCCTACTTGCATTTACTCTATCTATACCCCATTAGAAATAGGCCATGAGAAGTCTGTTCATTTTAATTATGACCATTCATACAGCTCAGTCCGTATCCACCTCCATCAATATGGGTTGGCACAACATTGAAGGCCGAAGAGCCTGTACGGTGCTGTAGTATTCTATGTAAGCGTCCTACACTTAAGAAAATGCATATACACATTCTGTAAAATTTTTCAATTTTTTTTAAATAAAAGTCAAGCAAAAAGAATAGAGAATTATGAAATATTTCTTGCAAATGTGATAGGTTCATCATATCAACTCCCTGAATTTATATTCTCAGTAGAGAATATAAACTACAGTAGAATTGGAGGTACTGGCTTAAAAATGGATGTTACTTCAACAAAAAATGTGTGATCATTGAAAAAGTATAAAATGGTAGAGACAAGGAAAAAAATAAAGAGAATACACAACAATGTCCATAAACTGTGTTGAAACAGCTCTGACAGGAGGTAACAATAAAACACACTGTGCACCAGTTAGACTGTCTTGCATCAGTCTGGATCCCCAAAAAATAAAATTCAGGAGCTGGAGGCAGTGCAGGCTAACCATAAGGCTGATTCACAATATCTGGGGACAATTTACAATCTAAGCCTTTACTTTAAAACTTGAAGTGTAATGGAAAAAAAATCCTAAATATTACTTTTAATTATATGAGGAACTTAACTATTCTTGGCTTGAAGGAAAGTTTCCCCACACACAATTGCAACATCTCAACTGAACCTCTAAATTACCTAACTCAGATCTTTAAATTTTTTTTACAAGTTTAATACAACTTAATTTGTACAATTCATTTGTAATTGTTTACAAAGTTGCACTAAAATTTTGCATTCTTGCAGAGCAAACCTTTACAAATGCCACTGGAGAGAGCTGGAAAAAGCAATCATTAAAAACAAAAGAGTAAACTATAAATATAGAAGGTATACAAAACATGGCGGTGGGGGGGGGGGGGGGGGGCGCGGTGGAAGAAATCTATTTACTCATGGTGTAATTACATATGCAATTTTACATTTCAATTCCATATATGTGCAATCAGTAATTATAAGGTTTTTCCACATCTGCTGTGTTGATAGATTACAGACATCTGTGGTTTCAAGTTACTGTGCCCACTACTTTTATTACCTCAGAAATAACTCAACAAATTCTGGCAGCAATCAAGTAACAGTTGCACTTATCTATAAATAACACATCATTGGATTGAAGTTTATTTGTTGAACATTTTCCCCCATTTCTTACAGATAATGCATTGTCTTTTCTCAATTATCTGACAATCAAAATTGAATGACCTACGGTATTAGACTGGGCAACAAAGATTTTGCTTCCTGAACACTTTGGGGTGTATTTTATGGATTTTTTGAGCTGCTGATCACAAAAACTATTGCAGACTATTTTTTTTAGATGGAACCTATTTTTGTGTTTTCCTGTCATATTTTAAGTCTATTTCAAGCATACAAAACCATGAAAGTCATTGAAAATTAATTTTCTGCATTTGCATTTGGACCTCTTCCCTGCTGATCTTGGTGCATTCAGTGACAAACACGGTGAAAGGTTTCACCAGGACATTGGAACCATGGAAAAGCGGTATCAGAGTTACCGGAATCCACCAATGCTGGCCAACTATTGTTGGACACTGACACGAGAGGCATCAGATGCTGAGTACAAATTAAAATCAGCGGCAAAACATTTTTAAGTCAGTTGAACTCACGCAATGTGTCAGCATCATTATGTAATTGAACAGGAAAAATTCAATCAAATGTTTCTCCAATTTCCTATGTGATACAGCAAATCTGAAATTATCTTTGTGTTTATTCAGCATGAAGTTGTCTATTGTAATCCTTAATTTTTTTTCAGGGATCAAACCTTTCAAAAATATTTGTGGTCCAGTGTTATTTGGATGCTTCTTGGCTTTAAAGAATGTCAGTAGGTTATCATTTTAGTTTTACAAGATGCATAATAATTCAAATACACTAGAAATTCTGCTTCAAGGACTATGAAAACTGCATTATAGTTGTTCCATAGCCACCAACATATATATTATTTATACATGTGTGTAGAGAGCAACAAGTAGAACAAGTTATTCGGAAATAACTCCGTTAGCCAATTAAGTCTAATCAGCCCTCTCTGGAAGTCACTGTAGCCCAGCAATTATGACTGGAAGGTCCTCAAGATTCCAGGAAACTACTGATGATTAACCAATGACCTACAAAGACCAGACCGCAGATTGGAGAAAGTAGTATAATTTAAAGGCCAGATCAGGAATAGGAAACTGATATGAATGGACTCTTTGAATTTTGTCTGGGCACCCTCCAAACGGATAGCATTAACATCAACTTCTCTGGTTTCTGTTAGTCCTCCCCACTCCCATCTATCCCCAATTCTCCTTTCCTTTAGCTCATCTCCTTTCCTCCAACTCTGCATTCATAGAGCACCTGCTCTTCCAATTAATTCTCACCTTTTCTCTCCTGTCATCCTATTCATGTCCAATTTATCATCTTTCGTCTGTTGGTCTGTGCTCCTTCTCTACTCTTTATTTCCTTCTCCCCATCCTTTTAATTCAAGTGCCTTCCCGCTTTTTACTCATGCCTTGAAGAAGGGCTCAGGCCCAAAACATCCTCTTTATAAATATTTACCTCCTATGACACTGTGCGAGTTCATCCAGCATTTCTGTGTTTATACTAGGAAAATGAAATGCTTATCCCTGGCTGTCGCATAACCCTAGATTATAATATTTTTTGGAGCTACTTATGTAACATATAACATAAATAGATGGTAGGAAATCTAAAAATGTTCTGCAGTAGCTTGCTTAAGCTAATAAATAACCAAATGTATAGATACAATACTTTAACAAGAATATTAAATTACAAGACACATACTCCTAACAAAAGAAAAATCACATCCACAACTCCAAAACAATGACCCAAATTACGACTTGAGGTTTTTGTGACTGCTTATTTGAAATGAGTTTTCCACTAACTGGGGGAAGTATATTAGATGTGCTCTTAATACTGAACATGCACCCTGCACGCAAGTTTCAAGAAACTGCAGTGAAGACAAACTTGCCATCACATTTTGAGTGAAACATGAATGTGATTGTAGTAAAAACACTCCAAAATGCTGGAGGAACTCGGCCATTCATAGCATCTAACAGGAGTCAAAGATACGTTGCTGAAGTATGGGCCCTGACCTTTCAACAATCTCCACAATGTGCGTGGAGGAGCCAGCAGAAATTAACGTTGCTTGTCCAAGGAAATGAAAGAAAGTGGACAGCCACTGAATATTTGAGTATCTTAATGGAAAAACGATCATACAAACCAAGGCTTTTAACTACCAATTAGATGGTAATAAAGATTTTAATGATTTGTTATGTTCATTAGTTTTTTTTTAAATGAAAATAGTAAATGAATCACCTGAATGAAAAGAACAAACAACCCATCTAACCTGTACAGGAAGACGAATTTTGGAGGTCACACTATTCCCAGCTTCTGTTTCCTCTTGAATTTCAATTTCTTCCCAGCTGGTGGCTGTGGATAAAATAGCTCCAGCCGTATGAGTGTGCAATGTTTGGGTGAAACGTGAAACTAGAGACTTAAGAGACGGGGAAGAAAAAAAAAAATCAAAAGTCAAAGGCTATTAATCGATGACAAAGCAGGAAAATAAAATGACAACTATTTGTATTCACCATCAACGTATTGCAATAGCATCCCTAAAATAGCAAAGCATCCAAAGCCACCTCAAAAAGATTATCAAACGTTTGACACAGAACTTGGATGAAGTATCAGATTTTAAGGAACATCTTGAAGGAGGAAAGAGGCAAAATGACAGAGATGTTTTGATCTGCAATCTCCAAATAAAGTTTCTACTGAAGCATGTTCATACAACTTTATATAAAATTTCTCAAAGTTTAAAGTTCAATTGATATTGCTAGAATATGAAGGCCCTGGCTAAATTGCATACTAAACTTCAAAGGATTATGGGTGAGTAAGAGTTAAGATGGGCATAATTTCAGTGAAACAGTAACAACTGTTTATGTTTAGTGAAGTTTGCAGAAATACATGGTCATTGTTTCAGGGAGGAGAGGGAAGAAATCATTTTAAACTACATACTTTCTTTAAAAAGTTATAGACCAGTGGTTTTCCCCACCATAGGTGCTCCGTAGTAAGGGATTACTTCAGGTGGTACGCGAGTGGAAAAAAAGGTTGAGAGACATAGCTGTAGACATTAGGAATGGTGTTGCCTTGTAATTTGTTGACAACCAGCTGCTATTTTTCACAGCTGTCAGCCATTATTTTTCAACCAGGATCAGGGAGAAATTTGGTGACACTTTGGTCCTGATAACCCAGAGGTGGAAGAGGTACATTGAGGGGGGAGCAAGAGGAAATATCATGTTATTTCATTCCCTCTCACACCCAGACTGAAGAAGGGACAGCCCCGACATTCAGCCCCTGCAGCAATGACCTGGGCCACCAATTATCCACTCTGGTGGGCTGAGTCAACTTCCTGATAACTCCACAGACCTCCTTGCATATTTTCCTTGTTCTGACCGCTTCTGGTCTGGGCTCCCTGCAGAGCAGTCACTCCCTTATGTTACCACTGCAACTTCTCCATCATCTCCCTATACTAGTCTGTGCACCCACAACAGAGTGGATGTGTGAGGGAACGAGTAGCGCAGAACTCAGCACTGATCGCCCAGAACAAAATTTCAGTCAAGATTTAATATTGTGGAAACAACAAATGCAGCAAAATAGCAAATCTGGGTAAGACTAAAAGTTATTTAAATCTAAAATGCATCAAATCCTGTATAATAGTATTTCAGATAATTTAAAAAAAAACACACAAAAATTCTAATTCCAGTGAACAAAAGCACCAGTATCAAGTCCAAATTATCTTTCATTTCTCATTTGCAGGATGTGTGCTTCAAGGATAAAACTAGCATTTAAATCTCCACACTTAATTCCCCGGAAGATGGCAGTAAGCCACCTTCACGAACCACAGCAGTTAACAATGACTAGAGAATGTGCACTTAGATGATAAAACATGGGTCATTGAAAAGGTATCCACTTAACCTCAACACATCTGGCAAAAATTGTACAGCATAAGCCACAATTTGTTGGAACTCTCAGTCCAGTTTATCTACCTGCATGGTTACCAAGAACCTGGCAATGAAACATTTCATTGACGTCTGCAGCTCTGTCGTTATGAACTTTCCCCCACAGCAAGTAATTTTAAAAATTTGAATCAAATCGGCCTTTCCATTGATATTACAATGCCTAATGTGCCACATAAATTTTTGTAGCCCCAAATCATTAAAATTTATAATTAAAAGGCACAACAGGAAGCTTAACTAAGAAAGTCATGTGTTAAAGGGCAGTGTAGCATTTAAAAATTTCTACAGATATATGGTGGAAAGTGTGCTGACTGGCTACATCACAGTCTGGTATGGGGACACCAATACCCCTAAGCGTAAAGCCCTGCAAAAGGTAGTGGACACAATCTGGGACATCACAGGCAAAACCCTCCCCATCACTGAGAACATATACAGGGAATGCTGCTGTCAGAGAGCAGCAGCAATCATCAAGGATCTACACCACCCAGCACACCCCTCTGTTCTTGCTGCTACCATCAGGAAAGAGGTGTAGGTATAGAAAGAAGACTCGTTTCAGGGAAAGCTACTTCTTCACCAGACTTCTCAACTCTTAATTTTGCACTTTATTGGGTGTCGTTTCCCATCTCTGTATGGCATAGTTCATTTACATTTCTTTATTTGTTTACATATGTACTGTCAAAAAGTGACCCACAGGAAGAATCTCAGGGTTGTACTTTGATAAAGCTGAAATCTGAATCCAATTGGAGATGTGCGAGAACCAAAACAAGATGCAGATACATATTTGGCGAAACAGACTTTCTTTGCAGCAACCATAATAGTACATTGTCAATTAAAAAGATTGTGAAGAAAATTGAGCCAGACTAAAACTGCATAGTAAAGAGTTTGCTGTGAGTAAACAGTTGTGAGGGCTACAGAAAGAATGGGATGAAAAGTGGATGGGAATGTCACATTGAAAAACAATTGGAGAGGTGGGAATAACAGAGCAAAATAAGGACATTATCTCAGCAATTGAACAGACGAGTGACAAGAGGCTTTTAAACTGAAGGGAATGGATTCATCTGCAAAGACTGTCTACAGTCAACAGAACTCAAAAACTGCCGAAGGGCATCTTGCCACTCAATAGTAAGAGCATTAAATTTTCCAACATCAGGGAACCGACATTCCCAGCATAGACTCAATTATCCAACTTTCTCCATTTGTTCACCTCTTCCTTCCACCTCCCCCCACCCTCCCCAGATGATTTCATCCGGCCATTTAATTGCACCTATCACTTCGCAGCCTGCATCTCACACCCCTCACACTGCTGAAGACTGGCATCTTTCCTCTAGTTCCTCATGCAGGCGGGCTTTCATCTGAAAACCTTGACATGCACCTTTGTCTCCACAGACGCTGCCTGAGTTAACCATATAACCATTTACGGAGCAGAAACAGGCCATGTTGGCCTTTCGAGTCCGCACTGGTTCACTGATTTTGTGCGCCCTCTTCAGGCATTGGACCCGGTAGATCTTCATTCAATAACGATGGACGAATTCAATGCAGGTGGAATCAGTCGTAGAAATGTTTGTGAAACGTGCAGTTCAATACTTCATAGCTACTCTTCTTCTAACACCAGCTCTCCAGTCTTGGCAACATTTTTGTGAATTTTTCTGCACCCTCGCTAAGTTACTCACATCTTTCCTTTATAGCGACCAGAATTGCACCCAATATTTCCAGATAGTCATATCACTGCCTTGTAAAACAGGAGACTGCAACTGATGGAATCTGAAGCCAATCTGTCCTGCCCCCTCCAACTGGAGGAACCACACTTCATCTTCCAATTGGGTACCCTCCAAACTGAATAGCATGAACATTGACGTATCTGGCTTTCGTTAACCCTCCCTCATCCATCTCCCCCCCCACCCCACTTCTTCCCGTGTCCTTGCAGAATTTTTTTGCCGTTCATAAAGTCATAAGGAACCAAATCATAATATTCAAAATCCAGAACCATCAGTTGTTTTAGCAGTATTTTGTCGCCCCCTGCATAAATTTGCTTCAGCACATTTAGGTAACATCTAACAAGAATTAACTGCAGATCCTACTGGAATTTGTTAACGAGCAGGAATAGGAAGAACTTTTCTAATGGAACAAATAGCCCTTAATTTCTGTGTTATTTTTACATGTTAAATATGTGTAAAGGAATCATTCAAAATTGAGATTTTAAGTGCATACACAAAGCCAGAAGTCCTGCTTTACCACATCTCAAGGCCATACAAGATAATTGCCTTCATTATTTTAAGTTGCATGGCTTCAACATTAATCTCTCGAAAAATCTCTCAATCTTTATTTTTTCTATTCAGAAAGTTAGTTTAAATATTGGAATATTTTACTTCCTGGTATGCTAAAAGGCTGAATTATTCATTCTAATTGGTTGAGGATCAATTATGATCAACTATTTGATGATCATCACTCTTGTTAGATGCCAAAGATCGTTCATAACTAATTCTTGACAGAAACTAATGTTAAGAATAAATGCTGCCAATATCCATTAAACTATCTTCTTGGGCAGCTTTCAGGAAAGGTCATCACAGTGGCATGGTTGTTGAGGCGGTTACTGCACCAACTTTACAGTGCCAGTGCTCGGGTCCAGACCGGGGTTTGAATCCCACGCTGTCTGTAAGGGGTTTGTGTGTTTACCTTGTGTCTGCATGGGTTATCTCAGGGGGGTCCGGTTTCCTCCCACCGTTCAAAACGAGCTGGGCGTGTAGGTTGATGGGGTGTAAATAGGGTGACAGAGACCCACGGGGCGAAATGGCCTGTTACCATGCTGTATGTCTAAATTTAAAAACAGTATTTCCCATATATTTGCAAAATTAAATCTAAAACTTGACGTCATTAAAGGGGAACAGGTCAACAAATGATAGAAATGTTTTTGTCTCTTTCTATACTGGATTGTACCCACTCTTAAATCCATTTTAATCCTCAATCAAACAATTTATATAAAATTTGGGCAAGTCCAGGACCAAGAGTTTTAAAAAAAATCAATTGCAGACTGATCTGAAATTAAAAGTGATATTTTAAAAATCATATCACTGAAGATGCAGAGAAATCCTTGCTTTCCAAAAAAGTGGAAAAAATTCCAATCAAATTTGTAGTGGTCTTCTTTTGTAAGCAGAGATCAAGATAGTTTTTTTTCCCCCCACTTGTGGTGTCATGTGGGTGCTCAAGAAGCCTGCCATCATTTGTCTTTGCTGTTTGACCACTGATGCAGGTAATTCTGCTGTCACTACTTTGCGGCCTAGTTCCATTGTTCCAAAAATCTGAAAAAAAAACCCCAAAACCGAAAAACTTCTGGTCTCAAGCATTTCGGATAAGAGGTACTCAACCTGTAAAAGTCTTCCCAAAATTAAATGACACATTTTCTTTTCAAAACACTTGAAAATTTGAACCCATAGAATTGCTTTGCAAAAATTATTCTCTGATGTTAAAGCCTTGCTTTGTAAAAGTTATTCACTGACGTCAAAGCCCTGTAAAACCTGTTTATAAACAAACAAATGTCAGGTAATAGTAGGTAGACACCAACCTTTGATATGGCAATATTCCAAATTCTATAAGCACTTGTACTCTGTTGCAACAGCTGATCCTTTATTTCCTGCCACTTAGCGTGTGCTGGCTTGATGTCTTGCAGCTTCCCCTTGCCCAGTTTCTTGAGAGGACGGAGCTCACTTGCAAGATCATTGCCATTCGACTTGCCCAAAATACACTGCTTGAGATGAGGGCAGAGTTCTCCGATGGACTGACATAATCGTGCCATCAAGAGGATGGCATTGAGATTACAATCGTTGGGAGAATAAGTGCAGTTTTGCAGTCTCCCTTCTGCCATTTTAAGTTCTGCTCCCACAGAGTTCAGAATGTACCGCACACAAGAAATGCACTGTGTTTGTAGCATCTCTTCCACCTTAGCCGTGTCAGAGTACCTATCAAAAGCAGAATTCTGCAGTTGGGAGGATGAGTAGCCATTTACATTGTCCTTTACAGCAGAAGCAGTTGGTGGAAGATACATTACTAAATCGTCCAGTTTAACTTTTAATTTGGAATCAAGTGCTGAACAGAAACTCTGAACACAAAGTGTTAGTGCTTGAGCTTTCATAGAAAGTCCACTCTTTACAAAATGACTACGATTCGTAACACTGACCCAGGCAGTGTCTGGCAAAAGATCGGTATTACTCTCTGACCAAAGATATGCGGCAACATTGTATTCAAATTCAACAGGTTTATTTGGAGCATTGCTGATGCCTTTGGTGCGAAGTTCCTGTAGAGCTGATATCAAGAGCTGTTTGGAACTGTTTGAGATGGATTCCATACCTTCTTTTGTCAGTGCCTGGAGAGAAAAAAAAAGCCCTTCATGTAATGTGGCCAAAAGAACCATGTTATCTAAATTCCCAAAAATCATTTGATGTTTTCGACACCAAGATACAATGAAAAGCTTTGTTTTGCATGCTATCAAGACCAGTCAACCAATACTTAAGTACAGCATGCAACACAATAAGAAAACAAAAGTACAACAGAACAGTAAGTCATGAGTGCGGAATAGTTTGAGGAGGACAAGTTGCGCAGGGTATGTGGAAAAGTATACTCGTGTAAAAGTCAAATTTTCAATACCATTTTTTAATGTTAACTTTATAGGGTCAACTATTACATGGGCACTTCTTTTGAGGGGCTGAAATTCACAATCGAATCCAAAACACCATAACAGGAGCAGAAGTCCAAAAGATCTTGGTATTGTCACAGTAATGGGGTAATATAATGTTAATGAATTTTGGCCTAGCTGTGTTCCTACTCAAGACAGTTTACATTTGCAAACGGAAACCAGACAAGTGTTAGATTAAGGTTTTGTAATTTTATGGTTGTTATGGTATTAAGTACCAATTCAGGGATACATTAATTATAGTGAAGTAAATTCATATGGTCCAGCTTATGCAAGAAATTGTGGTGTGAAATACTTTGTGATAAATATACAAATTACACTACCAGTAATTATAGTGCTTGGTCAATAATGAACTTAAGTAATCTGTACCATGATGTTTGTATGAATTGTATAGGACATAACAGAAAAAAAAATGTCCTCATCATAACATTTATGTTAATCTGTTACCTGTGAAGAACCAGGGTCAACTTTTCCATGAAATATGGAAAATTCCCAATTTCTTGGCCAAAAATAGGGGGTCAACTTTGATAACACGAGTATATAAGGTTGTTAAAATAGTGTAGGTGCTATCTGTAGGTCACATGCAAAATATTTTGACAACATTAAAGCTCGAAGATTTGTGTTAGGAACAGTGAAAAACATAAGGAATATTTTTTTTTCCCCCAGAATTATTTGCCTTTCAGCTTTACCTGTAATCTGTCAAGGAAGAGTTGTTGAAGAAAGTCTTCCCAGAAAGAGAAACGTTTCTCCAAGAGTCGGCAACAAACCGTTTCCCAGTTCTGACATATTGATTCACTGGTGAGGAGTTCCCACACTGCATCTCGAATTCCAGCAAGACCCTTCAGACTTTTTACATAAATCAGCAGGTTCCCAATTCCCATTTTTATATCATCCTTGCACCTTTAATAAAAATAAAAGTTTTAAGAATCAAATCACAACGTTGGTAAATTTTATTAAAAATTTCCACACTAGAATCTGTATACATGGTATCTGGCACCTTATAAGGGTATTTTTTGGTTGCTTAAGACTTTACAATGCTGAACTGATACACCTACGTTAAGAATAAGCAGTTTAAAAGACAAAAGTACCATACTGTACTTATACTAAACAAAATTCACTTGCATGAATATACAAACCATTCAAGCATTTTTCATCACATACTTTGAAAACATTTAACTGTCACTACATTTGAAGATTTCTCCCCCTCCGTGGCGCCGCCCAAAAAGATGAATAACATTATAACCTCCCCTCCCCCAGGTTTACAGATAAAGACTCTGACCAAGGTAACTCTTGCTAAGCAGGGATAAGGAGACTCTATAATAGAGTCACCCCAACAGCATCAACCAGCTCTTCACCCTGGACGATACCTTTGTTGCTTCACACAACTTTATTCAAGCAGATGCTACGAGCAAAGGCTAAATATTTGCTCCCATCTTCACCAACATTTCACTGAACATTTACAATTTTAAACTTGTATTTTTAATCTATTAATTTATTTTTATTGATTTTACATTTTTGAATTTATTTTCCTCAATTTTTTTTTGCCGGATTCTTATGGACGCCGCCGGTTGCTTGAATTCCAGAAACCAGGGTGTGGATGCAAAATTTCTATTCATATGTAGCGCCAATTTACCACAAGTAACTAAAAGTATAGATGGCTAGGTCCTATGAGCAGATAAGCTGTTGTTAATGCTCATTATTGTACTCATTTCCGTGCCACATGCTACCCATCCAAAGTGGGTACATAGCTAGTAGAGCTGGTGTCTCCTAGGTACAATGACCACATTTCAATCCTGATCCTAACTGTGTGGGGTGTGCACATTCTAGGACATGGGTTGTCTTTAGTTATTCCAAAAAAGACGCGAGTTGGTATCTCATTTGGCCACTGTAAATTGCCCCTTTTGTGTAAGAGAAAAGTATAATCTGGGAAGCAGAATATGTGGGGAGAAAAATAATGGAGAACGGCAATGTCCTGTGAACTGGCACAGACTACGTAAACTTAAATGACCTCCTCCTACGTCATGAGAGGATATAGTGAAATACAGCACGAACAAGCACAACTTGGTTACTCTCTGGTTTTGTGGGTTGTTAAATGACTAATGAAATACACTAAACAGTTCTCATTGTTCTCACCAAAATTCTCACCAAAGCCTTTGACACCGTGAGCAGGAAAGGGCTTTGGCAAATACTAGAGCGCCTCGGATGCCACCCCAAGTTCCTCAACATGATTATCCAACTGCACGAAAACCAACAAGGTTGGGTCAGATACAACAATGAGCTCTCCGAACCCTTCTCCATTGACAACGGCGTAAAGCAAGGCTGCGTCCTCACACCAACCCTCTTTACTATCTTCTTCAGCATGATGCTGAAACAAGCCATGAAAGACCTCAACAATGAAGACGCTGTTTACATCCGGTACCGCACGGATGGCAGTCTCTTCAATCTGAGGCGCCTGCAAGCTCACACCAAGACACAAGAGCAACTTGTCCGTGAACTACTCTTTGCAGACGATGCCGCTTTAGTTGCCCATTCAGAGCCAGCTCTCCAGCACATGACGTCCTGTTTTGCAGAAACTGCCAAAATGTTTGGCCTGGAAGTCAGCCTGAAGAAAACTGAGGTCCTCCATCAGCCAGCTCCCTATCATGACTACCAGCCCCCCCAACATCTCCATCGGGCACACAGAACTTAAAATGATCAACCAGTTTACCTACCTCGGCTTCACCATTTCATCTGAGGCAAGGATCGACAAAGAGATAGACAACAGACTCGCCAAGGCAAAGAGTGCCTTTGGAAGACCTCACAAAAGAGTCTGGAAAAACAACCACCTGAAGAAACACACAAAGATCAGCGTGTACAGAGCCATTGTCATACCCATGCTCCAGTTCGGTTCCGAATCATGGGTCCTCTACCGGCATCACCTACGGCTCCTAGAACGTTTCCATCAGCGCTGTCTCCGTTCCATCCTCAACTATCATTGGAATGACTTCATCACCAACATCGAAGTACTCGAGCTGGCAGAGTCCGCAAGCGTCGAATCCACGCTGCTGAAGACCCAACTGCACTGGGTGGGTCACGTCTCCAGAATGGAGGACCATCGCCTTCCCAAGATCGTGTTCTATGGCGAACTCTCCACTGGCCACCGAGACAGAGGTGCACCAAAGAAGAGGTACAAGGGCTGCTTAAAGAAATCTCTTGGTGCCTACCACATTGACCACCGCAAGTGGGCTGATATCGCCTCCAACCGTGCATCTTGGCGCCTCACAGTTCGGTGGGCAGCAACCTCCTTTGAAGAAGACCGCAGAGCCCACCTCACCGATAAAAGACAAAGGAGGAAAAACCCAACACCCAACCCTAACCAACCAATTTTCCCTTGCAACCGCAGCAACCGTGCCTGCCTGTCCCGCATCGGATTTGTCAGTCACCAACGAGCCTGCAGCAGACGTGGACATTACCCCTCCATACCCCTTCGTCCGCGAAGCCAAGCCAAGGAAAGAAATGACTAATGAGGCAATTAGGAAATTAGCTCACAGATGGAGCTGGTAGATGGGTAGTTGATCTGCACTTTCCACCACTTATTCAGGGCACTGGTACATTTCCATGGACAGACTGAAGGTCTCAATTACATTTCAGAGACTTGTTCTCTGCATTGAGCATTCATCACCAAGATTTCTGTAACCCCATTTTTCTTGAACCTTCCCGCAAGTCACAAACAGATGTTCCTCGAATTCCTCAGATACTGGAAAACCTACTGTATGACCTCTGCAAAGTGATTTCCCCTCTCTTATTCTTAAATTCTTTCTATTTGGTCTTGTTGGAAGATCCTCCAAAGATAGTTCTGCCATTATACTCTCCTCAGTCAGTAGTGCAACTTTCTCTCCCCCTTTGCACTCTTCTCCATCACGTCAGAAACTTCTTTAGTCTAGATCATACATGTCAAACTCTGGCCCGCGGGCCAAATTTGGCCCGCGATGTAATTATATTTGGCCCGCAAGATCATTTCAAAAATGTATTAGAGGTGGCCCGCCCTGCAGCGAGAGCCGATGCTGTTTTTTGGTAATGTCACCTCCACCATCCTCCCCCTTCATTGCACATCCTTCCCCATTGTAACACGAGAAATTGTAACGTGAGAAGTCTGTTGATGTCATCAGCCGGCAAGCTAGTTGGAAGGCTCCCCGTACAACCAGTCACTTCTCCCACCTGTCGAGCGGTGCGGCGGATGGGCAAGCGCCTGTGATTTCCTGTCGGCGCGACGGACATGGCAGGCTGCGCACGGCCCCCGGGCAGCGCGAGCCCCGCGCGACTGGCATCGGACGGCCCTTCCACAGCGCAAGCGCACTTCTCCCGGTCGCCACGGCCTTCAGCGCTTGCACCCGCGCGGAACCCAGGGACGGCTGGTTCGGCCCTGCATGTGAAGAGAGAGATGGTGGCTGTCCGCAAAGGCTGATCAGCAGTGCGCTGGGCCTGAGTTTGTGGGTAAGCAGGGTGGGCAAAGAGTGTAGGTGAGGAGTAATGGGCAAGGGAAGTTACGGTGGTGCGAGGGGCAGTTAGAGGGAGGGATGAGTAGAAGGAGGGGTGGATAGGGAAGAGGTAAAAGGGGAGGGACAGGGCAAGTAGGGGAGGGGTGATTGGAGGGTGAGAGGTGGGTAGAGGGAGGAACAGGTTGAGGGGAGAGGCAGTAGAGGGGTGTGTATAGGATGGGGTGGGTAGAGGCAGAGCGAGTGGAGTGAGGGGTGAGTAGAGGTTGGGTAAAGGACTGGTCAGGTAGAGGGATGGTGGGTCGAGGGTGAATAGAGGCCTAAAGCCTGAGAAGTGAGCAGGAAATGCTGAGTCCTGATGCAGGCCAAAATGGACACAGCCTGTGAATGCTGACTACATCTCCACAGGGACCAAATAGGTTTCCCTCAGGTCAAGCAAAGGGTGAACTTGAGCTACCTACTCCTGACCTGTAACATTATCCTCCTAAAGTTATATCCTAAAGTTTAACATTACATATGTTGAAAGAAGAGAAAACATGCAGATGTTGTTGAAAAATTTCAATAAACATTTAGTTCGGCCCTCGACTTGGTCCAAGTTTTTAATTTTGGCCCTCCGTGAATTTGAGTTTGACACCCCTGGTCTAGATTAACCTGTCATCCTATCCTTCCCTCAACCAAATTTCCATGATTGCTATAACATTATAATTCTGTGCTGATCCTCCATCATGCTCTCGACCAGAAAAAAAACCTGACATTCGTTTCACAATTTAAAATAGTTTTGAGTAATCAAGTATTGCATGAGGCTCAAAATACACAAGGGTATGGACAAAAAGACACATGTAAGTTTGAGGAGGAGGAGGTTAGTTAAGATAAAAGAGAGTGAAGACTATGAAGACTTGACTTCAGCAACAATATTGATAGGCTATCCAAATTTTTCTAAAAATTACAACAATTTTTAACTCCTCAGAGTTCAACAAAGCAGACCTAAAACCCACTTTCTTACATGGTGATCCACTGCTGAAGAGTGTCTCTCAAATAACCATGGCTTATTGGATGAGCAAGGGTCCTCAGAGATGGCTGAAAATTCACAATGGAAGGTGGCAAATATCTGAACCAACTTTCAGATTTCACTTCTTTTAAAACGGTGATTCCTTTTTCTGCACAGAGTAATCAAATAAGTGTTTTAGTTGCATTTAATGTCTGGGCAAAGGGAAGAAAAGTTCATACTAAAATTTTGAAATACATATGTTGGCTGACAACAGTGATTTATTTTTAAAATCACAGTTAAACCAATTACCGCACAAACCATACTGGTTCTTTCCTCATTGTACAAGTAACCACCTCCAAGTTCTTTTGTTCACTTGTGTGCAAACTCGTGCCGGTATTCTCCCATAAATGGCAAAGCAGT
Source organism: Narcine bancroftii (assembly GCF_036971445.1). NCBI lineage: Eukaryota > Metazoa > Chordata > Chondrichthyes > Torpediniformes > Narcinidae > Narcine > Narcine bancroftii. The sequence continues at coordinate 358,041,850 of NC_091471.1, read as the reverse complement.
GTTCATGCAAAAAAAAATACCACATAAACTTCTGGGGCAACGAAGGATAATACTTTCCTCTTCTCTGTGGACCAATTTACTACTTATCCCCACCCTACAAACATTAAACCAGCCAAAAATCAACTGATTCAAACTTAAATCATGAACCAACCCAGTCTATGTAGTATAATATTACACCTATATAAATATTACACCATGTTGCATTTAAAAGGAATTCTTTGGTAAATTTGACAAACCCTTATCAAGTGGAACGGAGAACCTCTGCAAATAATTTGATATTCTTTTTAAAAAAAAACGACACAAACAGAAATTCTGGAGGAACACAGCAGTCTCACAGTGTCCATAGGAGATAAAGATATTATCATTGATATTTTGGACCTGAGCCCTTCTTCAAGGTATAAGTAAAAAAACAGGAAAGTATCTCAATAAAGACTGAAGAATGGCAGGGTGAGGAGCCCAGACCAATGGCTAAAATTGGATATGATAAGAGGAAAGGAAAGAATTGATTTTGGCAATGTTATAAGGGACAGAGGGAAGGTGGGGGGGGGGGGAAAGGAGAGAGAGGAAAAGAGAGCGAGAACTAAGAAGCCAGCAGGAGGAAAAAGTTTAACAGAAACCGGAGAAGTTGATGTTAATTCCATCCAGTTGGAGGGTGCCCAGACAAAAGAGGAGGTATTCCTCCTCCAGTTTGCAAGAGGTCTCAGTCAGGCAGTGCATAACACTACTGACAGACATGTCAGCATGGGAATGAGACAGTGAATTGAAATGAATGACCACTGGAAGATTGCAGCAGACAGAGCTCAGTGAAGCGATCTCCCCGTCTGCACCCAGTCTTTCCAATATAGAGGAGACAACAATGGGAGCACCGAATGCAGTAGATGACCCCTGCAGATTCAAAGTGAAAAGTTGATTCACTTGGAAGGACTGTTTGGGGCCCTGAATGATGGTGAGAGAGATGGTGTGGACACAGTGGAACATCTCCTGCTATATAATACTCTCCCAGCCAAGCAGGTTGAGAAAATGTTACATTAAAATTTGTATTCTTTCATGTTATTTTCGAGAAGGCTAGTCATCACTTCCCATTCAGAGTTCCTTTCATTTATAATTTTTTGACTTTTATTGTCCAGTACTCCAGATTCCAAAGCAAAACAATAAGATCTCTTCGACAATTGTAACAGAAACTGATAGGCTCGTACATACCTGCTGAGCACTCACTTGTAATGGATTCCAAGGTCGTAAAGAGAAGGCCACAGGTTAGTGTAGAAGCTGGTGTTTTTCCTTGACTTGGGGTGTAAAACACAGCTTGAGCCTGATACAATGTGGTGGCTAGAAGTTCAACCAATGAACACACCTGTGCCTTGATGCCAGCTCCTAAAAAAAAACACGAACAATAAACGTACAAAAGTTCAAAATGTGATTTACCCTTCCAATCCTTGAAATTATTATTTCAAAAAAGGTAAAACAGAATTCTAGAACAATTGACAGCAATCTCAGTAATTGGTTGTAATAACCAATACCTTTCCCCTTTCATGCAAAGGCTAGGATCAAAATGTCTACAGAAATGGGACTAAGACCTGTGCTCACCATAATGGGCTTGGTTCAGTAACTGTTGAATTGCTGACTTCCTAGCTAGAAGAAAATCAGTGAGAGCTTGGCGTGGAGAACTGTCTTCCAGTAGAATAATGGAACAGAGAGCTTCCGCAATAGCTTGGTCTGAAACTGCACGGCCCTTAAGGAGGGTTTTACTTTCTTGCAAAATGGATGATCTGCAAAAAAAAAAAAGCACACAAGAAAATATAGTGTATTTTTTTTCATTCCAAACAAAATAAACCTTTATTTTGTGTGATATCTCAGCACTATTAAATAAAGCAAATACTTTAAAACTTTCAATTTTTACATTAAATGGGAGGGAATGAATAACATCCAGTAACAGATAGGAAAACATGATGACATTGTTGAATATGTATTAAATATGATGTATCATTTTGAATCATCTATTTCCAGTCTGATTTTTTATTTGTGCAACATACATCTACCTTCTGATAACATCAGTCATGTAGTGATACAGTGTTGAGAGAGGCCCTTCGGATTCATTTTGCTCAGACCTTGAAAAAAAGGGACTAAAGCCCAAAATGTCGGTTATGTATCTTTATCTTTGCTACATAAAGTACACGGTTTAACCTGCTGTGTTTCTCCAGCATCGTGTTTTTTTATTTCAATCACGGTGTGTGAAATCATGTTTTACTTCAGTCTCAATAAAGGTTCCCTGCCCAAATCATTGAATTACCATTTCTCCCCAGGATGCTGCCTTATCTGCTGAGTACCTCCAACTTCTCAGTTTGCTCTAGCTATTTCAACATTCCACCACAGCAATTCCCTTTATTCTACACATCCCTCCTCAACTAAATTATAGCGTCTTCATTGCCACTGTTTGGTTGAGAACCGTGATGACCCATTTCATATTTACCTTCCCACAAGGATACCACTCTCACTTCAGTTGAAACCAACAACTGACAATGAATGATTACATTTGAGACAAGTTAAAATGACAAGGCAGAACAATGATCCATCGAAATGATAACAATGTCCTTTTTAAATGAATGAAGCAACAGTTTTTCACCGGGGTAGCAAGGAGGTCATGCCCACTGCACGAAAGAAATAATAAGTGCAAGTTTCTCAGTTCCTAAAAAAACTAATTCTCAGAGATCAATGAATACCCATTTAATGATGAAAGGCAGTCTCCTGTAAGACAATTATTAAAAGAACACTATCGTGAGGGGGCACACAAAAAATTGCAGATGCTGGAATCTGGAGCACAAAAAGTGTCTTGATGAAGGGTTCTGGCCCCAAATGCTGACCATTCTTTTCTATCACTGATTCTGCTCAACCTGCTGAGTTTCTCCAGCACATTGTATTTTGTAACATGTAAATTATTTCTTTCACTTGCATGTGTAACAAGAACACAGCTCCTTCTTAGAATTTTTATAATTACATTAACTCAGTAATCATTCAGTGGATTTTTAAAAATATTTTATGCCCTATGTAAACTCTGCCAGTGGGATGCTTCAAATATATTGTTTTAATAAAATCATGAATGAACGTTCATCCATTGAAAAGCCCCAACTTCTCCACTTTGTAATGCTTCTACATTCTCAGCATCAAGTTGAATTTCACAATTTCTGCCCTTTCTTTGTCATTCCTCCAGATCTGAATTAAAATAATATTTTCAAAAGGGTAGCAATTGCATAGTATTTTTTTAATAGTGAAAGGCAACCTCAAAGGTCACTTGCAACACTGTTCAAACGTGCCAAATTAGAATAGTACATTTTGTGCTGGTGAGAAATTGTCTGAGGATACAGATATAGCATTTTTACTAATAACCGGCTAACCTGAAATGGCCTGCTGCTGCTACCTGTCGTACGAGGATGGGAAAGCGTGCCAGGACAGGACTGTAACGGGAACCACCAGAGGAGTCCAGCTGGAGGATGTTATGAATGTGGCAGCACAGCAAGTACATCTGAGTAGCATGGAGATAATGAGATGATTCTAAGGCACTCCAAATCTTCTCCGGCATATTCAAAAGGAGTTTAATCTGCACAGCCATACTGTAGAATTTCTCCTGGGACTGTTGCTGGACCTGAAGAAATTAGAAAAAGAAAAGTTATCATCTGCACAGTCCATTACTCAAATACATGTAACAATATGAAGATTAAGTTTTCAATTTTTGCTTGGATCCACTTCATTTACTGCCATTCTACAGATCTCCTGAATTTGCTTTTTCAGTGCCCAATAATGCATCATTAATAATCAAGAGATTATTAATCTCTTATAATCAAGAGATTTGGCAAAAGATAAAGGAGGAAAAACCCAACACCCAACCCCAACCAACCAATTTTCCCTTGCAACCGCGTCTGCCTGTCCCGCATCGGACTTGTCAGCCACAAACGAGCCTGCAGCTGACGTGGACATTACCCCTCCATAAATCTTCGTCCGCGAAGCCAAGCCAAAGAAGAATAATCAAGAGATCAAGCAAAGGATATTTTATTAAATGTATTTCTTTCAATGCTAGGAGTATTGCGAGAAAAGTAGATGATACTCAATGGATAGATACTTGGAATTATGATGTGGTAGCCATTAGTGAAATATGGCTGCAGGAGGCGTGTGATTGGCTACTAAACATACGAAGATTTCATTGCTTCAGGTGTGATAGAATAGGGGAAACAAGAGGGGGAGGTGTTGCACTGCTTGTTAGAGAGGGTATTACAGCGGTACATTGTAAGGAAAGATTAGAGGGCTCATCTAGAGAAGCACTACGGGTAGAATTGAGGAGTGGGAAAGAAATGGTAACACTTATGGGGGTTTATTATAGAACACCTAATGTGGAGAGGGAACTAGAGGAACAAATTTGTAAGGAAACAACAGATATTTGTAGCAAGCACTGGGTTGTGATTGTGGGAGATTTTAACTTTCCACACGACGCCCATACTGTAAATGGGCTGGATGGTTTGGAGCTTATTAAATATGTGCAGGATAGTTTTCTACATCAATATATAGAAGTACCAACTCAAGAAGGGACAGTGTTGGATCTATTAGGAAATGAGATAGGCCAGGTAACAGAGGTGTGTGGGGGTGCACTTTGTGTCCAGTTATCACAGTGCTATTGGTTTCAAAATAATTATGGAAAAGATAAGTCTGGGCCCAGGGTTGAGATTTTTGATTGGGGAAAGGCCAATTTTGAGGAGATGAGAATGGATTTGGAAGGTGTGGACTGGGATAAAGGAAGTAGAAGGAAAATGGAGTGCACTCAAAGGTAAAATTTTAAGGGTACAGAGATAGAGGTTCCTGTTAGGATGAAAGGAAAGGTTAAAAGTTTTAGGGAGCCTTAGTTCAGAAAAAAGTATAGACAGCATGAAGTAAATAAGGTGTTGGAAGAATACAAAGAATGTAAATGAATCTTATTAAGGAATTTAGAAAGACTAAGAGGAGATAGGAGGTTGCCTTGTCAAGTAAGGTGAAAATAAATCCAAAGGGTTTCTACAGATATATTAGGAACAAAAGGATAGCGAAGAATAAAATTGGCCCCCTAGAAGATGAGAGTGGACGGCTACGCATGGAACCAAAGGAGATGGGAGAGATTTGAACAGTTTTTTTTTTCTTCAGTATTTATTAAGGAGAAGGATATTGATCTGTGTAAATTAAGGGAAATAAGTAGTGAAGTTATGGGAAAGGTGATGATTAAAGGAAAAATAAAATAAAGGTGGACGTCTCCAGGTTCTGACAAGATATTCCTTTGGTCCTTGAGGGAGATTAAAACATCATTAGTAACGGAATGGTGCCGGAGGATTGGAGGGTAGCGCATGTAGTTCCATTATTTAAAAAAAGTGCTAGGAGTAAATCTAGGAATTATTGGCCTGCAAGTTTGACATCAGTGGTGGGTAAGTTATTGGAAAGTATTCTTAGAGATGGTATATATAAATATTTGGATAGGCAAGGTTTGATTAGGAACAGTCAACATGTCAGGGGGAAGATCATGTTTGACAAAGCTTATTGAATTTTTTGAGGAGGTTATTAGGAAAGTTGATGAGGGTAAAGCAATGGATGTTGTATATATGGACTTTAGTAAGGTTCCTCAAGGAAGGTTAGACATTAACATTAAAGTAGTAAAAATGGATTCAACAATGGTTGAATGGGAGATGCCAGAGAGTAGTGGTAGATAACTATCTGTAAGATTGGAAGCCAGTGACTAGCGGTATGCCTCAGGGTTCAGTATTGGGTCCACTACTGTTTGTCATATACATTAATAATCTGGATGATGAGGTGGTAAATTGGTTTAATAAGTCTGCTGAAACGAGACTAAGAAAGGCAGAGCTGTGGATTAGTGAAGAAGGGTTTCAAAGCTTGCAGAGGGAGTTAGGCCAGTTAGAAGAGTAGGCTGAAAGATGGCAGATAGAGTTTAATGCAGATAAATATGAGGTGTTACATTTTGGTATGGCTAATCAAAATAGGACATATATGGTGAATGGTAGGGCACTGAAGAGTGCAGTAGAATAGAAGGATCTAGGAATAATGGTATATAGTTCCCTGAATGTGAAATCAATATACCATCAGAAAGCTTATGGTATGTTGGCCTTTATGCACTTTGAGTATAGGAGCTGAGATGTTATGTTAAAATTGTACAAAGCATTAGCGAGGACAAACTTGAAGTACTGTGTACAGATTTGGTCACCAAATTATAGGAAAGACCAACAATTTGGAGAGTGCAGAGAATATTTACTAGAATGTTGCCAGGGGTACAGGGTTTAAGTTATAGGGAAAGGTTATGTCTTTATTCTTTGAAATGCAGAAGGTTGAGTGGGGATTTGATTGAGGTATTTAAAATGATTAGGAGGATAGATAAAATTGACATGGAGAGGCTTTTTTCTTTAAGAAAGGGAAAGATACAAACAAGAGGATGAGCGGAGTTAGGGGGCAAAAGTTTGGAGGAAACACAAGGCGGAACTTCTTTTCTCAGAGAGTGGTGGGTGTGTGGAACGAGCTTCTGGATGAAGTGGTGGAAGCAGGCTTGATATTAGCATTTAAGGAGAAGTTGGATATGTATATGGAGGGTTGCAGGTTGAGAGTAAGTCAGTGGAATTAGGTGGGAGAAAAAGTTCGGCATGTAAGGGCCATATTGGCTTGTTTCTGTGCTGTAATTGTTATAAGAATCCACCCTTAACTTCAGCTACTCGTTGTTCATTGAATTATACTTATTAGTTTGTTCTAATTGAGAATAATCTTCATTTTTAGAAACATAGAAGATAGGAGCAGGAGTAGGTCATTCGACCCTTCGAGCCTGCTCCGCCATTCAACGAGATCATGGCTGATCTTAAAGTTCAGTACCCCGTCCCCGCCTTCCCTCCGTCACCTTTAATACCCTTATACTGAAGAAATAGATCTAATTCCCTCTTAAATATATTTAATGAACCTGCCTCTACTGCCCTCTGTGGCAATGAATTCCACAGATTCACCACCCACTGGGTCAAGAAATTCCTCCTCATCTCGGTCCTAAATGGTTTGCCTTTTATCCTCAAACCATGGCCCCGGGTTCTGGATTTTCCCATCCTTGGAAAGATCCCATCTGCATCCATTCTGTCCAGTCCTGCCAGAATTTTATAGGTCTCTATGAGATCCCCTCTCAATCTTCTAAACTCCAGGGAGTACAATCCCAATTTGCGCAATCTTTCCTCAAAAGTCATTCCTGCCATTCCAGGTATCAGCCTGGTGAATCGCCTCTGCACTCCCTCCATTGCAAGAACATCCTTCCTTAGATAAGGTGACCAAATCTGCACACAATACTCCAGGTGGGGTCTCACCAAGGCCCTGTACAGCTGCAGTAAGGTATCCTTGTTCCTATACTCAAACCCTCTTTTTATACTGCAAAACTAATTTCATCCTGTTGAACAGCTGCCATGAAATATGAATTTTAGTTGCCAAATTCATTATTTTTACTTGATTTCAGATTTATTGTCAGAGTACATATATGACATCACATACATCAGATTCTTTTTCCTGCAGGCAAGACAGAATTACCACTTATTTGTAGTGCAAAAAAAATCAACATACTCATGTACGCAAATAATGAAAACAAACTGACTGCAAAACACAGAGAAAAAAATCAATAAAATGCTAATGTAAAATTCTCTAAACAAGCTCTTTTGAGTCTTTGACTTGTCTGTAGGTAGATGTGAACTAACACAATTTTGCAAACTAAATGTAATATATTATGGAGGGTCATGGCAATCACAAAACAGCATTGCTTATTACCTGCTTGGAAGGCACCACCTGCCAATCAAGGTTTGGCTCTGACCCACCCATCAGTGCACACCTGACCATTGGCCCCTTTCAGTACCTTTGTACTTGGCAATTGGTCAATTAGACCTTGCTGGCACCAAGCCACTGGTTCCCTGTAGATTACTTGGGCTGTACTCCCCAACCCTCCAGTACTATAAAGGGCCCACATACACCTGCCTCTCTCTCTCTCCCCCTCTCCCTCTTTTTGCCATCTCTAAAGGACCACCCCACTTCCCTCCAGGCCAAGTACAGTGAATGGCACTGGAGAAATAGATTGGTAAGGTGTGTCCTCGTAAAGGTTTGGGAGCATTTTAGTTAGTGTCCCAAGTAACATAGAGCCACGTCGGCAGGAAGTGGTGGCAGGTATTATATTGTTTCTCTTCCTTAATTGCATGTAATAACACTGTGTACTCTAGTTCATTGTTGTGTGCATGCCTTATCCCGGTTGAAAGCTTCCCACACACATGTAAATAGTCATTTACTGTCAGACTGTTTTCAGTCACTGCTTTTGAGACCCATCAAATCTGTTCCCTCACTAATATTAATGCAAATTTTATCTTCTTTGAATTGCCACATAATCCAGCTGTAAATTCTACTCCTGTAACTCCAATTCACATCTTGTCAGACCACCCATCATGTTTATTACATCACCTACCTCCTGAGCCAAGCTCAATCTACCCCATTATTTTAACAGTCACCTCTTCATCATCCTTATTCTTTCCTACCATCATGTCCTCTCCCATTCTGGAACCCAAAAGGAGCCAAAGAAGGAAATATCCCATTCATCCAATTGAATCTGTAACATCATCCACTCATCCTATGCTAATCTGGTTTATTTTTCATTATTCTTCCCTTCCCCCCCCCCCCCCCCCCACCCCCAGAGTCTAGCATCCACTAGCACGAGATAATTTCAGTGGCCAATTATCCTACCAACCTATAGGTCTTTGGAATGTGGGAGGAAACCAGAGCAGTCAATCACAGAAAGAATGTGCAGACACCACACAGCACCCACGGTCAGGATCAAACCCATGTTTCTGATCTTGCAAGTTCTCCTAGCTGTGCACTATTTCACCCACTCTTCAACACATTTGACAAGGAATTTAGTCCCCCCATTTACTGCCTTTTATATGACTTGGATACCAAGATTCCTTTTTACACTTCAGACAATAATATGCCCTTTCCACAACATTATTTCTATGATCACCTTTACCACAATGTACAGTCATTCAACATCAATCCAAACATAGCGTAGCGACTACTCGCCATAAAAAGCCACTAGATGGGCCTCTTGTTTGTGATGCGTTTCAAATGATTTACCACGAAATCCAGTTGAGTTTTAAATAGTTTATTATCAACACAAAAGACTTGTAGTGATCTGTAACAACATTGCATTCCAATAATAACTGCTGTGACATTTTCTTCAGTGTTCCCTTGTTACTATGTTTCATAGTAATGAAATATCTGTGATAATAGACAATAGGCGAGCCTCACCCTCCTTGTCTACACCCCTATATTTATGTATAGTATGTCATTTTCATTTGTGTGTAGGGTGTACTGTGTGTCTATGTATGTGGACTATAGTCCAGAAATATGCCATTTCATCAGGTTATATATGCATATGTACAATATTTTCAATGCACGCTAACAATCAAGAAATCACACCCCAAACTCCCATGCATGCACCAACCCATTCTCCAATACGCGATCCTACCATGCACACGCCCCATGCGCCCAGGCAGCATCGTGGCTGCGCACAGCCGACAGACCCCCGCCTAACAAGGGAAGTACTCACCTTTGACCTCTACACACAATTCTACAGCACGACCAGCTTTCCACCTAATCCTAGAACCGAATTCTCTATCTAAACTACACTTCATCTGGTCAGTTTATCCTCTTTGGCGCCATTCTGAACACACACAAGGTTGGTTCTTACTATTTAACTACTGTCGCTGAAGAGTGTTTCTCGATTAGTTCGCACCTGGATATATTTTTCGATTTTTAAAAAAATATATAAAAATGTACTAAATCAATGAAAATTCTATTAAACGATAACATTAAAAACATAAAAAAGCCCAAAGTAAAAAGGTCTGAGTGCTCCATGGAGATGTATTTGTGAAAAAAAAAATTCCTGGGAGAACATGTGAAATTCCAAGTTTTGGATGTCGCTGACGCGTAGGCTCTTGGCTGGCACGGCCATGGCTCGGAGGGGAGGCTGTGGAACCGCGGCGAGCCCTTCGGTGTTGGTCTGCTGGGGAGGCGTGGTCAAATCAAACCTGCCGGCTTATAAATATAAACTGCTGGCTCATTTGATGAAATTCTCACCTCTAAATCGGAAGATATTCAAGATATTGGGCAGACGATAGTCAAGTGTAGTACTGAGGAGTATTGTCACATCAGATAAGACTGTCTGCTGCCTCTGGTGGACTTAAAAAGATCTGAGGCATTACTTAAAATTAGGCAGTTCTTCCCAATATCAAAGCCAACAGGTGTCACTCAGCATCAGCATCAGGACGTATTCAGGCTCTTTCATCATTCCCTTACAAACCCAATCTGCTTCCAGCATCAAGGACTCGGGCAATAGGGCATGGGAAAAGCACCACTTCAAGGCTCTCTGCTATTCGAACACCATCTTAAATTGAAAAGATGACACAGATCTACAGGATAAAATCCCAGCTTGTCAAACCCAACCCTGGAGGAACTGTCGTGGTATGCAAAACAATTAGCTGATGTTTTAACCCTACCCTCTTAGCTCTTTGGAAAAGTTTGGAAGGAACTGCATTTCCAATATAGATTGGCCATAAACAGCTTTGGGATGATTCTCCTTTCAGTGAGACATGCATCATCTGGATGAACACCCTGCACACAGCATCTTTCAGATGCTCTGGTCAGGAAAGAGATGCAGGAATATCAGAGCCAGCACCACCAGACTGAAGAACAGTTTACTCCCACAGGCAGTGAGAACACTGAACGACCAAAGGAACTAACTGCTCACACTAATGATCCAGGAACTCTCCTATCCACAAAGCAACCTTTATTTACTTGTATATACGAATACTTCTCCTGCATGTGTATTGTTTGTATGTGCGTTATGTCTGGTTGTGTCTTGCACCAAGGACCGGAGAACAGCGTTTCGTCAGGTTGCACTTGTGCAATCAAATGACAATAAACTTGTAAAATACAAAAGTCTGCAGACACTGCGCTTGAAGTCAAAGCACAATGCTGGATAAAATCAGCAGGTCAAACAGGGCACTTTATGTAGCAAAGATAGATACCCTACCAATGTTTCAGGCTTGAGCAATAGGGCATGGGAAAAGCACCACTTCAAGGCTCTCTGCCACTCGAACACCATCTTAAATTGAAAAGATGACGCAATCAATGTGGTTTCATTGGGTTGTACTTGTACAATCTTCATCAAGGTATGATAAGGGCTCAAGTCCAAAACATTGGTGATGTATCAAGTGGATTGTCATCTGATTGTACAAGTACAACCCAATGAAACCACATAGATCGCGTCATCTTTTCAATTTAAGATGGTGTTCGAGTGGCAGAGAGCCTTGAAGTGGTGCTTTTCCCATGCCCTATTGCCCGAGTCCTTGGTGCTGGAAGCAGAGTGGGTTTGTAAGGGAATGGTGGAAGAGCCTGAACACGTCCTGATGCTGAGTGACACCTGTTGGCTTTGATATTGGGAAGAAAGAACTGCTTAACTTTAAGTAAGGCCCCAGATCTTTTTAAGTCACATAACCAGACACAACACAAGTACAAACAATATATATATATATGCAGGACGAGCATTTCACCCAATTCAAATAAATCAATATGGCTTTGTGCATGAGGGCCATTCCTTGGGTCGTCCAGCCTTCTCACTCCCCTGAGGAAGAGGCTCTTCCTCAGTCTGGCGGTGCTGGCTCTGACATCCAGCAGCAAAGACTTCCCATGTACCTGGCTGGGCTGAGCAGAGGGGGGGGCCGCGGCTCTGCCGGCGCCACGCGGCTCGATCCTGGTGCAGTACTCGAACATGTCTTGCACCGAAGACACCACCTTCTCGGAGCACAGCCTCATGTCGGTGATGGTATCGGCCGCCTCGATCAGGTCCCGGTAGCGCTCGCCCACCATCTGGCGCAGCTCCTCCTTCTTCTGCTCGATCTCGGCGCGGACCCGCCGCTCCACCTGCCGGATCTCCTCGGTGCTGTAGCGCTCGAAGAGCGACGCCGTGTCGTGGATGTCGCTGACGCGGAGGCTCTTGGCTGGCACGGCCATGGCTCGGCGGCGGGGCTGTGGAACCGCGGCGAGCCCTTCGGTGTCGGGGAGGCGCGGTCAAATCAAACCTGCCGGCTTATAAATGACCGCACCATCCTGTCAACCACGGCCCGAAGCGGAAGCGACTGGCGGATCAGAGACGTGGCTCCTCGGGGACGAAGACCAACTGCGCAAACTCAAGTCAATCTGGACAGCACGGCGCATGCGTGCGAAAAGCTGCTCAAGGCGGGGGTGAGAGGGCTTCCCTTTCACGCATGCGCGGAATTGAGACCTCCACCTCGTCTTGTCGGTGGTGAGAATTTCTCCCTTCAAGCATGCGCAGTATCGAAACCTCCCGCTCGAGTCGGGGAGGTGGTCGGAACTTCTCGTTTGACGCATGCGCAGCATCGAAACCTCCCGCTCGAGTCGGGGAGGTGGTCGGAACTTCTCGTTTGACGCATGCGCAGCATCGAAACCTCCCGCTCGAGTCGGAGGTGGTCGGAACTTCTCGTTTGACGCATGCGCAGTATCGAAACCTCCCGCTCGAGTCGAAGATGGTTGAAACTTCTCGTTTGACGCATGCGCAGCATCGAAACCTCCCACTCGAGTCGGAGGTGGTCGGAACTTCTCGTTTTACGCATGCGCAGCATCGAAACCTCCCGCTCGAGTCGAAGATGGTTGAAACTTCTCGTTTGACGCATGCGCAGCATCGAAACCTCCCGCTCGAGTCGGGGAGGTGGTCGGAACTTCTCGTTTGACGCATGCGCAGCATCGAAACCTCCCGCTCGAGTCGGAGGTGGTCGGAACTTCTCGTTTGACGCATGCGCAGCATCGAAACCTCCCGCTCGAGTCGAAGATGGTTGAAACTTCTCGTTTGACGCATGCGCAACATTGAAACCTCCCGCTCGAGTCGGAACTTCTCGTTTGACGCATGCGCAGCATCGAAACCTCCCCGCTCGAGACGGGAGGTTGAAGTTTCGCGTCGGACGCATGCGCCGCTCTGGCTGCCCCTGCGCGGTGACCGTCTCCCCCCCCCTACCTTGGATTGGGCGTGAGATGCGGACGTTCGCAGGTGAGTGAGCGATGTGACAGCTCCTCACCTGCGGTTCCGATGCTCGAGTGAAGCTCCGGAACGGCGGCGACACTCCTCGACCTTGTCCCGGTAAGTTCTTTCCAGGACGGGAGGGAAGTGCGGAGGCCGGGCCCGAACCCCCGCCCCCCGCCGGCGTTGCCAGGGAACGGTGGCCTGCTGGCTTGGGCCAGTTTTGGCCTCGATCAGGAAGTCCATTGGCGACGGTTCCGGATCTTCCAGATTTTGTGACACCGTGGAATTATACTGATACTTCCGGATAATTCCTTGCTTTACGCTCAGGGGTATTGGTGTCCCCATGCTGGACTGCGATGCAGCCGGTCAGCCCACTTTCCACCACAGCTGCGGGGTCTGCAGGGCAAGGGGGCGAATTAAAAAAAACGTCCTTGAGGTCTAATTACCTCAGAATTACAGTTTATTGGCAGTGCACAAAAATACACGTCAACAAATGGTGCAATACAGAGAGAGAGAAAAAAAGAGACCTCGAATGAGTGTGATTGAGATTGTGGTTGAGGAGTCTGATGGTGGAGGGGAACCTGGTGGGTGGGAATCTTGATGGTGACAGTGGGAGCTGGGTGGCGTGGATCCATGTTGCTGCTCGCCCCGAGGGCAGCGTTCCCTGTAGATGTTCTTGAAGGTGGGGAGGTTTTTGTCTGTGATGTCCTGGGTTGTATCCACTACATTTTGTAGGTTTTTACGAATTGGTGTCCCCAAATCAGACTCGGTCAGCACACTTGCCACCAAGCAACTATCTTTTTTCTTTGGCTTGGCTTCGCGGTCGAAGATTTATGGAGGGGGTAAATGTCCACATCTGCTGCAGGCTCGTTGGTGACTGACAAGTCCGATGCGGGACAGGCAGACGCGGTTGCAGGGGAAAATTGGTGGGTTGGGTGTTGGGTTTTTCCTCCTTTGTCTTTTGACAGTGAGGTGGGCTCTGCGGTCTTCTTCAAAGGAGGTGGCTGCCCGCCAAACTGTGAGGCGCCAAGATGCACGGTTGGAGGCGAGATCAGCCCACTGGCGGTGGTTAATGGGGCAGGCACCAAGAGATTTCTTTAAGCAGTCCTTGTACCTCTTCTTTGGTGCACCTCTGTCTCGGTGGCCACTGGAGAGCTCGCCATAGAACACGATCTTGGGAAGGCGATGGTCCTCCATTCTGGTGACGTGACTCACCCAGCGCAGTTGGGTCTTCAGCAGCATGGATTCGATGCTTGCGGACTCTGCCAGCTCGAGTACTTCGATGTTGGTGATGAAGTCATTCCAATGAATGTTGAGCATGGAGCGGAGACAGCGCTGATGGAAGCGTTCTAGGAGCCGTAGGTGATGCCGGTAGAGGACCCATGATTCGGAGCTGAACTGGAGCGTGGGTATGACAACGTCTCTGTACACGCTGATCTTTGTGTGTTTCTTCAGGTGGTTGTTTTATACAAATTTGATATCATACCGAACCTCCGCAAACTCCTGAAGAAGAAGAAGAACTGCTGATGTGTTTTCTTCATGATGCCATTAGTGTGTTCGGTCTAAGAAAGATCCTCTGAGATAGGTACTCCCAAGAACTTACATTTGGTCACCTTCTCCACCTGTGGCATACTGCTAAACAGAGATCAGGACTTAAATGTGAAAGTACTCCTATAACAGACCAGTGTGGGAATGGCTCATTCCTTGGCAAAAGTAACACAATAAAGCAAGGTTGGAAACTGCTGAAATCCCAACCATGATATTCCAATCCCCACCCCCCGGGCTATGAATGGTAACCTGAACATTGGACAGCATACTTGTTTACTCCTTCCTCCATTTTGAAACAAAATGAATCACTAGCCATTTAAACATCAATGGTGTACAATTTATTAGAATTGGACAAATCATTGGAATTAATTCTGTAACTATTAATCAAGGTATGAGTTGATCAAAAATGGTCAGCATTAATTAGGGAACATTGCAACTGACTGATATATTTTTCCTGATGATGTACATGGTAGATGGATTTATTGCATATGACATCTTGATAGATTCGTGACATGCCTTTTGATAAGGTCACGTGGCAGACTGGTCGAAAATTGTAAAAGTCCAAGCAAGAGTGTAAATTAGATCCAGTTAGCTTGGTTAGCAAACAGTCCTTCCAAATGAAGCAACATTTCACTTGTGAGTCTGCAGGGATAATCTACTGCATTAATTGCTCCCGTTGTGGTCTCCTCTACATCGGAGAGACTGGGCATCTCAGCTCTGTCCATCACCCAGTGACCATCCATTTCAATTCCCTGTCCCATTCTTTTGCTGACATGTCTCTCCATGGTCTCATGCACTGCCAGACTGAGATTACCTGCAAATTGGAGGAACAACATCTCATCTTTCATCTGGGCATCCTCCAACCAGATGGCATTAACATTGACAGTTTCTGTTTAAACACCTCCCCCCCCCAATTTCTTCTCCCCCACCCCATGGCTTTTCCCCCATATCTCTGTCTCTCTTCCCTTTTCCCTTTGTCTCATTTCACAGAACCAAAATCAATTCTCGCATCTCTTGGCATCATATCCATTTAACACTTTTTTGTTGGACTAGATTCCTCCCCCGGCCAGTCTCCAGTGTCTTTATTCTTATGCCTTCCTGTTTTTTGTTTTTTCCTTGAAGAAGGGCTCCGCCCCAAAATGTTGGTCATATAGCTTTACCTCCTATGGATGCTGCAAGATCGACTGAGTTCCTCCAGCAGTTCTGTGTTTTTACCATTTAGTATGGTGGCAAGTAGAAATAGTTGATTGACATTTTTTGTGATAGAAGATTATTACTAGTGGGTTCCACAGGGCTCAGCATGGGATCCTTTGCATTTTCTAATGGTAATGATTTGGACCTTAATGGAGGAGACATGATCAAAAAGATAAAAAGTTGGCTGTTTGTTTGGCCAGATAAGAAAGACTCTTGCAGGGAGATAGATTAAGGTCTGGTCAATTGTTCGGAGAAGTAGCAAATGGAGATCAAGGATTGTGCGATAATGCATTTGGATGTAACATGACAAGTACAAAATATGGCAGGGTACTGAGTCATTCTCACTCACTAGTCGAAAAGGTTAGTTTCCATGCTGTATCACTCTGACTATAGATTAAATCCATAAATATTATTGCATAAATTGACAGGTATTGATGAGTCAGGGCATCAAGAATTACTGCTCATCATAAAATGGGCAGACTCAATGGGCTGATTGGCCTACTTCTGCTCCTATATCTAGTGAAATTGAAGAAGTGGTTAAAAGGCACATGTGATGTTCTCTTTTATTAGCTGGGTCATAGGAATAGAAGAGCAGGAAGGTAATGCTAGAAATGTGTATGGCAGTACTTTGGTCACAACTTCAATACTGGATCCTGTTCTGGTCTCCAAGTTGTAAAAAAAAGTTTGTGATTGCACTTGAAATTTTTAAGGATTTTACCAGGACTGGGAGATTATGGTTAGAAAAAATCAAGAGATGTTATGTTTGGAACAGATGAACCCAAGAGATTATTTCACTGAGCTGTAAATAGGCAGGATTTGTTTTCCCCTTGGCGGAGGAGTCAAAAACCAGGGACATTTTGTTGAAATATTTGGTCGAAAAAATAGAGGGGAAGTGAGGAAAGTGTTTTCAGTGAAAGTTGAAGAGTTCTGGAATTCATAGCCTGAAATGGTAAAGAGGCAGAAACCTTCACCAAATTTAAACAGTTTTGGCTGTATACAAAGATCTTTGACCTGCAAGGTGACAAACCTCGAGCAAGAGGGTTGGGTAACACAAGAAAACAGGACCACACCACCTGTCCCCTAAATCTGCCTTGCTGTTCAATAGGACCGTGGCTAACTTGCCCAGGCCTCAACTAATTCGCCAGTTTCCTATAGCCATTAGTCCTTGACCTTTTCAAAAGAACGTATCTACCTCCCCTTTAAATGCATTTAATCATCTAACCACCCCCCCACAGCCTCTGGAGTAAAGAATTCAAGCAATGAACTGCCCTCTCCAAGAAGGAATTCCTATTGTTGTTAAACGATTCCCATCCTTGCTTTATAACGATGTCCCCTTGTTCGAGATTTTCTCCCTGAAGGAGAAATCTCAACATCTGTCCTGTTGTGCCCCCTTGAGATGATAATATATTCCAAGATGATGGCACCTAATTCTTCTAAATTCCAAAGAGAATGGTCACAATTATTTTAGCGCTCATGATAAAACAACCCACTCATCCCATGAATTACCGAGTGAATCACTCTGAACTGCATCAGATGCTAGTATATTCCTCTTTTCTTTTCTTTGGCTTGGCTTCGCGGACGAAGATTTATGGAGGGGGTAAATGTCCACGTCAGCTGCAGGCTCGTTGGTGGCTGACAAGTCCGATGCGGGACAGGCAGACACGGTTGCAATAAAGAGATAAAAACCCTGCACAGTGCTCCAGGTCAACCCTCCTCGCCATACCCATGTACAATTGCAACAACAAATTGAGTACACTTCTATAGCACAATAGTAGTATTCTTTCCAATGTTATGAATCCATGGGAACGAGAAACTTGATCATTTTTTACACTGAAGTGTGGGTGGGTGCACTGACTCTTTGTGAATGAATAGAATGGGCCTATCACCTCTGGCCTTTCACACCTTCAAGCAACCTTGGGGAAAATACATTCAACAGTTTGAGTAACTCCTGTCATTGTGACACTGATTCATTGTTGCTGCTTCACTTTTCTTGTACTTTACCCCTCTATCACCCCACACTCATGCACATTTTAGCACAAGTAAGTTGTTGTCTCATATTATCTACAATAATCACTGTTATTAGATCACTGTAGATTTGTAGCAAAAGATTTAACAATTTATGTAGTTTTTAAAATGATCTTGTTAATTTCTAGTAACCCTGAATATTCTTACCCAAGATGTAATGAATTTATGTTTTGGACAATGATGGATTTTATTGACCCATGTTAATAATGTAGTATGATTATCATTTATCCTCAGTTCATTTTTTTTTTAAATTTAAATCTTGGCATATTGCACAGTAACAGGGCCTTTCAGCCCACAAGCCTGTACCACTCAATTACACCCAAGTAACCAACAATCCCCCCCACCCAGAACATTTTGAACGGTGGGAGGAAACCAGAGCACCTGAGGAAAATCCATGCAGATATGTGGAGAATGCGCAAACTCCTCACAGTCAGCGCTGGATTCCAACCCCAGTCCCAATTGGCTTGGCTTGGCTTCGCGGACGAAGATTTATGGAGGGGTGATGTCCACGTCAGCTGCAGGCTCGGGACAGGCAGATACGGTTGCAGCAGTTGCAGGGGAAAATTGGTGGGTTGAGGTTGGGTGTTGGGTTTTTCCTCCTTTGTCTTTTGTCAGTGAGGTGGGCTCTGCGGTCTTCTTCAAAGGAGGTTGCTGCCCGCCGAACTGTGAGGCGCCAAGATGCACGGTTTGAGGCGATATCAGCCCACTGGCGGTGGTCAATGTGGCAGGCACCAAGAGATTTCTTTAGGCAGTCCTTGTACCTCTTCTTTGGTGAACCTCTGTCACGGTGGCCAGTGGAGAGCTCACCATATAACACGATCTTGGGAAGGCGATGGACCTCCATTCTGGAGACATGACCTGCCCAGCGCAGTTGGATCTTCAGCAGCATGGATTCGATGCTGTCGGCCTCTGCCATCTCGAGTACTTTGAAGTTAGGGATGAAGTCGCTCCAATGAATGTTGAGGATGGAGCAGAGACAACGCTGGTGGAAGCATTCTTGGAGCCGTAGGTGATGCCGGTAGAGGACCCATGGTTTACATCCGGTACCGCACGGATGGCAGTCTCTTCAATCTGAGGCGCCTGCAAGCTCACACCAAGACACAAGAGCAACTTGTCCGTGAACTACTTTTTGCAGACGATTCCGCTTTAGTTGCCCATTCAGAGCCAGCTCTTCAGCACTTGACGTCCTGTTTTGCGGAAACTGCCAAAATGTTTGGCCTGGAAGTCAGCCTGAAGAAAACTGAGGTCCTCCATCAGCCAGCTCCCCCACATCTCCATCGGGCACACAAAACTCAAAACTGTCAATCAGTTTACCTATCTCGGCTGCACCATTTCATCGGATGCAAGGATCGACAACGAGATAGACAACAGACTCGCCAAGGCAAATAGCGCCTTTGGAAGACTACACAAAAGAGTCTGGAAAATCAACCAACTGAAAAACCTCACAAAGATTAGCGTATACAGAGCCGTTGTCATATCCACACTCCCAGTCCCAATTTTTACTGGCATTGTAACAGCGTTGCACTAAGTGTCCCTTGCCATGAATACTTTTTAACCCAGTTAACTCTCAGAGAAGATTCATTATTCAGAGGTGATCTGTGCTAAACTCTAAGTGAAAATTCAATGTTCCTTTTTTAAATCATGATGTGGTCTGCGAGGTTGAAGTCAGTGGCTCAAACTTCACCCAGATGTGATTTTTTTTAAATTGGAACTGCTTTCAAGACTTCTTGCCATGATTTTGTTAGCTGTTCATGTGTAATTATGAAACATCCTGACACTGTTCCACAAAAAGCACATACACTTAGTTTCTTTAAAGGGATTAAAAGAACTGATTATAAGCTAATACACAAGTAATACAGTTGAGGTAGTTGTATTGGGAGGGTGGGGGAAGAGACAAAAGTAAGGACTTGGAAAGAAGAGAGAGATAATTGGGAGATTAAAATTAAATGTACTACCTGTTGTTATGGAATGGGAGGTGAAGAAATTTATTTAATTTTTCCACACTTAATTGTCCTATCACACTCTGGATAATAGAGGAAAACTAAAATATGTAGTGTGTGTCCCAGCCTGGGATAGTTCAATACTATAGATTTAATCAAGAGTAATTGTATTACACATTCTAAGTGAAAGTCTCTAATTATCAATTGGCTTGTGTTATTCATTTCTTTGTGGATATTGGAGAGTTATATTTTAAAAAAAGTTCAAATTTGTTAGATGAGAAGAAAAAATTGAGTGGCCAGAGTCTTCTGGTTAACTTAATTATAGCCATGTGTGTCTGTTGTGGCTCACTTGGTGGCATTTTCTTCTCTGAATCACATGTTGTGGATTCAAATCTCATTCTGACGACTTGTAGTGCTCTACAGCACGGAAGCATGCTCTTTGGCCCAATTTGTCTATCCGACTGTGCAAGTCCAACACAGGTACACAGGGAATGAATTGCAATCATAAATTCTGTCTGATGAATATGATAAATTACAGCCTCAAGCAATTGTAAAAGATCCAGTTGTTCTATTTTCCTCATGGTCTAGTCAATATTTAACCTACCATTAAAAAGCAGATTATCTGGTCTGTACTACATTGTTGTCTGAGGGAGTTGGGAGGAGGAAACCGGAGCATCCAGAGGAAATCCATGCAGTCACAGGGAGAATATACAAACTTACAGACAGCGCCGGATTAGAACCCTGGTCACAGATGCTGTACTAGCATTGCGATAACAATAGGATGGAAGGGAGGTAATACGCATGCAAACTTTTCTTCTTTAAATCAAGTGCCTCCTTGTTCTGCTATATTTTATTGGAGGCAGTAGTCCCTTAGGAGTAAAAGGGTTAATTGGGATGAAACAAAAGCTTCAGCCAGCTAAAGAGAATATACGCTGAAGAGGTAAGGCAACCAGGATCAAGCAAACTGGGTGAAAGACCAGAAAATATAAAATTGCTGCTTTTGAACAATTAGGATTGAAAATGTAAAATTCCTATTTTGGGTGTTAGCTGCTCAGTTCTTGGGGGAAGAAATGATCATTGTGGATTTTCTGTGAATCCTTGGAAAAATTTATTTTTCAACTTACATACTGCAAAAAATTAGCATCATTAAAGCAAAGTCTTAAATATGTTTTGAAGCTGGTTGAGATGTTAAATAAATAAGTTTCACAATTTAACAAGTATTAATACCAAAAATAAATGGTTGTTTATTAAATGAATTGACAAAGACTTTGCTTTTCAATAAATTACAAGTGAAAAACTATTCCAACATTTCAGTTAAATCATTGATAATGGAAATAACAGTTAAACTACTATCCCATTGTTCAGAAATCCCCATCATTTAGCTTTTAGTTCCATCGATTTCCACGTCCCCTTTAAAGTTACCATGTCATTGGTTTATGGGCTCCTTTGAAACTCACTGGAAGTTTTATTAAAATTCTGCATATTTATTTATTACGCTACTGCACAATATCCTAAAAATGAATTGAAAGTGTGTTGAGGTATTAGCATGGGTAAAATCCAATAGTCTGGAACAATATGCTGGTACACTGATGACCCAATTATAGGGGTTCAATGTGATATTAGAGTTCCCCTGCAACCGTGTCTGCCTGTCCCGCATCGGACTTGTCAGCCACAAACAAGCCTGCAGCTGACGTGGACTTTTACCCCCTCCATAAATCTTCGTCTGCGAAGCCAAGCCAAAGAAGAGTTCTTTGATTTTAAATGCTCAAGATGATCACATATTGACTTTTGTATAATTTGTAAAACCATCTTTTTGCATGGTTGAGGGAGGGAATAAAAGCAAATAACAGAACCATAGAGGTGAATGAAGAATGATTAATAGCCTATGAGGGATTGAGCATTATGCCAGCAATAAATCACTCTATAGAACCATAGGTTGCACAAGGCAAGGCTAAGTCATGAAATATTATCCTTGTTCTGCTGTATTTTATTGGAGGCGGTAGTCCCTTAGGAGTAAAAGGGTTAATAGCTCAAATAGCTGAGGAAATTGTGACGAAAATCCACTGTAACGACGCTCACTATCTTCCATGCTGTAATTTCAGTCATGCAGTTTTCCCTAAGGCTAATAGAGACAAATTCTTATGAGATCATTGACATTCTTAATTTGTCTCAAGCATAAATTTACATGGATAATTTGAAAAATTTTTGCTTTCGTTTTTATGCATCCATAATGCTAGCAAAATGAAGACATGCCACTATCTACAAGGGAAATTGACCTGATATATCCTGTTGACGGATGTAGAAAGGTTGATTCAGGAATCTAACCAATTAACCTATTAGTAAGTGTTTTCCCTTGAATAAATGTGCTGTTGCAGTTTTTGCTGTTGATTTTTAATAAAAAGAAGATTGACTATTCATAGTTGTGAAGGGATTGTCCTACTAAGTCAGTATGACCACAAGATTAGGAACAGTAATAGTCTTTTCAGCCTGCCCCACTGCCCGCCCTTCTCCCAACAACCTCTCATATCCAGGCCGATCAAGAACCTAGCAAGCTCTGTCTTAAATACACCCAATTACCTGGTCACCGAGCTGCCTGTGGCAGCAAATTCCACAGATTTACTACCTTCTGACTGGAGAAATTTCTATGTCTCTTTGTTCTAAGAAGACTCAATCCTAAAGTTGTGCCCTCTTGTCCTTGGTTGTCCCATCATGGGAAACAACCTTTCTCTATCTATTCTGTCTATGCCTTTCAACATTCAAAATTTTTTAATGAGATGCCCCCCCCCGCCCCCCGTGAGGTGCGCTAGATAAAGTGTTGACTGTCTGCTTTATGGTAGAAAAATGTTGAAGTATTTGATGTATGTTACATTCTAAATGTAGTATTATGTGACAATAATGGAACCTTTTCCTTTACCTTTTTCTCCTAAAAATGACAAGCCCAAAACTGCTCACAATACTCCAAGTGAGTTCTCACCAGTGCTTTATAAAGCCTCAACATCACATCCCTGCTCCTGTATTCTTGAAATGAATACCAGTATTGCATTTGCCTTCTCTACCACCGACTCAACATACAAGTTTACCATCAGGCTTTCTCCCAGGTCACTTTGCATCGGGTGTTTTCAGTTTTCTTCCCATTTAAAAAAAATACTCTGCCCATTTATTTTTTTCTACCAAAGTGCACGACCGTCCACTTTCCAACATTGTATTTCATTTGCCACTTCTCTCCCCATTTTTCTCATCTGCCTGTCCTTCTGCAGACTTCCTGTTTTCTCAATACTACCTGCTCCTCCACTTGCCTTTGTGTCATCTGCAAACTTGGCCACAAAGCCATTCATTCTATAACCCAAACATTAATAACAAAATTAAAAGAAGCAACCCCAACACTAATCCCTGTGGAACACCACAAGCAACTGGCAGCCAACCAGAATATGATCCCTGGGTGAAAGTCAGAAACATTAGTCACTCTATTGGGAGTATTGTTTTGGCCCCAAGTTGTCACTGGACCACTGAGAAACAGATAAGTAGGCAGATTTTGGAATGGTACAAAAATAACGAGGTTGTTATGGCAGACTTTAACTTCAATCATATTGACTGGGCCAAAATGTTCAGATGGGGTAGAATTTGTCAGGTTTGTCCAAGAACAATTTCTGACTAAGCATGTGGGTAATAAACTGGGTTAGGTGACAGACCTCTAGGTGGCTGAGCATTTCTGAGACAGTGACCACAACTCCCTGAAATTTAGCATTGCTGTGGACAAGGATAGTAGTAGATTAAAGAGGAAAGTGTTTAATTGGAAATGGGCTAATTATCATTTCTACAAGTCAGGAACTAGGGGAGAGTAAATTGGGGACAGATGTTCTCAAATGAAGAGCAGCAATGTGGTGGATGCTTAGGGACCACTTGTGTGGGGTTCTAGAGACGGTGAAAAGATGGGAGGGTAAAGGAATTGTGGTTGATAAGAGAGGAGGGTTAGCTAATAAAGGAAGAAGCAAAGACAAGATTTGGGAATCAAAAGTCAGGAAGGGCTCATGAGAATTGTAACCAGGAAGGAACAAGAAAGGATTTAGGAGAGCTGGAAATAGGCAAGAGAAGGCCTTGGCAAGTAGGATTAAGGAAATCTCTTGGGTTTTCTTCACATACATAAAGAATAGAAGGATGACTTGCGAGAGGGTAGGGATAAAAGGGGGAATATTTCCTGGAAGCAGAGGAGGTAGGAGGTCTTAAATGAATACTTTGCTTCAGTGCTCAGCAGGGAAAGGGAATGTGGTGAAAGTGAGAGCAGGCAAATGTGCAAGAGCCTGTTGAGGTTAAAAATAAAGAGGAAGTGCTGGATCCTCTTTAAAACCATCAGGATGGAAAAGTCCGCAGGATTGGATGGGTTACTATAGAAAATGAGGGAAGAGATTGCTGGTATGTTGGCAATGATCTTTGTGTCCTCCTGGCCAAAAGAGATGTACTGGAGGATTGGAGAATGGCAAACGTAGAGCCCTGGTTTAAGAGAGGTAATAGAGAGAAACCTGGAAATTTGTAGATCAGTGAGTCATGCATCATTGGTTTGCAAACTATTGGAAAGAATTCTTATGGACAGGATTATGAGCATTTAAAGAAGCTTAGTCTTCTCAAGGATAGTTAGCATGGCTTTGTGAGAGGCAGATCATGCCTCATGAGCCTACTTAAGTTTTTTGAGGAAGTAATGAAAGAAATTGAAGGTACAGTGATTGATGTGGTATATATGGATTTGAGTAAGGTGTTTGATAATATCCCCCCATGGTAGGCTCATTCAGAAAATGATGGAACTTTGGCCATATGCATTCAGAATTGGTGTGCCTGCAGAAGGCTGAGGCTGGTAGCAGATGGAACCTCTTCTTCCTGGAGGTTGTAACTTGTGGCATTCTACAGGGTTCTGTTCTGGGACCCCTGCCTTTTGTGATTTTTTTATAAATGACTTAGACAAAGAAGTTATGGGGTGGATTGATAATTTTACAGATGATATGAAAATTGGAGCTTTTGGATGTGTAGAAGATTGTCATAGGTTACAACAGGATATTGATAAGATGCAGAGTTGGGTGCAGAAGTGGTAGACAGACTTCAATCTTTATGTGTGAAGTGATGCACTTTGGAATGTGGAACTTAAAGGTGGAATTTTTGGTAAAAGGCAAGATTCTTAACAGTGTGGAGGAATAAAGGTATCTTGAGGTCTAAATCCACCGATCCTTTAAGATCATCGCACGTTGATAGGGTGGGTTAAGAAGGCATCGGATGTGCTGGCCTTCATCATTTGGGGGGTCTGTGATCAAGAGCTATGAAGTAATGTCATTATACATCTCTGATTAGACTACATTTGTATTGTGTTCAGTTCTGATTGCAGGAAGGATGTGGAATGCAAAGAGATTTATCAGGATGTGACCTGGTTCGGAGAATATGTCTTATGAAGCAATGTTGACCGAGCTAGGGCTTTTCTCTTTGGAGTGACAAGGGATGAGAAATTACTTAATAGAGATATATAAGATTATGATAGGGTGGACAGCCAGCACCTTGTTTCTAGGGAGACCATATCAAATACCAGAGGACATCTGTTTGAGATGAGTAGAGGAAAGATTAGGGGAGACATCAGAGGTAAGTTTTTTTTTTCCACACTGTGGTGGATACTTGGAATGCATTGCCAGGGTGGTGATGGATGCTGGTACAATAGGGACGTTCAAACGTCTCGTAGATAGGCGTATGGCTATAAGAAAAGTGGAGGCTTATGGGTGTGCAGTAGGGAAGGATTAGATTGTTGTGGGGCACGTTTGTATTGGCCAGCCCAACATCATGGGCTGAATGGCCTGCACTGTTATTGTTCTATATAAATGGCATAACAAAATTGGTGTTTCAAGAGTTCTAATCATTGGTTTGCACATTTATTTCAAAGAACTCAAGGTAAATTATTAAAATTCATAGCATTGGGGTGAAGCACAGAACACACAATTGAATCTTTCTTCAAGAAAAAAAAACTGATGAAAATTTGAAGTTGGATTCTGCCATGAAGGCTAAACCCCTGTGGGAGTCTGAATAATGAGCCCTTTTTATTAGCTGCTTTTGGAGAGTTTGACTTTACAGAAATTTGCAGACAGATATAGTCTGTTGAGGTGGGTTTCTACAACAGACTGAACCCTTCGAGCTTTATACTACATATGGTCATATCAATACTTAGCCTATTTAGATCTCAAAACATTGTTCGTCTAAGACTTAGGCTCTAGATTGTGTGTACATCTGATTCAAAGGTGGGTGCTTTTAACATTCAGAAGCTGTGATCATGAACTCATAAATGTATAATTATTCAATATTATTTTCCTTACCTGAAAGACTCTAATAGCTACAAACAGATCTAAACTTGTTGGACAATTTTGTGTTGGGAATTGTATTTATCCAACATAAAAGCAAAAAAATGCTTGAAACACTGACTGGTCAAACGACTTCTGTGGAATAAGAAACAGAGTTAACATTTTGGGTCTGAGACCCATAATTGTGAAGAAGAAGATACAAGATAAATGAACCATTAAGTCTTGTTATTTTTATTTGTTTAATTTTGATATGTCAGTTAACCATGAATAAAATTAAAATGGCCCAAGGAAAGAAATGGGATATTCACAAAACAAATTTTATTAAGTAAGATCATGTGCATTTTTGTGCCGGTTAATATTACAGCAAGAAATTTATATTTTGTAATGAAGTGGCTTTATTGTAAAATAGGATGTTAACTGAAAAATTTATCAAAATACAGTATGTGCAAAATATTTTGGGTAATTACCCTTTGAGGATCAGAAGATGCAGGTTTTCTTATACCCGTTTGATATGCAGAGTGTAACATAGTACCAGTTACTGTAAAAGTAAGTTGTTTTTCTGAATAATACTTTTACTGAATACTGCAATTGGCTGAGATTATCTAGAATTAGCACCTTTGATAGCCATCAGGCAATCTTATTTGCGTATTTTTGTTGAATTAAGATATTTTACCAATCATTTATTTGGCATAAATTTTCTTTCTCCTTTCAGATGAAATTCTGCCTTTGCTTCAGACTCATGTCTGGTCACCTCTATGGTTTACCTGAAGGAAATGATTCTATGAGCTCCCTCCGCATATCCATTGGTGGTCTTCCTGTTATAGCTTCCATGACAAAAACAAGAGACTCTCGTTTTCACCTAAAATGGAAGGCTATACTAGTTGTTGCTGTCACTCTATTCATACTATACATGGTGTATTTTCACAAGACTTCAAATAATTCTCATCTGCGAAATGTCCACAACTGGCAGATTGATAGTTTTCCAAGGGACAGGTACAACGACACTTATCCTCTTTCACCCCCACAGAAAACGCTGGAAGGCATCCGATACCGTATTGGGCTAATTGCTGACCTGGACACAAACTCAAAGAATGAATTGAACAGTGACACTTGGGTCAGTTACTTAAAGAAAGGTTACTTGATTTTATCAAACAGTGGTGACAAAGTGACTGTGGAATGGGACAAAAATGATTCCATTCTCAAAACACACTTGTCAGAAAAAGGACGTGGTATGGAATTGTCGGAGCTAATAGCATTTAATGGAAAGCTTTACTCTGTGGACGACAGGACAGGAGTAGTATATGACATTGACGGGGACAAGGCTGTCCCTTGGGTAATCCTATCCGACGGCGATGGCACTGTTGAGAAAGGTACCATAGTCATTTACTCTCTCCATTTATGCACGCTAAGTTTCTATTGGCTTTCTTAAATACTGCAGTTTTCAAATCGCTATACATCTTTATCCTGGATAAAGATCTTTCCTCTACTCATCTCAAACAGATGTCCTCTGGTATTTGATATGGTCTCCCTAGAAACAAGGTGCTGGCTGTCCACCCTATCATAATCTTATATATCTCTATTAAGTAATTTCTCATCCCTTGTCACTCCAAAGAGAAAAGCCCTAGCTCGGTCAACATTGCTTCATAAGACATATTCTCCGAACCAGGTCACATCCTGATAAATCTCTTTGCATTCCACATCCTTCCTGCAATCAGAACTGAACACAATACAAATGTAGTCTAATCAGAGATGTATAATGACATTACTTCATAGCTCTTGATCACAGACCCCCCAAATGATGAAGGCCAGCACATCCGATGCCTTCTTAACCCACCCTATCAACGTGCGATGATCTTAAAGGATCGGTGGATTTAGACCTCAAGATACCTTTATTCCTCCACACTGTTAAGAATCTTGCCTTTTACCAAAAATTCCACCTTTAAGTTCCACGTTCCAAAGTGCATCACTTCACACATAAAGATTGAAGTCTGTCTACCACTTCTGCACCCAACTCTGCATCTTATCAATATCCTGTTGTAACCTATGACAATCTATGACAATCTATGACAATCTATGACAATCTATGACAATCTATGACAATCTATGACAATCTTCTAGCGAAGATGGAAAGCTATAAAATTACTAGTGAAAGCATTACCGGGTATCTCCAATCATATCCAATTAACACTTTTTGTTGGTCTGGACTCCTCCCCTGCCAGGCTAGTCTTTCTTTATTCTGACACCTTCCTGTTTTTTGTTTATTCCATGAGGAAAGGCTCAAGCCCGAAATAAGTTTGAAAATGGGAGAGAAGCTAGTTTTATTTTGGAAGGATTGAATTTGAGAGGCATGGGGAATATGGAAATCAAAGGAAAAACTAAACAGAGCTGCAGTTGTATACGAGCAAAAAATCTGGAAGTGAGGATGAAGGTGGTAAAGTTGCTGTACACATGTTCAAACTGGGCTTATTGCTATGAAGCCACAAATTTTAATTCTGATGACTAGTATTAGCAGTCATTTTATTGGATTATTAAATGTTGCTTAACACAAGCTGTTATTTTTTGTGATCTTACATTTTTTGTGGTTGGAGTTGTGCAAATAAAAACACTTTTACGGGAGAATTAAAAAAATCTGTGGTGGAGGGTGCACAGTCAGCCTGTTCCTTGGAAAGCATACTTGATCTATTTAGAGTCAAAGTCAAACAGCATTTAAACAGGCCCCTCGATCCAATGCCCTTCAGGTTTGCCTGTGTTTTGGCTCATTTCCAATCTTATTCCTACCTATATATCAATCTAAACATCTTTTATATGTTGCAGAAGCACCTGTCTCAACTACCTCCTCTGATAGCCCATCTCACAATCCAATGTGTGTGTTTTTAAAAAAAAAGCAAGTTACCCCTCAAGTTCCTATTAAATCTCTCCCCCTCACCTTAAACCAATGACCTTTGGTTACCAATTCTCCTGCTCCAGGCAAAAGACTACGTTCACCTGATCTATTCCTCTCATGTGTTTGTATACCTTCTATGAGATTACCCCTCATCCTCCTGTGCACTAAGGAATAAAGCCCTAACCTGTTCAACCTTACCCTTAGCTCAGGCCCCTTGCCCCAAGTCCTCTCTCTCCAGCTTGACAACATGTTTCCTAATGCATGGAGACCAAAACTGAACTCCAAATGAGACCACACCAGCATCTGTTACAACTGCAACATGACTTTTATACTCAATACACTGAGTATTTGTAGAAATTTAAATTTTAAAACCAGTGATCTCTCTCAGTTTTTTTAAATAATAACATGAGATCGGTTCTGGGAAACCCAACTCTAACTTTACTCCAGAACTAACAATGGTTACTGAACAAACTATCCTTTATGCTCAATGTCTTGCAGGTAAATTGGAGACATGCTTTCAATGGCTTGTCCTTTTTCTCTTTTATGTCAGTCCATTGATATATGTGCAAATATAAATATATGAATACTGTGAAGGGATGAGACTGGTTCATGTTTCAGAAATACGCCATTCATTCACAAGATTTGTATAAATCCTTAATGTGACTACTGTGTTATCTCTTAAGGCTTCAAAGCTGAATGGTTGGCAGTAAAAGATGAACACCTTTATGTTGGTGGACTAGGCAAGGAATGGACTACCACCACAGGAGAGGTACTCAATGAAAATCCAGAGTGGGTGAAAGTTATTGGCTATAAAGGAGATGTAAATCATGAAAATTGGGTACCTCATTACAATGCCCTCCGCACTGCTGCTGGAATCAAATCACCAGGTAAGAAAGATTGAGAGGATGTGTACCTTTGGTGACTCAGTATGTGTGGGGAAGGGGGAGTGTAATTTGGCTATTTGTAAAGGGTGCGTCCGCATTAGTCATGTATGATATTTTCCTGTAAAGGATGTTGGAATAAGCAACAAATCTTAATCATGAAAATCTCCCAAAAAACTGGGAATTAAGATGAGGATACTCCAATTTCTATATTGTATTCTTGTCACTGCATTCACTGCAACTCCAAGGGTCATAACGTTCTTTAAAGGTGTGATCTACTGATTCACCAGGGTTTCCATTGCACTTATTTTGTTTATAAAAATTAGCCAATGATCACATAGTTATCTATTCCTGAAATTTGTTTGCACTGTGCTTTAAAAATCAAATTTTGATCTTATTAAATCTTATCATACTTGGTGATTTGTTTTATCATGGCTTTCCTATATTAACTACCACGTGGCTAAGTTAACTTGGCTTTGCTTTTCTGATTTACACCAGAAATGAACATTTTAAAGTTGCTTTTTCATGCAATGTCTGTGGAGGACTATACTGCTTACAAGATTGCAGTTAGAAGTCACATTTATCAAATAACAAGCTTTAAATTCTGACAATTATTTTGTTTCAATTTTGGGTTGAAAAGCAACTAAAT
The DNA here is from genome assembly GCF_036971445.1 of Narcine bancroftii. Classification (NCBI taxonomy): domain Eukaryota; kingdom Metazoa; phylum Chordata; class Chondrichthyes; order Torpediniformes; family Narcinidae; genus Narcine; species Narcine bancroftii. Next base: position 358,011,295 of record NC_091471.1, on the reverse strand, counting down.
TAAATTCTGATGGTGGATATTGTTTCTTATTTGCAGGGCTATATTGTCAGATGCACCTTTTGCATTACTTTCTTTTGTAACCCTGATAACTTTTATTGAAACCATCTCCTGAAGGAGCATCAGCTGATCATCTATATAGTTTTGATAGATTTGCAAAAAGGTAATTTCTTACACTACAGGAGGATCATTGATTTCATTACTAGCCAATAATTCAGTGCTTCCTTTGGCATCGCCACTGCTTGGATCCTGTATACGGAACAAAGTCCAAAAGTTAAATTTATGATATTATGCAGCTGTGTTTACTTTATCATTTGGATAACTCCCTGAATTGAATAGCACAAAAACTGAAGATGGAATCATAGAGAAGCTGACTTGCTGAGTCCTTTCATGTTTTATTGTTCTCTCGAGATAGAGTCTTGTGTGAAGTTAGGAGGGATTTTTAAAAAATAAATAGAGTATATCATTGCAAATGTTTGTTTCCTATTTATCTTTTTGGTAGCATGTTAATTTTGCATTATAATGAATACAATTTTCCTTTTGTAAAGGTACCTTCTTTGTTCACTAAAATAAATTAGTAAATTTATCTTATGGGAAGCTTACAAAGGAAGGATATGATGTAACTGTCTCTTTTCCAAAAACAGGATATCTTATTCATGAATCTGCTGCCTGGAGCGATCGGCTGCAGCGCTGGTTCTTTTTGCCACGGAGAGCCAGTGGTGAACGCTACAATGAAAAAGATGATGAACACAGAGGAACAAATCTCATTATTAAATGTACGCAAGATTTTAAAGAGATTTCGGTGAGCAAGATTGGAGTTGTTAACCCAACCCGTGGATTCTCCTCCTTCAAGTTTATTCCCGATACTGACGATCAGATCATTGTGTCACTGAAATCTGAGGAAGATCATGGGAAAATTGCAACTTATATTATGGCTTTTACTTTAGATGGCCGCTTCCTTTTGGAGGAAACAAAAGTGGCTGACGTAAAATATGAAGGAATAGAATTCATATGAAATTCCTCCTGATCTAAAGGTTTGGATCAAAGTGCGACTGCTTCCAAGAATATTCACAAAGATCTTTTCTGAATGTTGATTTCATCTTTAGAATGATTCTTGGTCGCTTTTTAACCTGAAGTTCAGTTTTTTTTTGTAATACCCTCTTTGTTTACATTTAAGAAACTGAATTGGAGGTATTGCAAAATTAGTCGTTCTACACTCTCCTTCAAAGTTGAAGAAATATTTTTACATTTTCTTGTCATTATTAAAAATATACTTGCGATGTTGCCATAATCTGCGATGGTGCCATAAAATGTACTTGTCCCTTTTCCTACTGAGTCAAATCAATATTGGTTGATTTGTTAATTTGTGAATTTATTAAGTTAAAGTTGATAATTTTTAATCTCTTGGAACCAGAAAGAATTGGTAAAATTACTGTCTCACATGGATAGAATATCAAAGTACTGTGATTAACAGTATAGAATTAAGTCAATAACAGTGAAAAGGATTTTTAAAAGGATATTCAGAATTCATTGAGCAATTTTGTAGACTTGTAGATGGGCAATGAGGGTCACTGGTTTAGCCAGTATTTATTCCCGCATTCTTCGTAAAGCATGTTGTGCTTTACCCACTACTTTGACTATTTTAATGCAGCAACAAGAAAGGAGTGGCAATGCATTTCATAGTATTACTTGAAGCAGGTAATGTTCTCAAGAGCTTCACGTAATGTCTGTTTGTGTGTCATCCTGTGGGCATGTGGTTGAAAGGGCTTAGTGAGTTGCTGCAGTGCAAGTTGTAGCTGACGTAACCAGTATCCTGTTAGTAGAAGATGTGAAGTTTAGTTGGTGGATGGAGTGGCACTCAGATGCATTGATGTGTTCGGGATAGTATTGAGCTTCTTCAACTTTGTTTGAGCTGAAATCATCCAAGCAGAGCGTGGAGTAATAATCTGCTCTGGTTGATACCTAATGGATTTGTGGCCCCTGAATGAGACCCAAGCCTGAGAACATTTTTTATTTGTGGTCCAATCTTTGCTGTAGATATAATAATCTCATACATGTCATTGGAATAGATTGTGTGTATCCATGATTTCTAATTGCAATATAATTCAAGAAGGAGAAATACTCAAAGAAGCAATTAAAGAAAAAATATATTTTGAATTGTCATGTGGAAATAAAGTGGTGGATGGCTTGAGAACAATCCTGTGCTGTCACTCTACCTTCCAGACACAATGAAATTGTTCTATCTGCTGTATATTTCTAATGAGCTTTAGCAATTAGGTGTCCATTTTTCAACATGTCCCACTCTGTTCTCATCATAGTGACGGTCCTCTGAACACGACAGAAAATCATCTATTTATATAATCTCACTCCTACCAAAGTCAATGAAGTGCATATCATGAACTCAATATTTTTTCACAAAATATATGCTCTTAAAGTGTGTAGAATACTTTAGCTGGATAACAATCTGAGCTGATGATCACCAGAGAAACATTGGAAAGTTTTCTTCTCAGGCCATTCTTTGGTGTGTTGTCTGACAAGTACAGTGAAATCCCAATTATCTGGAATTCATGCAAGTGGCAGCTTCAAGCAATCAGCAAAGAAATTGCAGAAAATAAATGCAAGTAGTTCACCAACAGCAGATATACTTATCCGGCGTCTACCAATTCCTGTCAGTACCAGCTACCAAGAGTTTTACTATATTTGTATTCATGCAGAAAGTATTGGAAGAATGTGGCTGATAATCTCATAGCTTGGAATAGTCACTGTCCGATAATCATCTACCTCTGGACTTCGTAAAATATTCAGAGTAAATCCACCCAAAACTGCAAAATCAGGATTATTTTCCAGTTTTTACTTTTCTTCATTGTGATGAATTCTTTTGCAGCTCCTAATTAATTTAATGAATTAAATTGCATCTTTCTACTTCCAGTTTGTTGCAAGCCTGGGCTTTTTCTGGTACTTGACCAAGGATTTTACATTTTTATAGCTTCTGCAACATTCTTGGGCCTTAGAATGTAGAACATGGCCCTTTAGCCATGATATTGTGTTGACCCATGTATGCCTACGAAAAAAAACTAAACCCTCCCTACCTCCTAACCCTCTTTTTCTTTCATCCATGTACCTGTCTCTTTCATTAATGCGTCTGTTGTTAATATTGTCCATGAACACGGATGTGACAATTCTGGCATCAATATAGTCCCAGAGCAAGTGCTATGTTAGCACCCTGATCTGTTACCCAAACTGACTTAATAAAAATAAAATCTGTTTATTGATGTTTTCACCAGAATTTGAGATTTTGACGGAGTTTGAATTCTGGTACATTGTTAAAGCAAGTCATTGCCAACGATTTGTTATAGTAGGCCATTCTGAAGTCAGTTATTATTGCCGCAGTCAAGTCCTTGTATATAGTAAAATCCCCATTATCTGGAATTCAAGCAACTGGGCAGCCTCAAGCAACCGACAAAAAAAATTGCAGAAAATAAATAGGTAAAAAAATACGAAAGTTTAAATTTGGTGCCCCCTAGTGGTTAGTTCACCATCATGCAACACACAATCTCAAAGAACCAGAAAATTCAGTTATCCGACACCTACCAATTCCCACAGGTGCCAGATACCGTGAGTTTTACTGTATGTCAAAATTAGTTGATTATTTTCTTCAACTTGAACTTTAGATTCAATGACATGCTGCTTGCTAATTCTTGAGCTGCATTAGAAGCTCAAGAAGCACTTCCAGAGATGGTTTGGAAAGCTTGAATACCCATAGAAAGAGAGACTTGCACATTTGTATATAATCTCAGATTTTTGGAAGACTTATATTTTTCAGGCTGTTGAAATGTGATGTTACGACTTACTAGGTTTTGCTACAGGTTCACTATAAACAAAGATGATCTTTCTTTAACTTTTGCTGTCATATTTCTGTGGTTTTCATGTTTACTGAATGATGCCCTCTTTAAATACTTTAGTACTTTAGTATCATGCAAACCAACAGTATAAAAAGATTTCTAAATAGAAATCACCCTTTACAGCTGCAGGGTTGTATACTACCAAAACATTTCCCATGCAAACTTAATGCTTTCCTCACATGGAATAGTTCCTAAAGAAACTGGAAATAATTTTTGGAACTATTTGCACATAAGAGATAAGACTTGATAAAGTTTACGAACAATAAATTTATTTATAAAATACTGAGCCAGCCAAACATCAACCAACTTAAACTTGAATGCATGACATAATATATCCCCCAGCCAAACCTGATGAAAGGTTGGGCTCAAGGAAAGGAGCCAGGCTGAGGTGGAGTCTAATCTGCTGCTGTTCGAGTTGAAGCTTTCTGCATAAAGATTTTGGAGAGGAACAAGGTGAGGTGTTGATGCTCCTTGACATTCTCTTGTTTTCACAATGTTCATGACCAAGTAAGGCTTCTGCCAATCGTCAGCTTTCTCTTCCCCCATTTTCCCCCTATACTCAAGGAAATGATACAAGATTTAGCACCAGAATAGATCCTCTTGAAGATCTTTCAACAGCTTTCAACATTCGGTGCTTTTGTATGGGTACAAGGTATGTCAATCTGTCTGGTGGAGTTTTACTATGTTTTCCAGCATAGTTTGCCCAGTCATCCAAACCAGTGCAGATGATCACTGAAATTGAACTGATTTTTTTTTTTTGAACATTGATAATAATACACACCTTTAATACTGTGTACATTTTTGGTCTTATCTTGTGAAGGATAGGTTCATCTTGAAGCCACTGAAATAATTTCAACTATATTGATTTTGGGGATAAATTCAATGAAATAAAATTATGAAGGTATGTTTTCTGAAGTTTCGAAGAATATAGGTTATCCCACCAAAATGTGCAAGCAAGGAGTTTGCTTCAGACCAGAGAATTGAATATTGAAGGCATAATCCCAGATAGAGGATCAGACATTTTGAATTTTGATCAGAAGGAATTCTGTTTCCAGAAGATTGTAAATGTTGTATATTAAAGGGCTGTGCTTGCTCAGTCATTAAAGTTGTTTGTAATTAAAGAGGATTGGGTGTGAAGGTAGGGGTGAGGTAAAGGAAGTGCCAAAAGCATGAGTAGGTTCAAGTGTTTCCTATTTTTAATGGATAACGTGATTGTTGAAAGGATAAATATTTAAATAATAATTAATTCACTAAGAAACTTTAATTTACAGCCACGAAACTACTAAATGGTTCTGCACAGTTTAATTTTCAGTCATTTAAATCAAATTGTTTACAGGAAATAATATTTATTCATTATGATTAATCCATTGTATGCTCAATAAGTTCACCAGGTTATTCATTATACTGCTTATTTGCAGTATATTTTGTATCTAGTGAGATTGAGTGAATCTTTCTCAACAGTGATAAAGGGGGGAAAAAATGCCTTTTGAACTGCAACTTGGAGTCAACGCAAAAATTCTACTCCACTATCTTGCTGAACATCTTTATTTTCACTTGAGTTTGGGGATCTGGAATTTCTATTAAGTTGAGAAAATGTAGTTCATTTTACGTAACCACCCTAAGGCTGAATTCTGGAATACTTCAATTCTGATATATTCTGATCCAAGATTGAATTGCCTTGTGATTTGTTGTGAAAATACATTTAAGTCTTTTGGTGAATCAATAAAAGTAAAATAGTGATTCTGTACTGATTGAACATTTTTTAATTTTGGCATCTATGATATGGTTATTACAATGGGTGATTTTTATCTTCCCTTAATACGATAAGAGGACTTTTGTAATGTTGTTCACTCAAATAGTTTGAAAAGGCACGAATAATTTTTGTTAAGAATTGCGTTTTCCTAAAATTGAAGTCCAATAATATTAAAAAAAAAGAGCAACGTACATAGATGTGTACATATCATTCACCAGATTCTACTCTAATCTCTCCTGTTTTTAGAAACAAATGAAAGTGCTGGTTATATAACTCTAGGTGGCTTCATGTAGTTGTCCACACCTACACCATTAAATCTACAGCCAATCATTTAGATTGTGCAACCTGACATGAACAAACTCATTAACCAGATTGAAAGCTTTCATTCACTGGCTTAACCAAATTTACCAGCACCAATACTGAACAAATGCGATGTAATTCAAACTGAAGACTTGCAAGACTAAGATAGACATCAAACTTTTAAAAATGACTATATGCAACAAACAATAGAGCCCAGATTTCAATTCAGTTATGAATCCATAAAGGGTATTTTAACTTTAGAGATTTAATTTAAATGGCAACATTCCAAATGGATGTTTAGTGCAAAGCCATAGAAAATCTGTAATGTATGAAACTAATTTGGTAACACTTAGCTTTTTGTTTATCACACTAATTATCCAGTTAAGCCACCCAAAAAATTTGCAAAAGAACTACAAGGCTATTAATTCTAAAGATCAACAGAATGGCGGCACAGACGGCAGGCCAGTGATCAGGACCAGTATTCAAATACCGCACTGTCTGTATGGAGTTTGTACATTCTCCCGTGTTTGTGTGGGTTTTCCACGGGAGCTCTGGTTTCCTCCCACCGTTCTAAACATACTGGGGGTGTTGGTTAATTAGGTGTAATTGGGCGGCACAGGCTCATGGGCAGAAATGGTCTGTTGCCATGCTGTATAATTTTTATTTTAAAAATTAAGATCAAAAATGCAAATTGAACATCACTAAAGTCCTCTATCTTGATATTACCTGAATTTACAGTATTGTGTAAGTTGCATTAGATTGTCCAAAGTTAAGAATATCAAATCAATATTTTCAAGATCCAAGTCCAGATTCACTGTATCATTGATAATTCTCCAGCATCTCGTATTCTCTTGGTGAATTGCACAAAACCACAGAAGCCCCAAGTATCAAACCAGTTGAGCCACTGGACATTTGCTTCTCTCTTCAAAGATGTTTTTGAATCCGAGCTGAGTTGGTGAAGTTTTATGATCTTTGAATCTTTGGGTCTTCCTAGTAGCACAGAACTGTCGAAGTAAATTCTATGTTGTGGCAATCAATGTTGGCTTTTGTGGACTATGCTGTTGATATTTGCTATTTCACATTCACGTGCACACTTGGTCATTTTGTACCTGAGCATAGAATATAGATCAAATTCTTGCAAAATAAAATTTAATCTGAAAGTAATATTGACAAGAATCCAATTTCATACTTTCAAATGGTCCCATGGAAATACATCCTGCTATTACATTATGTTAAAATAAAATAAGTCATAACTGACTTATTTTTATGGTTGTGCAATACACAAAAGTGCTGGAGAAACTCAGCAAAGTCACACAGCCTCTATAGGAAGTAAAAGGTGGCCAATATTTTGGGCCTGAATTCTTTGTCAAGGTATGAGAAAAAATCTGGCAGGTGCCTAAATTAAAAAGGTGGAGGAAGGAGAGGAGATGAGGGAGGAAGGACCAAGGGGAAGAATGCAGGATAACAGGAAAGAGGTCATGGTGGATATGGGTGAAAGGGTACAAGATAGAGAAAAAAGCTAAGAAGTGACAATTATTCATACATGTCCTCAGAATTAAATAATTCTGTTAATCTAATCAAAGATTTGCAGCTTTAAGTTATCTATCTCTTGAATTTAAATGTGATAATGTGAATTTTGGTATTGACATTTCAAAACAATTAGATTTGTAAGATTAAGAACCATCGAACACAATAAGCACAGAAATGTGTCCTTTCAGCCCATCTAGTCTGTGCTGATCTATTATTCTGCCTCGTCCCATTGATCGTATCCATGTACCTAATCAAATTAATAAACGACACCAGAAAACAAAGAAAACCATGTTGGTTAAATATTACTGTTCTTGTACAAATTTTTAATCTATTATCTATGATTTGGATCAAAGTATTTCTTCCACACTTATTTTAATTGCAGAAACTGTTTTAAATTGACCAGGGAAACAAACACAAAATGCTGGGTATACTTGGCTGGTTCTGTGACATCTGCGAAGAGAAAACCAGAGTTAAAATTTCAGGTTGATGACCCTTCATCAGAATTTGAGTGACAATCTTGTTAATAGTTCAGAAGTGCAGTTAAGGATTTACACCAAACAAAGATGTTTGTAATTCTTGAAATCAACTCAATCTTTTGACCTCATGTGGTCAAACTTTCACTTGTTGCTTTCACATGGTTTGTGTCATTGTATTTTAATGTGTTAGCTCTTCAAACAATACAGCTGCACATAAGGCTGCTAAGCAAGATGAGAATCTGTGGTATTTCAGGAAAGATATTAGCAAGGAGGAAGACTGGCTAACTGGCAGGAGGCAGAGAGTGGTGATAAAAAGGGGCTTTTCTAGTTGACTGCTAGAGTCAGTGGAGTTCCACAGGGCTCAGTGCTAGGACTGCTTCTTTTCACATTCTATGCGAATGATTTGGAATTGATAACTTTGTGGCCAAGTTTGCAGTCAGTACAATTCTAGGAGGAAGGGCAGGTAGTGTTGAGGGAGCACTGAAAGACTGGATAGACTGGACGTGGAGGGGCTGTCTCCTACAGTGGAGTAGTCTGCAACCAGAGGGCACAGCCTCACATACAAAAACGTCCCTCCGGAATGGAGATGAGGAATTTCTTTACCCACAACGTGGAATTCGTTGCCACAAGCGACTGTGGAGGCCATGTCAATGGGTAAGTTGAAGATAGAGGTAGAATCACAAACCGCGTACAAGAGGAAGATAGATCAGTTCGTTGAATGGTATAATGGCAACAACCTTGGGCTCAACATCAGCAAAACTAAGGCGATGATTGTGGACTTCAGGAGGAAATCAGGGGAATACAACCTAGTCCTCATTGAGGGCTCAGTAGTGGAGATGGTCAAGAACTTTAAATTCCTGGGTGTGAACATCTCCAAGAATCTATCCCGCAGCCGCCACGTTGATGCAATCACAAAGAAGGCTCGCCAGCAGCTATACTTTGTGAGGAGTCTGAGGAGATTTGGTATGTCACCAAAGACTCTTGTAAACCTGTATAATTGCCTGGTTTGGCGGGGCCAACTCTCAGGACAAGAATAAACTCCGGAGGGTTGTTAATTCAGCCTGCAACATCATAGGCACCAGACTTCACTCCATCGAGGACGTCTACACGAGGCGGTGTCTTAAAAAAGCATCCTCTCTCCTCAAAGTCCCCCATCACCCAGGCCATGCCCTCTTCACTCTACTACCATCAGGGAAAAGATACAGGAGCCTAAAGACTCAGTGGCACAAGGACAGCTTCTGCCCCGCTGCCATCAGATTCCTGAATAATCAATGAAAGAAAGACACTGCCTTATTTTTCATACTTTTTTTTGTAGAATAATGTCGTAAGATGGTTATATAAATATTTGCACTAGGATGCTGCCGCAAAGCACCGAATTTCATGACTTGTTCCTGACAATAAATTCTGATTCTGATAAGCTTTTGATTAGGAAGGGAATTGAGGATTTTGGCATTAAGGTAGGAGAATGGAATTAAAAACATCGTCCGCGAAGCCAAGCCAAAGAAGAAATCAGCTAATAATGGAATGGTGGGACAGACACAATGGGCTGAATGGCTTACCGCTAATTCTGCTCCAATGTTTTGTGGTCGTAAAGAACTGGTCCATCCTCCTATGCTGTCTCTACTGTCACATCTGTCTGCAAATCCTATCTATCCCTTAATTCCTTGCTCGTTGATAGGGTTAACTTCATTTAAAATCTTGTCTGATCACTTTTTGATTCTCTTCCTAAATCTCTTGCCTTCTTTTCATAAAATGTGAATAACAGCTATTAATAAGTCTATTAATTTGTATGCACAGTATTTCTTTACTTGTGTTCAGATTAACAAAACTAAAGAGATTATCCACTATGGTCAACAATATTTGTTTTTAACTTTGTGAATTAAGCTTGTGCCCATTTTTTCTTGTTGTTCCAGCTTGCATTTTTTTTTAAAATGAAAGGACGGGGTTTATAATTATAACCAGGAAAAACTTATCATATTTAGGTTACACTTCGTTTGCTTTGGAGACTGTGCATTCGCTGAAAAGGGTGTGCCAGCAGAAACTCAGCCCTGCCCTTCTGGTGAATATTGTGCTTGCGATCTCTGTGATTGACATGGTTAAAGATCTCCCTGAGGCTTTTCACCCACATGCCTAATTTTGACAAGAATTTGATTAGTAGAGTTTTTAAAAGAATAAAGCAACTCATGAATTTATGGGAAACATCTACTGAATCTGTAGTTCCTGCTGTGATATCCGCTATATTGGAGGGACTGGACATGGACTTGGAGATAGCTTCTCTGAGGATTGTGATTCTGTCCACATCAATGACAATGGCCAACTATTTCAATTCCGTGGCCCACTCCCACCCTAATGTGTCTATCCGTGGCCTGATGCACTATCAAACAAGGGTCACAGTAAATTGGAGGAGCAACACCTAATATTCCATCTGGGCTCTCTCCAACCAGATGGTATTAACATCAACTTCTCTGGTTTCTGCCAGACCGCTCCCCCTTCTCCCTCAGGTTCATAGGCTGGAAGGGTCTTTTACATTGCTGTATGTCTAAATTTAAATTAAAAAGTTTGTCCATAAGTCAGAAAATACATCATCACTTTGTGGTAACTGTACATCCACAGTATTGTAAAGAATGGCCTGAAAAGGACAATTACTAAAAGTGGCCAGAGAGTTCATGAAGTGCTTTTGAAGAAGTGTTGCCAGGTGACCTTTAGGTGGCACACTTGCAGCTCAATTGCAACAATGGTGGAGGGCTTGGAGTTTGGGTGGTGGAAAGGGTACCAACCCAGTGCTCTGTTCTTTAATGTGAATGTTAGAGGTGCACTCATCCAGGAAGGTGGAGATTCCACCCCCACCCCCAACCTGAGCATTGTAGGTGATGAATTAAGAGGTAAGTAGTTCAATGCTGAAAACTTGTCCTCTCTTTTGTCTTGTGACCATCATATTTGTGTGATTGCTGCATTTAAATTACTAGTGACCTTTGTAGAATGAAATTATGGTTATGTCATTGAATACTGATGGGAGGCGGTTAAAACTATCTCAAGTTAGAATGGTCAGTGGAGGCATACATGAGACAAATGTTATTAACCTGAATGTAGTCTCATTTTTACTGGTCTGCCTGAGTACAGAGTTGTGGAAACAGAGGTGTAGAAAGCGAGGTAGGGAATCAGGTGTAGAAACAGACGGGTGGAAACAGATGTATAGTTACAGAGGTGTAGAAATAGAAGTGTGAAAGCAGAGGGGTAGAAACAGAGGTGAGAAATCAGAGGGGGGGAAATCAGAGGGGGGGAATCTGGGGGAAACAGAGGGGGGGAAACAGGTGAATTGTGGCTGCAACTTCACTTATTAGTGAACATCTTCATATTGTGATCAGATGAGATCACAATGTCACTATTGAAGATGGTTTGGGCTAGAAGACCGCCAAGATCACTAGTCCTCATCAGTGTCAGGTTTGGTTCACGACCTCAAGTCAAAAGATTTCCATTAATTCCCATTGTTATCAGTTTTTTTTTAATGGGCCTGAGCAGTAGCAAACTCGTCTAATTATTTTTATTTTAGTTCGAGCCAGTCAGTTGCACCTCATCTATCAAATTCAACTTTTTGTGCACGTTTAAACCATGGCTCCAGTGAAGACAGGACTCAAACTGAGCACTGGGAGCCGACACTATTTCCATAAATAAACTCTTCACAGCCAACATCTTTCTTCTGGCACCAGGTGGCACTATATTCATACCTTGTCGAAGGGCAGGCCCAAAACATTGAGTTTCTTCAGCATTTTTGTATTCAAAAATTGGCATTGTATTCAACAAGATGTAAATTGAACAGGATGTTGCAGGACCAGTTTTTCTGCATTGTGGTAATTTTCATGTGTCACATGAATTGTTAAATATATTTTATTCACACATGCTACTGAGAGGAGAGAGCAGACAATATTATGCACCCAGATGGTATAACAGTCTTCCACTTAAAAATGAAGGATTTGGAATTTTGTTGAGCTATACAAAAAGCAATATACTGGAAATTTAAAATTAAAAACAGTTAATTAGAATCCTTTCCATCTGGGATGGCCACCGATGGCATTAACATCGACTTCTCCAGTTTACATTTAACCCCCATGCCCCCCTCTCGCTCGCTTTCTTTCTCTCTCTACCTCCTCTTCCCTCTGCCTCTTTTCACAGAGCTAAAATCAATACTCATATCCTGTCATCATATCAATTTACACTTTTTGTTGGTCTTGTCTCTTACCCCAGTCAGTCTTTATGCTTGTGCCATCTGTTTCCTTATTCACTGAAGAAGGGATCAGGCCCAAAACATCAGTAATATATCTTTACTTCCTATGGAAGCTACGCATTCCTGAAGTGAATCCTGAAGCAGTGAAATAAGTGGGGAAGGCTGAGTTCCTCCATCATTAGAACTCTCAGCAGGTCAGACAGCATATCTGGAGTGAGACCACATGAACATTTCAGCCCAATGCTCTCTCATCAAACTGTATGTGTGATGTATGTCTTATTAATTAGCATTTTGATTACATCATAGTCTTGTATTAATATCCATAGCGGTATCTAAAATTCTTGTAGTCTGCAACTAAACTTGTACATTAACAAAGATTGTCCGTGTTCAGCCAGAAGTTCCATCTTGGTTGTGGCAAAGGTTGTGGACATGCCTATCCGGGACTCACAGAGCAAGGCTCAGTGATGATGTTGTGGGTTAAACCAGGTGGTGTTTTACTGCATCCATCATTCCTTTGGGAAGTTTGATCTGTTTTCAGCCTGCAGATTTTGTTGAAAACAAACCGAGAGATAACTGAGGCATGTAAGAACAGAATGGCAGTTGTCATGGCGGACTTTAACTTGCACATTGATTAGGAAAATCAAGTTGGTCAAGTTGGTGTGGAGGATGACTTCATAGAATGCATCCGTGTTAACTTTTTGAGCAGCATGTTAAGGAACCAAGAAGGAAGGTGAGGGGCTTGATAAAATAATTGTTATAAAAGAGGTAGTGATGAGCAAACTAATGGGACTGAAAGCAGACAAATCCACTGGTCCTGAAGGTAATGGTGGGAGTTGTAGTCAATGCGCTGGTCGTCATTTACCAAAATTCTCTGGATTCTGAACAGGTCCCAGAAGATTGGAAGGCAACAAACGTCACGCCAATTTTTAAAAAGGGATGTAGGCAGAAGGTGGGTAACTACTGGCCAGTTAGCTTAACGTCTGTAATCGGGAAAATGCTTGAAGCTGTCATTAAGGATGAAATAGCGAGGCTTTTAGAAAGAAGAGGTTGCATCAGGCAGACACAGCATGGATTCAGAAAGGGCAAGTCTTGTTTGACAAACTTGCTGAGAGTTCTTTGATATAATAGGTGCAGTAGATAGAGAGGAACAGGTTGATGTTGTGTATTTGGATATCTAGAAGGCATTTGATAAGGTGCTGTACAAGAGACTTATCAATAAGATACAGATGAATGGAGTCGGGGGAAGTATATTGACATGGATTGAGGATTGGTTAACTGACAGAAGGCAGCGAGTCAGAATAAATGGGTGTTTTTCTGATTGGCAGATAGTGGTAAGTGGGGTGCTGCAGGGGACACAGCCTCAAGATTCAGGGGAGTAGGATTTAAGACTGAGATGAGGAAAAACTTTTTCACAGAGAGTAGTGAATCTGTGGAATGCTCTGCCCAGGGAAGCAGTTGAAGCTACTTCATTAAATATATTTATTTAGATAGATTTTTACATAGAAAGTTGAGGGATATGGGGGAAAGGCAGGTGGGTGAAGATGAGTCGATGATCAGATCAGCCATGATCTCATTGAATGGCGGAGCAGGCTTGACAAGCTGGATGGCCAACTCCTGCTCCTATTATGTTCTAATAATATCCCAAGACACAAAAATATAATTAAACATTTTGACAAGAGTTAATACTGGAAATCAAAGTTGAGGTGGTGAGTGGTTAGAGCACTGGTGTTGTGAACCAGGGGTCACAATTTCCTCGCTGGGGCCTCATTTCTGTGAGGGGCGCTGGACAAAGTGGTGACTCTCTGCTTTCCATATTGAAGAATTTCATGTATGTTACGTTCTAAATGTAGTGTTACATGACAACAATGAAACCTTTACCTTTACCCTTTAGAAAAAGGTAAATGGTAATATGGAGATATAATTGGAAAGTTGGACAAGGGGTGAGCAGATCAATGTCCTGCTATCACTCTCTTGCATAACTATACAATGTCAGTTACCTCCACCCTGATTCCTGAGATAAGGGTTTATTGTTATATACAGAGACACAATGTACAAATGCACCAACATTATCAATTGCTGTTCTTGTGGTCCAGATGATCTAACACAGAGCTAGTGAGATGGCATCTGCTGTTGACCTGTGGTGATGATGGGTTAACTGAAGTGGGTCAAGGTCCTACCCAAAGGGTGTCAAATTTAAATTTTTTAATTTAAACGCACAACACGGTAACAGGCCATTTCAGCTCACATGTCTGTGCCCAAGTTACACCCAATTAATGTACAACCCCTGGTACATTTCGAATGGTGGGAGGAAAATGGAGCCCCCGGGGAAAACACACACAGATATGGGGAGACTGTACAAATTCCTTCCAACCCTGGTTCCGATGGCTGGCGCTGTAAAGGCATTGCACTAATCACTACATCAACCATGATTGATTTACTCCAAAACCAACTGCTCAAAGCATTTCAGATTTCTTGTCAGAGTACATGCATGACATCACAAACAACCTTGAGATTATTTTTTCTGCAGGCAACACAGAATTGCCACTTAATGGTAGTGCAAAAAAGTTATACTTAACATACACATGTACACAAATAAATAAATGTAAACAGACTTGCACTTTATTGATTTTTTTCCCTCTGTATTGCACAAATTATAAATCGTTAAATAAGATGCTGATCGCTTATTGTTGATAAATCTAATGGTGGAGGGGTAGCAAACATTCCTGAGCCTGGTGATGTAGGTATTTTGGCACCTATACCTCTTTCCTGATGGTAGCAGTGAGAACAAAGGGTGTGCTGGATGGTGTGGATTTTTATTGATTGCTTCTGCTCTCCAAAGGAAGCATTTTCCGTTGATGTTCCTGATAATGGGGAGGGTTTTGCCAGTGATGTCCTGGGCTGTGTCCATTAATTTTGCAGGCCTTTCTGCTCAGGGGTATTAGTGTCCCCACATAGACTGTGATGCAGGCAGTCAGCTCACTTTCCACTACATATCTAGAAATTTGCCACAGATTCCGATGTCATACCAAACCTCTGCCAACTCCTGAGGAAGTTGAGATGCTAACATGCTTTCTTCATGAAGCTATTTATGTGTTGGGTCCAGGAAGGATCCTCTGAGATTGTGGCTCCCAAGAACTTATATTTGCACATCCTCTCTACCTCACTAGATTGTACACCTCTGGCTTTCTCTTCCCGAAGTAAACAATCAGCTCCTTGATTTTGGTGGCATTGAGTTCGAGTGAGAGTCATCGCTGTAGACACAAGTGGCAATAGCTGGCAGTCGTGTGTCAGATCACCTGGTTCACCTCGAGCACAGGTCCAATGGATGCCCTTTCAAAGCAGTTGGGGACCTTAGACAGTAGCAATAAGAGGTTAAAAATATCAGCTGAAGCTCCTGTTACTCCTAAAGGTTCTTTTTATGTCAACCTTAGAAATTTATGACCATATCTTGAACTTTACTCATTTCCAAAGGGATGTTGCCTACAACTAACATAAAAAGCAAATGTGTAAACAACCTTGTAAGGATATGTGTCTGTTAAAGAAAGTTCAAATCTTGCCTTCTGAAGATAGCAGCAAGTCATCCAACTTGCCAAATATCTGTCCTGCAGGGGGCAGTAGTGTTAAATATGTGGAGAGAAAATATCAAATATTTGAAATATCTATGGCCTGGATTACCTTGTGACTTGACAAGCAATGCTATTCAATAAGATTCTAAAATTTTGGAATTGATAACTTGTAAAAATGTTTCCAGAAATTTAAATTGAATTAACCATGATCTAAAGTCAGGTTTTCAGAACATGTCCAGAATAAGAATTGCCAATTTATTTCATGATTAGTTGGTACACACATACAAGAGCGCATCACTGTGTTTGGAAGCTAGCCGGTGCTTGCAGCAGTAGGGAACTGAACTTCTATTCAAAATATTTATGTTTGAAGTCTGGTATCTACTGTGTTCATGTTTAGCTGACTTCTAAGAATATTTTCAACCTTACTCGCCCTGAATTCTTAATCCAGCATCTCAGTGCAGAGAAGTGTTTTATCTTTGGCGTGGTGAAGGAGTTGAAGTATGCATGAGAATTTAACGGAACATTTTCACCCACAGCAAGGGCAATTTCCTGCCACTGACAACAAAGTAGCTTTAAGAGCTGCCTTGGCAAAGTTGGCTCATCAAGCTGACTCATCCTGCTGGTCGAGTGAGAATGAGGCGATAGAGGATTGGAAGTCAGAAACAAATGTATACACATGATACACAGATGAGTTTAGCTTTGGAAAAATGAAACCTGCATATGCATTGACTGAGTAAAACCTCTATGCAATATAAATATTGGAAATCTGCATCTTCTAGGAGTGCTGAATGAATCCAAATTCTCAGGCGGGAAGCATCAGATTTAAATAAAACATTCCATGAGGCTGTTGAGGTAGTGAATCCAGATCAAAACACAACACAACAATGGGCAGCACGGATAGCGTAGGGGTGAAGTGGTTGGTGTAGTAGTTAGCGCAACACTGTTACAGCACCAGCAACTGAAACTGGGTTCAAATCCCACGCTGAGAGGAAAGAGTTTGTATGTTCTCCCTGTGTCAGTGTGGGCTTCCTCCGGGTGCTCTGATATCCTCCCACTCTCCAAAACGTACTGGGGGTGTAAGTTAATTGGGTGTAAATTAGGCTTAAAGATAGAAAGGGCCTGTTACCATACTGTTTGTTTAAATCTAAATTTAAAATTTAATTTCCTTCATTGACCCCATCTATATTTCCCACCCTTTAGCAGAGGCAGGGAACATACAGAAGGTCCCAACTGTAGTATTTGTGGTGGAGAGGGTTGAAGTAACCAATTTGAAAGGTTCAAGGGTTTACAACCCTGGACACCTGTAGTTTTGAAATGTACATTTTATTTACAATCAGGAGTAAACGCGAAAGCAATGTTGGAATGCCCGCATGCAAACTGTGCAAGTTCACCAAACTACAAATACCTAGAGCACACATGTTAAACTCTGGCCCGCGGGCCAAATTTGGCCCGTGATATAATTGTATTTGGCCCGCAAGATCATTTCAAAAATGTATTAGAGGTGGCCCGCTGGCCGCCGTGCCAGTATAGCGCATGCACAGTAATACAACAAATCCCAGAATGCATTGGCGTCAGCCTGCTAATTGCCCCCACCTCCTCTGTTTACGTTGCAGGGTCTCACCGTGGACTGAAAACAGGTTCTTCAGCCTTTCCTTTTGTTCTTAAATATACCTGTATAAACCCTTAGGATTTTCCTTCAGATTGCCTGCCAAAGCAACCTCATGAATTATTTTAGTCTTCCTGATTTCCTCGAGTTTTCTTGCATTTTTTTGTACTCCTCAAGTACCTCATTTTCTCCTTGTTTCCTATTCCTGCTATATACCTCTCTCTTCTTCTTAACCAGGTCCTCAATATCCCTCAAACACCAAGGTTCCCTATGCCTGATAACTTTGGGGCCTGACCGGTGTCAGGGGAAGCCAAGGCCGCTTCCCAGCGCCCGGAACCGGAGGCCTCGGGCCTGACCTCGCCAGGACCGTTGCCCACTCCCCCACCCTGCCGCAGGCCGATCCGCGACTCACGGTGACGGGGCCGCTGATCCGCCGAGATGCCACCCTGCAGCGAGAGCCGATGCCCCCGCACTGTCGTTGTCCAACCCGATCGCCCGCAAACCCCGCCCTCCCACACACAGCCCTGAGTAAGGATTATGAACTTTAATCTCAGGATAAAACGATCTTCCAATAGTTTCATGTCACAGTGATAAATATATTCCTGGTTAAAAATGGTCCTGCACCTGGATACAAGCTCATTAGGCATAAAACTTGAAAAGTGTGTAAATCAAAGGATATCTGTACCAATGGAAAAAGGGCATGGCAAATAACCCTGCTCGAGTTCATGCCCACAATCAGTCACCCATTTGATGGTTTCAGGAATCATGTTATTCTCCCACATTCTCAATAGCCCTCAGATTTTACTATTCGACAGCACACTAGCAACATTTGACAAATCCTCTATAGAGAAATATTATTTATTGAATATTTTATTTCTCATTTGTTAATGCTTCTGGAAAGAGTTTATCCAAAACTATTATTAAACATTTATTTTAATAAGAAAAAGTTTAACATTACATAGGTTGAAAGAAGAGAAAACATGCAGATGTTGTTGAAAATGTTCAATAAATATTTAGTTCGGCCCTCGACTTAGTCCAAGTTTTTAATTTTGGCCCTCCGTGAATTGGAGTTTGACACCCCTGACCTAGAGGAAGTAATTAGAACTACCAAGTGGGGCAGCACGGTTAGCCTAGGGGTTAGCGCAAAGCTGTTACACCACCAGCGACCCAGGTTTGAATCCTGCGTTGTTTGTAAGGAATTTGTACATTCTCCCCTGTCTGAGTGGGTTTCCCTTGGCCCCTCTGGTTTCTTCCCACTTTTCTAAAGGAATGGGGCCGTAGGTTAATGGGGTGTAATTAGGGCAGCACAGGTTTGTGGGCTGGAAGCGCCTGTGACCATGCTGAATATCTAAATTTAATGTACCTACTCCTCTTCCATAACCCACCAACCCCCCCCCCCCATTCATGCACAGATTAAAGAAGCTATCTAGTTCCAGATTTAAATCTACGTTAAACTGGACGAACCACAATAGAGCATCCCTCACCTTACAGCACACACCTCACAACTAATCATCCAGAACTGTCCATGGATCTCAACCAGGAGCAGGCTTGGGGTAACAAAGAGAGAGAGTCACACATTCATTGCTTTTTTTTTTTGCACTCCTGGGGGTAAAAGGCAGCTCAGCTATTGAGTCATGTGACTTCAGGTGAGGAGGATGACCAATTGGAAGGTGGCTTAGTCTGGGAAAAGAGCCTGATTTTGATTGACAAGGGAAGTGACCATTCCAGATTGAATTGTTTTCTGCTTGACAAGTGAGGTAACCTGTGTAACAATACCTCACCCAATATCTTGGGATTTTCCTAAATACTGATCAACAAGGGTATCTTATGGTCACTTTTGGCCTTCTCCATGGCCTACATGAGCTCTTCCTTCGAACTTGTCTGATTGTAGCCTCCTGAACCTTACTGGGCAAAATGTAATAAATCAACACACGTAATCTTAAATTTATATTTAGATGTACGAATAACTTACTGTCATTATTTATTGTTAGTTGTCATTTGCAATTAGTTTGGAATAACACAACTAACCTATTGTGATTTTGTGTTTTTTCTCAACGTAAAACAATGCAAATTAGAATGGACTTGAATATAGAGGGGAAATAAATATAAAAAGGTGAAAGCAAAAGATAAAAGAAAGTTAATGAGAAGGCTTCTGAAAACTGCCAGTCCTCAATGTTAGACAAGCTTGCCAATAAAAATATTTGTATATACCAGCGATCATAATGGCATTAATTTCATGTTAATTATAGATAAGGATCGGTCTGGTCCTTGGGTTGAGATTCTAAACTGGAAGAAGGCAAATTTTAGGAAATGAGAAAGGATTTAGAATGAGTGGATTGTAACAAGTTGTTTTCTGGCAAAGATGTACAAGGTAAGTGGAAAGCCTGCCAAAGTGAAATCTTGAGAGTACAGAGTTTGTATGTTCCTCTCAGGGTTAAAGGCAAAGTTATCAGGCATAGGGAACCTTGGTGTTTGAGGGATATTGAGGACCTGGTTAAGAAGAAGAGAGAGGTATATAGCAGGAATAGGAAACAAGGAGAAAATGAGGTACTTGAGGAGTACAAAAAAATGCAAGAAAACTCGAGGAAATCAGGAAGACTAAAATAATTCATGAGGTTGCTTTGGCAGGCAATCTGAAGGAAAATCCTAAGGGTTTATACAGGTATATTTAAGAACAAAAGGAAAGGCTGAAGAACCTGTTTTCTGTGTTGAAGATCAGAATGGTTGGCTATGCAAGGAGCTTAGAAGAGATGGGGGAGACCTTAATTTTTTTTTCATCAGTATTTATTTACTCAGAAAACTGGCATGGAGTCTAGGGAAGTAAGGAATACATTGAGATCATGGAACCTCTACAGATTAAAGAGGAGGAGGTGCTTGCTGTCTTAAAGCACATAAGGATAGATAAATCCTCAAGGTCTGACAAAATATTCCCTCTGACCTTGAGGGAGGCTAATGTAGAAATTGCAGGGGCCCTGGCAGAAATATTTAAAATGTTCTTAGCCATAGGTGAGGTGCCAGAGGATTGGAAGGTAGTTCATGTTGTTCTGTTGTTTAAAAATGGCTCCAAAATTAATCCAGTAGTAGATAAATTATTGGAAGCTGTCCTAAGAGATCAGATATACAAGTGTTTGGATTGCCAGTAACTGATTATGGATGGTCAACATGCCTTTGTGCATGGTAGGTCATGTTCAACTAATTTTGTAGAGTTGTAGAGGCGGTTACAAAGTTAATGATTGAAAGGCTGTGGATTTTCTCTACATGAACTTTAATAAGGTCATTGACAAGAGTACACATGGGACATTAGTTAGGAAGGTTCAGGCACTTGGTATTTAAGGTGAGGTGATAAACTTGATTTGTTCGGAAGAAGCCAGAGAGTGGTAGTGGATGATTGCTCCCCAGACTGGAAATGTGTGACTAATGGTGGAAACATTGTTGTTTGTCATCTATATCAATGATCTGGATGGAACGAGTTGTGAAAATTGGTGAAGTGATGAATGCAGGCTCAATTTTCACATTAAAGAAAGGTTTTGACAGGTACATGAATGGGAGGCGTATGGACTGGGTGGAGGTCAATGGGACAAGGCAAAATAATAGTTTGGCACAGACTGGAAGGGCTGAAGAGCCTGTTTTCTGTGTTGTCCTATGGTTCTAATAAGAGGAAATAATCATATTTTCAAACCACTGTCATGAATATAAAAATAAAACGATAGGAAGCTTATACCATTTCAATGCCTGTGACAAGTGGAGCCGTGGGATTCAGGCCTCCTGCCATTTGGATCCAGTGTCACTTGGTGCGCAGGTGCACCTTTGAATACCTGTGGCAGATGCAACAGCCAATTCCTACATGATGCGGTGTATTTCCAGGAAACTCAGGCATTGATTCTTGTCAGATCCTCTTCCAAAAGTAGCAATGGAATTTCTTTGATCATAGGATGGAGATCCGTCCACATTCCTAACACTTTGCTCAAACTGTTTTGAGTTCACAATCCCATAAATACAGAACTTGGTCAGCAACTATCAATTGGATGCCTTAATGGAGATGCCGCTGATCAAAAATATTTGGAATTATTAGTGAAATTTTGCTTAAGTCGATCCACACAAATGGCTTGCTGAATCATGAATGGAAGGGTAACTGCTGGAAAAAGAGTTCCACTTAATATGAAGTGATTCAAACAAATTATTCAAAGCAAAAAGAACTCTCACCTTAGTGCCTTTATTGCTGCCTTGAAAGAGATGCGCTTAATCCCACACCACCTTGACCCCCATAGCAACCTTACAAGTATGTATCCAGTTTCCTATTAAAGCTGCTGTTTCCATCACTCAGAGGCTAAGTATTCCAGATCACGATTGTGTTTAGAAACATTCTCCTTATCTCTTGTCAATTACTTTGTTGTTGAGACTTTACTGGGAGTACATAATAACATAATGGATGAGATTTTAACTCTAAATAGCCAACCTAGTGACCACAGGGGCATTCCTGTGACTCTTGAAAAAAAAATCCCAGCACTTTGGGCATAGATGCCACAGCACAATGTTCAGCAAAAGGAAAGGAGCATGGTAAATGCCACGTGCTGCCAGACTGAAGAAAACATAACAGGAAGCAAAGAAAACCCAATGGTTCCTGCAAAAGAGTACATTGTAAAATAAACATTTGCAATAAAGAAAGCAGAAAAACAAGTAAAAGAATGAAAAAATTTGCATCATATGAGCAGCTATGTGCAAGAATAAATTAGAAGAGAGAGAACTGGGAAGTTAAAATTTAAGGACAAATCAGCAAAACCATGAAGACAGAAAAACCAGCTAAAAAGAATGATCTGATAACCTATTCATTAAGGAGTGTGGGCAGCAGATAAATTCAATTTTTTGGAGCAAACAGAGAAGACCAATTTAAAATCAGATGGTCAAGAGAAATAACAAGGCAAGGAAAAGGAGACCACCAGTAGTTTTAATTAAAAAAAAGTAAAGAGAAATAAAACTGAAACAATTGCATAAAACATAAACTTGTGATAGGAGGAGATTTTAACTTTCCACATATAGACTGGGACTCCCATACTGTAATAGGGCTGGATGGCTTGGAGTTTGTCAGATGTGTTCAGGAAAGTTTTCTCAATCAATATACAGAGGCACTAACTAGAGATACTGGATCTTATATTAGGGATTGAGAGAGGGCAGGTGAGTGAAGTATGTGTAGGGGAATATTTTGAGTCCAGTGATCACAATGCCATTAGTTTCAAGTTAATTATGGAAAAGGATAGGTTGGAACCTCAGGTTGAGATTCTAAATTGGGGAAAGGCCAATTATGAGGAAATGAGAAAAGATCTAGAATGCATGGATTGGGATTGATTCCTGCAAGGATGTGCGAGGTAAGTTGAGGACCTTCAAAGGTGAAATATTGAGAGAACAGAGTTTGTATGTTCCTGTCAGATTAAAAGGCAAGGTGAGAAGGTATAGGAACCCTTGGTTTTCAAGGGATATTGGGAGGATCTGGTTCAGGTTACAGGTATAGACAAAATGGAGCAAATGAGGTGCTTGATGAGTTTAAAAATTCAAGAAAGAAATCAGGAGAGCTAAAAGAAAAGATTAGGTTACTTGGGCAGACAACGTGAAGGAAAATCCTAAGGGTTTTTTCAGTTATCTTAAGGGATGAAATTGGTCCCATTGAAAATCAGAGTGATGATCAGCTTTGTGTCGAGCCAAAAGAGATGAGGGAGATCTTTAATTTTTTTTTTCATCAGTATCCACTTGGGAAACGGGTACAGAATCGTGAAAGGAAATAAAACAAACAGTGAGGTCATGGAACCTATACAGATTAAAAGAGGAGGAATTGTTTGCTATCTTAAAACAAATAATGGTGGACAAATCCCCAGTGTCTGACAAGATATTCCCTCAGACCTTGAGGGAGACAAATGCAGAAATTGCAGGTACTCTGGCAGAAATATTTAAAATGTCTTTAGCTACAGGTATGGTGCCAGAAAATTGGAGGGTAGCTCACCTTGTTCCATGTTTTAAAAAAGGCTCAAAAGGAACTCTGGAAATGATAGGTCGGGGAGCCTGACATCATTGGTAGGTAAATTATTTGAAGGTGTTCTAAGAGATCGGACATACAATTATTCGGATAGCCATGGGCTGATTAAGGACAGTCAGCATGGCTTTGTGCTTAATAGGTCGTGTTTAACAAATAGAGTTTTTCGAGAAAGTTACCAAGAAGGTAGATGAAGGAAAGGCTGTCGATGTTGTCTACTTGGACTTTAGTAAGGCCTTCAACAAGGTCCCACGTGGGAGGTTAGTTCAGAAGATTAAGACACTAGTAATACATAGAGGGTTGTCAACTTGATTTGAAATTGCTGTGTGGGAGAAAACAGAGAGTGGTACTGGATGGCTGCTTCTCAGACTGGAGGCCTGTGACAAGTGGTGAGTCTCTGGAATCTGTGTTGTTTGTTATCTATATCAATGATCTGGATGATAAAGTAGTAAACTGGATCAGCAAGTTTGCTGATGACATAAAGATGGGACAGTGTAGTGGACAGTGTAGTGGACAGTGTAGTGGACAGTGTAGTGGACA
Organism: Narcine bancroftii; assembly: GCF_036971445.1. Lineage (NCBI taxonomy): Eukaryota > Metazoa > Chordata > Chondrichthyes > Torpediniformes > Narcinidae > Narcine > Narcine bancroftii. The sequence goes on along the minus strand of NC_091471.1, from coordinate 357,987,381 downwards.
GTGTAGTGGACAGTGTAGTGGACAGTGTAGTGGACAGTGTAGTGGACAGTAGTGGACAGTGAGGAACATTTTCAAAGCTTGCAGCGGGATCTTCACCAACTGGGAGACTGGGCAGTAAATGGATGGGGTTTAATGCAGAGAAGTGTGAGGTATTGCATTTTGGAAGAGCAAATCAAGGAAGGACAAATATTGTAAAGGGTTGGGCACTGAGGAGTGCGGAGGAGCAAAGAGACCTGAGAATACAGGAATATTGTTCCCTGAAGATGACATCGCATCTGGACAGGTTGTATAGAAAGCTTTTTGCATATTAGCTTTTATAAATCAAAGAATTGAGTATAGGAGTTGGGATCTTGTGTTGAAGTTATTTAAGACGTTGGTGAGACCAAATTTGGAATATTGTGTGCAATTCTGGACACCTAGCTACAGGAAGGATATCAATAAGATTGAAAGAGTACAAAGAAGATTTACTAGGATGTTGCCAGATCTTCAGGAGTTGAGTTACCAGGAAAGATTAAATAGGTTAGGACTTTATTCCTTGGAATGAAGAAGAATAAGGGGAGATTTGATAGAAGTTTACAAAATTATAAGGGGTATAGACATAGTAAATGTGAGCTGGCTCTTTCTACTGAGATGAGGAGAGATAAATATGTGAGGACATGGCTTTAGGTGAAAGGGAAAGGGCTTAGGGGGAACTTCTTTACTCAGAGAGTGGTGGGAATGTGGAATGAGCTGCCATCTGATGTGGTGGAGGTGGACTCGATCTTGAGTTTTAAGAATAAATTGGATATATACATGGATGGAAGAAGTCTGAAGGTTTATGGAACAGGTTATTGGGACTAGCTGAACAATGGTCGGCACACTAGAAGGGCTGAATGGTCAGTTTTCTGTGCTGTAGTGTTCTATGTTTCCAAAGTGCTACTATTATAAAAAATATGTGACCTCCCCAGTGAAGACTTTCTTTATTTAAACCCAACTGTAAGCTCTGACAGTGCACGGGTTTATACTGCGAATGTGGTGGGGGGGTAGGGTTGTTGTGTTTTGTTTTCTAAGAAAAAAATAGATTTTTTATATATATATTTCAAAAATGGAAAATGTTGATATGTATATTTATGAAAAAAGACAGAAATAAAATATTCATTAAAAAAAGGATATTTGGTATGTCACCTAAAACTCTGGCTGGTAGCATCACTACCTGGTATGGAGGTGCAAAATCTCAGGACAAGAATAAACACCAGACATTTGTTAACTCAGCCTGCGACATCACAAGTACCAGACTTCACTCCGTCGAGGACATCTACACGAAGTGGTGTCTTAAAAAAGCAACCTCTTTCCTCAAAGACCCCCATCACCCAGGCCATCCCCTCTGTAGCACTATCCATTAGACCCGAAGGACCAGAAATCGAGATTAAAAGGCTTAATCACTATAAAATTACAGACATCTCTTGCATGCTGTTGGCCCGATTCCGAGGCAGTACTGAGGGACGTGATTGGGCGATACCGCCTTTATTATGAATCTTGAGGGGGAGGAGTTACAGTATTAGGGGCGGGCCAACTACATAGAGCGTAGAACAGTACATCGCAGGAACAGGCCCTTCGGCCCATAATGTCTGCACAGAACGTGATGCCAAATTAAACTAAATCTCTTCTGCCTGCTTATCATACACATCCCTGTATAATTCATATGTCTGTATCCTTGACTACAGTCAGTATGAATCGGAAACAACATCTCCTTCTCACTGATGATCAACACAGACGCACAGGATGGGTTTTTTTTTTTGCCCACTGCTCTAATCTCTAGATCCACAACTGTATGGCCAGGCACAATTCAAATGCCATCTACAAATTTGACAGTGACACAACAGTTGTCGGCAGAAACACAAACAACAATGAGGAAGATGTCACTCCAACTACCTGCACTAAGAAGTTGAATGCAGTCTTCAGGAAGAGGAAGCCAGGAGAACACAAATCAGTCCACAGTAAAGAATTTCAAATTCTTGGTTGTCAACATCTCTGAAGATCTATTCTGGGGCCTTTATGTCAATGAAATCAAGGAGAGGGCTCACCAGCAATCACTAGGAGTTTGAGGAGATTTGGTTTGATTTGATTTCTACAGGTGGAGAGCATAGCCTGGATTCTGTGGATGAGGTTGGAGAGGGTGCAGGTGAATCTCTGCCTCACCAGGAAGTGCAATTTAATTCCCTGGTCGGAGACCAGGGAGGAGGTGTTGCACGTCCATTGCTGGCAGGGGATGGGGAAGAGTGCTGCAGAAAAGTGGGCAAGAGATGGGAAGATATGACTGGTGGTAAGTCCTATTGGTGCTGTCATAAATAATGGAGGGGCTTGAAGGTGATAGATGACCACCATGAAAACTCCATTCCCATTCCGTCTGGGGAGAGATGGGTGGTGGAGGTAAGAGCAGAAAAACCCAACACCCAACCCCAACCAACCAATTTTCCCTTGCAACCGTGTCTACCTGTCCCGCATCGGACTTGTCAGCCACAAACGAGCCTGCAGCTGACGTGGACATTTACCCCCTCCATAAATCTTCGTCCGCGAAGCCAAGCCAAAGAGAAGAGATATATATATATATATATATATATATATATATATATATATATGTATATATAATCCCTTGGTGTCCAGCCCCTTTGGGGATTGGTTTGATACCAGATAAGTGAATTTTCCATTTGCTTGAGATTGCGTGTTGTGTGGGTGGCAAATTAACGGTGAGGTGTGCCAATTTTAAACTTACGTATTTTTTACCTATTTATTCTTTGCAGTTTTATTTTGCTGGTTGCTTGAGGCTGCTAGTTACGAATTCTGGATAACAATGGTTTTGGATATCTACGTATATATGTCGTTTGTGTGCAGGGTGTACTGTGGTCTGGAGAGACACCGTTTCCTCGAGTTGTAGATGTATTATGTACGATCAGATGTCCTTGAACTTGGAGGAAATGCATGAGGGCTTCTTCAACCTATGGCAGAGGGTAAGCCAGACTTCCAGAAGAAAGAGGATATTTCAGAAATTACAGAGCAGACTCGTCCTGACAGCAGATGAGGTAGAGGCAGAGAAAGTGAGGGAAAGGGTTAAGTGAGAGATGGAAGATGAAGTAAGCATTGCAAAACCAAATATCTTTTAAATGTTGAGAGATCCAGAAACGCCGGTGATTATTTGCATTTGGGTGAGGACCCAGGCATAGGTGGCCAAGAATGATTGAACAGACTGAGCCAGAGAGGGAAGAGGAACCACACAACTGTCAAGGGAAAAGAAAAACCAAATGGGTGTCTCCACTAAGACCCCATGACTTAATTGGCCAAACAAAACTTGATGAGCATGCATATTCCAATAGAATAAAAACAGCTGGTCTAAATTGCTGAGACAGTTCTATGGGCATGTGATGCACTAAATGGAACCATGTGTAATGTGGACTTTAGCAATGCTATCATTAATTTCTTGAGCATGGCATACTACATAAGTATCATTTGGTAGAGCAACAGATATTGCATTCCATGAATTTGTTAAAACCACATGTGTTATGTCTTTTGTAAAATGGCATTGTGTTTTTCATCACCATCATTTCTCAGATAGATTATGGCTTTCCTTAATTTTAAGATAATTCAAGATTAGTTGCAATATGAAACTTTTGTTTCTTGAGTAATGTCAACTTATTTTGAATTAACCTCAGACATATTTGCTGTTTTACATTGCAGAGAAAGTAGGAGGAAAGATGGACAGAAAATGTTTGTGATCATGTAAAACAGGGTCAAATGGATTAATGAGGGGTTGATTAGAAAACTGGTTATGCTAATTACATTGGACAACAAATATTTTTCCAAAGGTTTTCTTCCTTGAAAAACTGGGGATCATGATAGATACCACTAACTTCAAGCTGAACACAAAGATAATTTCATATTTGCTGTATCAAAATTGAAGAAACATTAAATTAGCTTTTATTGAATTTAGCATGTTTAATTGCATAATGATGCTGACATCAGTTCGTTGAACTGACCTAAAAATGTTTTGCCGCTGATTTTCATTTGTACTCAGCATCTGATGCCTCTCATGTTAGTGACCAACAAAAGTCGGCCAACGTTGTTGGATTCCAGTTGCCCTGATACCGCTTTTACATGGTCGCAATGGCCGAGATGGGGAGTAGTGGCACTGGCCAGAGGGGGGTTGGGGTGGCACTGGCTGGTGGGGGGGGTGTGGCCAGAGGAGTGTGGAGAGTGGTGGTACTGGCTGGGGGGCGTGGCCAGGGGAGTGTGGTGGTGCTGGCCTGGGGGGGAATCAGACAGTCTAGGTGAATCAGACCTCCGTCTCCATCTATGTCTGCTTCAAGATAGTGAAAGAGACCAACGGGGACAGAAACTGCTTAGTGGCACCGCCCTTCAAGGAACACCCAGGACACGTGTCAGACCTCCGTACCATAGACACACCCCTGGAAAACAAAAACAGGAGAGTAATTTACATGGCTCCATCAATCATTTTGACCTGGTTTCTCTCTTTCACAGTTATTTCCTCTGGTGTGTCCATATCTCCCCTCACCTGCAACTTAAAGCCATCTTCTTTATCTCTCTCATGAAGGGCTTCCAACCTAAAGTATTAACTGTTTCTCATCCCACAGATGCTACCTAACTTGCAGAGTGCTTCCAGTGTTTATTTTTCCATGCAAAATATTGATTTGAACTTATTTCCAATTTGTCCATCTTTAGCCACAGGAGGTGCATCATTTATTTTTTCTTGTCTGTGAGTTTGTCCTGAGCCATTGTCAATGTATTACACCTCAATAGCCTTCATGCTTAAAGATAAATATGTGAACACTGCACAGGGAACAAACAACAAACTTCTGAAGAACCCTCACCATGGTGTCCTGCACATTAAAATTTAAAGTCCCTGAATGTGGATAAACCATAAACCAAAGCAACCACTTTCCCAGGACCTGATATAAACTTTGAGTGCAAATATTTACTGGCTTTGACCTCCACCATTATGAAATGCTTCGAGCTTCTGGTGATGGAACACATCAAATCACACCTCACAGAGATGCTGGACCCATTTCAATTTATCCATAAAATAAGCCATTCCACTGACAATGTTATAACCTTGTCAATTCACTCCGTCCTTGCATATCTTCATTTCTCCATTTATCAGAGATATGACGATTTGACCATGGATAATATAAATTGTCATAACAGCCAATTGATTTCTTAAATTCATTTATGAGATCTGGGTGCCATGAGCAAGATCCATAGTTATGTCCTTGTGAAGATGATAACCTGCCTTCCTGAACTGAAGCAGTTCTTCAGATGATTATACTTTAGTAATATCCCAAACAATGATTAAAGATTAACATGATATTTCCAAATTGGAATAGTGTGGGACTTGAGGAGGGACTATCAGTGATTCCAATGGCCTTATTGCCTTTGTCCCTTGTGCCAAAAGTTGTGGGTTTGGGAGATGCTGTCAGAGAAGGCTAGATAAATAAAGCCAAGGCATTTGTGGGTGGCATTGGTATATGCACAATGTGTCACATTCCAAAGATGTAAGGGTTAGTAGGTTAATTGGTCACATGAGTATATTGCGTGACACAGGCTTGTAGGCCAGAAGGGCCAGTTACTGTCCCGCATCTCTAATCTAGTCTAATAATCTAAAATAATGAAAGTTCATCTGAGAAATTTTCATGATAGATTTATCGTAACAAATGGACACTGTTTCTCCCTGTTCCTTTATGATTTGATAATAGGTGACACAAAATTTGGAAGTCTTGCTACCAAAAGTTTCAACAGAAGGCCTGGTGCTTCAAGGAATACATCCACCTCAATAAAAATTGAGTTAGGTGTTAAAATTTTTTTTTCAAAATAACAAGTTAACAGCTGACCCTGATCATATTTGTATCTCTAATTAAATTGTGTTCAGGAGTGTAATTACATTCTCTGAGTACCTTAATTTTTAAATAATATAGACACACACCCATGTGAACAATCAACCTACCAATTCTGTGCATCTTTTGGAATGTGGGAAAAAACCAGAGCACCTGGAGAAGATCCACGTAGATATGGGGAGAGCGTACATATTCCTTACAGTGGCAGATTCAAACCCAAGTCACTGGTGCTGTAATAGCGTGGTGCTAATCACTCTGCTAACCGTGCCACCAAGGGTTCATTCATATGAGTACTCTGTCTTAGAAGTGTCTATATTGAATGACAAAATTTCTGTGGGAAATGGTGAACATTTCTGAAACCGGCATAAATTGAATTAAAATGTATTTATAAAACACGGGCATTTTAATTTGCACCCTACCAGAACTAACTTCAATAACACAGTGGACATTCACTATTTGGATTATTGCCAATTCTGGAAATCAATCCACACTCCAGTCTGAGGCGATACCTGAGGCAGAATTAATCACTAAGATTGCATTCAGATTGAAAGCAGATTGAGACGGCACAAAAATTTATCATCAGGTCAGTGGCGCCTGTGAAGAGAGATTAGATTTAATGCATCAAAATTATTATGTTTTTATAAACATTTCCAAATTCAGTAAAACCCCTGTTATCCAGAATTCAAATAACCAGCAGGCCTCAAGCAACTGGCAAAAAGATTGTGGTGAAAAGTATGGTTTTAAAAATTGGTGTGCTCACCGTTAGTTCACCAATCACGCCACACAATTTCAAGCAGCCGGAAAATGCACTTAACAAGTATCTACCAATCCTCATTGGTGCCAGGTACCAGGGATTTTACTGTAGATCATGATCTTGGAACAATAATCATTGTTCCTACCACAGTCACAGACTTGCCTGCCTAATAGCCCTGATTTACAGCATTTGCAATTTGGCTCCACTCCACACACATAACTCAGAATATTTCCTTGGCTATGTGAATATATCTCTATATATAAGTATTAGTTTTGCCAATGCCATCATCAGGTTGTAAAATTAAAATCTACCCAAGATGACCAGACAGTACAAATTGAGCACAAGGTAACTATATCTCCTCATGCCTTGCAGTACATTGAGACAAAAGTAGGCCATTCAAGATCCTTGCACAAGATCTTCCTCATTGCTCAGACCTCAGCTGATCTGTGCTTCATTATCATTCACCCACCCAGTTCCATGACCCTCCGTGCCCTTGCATGACAGAAAACTTACTCGTGTTATTCCTGAACTTTTCACCTGATGTGTCCTCAACACTTTTATGAGGAAAAAGGGTGAGGAAGTGATGCAGATTCCCTTTGTCCCGACGTGAATAATTGTTTCCTGATATTATTCCCCCAATAGCAGAAACTCTAATTTCAAGCATCTGCCTATTTACTTATAATTCCCCCACCAGAGGATATTCATCTACCTCGTCAATTCCTATTAATCATCTTAGAGACCTGACTTAGATCAGCACCGACATCCCACTCTCAAAGGGATGCAACCCCAGTCAATCGAACCAGCCCAATAACTTAACCCTTTCAGTCTTGGGATCATTCTGTTGGATCGATGTGGCCCTTACAATGCAACCAGCAATTTTTAAAATTGTACCATGTCCTCTACCTCTTCATAATCCATCCCTTTGGGATTATATGATAGAGCAAGGTAGATGAACACATGAGTGCTTTTCTCACTCATATTTATGTGAGTACCTGAATTATTTTGTGGCCATTTCCTCCCAAAACTTTTAAACATGACAAATGAAAATAAACAGAATCAAATCTTTCATCTGACAGAACAGAGAGTGCTGAGAATACCTTTTTTAATGTTTGCGGGCAGCTGGTCCCAATGGGCTGGGATAACCCCAGTTTGGCAAAAAGCCTGGCAATGATCACATGCCAGGAATGGTGCTACACTGCATGTTTCCATGGCTGTGACTGTACTCTTGCCCTGCTCGTGAGTGAGTGGTTCCCAGCTTTTCAACTGCACTGTTTTTCTGTGGACCTACTTGTTTTTGTTACAATTAATGACTGCCAGCACAGATGGATATAATACTTTCTGACAAAAGGCAATTACTCCAACCCCCACCACTTGCCCTAACAAACTGCAGCTGTAGATAATATAGTGCAGTGTGTCAACAATTTCAGGTCCTTTTATGGATGAAGTCAGGCTTTTGCTGGAGATCATTCAAAGCCAAAATAAACAGTATTTTATGGAGAAAATGTGTGTTAACGGTATAAAACTCTACATGGTCAGTGGAAATAACAGATCTGGGAGGAAATGAGCAACTTGCTCACACCAAGTAAATGATCTTATTTCTCTTGCAGAATATGATAACTATTTTTAATCAATATTGCCCATGTTATCATAGTCTATTAATTAATGTGGAGTCTTGTCTTATAATTTCCTGCTGGCTTGTATGTGTAAAAAATCCCATATGTGCATAAATTAATCTAATGTCTACAAATAATTATAAAATGTTCCTTTTCAAACATTTTTTCATTTCTCTTAAAATTTAATCTATTAATTCCTCTAATGTATCATGGTGCATTTAATAACTAATTAACTGAGAGTTAATCTTACAGCCTTTTTGATCCTTTTAATCCACTTTCTAAGCCTTTGCTCCAAACCTCCTCCCTTATCCATCTGATTGAGTCACAGAGACCAACCAGCTCATAAATAGCCATCGCAGCATATGAAATGAAAGAAACTACCGTGTACCTCCCTCTCCACACTGCCTGCCAGTCAACAAGGTTGTGTGATTTTTTAAAAAATCTGATTGTCACTCTCCTGTACTAACCGATTTTCTTTGATTCTAAAAATCTATTGATTTAAGCACACAAAACTAATTCTGACATCAGTAAAGTGAAGAGATGCAAGCAGCTCAAGTATTTTTTTGTTATTTTGCTCCATTTGTTAAGATTGATCATCCTAAAGAAAAGGTAAAGCCATTGTGGACAGCAAGTGCATCATTCCAACGACAGAAAAACAATGAGTGGAACTCTTTATAATAAAATTACGATCATGTCATTTTCCTTCCGTAATGGGCTCTGGTTCACAATACTACTCGCAGGCTGCAACCCCAACCTGACCCCCCTAATATCCAGGCAGGGCATCTTTCACAGCAGCTGTTTACACAAGCTCCCTCCAATGTGCAGGAGAATACAGAAACAGTCCAACAATGGCAGTAACTCCTCAGGCAGCATAAGGGGCAGAATTATGCAACATCCCTGCTGCTGTCTTCATGAGTCACTCAGTTCAACGTTAGCGGCATGCCCACTCGCTAATTCTCAACCAATGTGGCCCCCACACCACTCATTTCACCACATTTCATCACCTGCTGTCTTTTGCATCTCCACTCATTCCACTTCTGTGTCACCTGCACACTCTTTGGCATTCTCTTGATAGACACTGAGATAAAGCTTACTCATGATTTAAACGACTTCTTTGTAATCGTCCCTTTGGCTCTTACCCCTGTGACTGCAGGAGATGCTCCCCACCTCCTTCCTCGCCTTCATTTGGAGGACCAAACTGTCCTTCCAAGTGAAGCAACATTTCACTAGTGGGTCACTGCAGGGGTCATCTACTGCATCTGATGCTCCCGTTGTAATCTCCTCTACATCAGAGAGAATAGGCGCAGACTGGGAGATCACTTTGTTGAGCACCTCAGTTGTGTCTTCCGCAATAGCGTGGATCTCCCAGTGGCCACTCATTTCAATTCCCCATCCTATTCCCTTGCTGCCATGTGTATCCATGGTTTTGTGCGCTGCCAGACAGAGATCACCCACAAATAGGAAGAAAAACACCTCATATTACCACTGCAGAGAAATCTTCTGTCTGTGCACCCTCCAACCAGATGGCGTCAACATCAACTTTGCGGTTTCTGTTAAACCACTCCCCCTTTCTTCCCCCTTTCGCTTTTCTTCTCACTCCCTCCCTCCCTCCTCTCTCTCTCTCCCCTCTTTTCCCTCTGTCTCCTTTCACAGAGCCAAACTCAATTCTCACTTCTCCTCTTATCAATTAACACCTTTTGCTGGTCTGGACTCCTTCCCCTGCCAGTATTCGGACTTTATTCTAACTCCATCCTGGTTTTTGCTTATTCCTTGAAGAAGAGCTCATCCCCAAAACATCAGTAATGTATCGTTACCTCCTATGGTTGCTGCAAGATCGGCTATGCTCCTCCAGCGTTTCTGTGTTTTACTACAATCACACCGTCAGCAGACTTTGGTGTTTCACTCTTAGTGCATCTTACACATGTGAAGAAAAGTTAACTACACCAGAACCTCTCAGCATCCAAGGACTGAAACTATTTGATCTCGCAAGTTTCTGGCCCATCGCAGGTTCCCTGCAACAAATCTTTTGGTACAAATAAAAGAAATAAAAAGTTAGTTAAGCCTGAGGCCTGGTTAAAGTTGATTTGTTGGCTTGAAGTTCAGTCTTTTCGCAAGGATGGAATAAGAGAGTTGGCAGGGAGTCTGAACTGCTCATTACTGGTCAGTTCAGCATGCTGGGATAGATTTCCAGTAACATGGTGGAAACTTGGAGCTGAATCAAGATTTCACTTTGTCTTTGAGCTGCACTAGAGGGTGAGGGAGTGAGTAGTTCAAATTTGTTTAGATTTTATAGATGAGTAAATTATAGTCAAACCCAAATTAAGCCACAGATGTTCATTCATCACATTCTTTCTTTTCACATAATTGCTTATCTTAAATGTCAAATTTCAGTCATCTGTATGAAAACAGATATTTCCTAGATTCTAATTCCACATGCATATATTAATAAAAAAGATTTTAAACATGACAGCAGTGCACAAATATGAATGAAATGATTATCATTTTCATCTGGGGATGATATTATGATTGACATCAGGTTCATAGAGAAATACAGCATTATAACAGGCTCTTCTGCCCATTGACACCATGCAAACCATCAACCACCCATTTACACTAATATTTCATTAATCCCATTTTTTTAAATTCTCCCACATGCTTATCAACTCCTTCCAGATTCTACCACTCACCTACACACTAAGGGCAATTTACAGTGGCCAATTAGCCGACCAATCTGCACATCTTTATGATAGGGGAGAAAACCAGAACACCTAGAGGAATCTCGCACATTCATGGGGAGTGCATAGTAACTCCACACCGAGGGCGCTCAAGGTCAACATTGAACTCTGGCTTCGGGTACAGTGTCTCTACTAACGGTATCGTGCTACCCACACATGATGACTAAGCAAACAGACTAATAACCTATACACGCTCCCTCTGTGTTCATGACTTCCATAGTAATGCTTCAAATACTCTCTTTATTTGCTCATCACTGTTTTTGACACTCAGTGCTGTACTGAGACTTGACTGCTTCACTGTTGGAAGTGCTATCTTTCTTGATAACCAGAATCAGCCACTAGCCTCTGAAGGACAAGATAGAAACAAAAGAACCATTTCAAAGCAGAGCAGAATGTTATTCCTTGGTTCCTGGACTATATATATTGTTTCTGAGAAACACAAGCAACATTTGACAATCATTTCTTTTAAAAGGATGCTTCCTGAAAAAAAATTGGGGATTATGATAGATAACTTTAAGCTGAATTTAAAAGAAATTTCAGATTTGCTGTATCACTTAGGAAGTTGGAGAAACTTTAAATTATATTTTATTGATTTCAGATTTATTGTCAGAGTACATATATGGCATCACATACGACCCTGAGATTCTTTTTCTACGGGCGAGGCAGAATTATCATTTATTGGTAGTCCAAAAAAAAACTGTACACAATGTAAACAAATAAAGAAATGTAAACATACTGACTGCAATACGGAAAGGAAAAAAAATAAAGTGGAAAAGTAAGAGTCCTTAAATAAGTCCCTGATTGAGTTTGTCGTTGAGGAGTCTGATGGTGATGGGGTAGCAGCTGTTCCTGAACCTGGTGGTGAGTCTTGTTTCACCTAGACCTCTTTCCTGATGACAGCAGCGAGAACAGAGCGTGTGCTGGGTGGTGTGAGTCCTTGATGATTGTTGCTGCTCTCCATGAGCAGCGTTCCCTGTAGATGTTCTCATTGGTGGGAAGGGTTTTGCCTGTGGTGTCCAGGGCTGTGCCCATTATGTTTTGCAGGGCTTTACCCACAGGGATAGTGGTGTCCTCCTACTTGACCGTGATGGAGCTGGCCAGTACACTTTCCACCACACATCAGTAGAAATTTGACAGGGTTTCTGACGTCATACCAAACCTCCACGAATCCTGAGGAAGTACAATTTAGCATGTTTAATCACAACTGACCTAAAAATGTTTTGCCGCTGATTTTCTTTTGTACTCCGCACAGATGCCTCTCATGTCAGTGTCCAACATTAATCAGTCGGCATTGATGGATTCTGGTTGCCCTGATATCACTTTTCCAATGTCTTGGTGAAACCGTTCACCATGTTCATCACTGACTGCACCAAGATCAGCAGGGAAGAAGTCCAAGAGCGAAAGCAAAAAATGAATTTTCGGTGATATGCTACACTGCATAGTTTTGTAGGCTTGAACTAGACTTAAAATATGACAGGAAATCACAAAAATAGGTTATATCTACAAACCGGAAAATGATGGGAAAATGTTACAGCGATTTTCATGATTAGCAGCCCAAAATCGATAAAATACACCTAAAAATGTTCAGGAAGAAAACTCTTTGTTGTGCAGTGTAATCTGCCCTTCTAATATTGCTGTGTGCGTGGAGAGCTCACCAACTGGACCTGCACTTTAAGAATATCTAGTTGCCCACAAAGTATATTGAGATGCTCTAAATGGTAGGTAAAAAGCATTGCATAAATGAACATTTTTGACTTCCATCAAGACTTTGTTTTCAGGCGAAGATCAGTCAGATGCATCTTGCTTTTAATTTAAACCTATTAAAGAAAATAGAACTTTTTATTTCACTTATAGAACTAAAATATACATTGCATCTTTTGTTAGATCAAAAGTCAAGAGAGAATCTGTGAGAATTACTCCAACTTGGATGGCAGAGGGGGAGCATGTGGATTTTAATGATCTCATCTATATATGAATGAAGATACACATTCAATAAATTCTAAAATAGCAACATCAAAAAGTTTTCTTGATGACACTTCATATTTATGCATGCTCCAATCTTTATTTGGCATTATATCTGATGTTCTTAACATCAATTTAAAATTACCCATATTCCTTCCTGGTTTACTCTCTGCAAGAATACTTTAAAGTGATTGGCTCTTCAGACAATTCACTGTTGCTAGGTGCCAGAGATCCTTAAAAATTGATGTTGGATAGCAACAGCCAGTTGAAAATAGACTGTTAGATCTTTTTCTGATCTCAAGGCCATGCAATGTGGTGATATGTAATGACACCACTAGGTCACCAGGGGTCATCCCGGTGACCTTGTCTATAAAGCAGTCCAGAGCTACAGTCTAGCCTTCCAGGTTCGTCTTGCAGAGAGACGAGACCTCTCAGTGTACATATTAGTTTATTAAAGCTGTCTTATACTCGCACCGCTGGATTGGTTATTGGCAGTACAATCAAGACAAAAATATTGGCATGAGAGACAACAACAAAATGAGAGATAAAAAGAGAAAGAAGGAACGAGTGAGATAAAAAGAGAAAGAGAAAGAGAGAGGGAATAAGAAAGAGAGAAAACGCCTCAATGCATGGAACACTCAGTGAATCTGGATATGGCAGGAACTAATGACAATATCTGTAATGATGTGGTCCCACAAAGTGAAGGGAGGGACTTTTTTTGGAATTCAGATGGGATAACCAGAGATCACTATATTGACCATTCATGCCAACATTTATCATTGTCTTTTGCTACACTGTTGGTTTACACTTGCCACTTTGCTGGAGTGATCTGCAAACGGTGGTTTCTTCTTTTGCATTTTTGCACATTAGCATTAGGTTTCTGCAATGTAATCACCCATTAGGTGTCCCGACATGTCCTAACAAAGTGAGTTTATATTTTTGTATTGCCTTTCACAGTTCAGAGCACAATGCATTTTGCAGGTAATTAAGTGTAAATAGTTGTGGCAGGATTCCTGGCAGCTGATCTGCACAAAGCAAATTCCCAGCTGGAAGAACAAAATGATGATCAGATACTTTTTTTTAATAGTATTAATTGAAGGATGAAAATTGGGTGGGAGACCAGGAATACTTGTTATGTTCTCTTTGAAATAGTGTCACAGCTGCTCCAATTGGGATAAAGACAAGGCCTTGGTTTAATATTTCATCTGAAAGGCAATGTGGCACACCCTCAGAACTGTGACTAACTGGAAGTTTTCGATCAAAATGATTTTCAATTGTGGAGCAATCTTAAAGTATCATTATGGAACCCATAGCCTTCAGATTGAGAGGCTACCTAGTTAGCCAGTATTGACACTGAAGCACATTGATTAGCACCTTAACAGTAACAGTAACAGCTTCTTTTAAACTGCAGCACCTGGGTCATTCTCCTGGGACCCAGGTGTGATTACTGGGGCAAAGGTTCTGGAAGCACCTTTTAAATTGCAGGGGGATCTACCCATTAAATTGCCAACCCGGCAATGTAAGGGGTATCCCGCTCCCCCCCCCCCCCCCCCCCGCAATGCCGCATCACCTACTCACTGGAAGTACTGCCAGATGTTCGGACGCTGGCTGCCCAGTGACACATGAATACAAGCACTGACGTCACCAGAATGAGTGGGTCGGCCATTTTTGTTTTCAAGTAACCTGTGGAAGTGATCTAGGTAAGTTTAACTGGGTTCCCTGATGAACTCTGAGGTAGGTCAGGGACCCAAATGGATTCTGACAGGCATGACCAGGTCAGACCCTTTCTAACTGCCACATAACTGGGGCGCTAATTGCCTGGTTAACCCCATTTTATACAGCAGTTTGAAAGGGCCTAGCAACTTGAGGCTGGTGACAAATTTCGATGTGTATAATGATGTGTTTTACAAAAGACAAAAGCATTGTTTGCAATTGTGTGACAACCCCTATGTAAGAGGATTTATTTTGTGTAATTTGTCTAACATGTACCTTATGTGTTTGTGTGTGTTTAAATGCTGCCCAATTACACCCAATTAACCTACAACCTCTAGTACATTTCAAACGGTGGGAGGAAACCGGAGCTTCCGGAGGAAACTCATGCAGGCTCAGGGAAAACGTACAAAATCTTTACAGACAGTGCAGGATTTGAACCCTGGTGTGCATTGAACCATGTGTGCATTGCTATTGTACAGCTTTACACAATCTATACAATCCACATAAGTGCTAGGGAAACTCTGCAGGTCATGCAGTATCTAGAGGAAGTAAAGGATAACCAACAGATTCAGTACTCTGTGAGCCATAGAACTCTAAGGGACTATTGTGGAACAACAGCATCAGTTGCACAAATATTTGCCATTGGAGATTCCAGAACCGTTTCTGAAGCCTGCCATCCTTTTTCTTTATCAGGAGATCTGTTAGGAAGGGCCTTCACTGAGTATGCCCACCATCATAATCCTTTCTCGCCTTACATCTCAGTTACTTACTTACTCCTCCTCAGCACCCAGTGCTTCCATTTTACATGGAATGGTTTCCACGTTAAATGTTAAACCCCATCTCAAAAATTCATACAAAATAGGAATTTCACGGAGAAGATTCTTGATGTTTATTTCCAAATGTTGTGCTATTTAGTGTCATTTGAAATTATTAAAAATAAAGATGCATGATCTGATGTGACGATACCTGTCAAGTTCTTCATTGGGCTAATTAAATTTAAGTAGCATAATCCAGTTATATTTTTAGAAAGCTTTTTTTCTGCAAGCAAAATTATTTCTCGTTGAGCAAACAGCATTGATTTCTTGTAAAATGCCAAATTTCCTGAGGAATTATTTGTCGTCATTCAAATTAATCATATACGTGGTTCAGATATGTCGTGTCAATTTTTTTCCAACCACACTGCTAAAAGTTTCTGTAATCTTTAAAAAGAACTGAATCATTGATCAACATGGGGCTGAGTGGGTATAAAAGCAAAACTTTTAGGATAACTTTATTGCTTGTTGATAGTAAAAACAGAAACGTTTTCTGACATAACATTTCAGTGAAACTCAAGGTCTCAAAATAAATTCCTTCAGGTGCCTTCTGATAACAGGACAGACATAGCTGTTTATGAGAATGTTAAAATATCTCTCACCAGCGAAATAATTATGTCTGAAAGATGTACTGTGCTATTGGGCTCTGAAAGACCCTTTTATCTTGTTAATTTAAGTAATGATAATGAATGGAATAAAGCTTGGGCTAAAATTACTGTCCAAAACAACAACGTTATTCAACATCCAACACCAAGTGTCTTTGGGTTTCTCCAGGAGGCAGATATGGCTAAACAAGATCTGAATTAAATGTGACCCCTCAAAACTTCTCTTCCTCAGAGTGATTCAAAAGATTGAAGATTGCATGAATTAGAACATTCTGAACTTGACACAAATTCAGTGGGAATGTCTTTGAACATAAGTACACAAGAAATAGGAGCAGGAGTCGGCCATCTGGCCTGTCGAGCCTGCTCTGCTCCACCTATCTGCCTTTTCCCCACATACCCTAATTCCCTTAAATATTTTTACTGAGGTAACCTCCACTGCTTCAGTGGGCAGTGATTTACATAGATTCATAACCCTCTGGGAAAAACAGTTCCTCATCTCCGACCTAAATCTACTACCCCAAACCCTGAGGCTATGTCGCCTAGTTCTAGTCTCCCCCCACTACATTATTCCACCCCACTTCCTCCATCCCCATGGTCTCCAACAGCATGACATTCATTCAATCCAAGACTTCAAGGGCACCCCTTGTGACTAGAACTGGCACTCTTGAATAACTTACCCACTTCTATCTTATCTATGCCTTTCGTTGTTTTATACATTTCTATAAAATTCCCTCTCATTCTTCTAAATTCCAGTGAGTACAGTCTCAGATGACTCAATCTCACCTCATAGACTAAACCGCTCATCTCTGGAATCAACCTGGTGAACCTCCTCTGTATCACCTCCTTCCTCGAATAAGGAGACCAGAACTGCACACAGTGCTCCAGATGCCTGAAGGTTTCTCACCAGTACCTTGTGCAGTTGCAGGATAACCTCCCTGCTCCTCAATTCAATCCCTCAATAAAGGCAGCAATGAAGGCACAGGTTGTTAGGGCAGTTAAGAAAGTTTATGGTATGCTGGACTTCATTAGTCAGGGCTTGAGTTCAAGAGTCTCGAGTTAATGTTGCAGCTCTATAAATCTCTGTTTATACCACACTTGGAATATTGTATTCAGTTCAGATCAGGAAGAATGTGGAAGCAGAGGAGATTTACTGGGATGTTGTCTGGATTGGAGAATGAGGCAAGGTTAGTAGAGCTAAGACTTTTCTCTTTGGAGTGAAGAAGGGTTAGGGTAAGGGGGGGACTTAATGGAGGTCTACAAGATTATGAGAGACATATATAGGGTAGTCCACCAGCACCTTTTTCCTGGGGTGAGAGTAGCAAACACCAGAGGACGTCTGTACAAAGTGAGGGTAGGAAAGTTTAGGGGAAACGTCGGGGGTATGTTTTTTACATAGAAAGTAGTGGGTACCTGGAATGCATTGTCAGAGGGGGTGATGGAGGCTGGTGCAATGAGGACATTTAAAAAAATCTTAGGCACATAGATGAAAGAAAAAGAGAAGGTTATGAGGGAGGAAAGCTTTCAATTTTTGAGTAGGCACAACATTGTGGGCCAAAGGCCCTGTAAGTGTGCTGTAATGTTCTATGTTCAATCCCACCAGGTCACAGGGAGAACATGTAAACTCCACACATGGCAGCAGTGGCAGTCAGGATTGAACATGAGTCACTCCAGCTTCTCTATTAACTGCACCGCTGTGTTGGTCTCAAATGCTTCTCACTAAAAATTCTCACATTGCCCTTTATTCCACCCCACTTCCTCCATCCCCATGGTCTCCAACAGCATGACATTCATTCAATCCAAGACTTCAAGAGCACCCCTTGTGACTAGAACTGGCACTCTTGAACCAAGGAACTTCCACTCAAAGCCTGTCTTCCCTTCCTTCACGCCCAGCAATTTGGCCAGATATTTAGATTCTCTCTATAACATTTTGTCAGATCGTGTCCCTCGAAAGAGTATTAAGACATTTTTCTAGGTTAAAAGGGATTAAGATATGCAATCAAAATGGATAAGGGCAAGTGAAGAGCAGGATTTTTTGTTGAAGGTATAGTGAGTTGGCATTACTGCACCATGCTCAGATAAGTTCCTCATGGACATCACGGGGTGAAGAGGTTCCAAGTTTCTTTCTCTCATCATGCCCACACTCTGCCCACACACTGCTGAGAGCTGCAGGGCTTCTCTGGAATAGTCCAGGCAATGGCCCCAGCGATTCAGAAGACTGAAGCTCCATCGCATTCAGTGCGGCCGAGCAGTGAATCCAGTCATCTTACTTTGGAGGCACAGCCAACCAATGAGGAAGGAAGAGACTATGACAGGTGCCAGGCAATGGACACTGATGCCAATCATTTAGTCTCTGTCTGCCACCAAAATTGGATGTTGAGGAATCATGATTGCAAAGTGACTGGAAGATTTCAATAAGGAAGACTTCACTCTTCCTCAGTGATGCTTCGAAGAAAAGTGCAAACTAAATGCTGTACAGCCTCCTGTTGGGGCCTTTTCTCCAACATTTTATCCTTTTCTGCCCATTCTCCCAGTCATGCTGTTTAGCAATGGCTTTGTTAACTAATTAATGTGTTGGAAGGTCTGGCCTGTGTGACAATATTGTAATCTTAATAACATCCTTCAGAATTTGCATGCCCATCTCCACTAACTTCTGCATCCTTAAACACCACAGAGAGCACCAAATGATTTCAGAGACAAAAAAAACACCCTAAAACTAACCTGAAAATGTGAATGATTTCTTTAAAAGAAATAGAACCGGCCAATAGTTGGGGGTTATCAGGTGTGCTTAAATCCTCCTGAATATACAATCGGTAAATATAACATTACCAGGTGGCAAAGGCTGGAATACTAATCTCCAGAATAATGATCTGTCAGCTCCAGTAAATGCTCATCACACTCGTGCAAATGTTTTAGCCAAAACAATACCAAGCACAATTCACACTACAGAGGTACAGATGAGCAGTGGATTTAAACAAGAAAATCTGCATATGATGGGGTCCAGTGCGATACATAAATGTAAATTGCTTCCTGACAAAGGGACCAGATGCGAAACCTTGGTTCCCCTTTACTTCCTCTGGATGCTGCTGTCTTCCCCAACACATTTGTGTATTGCACTTGAGCAGTGGGATTTGCAGCACCTCACCATCCAAGCATGCATGGCAAAGTATCACAATATCCAGCTGATCATCTTTCCGATGAGATGCTACACTGAAGTTTTGTCTACATCTTTTCAGGTGGGCAGGTAAGATCGTAGCAACTTGCAAAGAAACATAAACTTCACCTGAAGTACATGGCAAAATTCACCTCTCGACCGGCATCATCGAACCACACTGGCTACACAGGGTTGGCTTTTGCTGCCTATCAGATCATGCCGTGTATGTACACCACAAGAACTCCAATGGTTCGAGCTCACCTTCTCGAGGGCAGTTAGGGATTGGCAATAAAATACTGGCTTCTCCTGTGAAGTCCTCATCCCTTGAAAAAGAAGTGACTGCATTGTTTCTCCAACACAACCATGCTGGATCTCAGAAAAAAAACCATAGGTTGAAAGCCTAACAGAACATGGAAGAAGTTTGCTGTCATGGGTGTTTCATGTTATTATTATTAATATATTATTTTATGAGCATCCTGGCCGGCTTTATCACAGTGTGGTAAGCTTGCTATCGAGCATCGGATCGACGGTCAATCCACAGGACCATAAGAGCAGCAGAGAAGATCACTGGGTTTTCCCTACCACCCCTCCCCCCCTCACTCGCCCCATCGACATGATTTCCCGGGTCTGCTGTCTGCAGAGGGTTCACAAAATTGTTATGGACCTCTACCACCCCACACAGAGCATCTTCCAGCTACTCCCTTTGAGAAGGAGATACAGGAGTCTCAGAACCAGCACCACCAGGCTGAGGAACAGCTTCTTTTCCCACGGGCAGTGAGAATGCGGAATGACTGCTGAACTGCTCACACTGCTCCAAGAATCTGCTATTATTTAACAATATTTATTTATTGTTTATATGTACTACGTATAAATCACTTGCAAATATAAAAGAACGCTGTTCCGTCCAGTTGTACTGATAATAATAAACTCGAACTTGAATATTAAAAGGGAGATGATTACTGAAAATGCTTGAAGTGTACAAACACAGGGCAATTTGAAGTCACAGACTACAACCTCCTTCAAATAGCAACAGGACAGGGAAGGCCCAACAGTATAATTTGCTTCTCCATTGTTAATCAGTCAAATTACTGCCATTACTTGAAGCACCTTCATTGCACATTCCAAAAATAGTTTCATTATCATGGGTTTAAGACTGTTTAAGCCATGATGATAAAACAGATTTAATGTACATGTTTTCAATCATTCCAATCATACACTGGAGGCCTTGGAGGCATTTGTTAATTGGGACCTTTAAGGATGGTAACCATGGGGATGATCCTCTTTAATCATTTTCAACATGTTTCTCATTTTGTTAAGGTTTGATTCCTTCCTTCATAATGGCTTCACTCTGGCTCTTCATTATAATCAGTGCTATTTATCCCATTACAGTCCCAATTAAAATACGTTTCAGTTCATTGTCATACACAGAAATAGCGTGTACAGATGTAATGAAAGTCCTACTTAATGCATCAATACATATAGTATAGTCTTCTTCTGCTGCTTCCCTGCAGATTTTAACTTTTAGAAACTGTTCATTTGCACATTTTATTCCTTTTTTTCCTCCTCAAAGATCACAATACAGTAAAACCCCTCGTTTCTGGAATTCAAGCAACCAGCAGCCTCAAGCGACTGGCAAGGAAAATAAATAGGTTAAAAAGATGTAAGTTGAAAATTTGCATGCCTCGTCAGTAGTCACTAATCCACTCAAGCACACAATCTCAAATAACTGGAATGTACACTTATCTGACATCTACCAATTCCCATAGGTGCCAGATACCAGGGGCTTTTACTGTATTTATTCATACAGTCACCCCTGAACCTCCAAGTTATGGGGTAGGAAGGGTTAGATTTTTTAGAAAGGGATATATGGATCAGCACCACATCGAAGGCCAAAGGGCCTGTACTGTGCTGTAATGTTCTAACGCTCCAGGGATAAGAGTCCCAGCCAATCTCACTTCTTATAATTGAAGCCCCCTGGTTCCAGCAACATTCACCTAAACCTTTACTGGTGAGCGTACTTGTTTAGTGTGCAGACTTATTTTTGACCTAATTAGATGCTTTTTTTTTTGCTCTCTCTGACCCACAGACAGTGTTGTGAAGGCAAAATACAGATGGACCAAGCTCTCATTTTGCCTTCAGGGATTTTCTGAGCCCCATAACCTAACCACTGTGGTTTAAAAATAGAAATCTCGTTAAAATGGCAGCTTGAGTAAAACATTCTGGTAATCTACAAACCTCCCAAGAGTGGAAATAATTCCCCAGATTTCTTTCTGCTTTCAGACAGGGTAATGCTCCTGGACCTTTTAAATTTAAATTTAGATATACTGCTTGGTAACAGGCCCTTCTGGTCCACAAGTCCATGCCGCCCAATTACACCCAATTAACCTACAACCCAGATGCTTTTGAACAGTGGTAGGAAACCAAAGCAGGGAGAACGTACAAACTCCTTTTCTCTAACAAATCTGCTCCCATCATAAACCATTTTTCCGAGTGAAAATTATTCCGTGAGGAGGATATGAGCTGTAATGAATCTCAAGCATTTAACTAAACTGTCTCCTCTCCTGCATGTAATGCCTTATTCCTTCAGTAGCAGATGGGGCGCTGAATTATTCACTGATTGTTTGGCAAGGCATATAACTTAACCCAGTGCCACATGTATCCTTTTCAATGATAAACGGTCCTTCATCTGGAGTCGTGAGAAATAATTTATTAAATTCCTAAGGCTTCAAATTTTCAATCTTAACTTTATTAAAAAGTGAACCTCTCCCCCTCCCCCTCCTCTCCAAGGCTAACACACCAAGATCCATTTTATTCAGTGATAAAATCCCGTGCCAATAACGTGTCAACTCTGCAGAATTTATATCTTCAATCATTCTGCATGAAGATGACTCCGTGTGGATTTCAAATTGTGTGTGAAGTGGCCAAAGGATTGCTCCAACCCTTTTTTTTGTGTGTGAGACTAGCATGGTTGGTTACCAACACTGTTCGTGAAAGTTAATAAACTGGAGATCTTCATTTTATGAAAGAGGAATGTTGGTGTTCCCAACTGATAAGTAGCAGGTTCTTGCACTTGCCAGAATTTAGTTCTGCTGATGTGATCTTTAGATTTTCAGTTTTCAGATTATATTGTCAGACTACTTATATGATATCATGATATCACATATAACCCTGAGATTCTTTTTCATGTAAATGAGACAGAATTACCAGTCATTGGTAGTGCAAAAATAAATGTACACAATGTACACATGTAAACAAATAAAGAAATGTAAACTCACAGACTGTGCAATACAGAGAGAGAAAAAATCAATAAAGTGCAAAAGTAAGAGTCCTTAAATGGGTCCCTGATTGAGTTTGTTGTGGAGGAGTCTGACGGTGGAGGGGAGGCAGTTGTTCCTGAATCTGGTGGTGCGAGTCTTGTGGCACTGATACCTCTTTCCTGATGGTAGCAGTGAGAACAGAGCGTGTGCTGGGTGATTGATGATTGCTGTTGCTTTCCCACAAGTACATTCCCTGTTCTCAATGGTGGGGAGGATTTTACCTATGATGTCCTGGGCTGTGTTCACTGTCTTTTGCAGGACTTTACGCTCAGGGGTACTGGTGTTACCATGCCAGTCCGTAATGCAGCTGGTCAGTACACTTTCCACCACACATCTGTAGAAATTTATCATACTAAAACTCCACAAACTCCTGAGGAAGTAGAGGTACTCACGTGCTTTCTTGACAATGTCATTAGTGTGTTGGGTCCAGGAAAGATCCACTGAGATAGTGACTCCCAATAACTTAAATTTGATCACCCTCTCCAATCACTGGAACGTACACCTCTGGTTTTTCCCTTCCTGAAGTCAACAATCAGCTCCTTGTTTTTGGAGACATTCAACTCTTAATATTGGGATATAAGCATCACTTTTCCAATTGCTGTGTTGTTACGTGCAGCAAAGATGGGAGGGGGTGGGAACAGCATTCCCAGTGGTGGGTGGGAATGAGCCAAGGCCACTTGATGGAAAACCAATGCCCACAGGAATGTATGAGAGTTTGTTATCTTAACCCAAATTACACTTTTTAAACAAAATGCAAAGGCCCTTAATTAAAAGGTTAAAAAATCTGAGATATGATTTAAAACAAGATAAAAAGAAATAACTGAACTTGACATTTCCCTTCTGATCACAAAATTGAGAGTCGCTATTCAAATGAATAGACCAATCAATGTAGGCCTGGTTGGCTTCCTGAAAAAAGAAATTGGGGATTATGATAGACAACTTCAAGCTGAACACAAAGATAATTTCAGATTTTCTGTATCATGTAGGTAGTTGGAGAAACATTAAATTAACTTTTATTGAATTTAACATGTTTAATCACAAAATGATGTTGAGCCAAGATCTCAGGTTGACTACACATGTTGCACAGCAAATATGAGGAGCTCAGGATTTGTCTTGGTCACCAATTTTACAACTGAAGTGGAACTCATAGGCTTCCTTATTAACTGCAGTCATGCTGCAGCTTTGAACCTGAAGTATAGACTCAGCACAAATGTAACAGAATGTATCACAGCTGTTGCAACATTGATGAGATATTTCTACTGTGTTGAATCTTCCTGAAGACAGCAAATGCTATTGTTAAGTATACTTATTATGCTATTGCCTGAAGAACATGTGTTCAATCTGTATCAATGTAATGCACAGCATCTGTATATGTGAGCTGTTTTTATAGCCTGTCTGCATCTATCCTGACTAAGCATGCCAAAGCCTAAAACATTTGCATAGCATCTGCAATGAGTTCATGCCCAGGCCTGCTTGGACTGACCAAAACAGTTTGCTTCGTGGGCAATATTCTACTATGCCAGGAAATTACAAAAATAGGTTATAGCTAAAATACGGCGTGTGATTGGTAATTTTTGTGATTAGCTTCCCAAAATCCATAAAATACACTCAAAAGTGTTCAGGAAGCTACATCTTTGTTGACCATATTCACCACCAGGAAATCCAGCCGGCTGCCCATCCAGTCTCTACAACCATTCGGTGTTAATATTATCCCTAGTCACTGCGACCTCAAGATTTTGTGTGGCTATATTTTTTAGAAGGTTTTGATGAATACACTTTAACCTAGTAAATTTAACAAGCTGACATGGATGACTCAGGCAGAATAATAATTGACTGTACAAACAAACACCAGATGGTTCTGCACTGCAGTGTATATGTTATTATGATGAATAGTTTTGGCTAGAGATCATTTTTAATATATAAACAAATTAGTGAATGTCAACCATCTCATTGCAGGATGGTGTCAGAAGTGTACAAAGGATGAGAAGGCAGGGCTCGTTTTTTAACCCTTTTACACAGAGATCCAACTAAAATGGCATGTCAACAACCCATGTTCAAAGCCAGGTCGGTTCAGATCGGAGCGTTCACACTGAACCAAGGAAAGCTAGGTCAGCGCGACCTTTTACATAGGAACCCTGCATCCTGGTGCGAAAGGAGGCGGAACCTGCAGCTTTACAGTGTTGGTGTCCCGGGAAGGTGGCTAAGCCTTTTACACAGGAGATGATGCGAAATGCACCACCCAGCACCCGCTCTGTTCTTGCTGCTGCCATCAGGAAAGAGGTTTAGGTGCCGCAAGACTTGCACCACCAGGTTCAGGAACAGCTGGTCCCCCTCCACCATCAGACTCCTCAACAATACATTCAATCAGGGGCTCATTTAAGGACTCTTACTTGTGCACTTTATTGATTTTCTTTGCTCTCCTTGTATTGCACAGTCAGTTTGTTAGCATTCGTTATCTGTATACAGTTCTTTTGATTGTTTACATGTTCACATTGTGTGCAGTGTGGTAATTCTGCCACGCCCGCAAGGAAAAGGAATCTCAGGGTTGTATGTGATGTCATGTTGGTACTCTGTCAATAAATCCGAAAAATCGGCTCTGATACTACCTATCTTGGGGGTAAGTACTGGGATGAAAATGACACCACCCCCCCATCCCGGTTTCATCACATTCACATAGTGAATGCAGTTAAAAGGTGGTTAATTGCCATCTTTCGAGATCAGTAGATGTGAATGCCTGGATCTTTATTGATATTTTCCCCCATCCAATTACCTGTAGTTTGGAGACCTTGATTTATTCCCATTGGGTATGCATGCTGGAATATGGAACACCTTGCTGAGTGTGGATCCTGCTTATAATATTTGGTGACAGTTTTATTTTCCACCTCATCTTCTTGGCTCCCAGGGTAGCAGTACCAATTCAAATCCACATCGTCTGACTTAACTGGACCATTTCTTTCCAGCCTGTGTCGAGAGCACGCGATCAATCCACATCTTGTTTTTGAGCTGAACTCCATTCGTCGGGCTAATGGTCTGCCATAAATTAAACAGAACTAATTCAAAGGAGAAATATTAGAAGCCTTGTGGAATAGTACGCACAACCAAATTTTTATTCATTGGGATATGGGCATTAGCGACATGTTCAAAATTTATTGTCTATCACTGAAGCAAAGTATTTATTTATTTTTATCTATGTACATTTGTCCTGCATATGTATCATGTTATGTCTGGTAGATGTTCTTGCACCGAGGACCAGAGAATGGTGATTGTATTTTGTGCAATCAGATGATAATCCTCTTGAATTTGAATTTGATGCCCCTGGTGGTGGTGAATCTCCTTCTTGCATCTTTGCTGTTCTTCTGGTGAAGGTAGAATTGCTTCCACAGTGCTGTTAGTGGGGAATTAGACCCAGGAACAGTGGAGGGCCAGAGATATAATTCCATGCTAGGATGTTGGAGGTTGCATAATGAAGAGGAGCCATGCATCTTTTGCCCTTGTCCTTCTGCCTTTGTCCTTCTGAGGGGTAGAGGTCAAGTGTTTGGGAAATGTAGTTGGAATATATTAAGCAAGATGCTAAGTAAGAAAAACGATGGTGCATAAACTGGTGGTGTAGGGGGTGAGTGCCTTGAGTGATTGATAGTAGCATCAAGTAGACTGCTTTGACCCAAATGGTGATGAACTTGAGAATTGTCAGTTCTGCACACTTCCTGGCATAATATTTCACCACACATCCAACAGAATTCTCAACCTGTTTGTTACCTAATCTTCTACCCACTGTAGTCATGTGGCCATAAATGTATCAGCTTTGTTCTGAGAAGATAAGAAATAGAAGTAGAATCAGCACTTGGAGCTGCTCAGCCGCTGATCGTTCATTGCCAATCACCTACCTCACCACCATTTTCCAGCAGTGTCCCCTTAGCCCTTGATTTCCCCAAACATGTTGAGCTCTGTTTTAAATGGTTGAGCTGCCTCAGCCCATGGGATGGAGAATTCCACACACTCTGATTGAAGGCATGTCTCATCAGCTCAGTCAGAAACCACATACCTCTTATTCTGAGACCATATCCCCTGATTGCAGACTCCTCAGCCAAGGGAAACATCCTCCCCCACATCCAGCCTATCAGGCTCTGTAGGAACATTGTAAGTTTCAATCTGTTCTCAAAAGCCAAATCAGCATTGCTGGAAACCACTTTCGTGACTCCATACTCCACTCCCTCAATGGTAAGTGTGTCCTTTCTTAGACGAGGAAACCAAAA
Source organism: Narcine bancroftii (assembly GCF_036971445.1). Lineage (NCBI taxonomy): Eukaryota > Metazoa > Chordata > Chondrichthyes > Torpediniformes > Narcinidae > Narcine > Narcine bancroftii. The sequence goes on along the minus strand of NC_091471.1, from coordinate 357,960,584 downwards.
CTGAACACAACATCTCAGGTGCAGGCTCACAAAGGCCCTATGAACTGCAGTAAGATTTTCGTTTACTCCTGTATTTATCACCAAGAACTAATGAACACAAGGAAATAGGAGCAGGATAGGCCAGATACTGCACTTGCAAGAATTTGGAGCAACATAAACAAACTGCTGGAGGAACTCAGCAAGTCATTTCTCCACGGATGCTGCCTGACCTGTTGAGTACCTCCAGCAATTTGTTTCTTGCCTCTAATAATAAAGTCATGCATAACATTTGCTTTTCTGATCACGTCCTTGCCACTCTCATATTGGGCCTGTCATCACTGGGAATGGGGATATTATTTGGACTCTCTTCCTGTTATTTGTTTAACTATTCTACACGGGTCCCGGATGTAACAGGATTAGAAAGGTTCCATCTTCTGCATTGGTTGTGGGAATCACTTAGTTCTGTCCATTGCATGCTTTTCTTGCTATTTGGCAGAAAGGCTGAGGTGTTTTTTTTTTTGTGTCCTCGTTGTAAAGTTTCAACAAGCACTTACATGAGAGATAACAACAGCCCAGAAAAATTAACAAGTTACTCAAGTGACTCAGTGACAGGACATTATTTTGCCAGAATCGAATAGGTCTCGTATGGTAGACAAAATATTGAGTTATTTTTAATCCACTCATTTATAATAATGAAATACTATTAAGCATCCGTGTCGGGAATCGCTGCATCAAAAAGTTTACATCTTTGATTGTTTGCAGACCTTGGAACAAAATGTTAATTAAATGTGATAACAACACATCAGGAGCAAAGAGGCCAACAAACCTTGAATTCGGGAATAATGGAGCTGGAATCAGCAGAGCTTCTGTGCATCTAAAGTTGATTTAAGCCTTGTGGATTGTGAAGGCAATCGGGAAATTTGATGGTGGCACTGAAATAAAGATTATTGAAACTTGGAATCCTTCATCACAGGGAAAGTCATTTCTGTGATAATATTTAGATAAATTGCAAATTTAAAGGGTCTCATTAATTTTACTCTTCTTGTCTTTGTTTTGGTTTTTGAATGGGTTTACAATTTATATCTACCAGATATAACATCCATTGTTCAAAATAGACTGGTCTTGGCAACCCATTGAAATCAGTCAAAAGGGCAGTTTTTTTTAAATGGAAGCAGAAACACTGAAGGAGATTGGGACCCCAGTTAACATCTGAGTAAAAAGCTGAATGGTTAATGTGATATCTGCAGATTTAGGGTACTCCTTATAAACCTGCCAGAGTTATGCTCACAAGTTGTTATAATCTTTGATATCCTCCTTCATAATTTAGTGAACAGGTAAGAAGATACAAGTAATAAATGTTACACTCTGCAGAAGAGCTCCCAACTTTCATGACTCTTCCTTGCATTCTTTGGCTTGGCTTCGCGGACGAAGATTTATGGAGGGGGTAAAAAGTCCACGTCAGCTGCAGGCTCGTTTGTGGCTGACAAGTCCGATGCGGGACAGGCAGACACGATTGCAGCGGTTGCAGGGGAAAATTGGTTGGTTGGGGTTGGGTGTTGGGTTTTTCCTCCTTTGCCTTTTGTCAGTGAGGTGGGCTCTGCGGTCTTCTTCAAAGGAGGTTGCTGCCCGCCAAACTGTGAGGCGCCAAGATGCACGGTTTGAGGCGTTATCAGCCCACTGGCGGTGGTCAATGTGGCAGGCACCAAGAGATTTCTTTAGGCAGTCCTTGTACCTTTTCTTTGGTGCACCTCTGTCACGGTGGCCAGTGGAGAGCTCGCCATATAACACGATCTTGGGAAGGCGATGGTCCTCCATTCTGGAGACGTGACCCATCCAGCGCAGCTGGATCTTCAGCAGCGTGGACTCGATGCTGTCGACCTCTGCCATCTCGAGTACTTCGACGTTAGGGATGTAAGCGCTCCAATGAATGTTGAGGATGGAGCGGAGACAACGCTGGTGGAAGCGTTCTAGGAGCCGTAGGTGGTGCCGGTAGAGGACCCATGATTCGGAGCCGAACAGGAGTGTGGGTATGACAACGGCTCTGTATACGCTTATCTTTGTGAGGTTTTTCAGTTGGTTGTTTTTCCAGACTCTTTTGTGTAGTCTTCCAAAGGCGCTATTTGCCTTGGCGAGTCTGTTGTCTATCTCATTGTCGATCCTTGCATCTGATGAAATGGTGCAGCCGAGATAGGTAAACTGGTTGACCGTTTTGAGTTTTGTGTGCCCGATGGAGATGTGGGGGGGCTGGTAGTCATGGTGGGGAGCTGGCTGATGGAGGACCTCAGTTTTCTTCAGGCTGACTTCCAGGCCAAACATTTTGGCAGTTTCCGCAAAGCAGGACGTCAAAAACCCCTGGTTTCTGGAATTCAAGCCCCTGGCAGTCTCAAGCCACCAGAAAGAAACTGGAGGAATTTTTAAAAATTAAAATAATTAGGAATAAAATAAGCACATGTAAAATTTAAAATTAAATGTTCTCCAAAGTAACACCTAAACTTTTGGTGAAGATGGAAGCAACTATTCAAGTGGAGTGCCTTGGTCGTACTTTGCTCATAACAGCTGTTTGAATAAATTTGAATAAAGTTGTATAACCATATAAAAATTACACTGAAACAGGCCAGTTCGGCCCTTCTTCTAGTCCATGCCAAATACCTTCTCCCACCTAGTCCCATTGACCTGCAGCCTGCCCATAACCCTCCACACTTCTCTCGTCCATATACCTATCCAACTTGAATAAAGTGGCATCGCCCAGGATGAGGAGCTGGAAGATGCCACTTGCAGTTGGGGTGACTCTATTAAAGTGTCTCCTTATCTCTGCTTAGTAAGAGTTCCCCCAGTCAGAGGGTTAATTATCTATCATGTTTTTGTTTGTCTTTTGGGCAGCTCTGTGGAGGAGGAGGAACCTGTAGATGCAGCAACAGTTAAATGTTTTCAAAGAATATGACTGAAAATAAAGTAAAATGCTTTAACGTTTCTATGATATATTCATGCAAGTAAAGTTTGTTTAGTGTAAGTTCAGTATGACATTTTTGTCTTTTGTCTTTTAAACTGTTCATTATTAATGCAGGTGTATTAGGCATTGTAAGAGTAAATCTCAAGCAACCAGACAATACACTTATCTGGTATCTACCAAACCCCCATGGGTACTGAATACTATTGTAATGGGGCCTTGTCATACAAAGCAAACTTTCATCATTCTAAATGTACCAAAATAATTCTTGAATATTACCTAGGGTAGAACATGGAGAAAATAATGAAGAATGAGTTGCAAGAGGGGTGATTTCTGTGAATCGAAGATTCACAGATGAACTGGTATTTAAGAACTACCACGTAAACCAGCAAATGAACGGGGACATGGCACTGGTGGAGAATGCACATGTTTTCATGAGGGAAGAGAAGAAATATCCAAAGCCAGGGGACTCTGAATAACGAAGGATATTGTAAGAAGGGAAACGGAAAAGGGTTTTGATAAATGGGTCTAGAACATAAAAGGCACTGCTAGTTTTTAGGTTGCCAAGGGAATTACTGGGGTAAATTGCTTGTGCTCAATCCACAAACCTCCAGGAAATAGTGGTTTAACTTGAAGTCAAAATGTTTTTGAAAATGGTGTGTAACTCAAGGCCAAAGCTGAACGTTAAATCCACGGGAGCTGCAATCACAAATTATAACCTCTCCCTCAATTCTCAACTTAGAAATGTTGCAATGTGATAAATGTGCCTTGGTTTTGCCAAGACAAACTCTATTCTGATCTAGATATTTGAACCATTAGAATATCATAACAGATCTTTAGATTTTTGTACCATGGCCTATCGGTCAAGCAAATCACATGTTGACTCTATGTATGCAAAATCATTTTTTCATTTTAAGTTTAATTTTTTTTTTAATTTAGACATGCAGCTTGGTTTCATGCCATTTTAGCCCACAAATCCATGCCACCCAATTAACCTACAACCCCTGGTATGTTTTGAACAGTGAGTGGAAACTGGAGCCCCTGGGGAAAGCCCATGCAAACATAGGGAGAACATACAAACTCCTTACAGATAGTACGGGATTCTAACCCCAGTCCTGATCACTGGTGTTGTAAATGCCAACCATGCCACCCATAAGATTATGGTTACCTATTAAATCCTTTTTCAAGACAATCATTGTCGTATTGGGGTGGTTAGTTGCACACATTAGAAGAATACTTCAATGGATGGAAATCCATCAATTAGAGTCATAAAGTTTGAGACATGAAAACAGCCTCTTTGGCCTTGCTATTCAAGCTGGCCCCATTTGCCTGTGTTCAGCCATATTCCTTTAAGCTTTTCAATAAGTTCATGAGATAGGAGCGGAAATAAGCTATTCAGACCATTAAGACTGCTGAATCATGAGCTGATCTATTTTCCCACTATCTAATTTGGTCAGTTTCTCTCTCATGCCACTCTAATTCCCTTTACTCCACTGAAAGACTGAGACATCTAGTTTTCCCTTGTTAAATTTCAAATTGAACCTAATCATATTGTAATCACTGCCCCCTTATGGCTCTTTTATCCTAAAATCTCTAATCACCTCCCGTGCTCTACACAACACCCAATCCATCTATAAATTCTCTCTATTGATATCCAGTCCCAACCAGGTTTTTCCAACCTATTTGCATGTTAAAATCCCCCATAGCAACCATAAAATTGTCCTTCTGACCTTTTCTATTTGCTGTTAAAATTAGTTGTCCATATCCTGGCGACATTTTGGTGGTCTGTATCTAACTGCCTACAGTGTCATTTTACCCTTGCCATTTCTTAACTGAACCCACAATGATTCTATAATCTCTGATCCTATGTCATCTCTTTGTAATGATATAATATTGTTACTTACCATGCCACCCCTTCCCTTTTTTACCTGCTTATCCTTTCAAAGCACTGTATCCTTGGACATTAAGCTCCCAAAGGCATCCATTTCTTAGCCATGACACCACAACGGGGACAACATGATACTTGCCAATCTATAGTTGTACTACAAGGTCCTCCACTTTATTTCTTATGATCGATGCATTTAAATGCAAAACTTTTATCCCTTTATTTGTTACATTTGATTCTGTGTCCCAGTTGCATTGCAACTTGTCCCCACGGCTGCAATTTTGCCCTATCTGCTTGTTTTTCCACACTAACTCCCTGCCAACCCTCCCTACTTGTGCACCAACCACCTTTTCCTCTTCTTCTTCACTTTGGTTCTCACCCCTCTGCAAATCTAGTGTAAACCGCTTCCCACCAATAGCATCAGCAAACCTCCCTGCCAGGATATTAGTGTCCCTCCAGTTCAGATTCAACCTGTTCCACTTTTACAGGTCACCCCTTCCCCAGAAAAGATTCAAACGATCCAAGATCTTGAAACCCTACTCCCTGCACCATCTCCTCAGCCACATATTTGTCTCTGCTATCTCCCCCTTCTGATCTTGTCTAGCTTGTGGCATTAGGAGTAATCCAGAGGATGACCACCTTGGAGGTCCTGCTCTTCAGCCTCTTTCCTTACTCCCTAAACTTACTTTGCAGGACCTCTACCCCACTCCTGCCTATGTCATTGGTACCAATATTTACCTCTGGCTGCTCACCCACCCATTTAAGAATATTCTGCAATCATTCAGAGACATCCTGGACCCAAGCATCCTGGAGTCACTTTTGCAGCCAGAGAAACTCCTATTTGTTCCCTTGACTATCGAGTTCCATGTGACCATCGCTCTACCTGATTTCAACCTTCCCTTCTGAGGCTCAGAGCCGACCATGGTGCTTTTGGTCTGGCTGCTGAGGGTCAGCCCCCTCAGCAGTATCCTTACCTCTCTCGGTGTTCACCCATCTAGTCGCTGAATCCTGCACCCTGGGTGTAACCTCCCCAAGTACAGAGCACTGGATGTTAAAAATCAGAGTTTGAAATGTTCACATTTTCTATTCAGGAGCACTTGCTGGAATTGAACTGGATTTGTAAAAGCCATAAAAACAAGTCATAGCATGTGGTAAATCGATCACGAACTGGGGCTCGCTGATCTCAGGGCTGAATGGGAAATGAGCTGGTCAGTTGGAATTCCACACTTGGATGAGGTATCTGTTTGTGGAGATTCCATTCCTATCAATTCTGAGTATTCCCAGGGTCCACCCAGGAAAATTGATTCATGATCTACTAGAAGTCAATTCCTTTGAAATAAGCACTGAGAAATTTTCCAGAGACAATGTTTGCTGAGCTGTCTTCTTACTGCAAGGCACCTTGTTTAAGAGCAGATATGATCTTCCTAGAAAGGTTGAAGTTAATGCACTTACGATTTATGAGATGTGCTAGTTTTTGAGAGGACTGCAGAAATTGTGGAAGAGATAGATGGGATTCAATCTCAGTAAACATGAAGCATATGCTATATTTCTATAATATGAGAACGCTGAAGAGAAATATTCAGGAACACGGTTCTACAAGACACGGAAAAGAGTATTTGAATAAGGCCATGAACAAAGCTAAGAAACAAGACAGCACAGTTGGCGTAGCGGTTAGTGGAACTCCTTTATAGTGCCGGCAATTGGGACGGACCAGGGTTCGAATCTCACGCTGTCTGTCTGTAAGGTGTTTGTACATACTCCCTGTGTCTGCATGGATTATCTCTGGGGGCTTCAGTTTCCTCCCTCCATTCAAAAAGCATACCAGGGATGTAGGTTAATGAGGTGTAAATTGGGTGGCATGGACTTGTAGGGGTTAAATGGCCTGTAACTGTGCTGTATGTCTAAATTTTAAAAATTAAATTAAAAAATTAAAATAGAAACATAAGTATATCATGTCATTCCTGCTAACCTGCAAAGTCTCCTTTGCTACCCAATCCACAAATTATTTGATCTTCTTAATTTTCATAACTGTATTGACTTCAAAGTAAGCCCAGAGTATCCTTCCCTGGGATCTAATAAGACCATAAGACTATAATGGGCATGACAAGTTGAGCTAATGCATATTGAATTTTAAAATTGAAATGCTGTGGCAAACTGATGTGATAAATTAGAATCATCCCCCTTTCTCCAAGTAAAAGGGGCCCCAGCTACTCCTGCCTGTTTGTCAGCTCTGTGGGGCAATCCATGCTGCAAGCCTGAAACTAACATATCTGAACATTAATAAAACAAAAGAGATGGTTGTCGACTTCAGGAGGGCACGGGGAGATCACGCTCCCCTGACCATTGACAGCTCTACTGTTGAGGTCATCAAGGGTATCAAATTCCTCGGAGTGCACCTGGCGGAGAACCTCACCTGGTCCCTTAGCAGCAGGTCCATAGCCAAGAAAGCCCAGTAGTGCCTGTACTTCCTTACAAGGCTGAGTAAAGTCCATCTCTCATCCTCCATCCTCAACGTTCTACAGAGGATCTATTGAGAGCATCCTGTGCAACTATATCACCACCTGGTTTGGAAGCTGTACCACCTTGGAATGGAAGACCTTGCATAGGATAGTGAAATCAGTGGAAAAGACCATTGGGGAACCTCTTTCTATCATAAAGGACATCTACTACACTCGATGCAGACAGAAAGCAAAAACATTGTGAAAGATTCCACACATCCCTCATGTAAACTGTTCTCCCTTCTGCCTTCTGGCAGGAGGTATCATAGCACTCAGGCCCTTACATCCAGAGTGGGAAAGAGCTTTTTCTCCCAAACTATCAGGCTTGTGAACTCCAAGTACAGATGTGGACAGTGTACTGTCAGTGTATATGTCTTAGTACCTTAATATTTTAATGTGTTAACTGTTTTCCTATCTTACATCTCTGTAAATATGCTCCGAGGTGCTGGAGAAACATTATCTCGTCCTACAGTGCGAGCAGGGTATGAACGATAAATAAAGTTGACTTGAAGCCCACATAGGCGAGGCCCCTCAACTCTTCTTCCAATACATCGATGACTATTTTGCTGATGCCTCAAGCACCCATAATGAGCTTGTCAAATTTATTCACTTTGCTGCCAACTTTCAGCCTGTCCTCAAATTCATGGTCCACCTCTGGTGACACTGTCCCCTTTCTTGATCTCTCTGCCTCCATCTTGGGAGATAAGCTTTCTACAGTGTGGTGGTACACCACCGGCCTACTGCAGGGGGCAACCTCTTACATTCAAGGGGACAGGACAACACCTGGCCGGCAGTCAATCAGTTGGCCTGAATGGATCAAGCCCCACCCGGTTGGGTGTCAATCACCCTCCGGGATATAAGCCTGCGCCGGCCTCCCGAGGCCTCACACTGAGTTGCTGCAGCCACAGCCTGGCTCTGTGGAAGTCTTTGTGGATTAAAGCCTGTTGTACAGTCTTTACCTTTGTGTGTGTCTGATTCTGTCTAACAGTGAACCACATACAGATTCTGTGATAAATTAGAAAGATGGCATTGGGGTACAAAGCACTCACCTCGCCTCCCTAAAGAAATAACGGCATTTATGTACACAAGAAGACAAACTGTGTGATGAAATAAAAAGTGCACGCACTACTTCAGCTGTTATGCGTTGAACTGAACAACGTACAGAATAATTAGTAAGTGTAGAGCATGTCGGGAGAACCAAAGACTTGTTGATCCAAACCAAGGCTCTTATTAACTAAAAGAGTGGACCATATCACAAGTAGGTCGACCAGTCCAGAATGACCTGGTCTGGCTAGGAGCAATACTTTAAGACCTGCCAGTAGGTGTGGCTATGCTCTCAGCCAATCACAGTCATCCTACACTACCATCAGTACATATGTACATATACACATTGGTGATAGAATCTGTACTCTCACAGTAACTATTAAAGGAGAAGGTACAAATTTATTGGACTGTTTCCAACATTTGCAGAGTCTAGAATGTTAACATAATATAAACTGAAAAAGATTTATGGCAGAGAGTGAGAAAACTAGAATTTACTGGAATGGACCAGAAGCATTACTGGAGATGAGGTCAGGATGTAGCATTATATTCATTATATTGTGGACACAAAGCTTATGGAAGCAAAGGTTTGGGATAACAATTACAACCAGTGAAAAAGATGAATAACAGCATGGCCTGGTTGAACAGAATCGGCTGTTCAGTTATTTTAATTTTCTGTCACGTCATTAAATTGATTGATGTGTTTTATTCCATGTCAGAGTTAATGTCACCATTTCATACCACATCATTTTTCAGACTAGGGTGTGAGATCACAAGTTCTTTGGAACAAAACAGGAGTTTTGTAAAACCAATAGATTTATAATCCAACTGAGATGTTCAACCCACATAAACACAACATAAAAATTCTATATTATTGAGTGTTGGTTTATTTAATTACTCACTGAGCTCAATTTTGTCTCGTGTCTTCTCTCCCAATGTGTATTTGTTCAGCATAGACCCAAGAGTGGATGTGCACTAATTAACTTTAATCTATCCAACAGCATTTTTAAACAGATTTAGGACCGACATCCGCTCAAAATCTTATTTCAATATGTATGTCAGCCATGCATATCAACTCACTTCTCTGGCCCAAATGAGTAACATAGGCTTTGTCCTTCCCACTCTCAACCAACTCCCACAGATTTCTGATTCAGATTTCAGATTTATTGTCAGAGTACATATATGACATCACATACAACCCTGAGATTCTTTTTCCAACGGGCAAGAATGGCCACTTATTGGTAGTGCATTGATGATTGCTGCTATTGGTGTTTTTGATGGTGGGGAGGGTCTTGCCTGTAATGACCTGGGCTGTGTCCACAACCTTTTGCAGAGTTTTATGCTCATAGGTATGGTGTATGGTGTATGGTGTTCCCATACCAGACTGTGATGCAGCCGATTGCCACACATCTGTGGAAATTTGTCAGGATTTCTGTTGTCCTACCAAACCTCCACAAACACCTGAGGATGCAGAGGTGCTGACATGCTTTCTTCATGATGCCATTCGTGTGTTAGGTCCAGGAAAGATCCTCCGAGATATGAACTCCCAAGAACTTAAGAACAAAAACAAAGTAGGGATTCCCATCCAAAATTCTCAAACAGATTCCCTTGTGACAGAGACTAAGTTCCTGCTAGTATTGGTAATGATTCTGAAATTAGTTCAGCGTTTAAAATCTCTCCTGTCCTCGACATGAGAGGTTGCTGTACATCCTGACCCCCTTCCCAACACTTTGCCTGAACTCAAACCGAAGCCATTAGCTTTATTACTCCACACCAATTAAAAATGTTTGCAAGGAAAGCTTTGTTTTCCTTGATTTAAGAAAATACAAATTGCATTTGTAAAGCAATTTTCACAACCTGATGTCATCCCAAATAAATGATGCAAGACAGGGAACACAACAGGTGTTTATAGAATCGATAGAATTGGAGCCATCTCTTTTAATGAATTTGGTTGAGGCACAATATGTGGATGGAGGAGATGGTGAGCCATCTCGTGGCAGTACATTTTCAAGAACAAAGTATTTCAAGTTCAGAAGATAAAGATTTATCACACTGCATGCTCTGAGTATCTTATAAATAATCAGGTGACCTAGAATCCATAGTATATGAAAATAAGCATTATTTAAAGGAAGAAATAGTTGTATGGTACAGCAGCTGAGGTGGAGAACACTCTTGCTCTATTTTTAATATTAGACCCAAGACTGGGTGTGCACTAATTAGCTTTGATCAATCCAATGGAATTTTTAAATAGTTCAGCACCTACATCAGCTCGAAATCTCTTTCCATATATATATGTCGGCCATGCATATCAACCCACTTCTCTGGCTCAAATTAATAACATAGGCCTGATACTTCCCACTCTTAACCAACTCCCACAGATTTCTGATTCAGATTTTAGATTTATTGTCGGAGTATATGCATGACATCACATACACCCCTGAGATTCTTTGTCTTTGTGGGCAAAGCAGAATTAACCACTTGGTTGTGCAAAAAAAACTGTTTTCAACTTACACATATAATTATATTAAAAATGTAAGCAAACTGACAATGCAATATAGAAAGAAAAATAATCAAGTGCAAAAGTAAAAGTTCTTAAATGAGTCTGATGATGGAGGGAGAGCAGCTGTTGCTGAGCCTGGTGGTGCGAGTCCTGTGGCACCTATACCTCTTTCCTGATGGTAGCAGCGAGAACAGAGTATATGCTGGGTGGTGTAGATCCTTGATGATGGCTGCTGTTCTCTGACAGCAGCATTCTCTGTAGATCTTTCCTGGTGAGAACAGAGTGTGGTCTTTTAGATTCCAAAATTTAGAAGAACATAAATAAATCATTGTTTGCCTATATATTGTCCAAAGCTCTCCATTGATTTGTTTTATAACTTCTTTTGTTCATCCCAGTTTTGATTCAAGGGCTGTTGTTATCAAATGTATTTCTCACTGCCAAATGATAATGGCCTTACACTGTTCTTAACTCTACTTTTCTTCATGGCTTGCACAGTTTTTGTTATCATTGTTCAACTGCCTGGAGACTCTAAACATAGTTCAACGGTTGACAGAGAAGACCAGCCAACAAGGGAGCTCAGTCCATCATGCAGCTCCTCAATTAGATTTAATTTGATGTTTTTTGTTTTAAAATTAAAATGTTTAAATTTAGATATACAGCATCATAACAGGCCAGTGCTGCCCAATTACACCTCTTTTACCTACAGCCCCCTAGTATGCTTCGAAGGGCGGGAGGAAACCAGAGCTTCCAGAGGAAACCTATGCAGACATGGGGAGAATGTACAAACTCCTGACAGATAGCACGGGAGATTCAAACCCTGATCCCAATCATTGGTGCTGTAACAGCTTGTGCTTACCGCTCGTGTGCCACCCGTTTTTCTGTGAGGAAATGCATAACACATTTTATAAATGTACGTTCTCCAAGCAAACTTTCTGACATTGCAGAGAAATCAGCGATTGAAAATTAAAAAAGGAATGATTAACAACATTAGGACAAACATCTAAATAGATTTTCTTCAGTGATGCAGTGAAAGAAATTTTAAATAAGCAGAATGAATTACTGAAAAACTGTCAAATGGGAATTAAGATGGATGCAACTCACAGAAAAAGATCTTCTGCTGGACGTGGAAGATCAAATAGAATTGCTCCCAATGCTACGATGAAAAGCATCTGTCCAAAAAAGAAATCTTTATATTTATCTCTTCAAAAGACAAATAGATTAATCGTTGGTCAATTCTTCCTTATAGATCTGTTTGTGTCTCAAATCAATCTACTTGATTAACGTTATTGATCAAAATTCCTGTTACCCAGAATTCAAAATAAATTGGTTAAAAAAAGGTGCAAGTTTAAAATGGGGCGTGTCTTGCCATTAGTCGCTAATCTATGCAACATTCCATCTTAAGCCACCTGAAAATTCACTTATCCGGCATCTACCAAGCCCCACAGGTGCCGGATAGCAGAGGTTTTACTGCATCAGGCTTAACTGAAGCCATAGATGTTTACTGCATAATTGAAGGTTCTTTGATTCATTAGGTCTTTGTAGTGAAACATTGCAACATCAAAAATATTAATTGTATGCAGGAACTTTGTATTAAATATAATTATCCTTGCTGGTGAGTTCATGTTTAAACAGGTTGAGCAAACTTTGTTGATAATGAATATGAAGATCCCTGGATATCTCGACTGGTTAGTTTCATTAGTAAAATGCTACTGTCCCATTTGACACTCCTGCAATATACTTCTGACAACTTCTGGCGCCCAATATTGACTTTAGTTGTTTTTTAATGTTGTTCTTCGTATAAGGCCATGTCATGCCCTGTTTATACTCTCACTCAGCAGCAAACTGAGCTTCAGGAAATGTGTGGAAAGATGACTTCCTGCCACAATGAAGCAACATTTATTCCTACAGTTACATTTTCTTTTTTTTTCCACTTGTCGATTTCAAAACACAACATTTTTTTTCTGTTCTTCACTTGGGCAATCTTAAGTATTTCAGTAATGATACCACTTTGATGTTAGTAGCAAACTGAGAGAATTATAATATCAACACGAAGGATCTGATTGTTAATGTAGATTCACAGAATCGTAGTTATTGAATCGAAGACGCACAGTACAGACACAGGCCCTTAGGCTTCACTGTCCATGCCCCTCGCAACCAGACCAGAGTCCAACCGTGACCACATCAAAGTCCATCCGTGTCTGCTGGATTGTCCTCAAAGCTCTCAAGTTGACTGAGGATGTACATATCACATCCAGCTTTGCCATAACACATCCAGCTTCTTAAAGTTACTTCTTTCATGACTGGTGCCCCATGATTGTGTACCATCAGCAAAATGTCCTGGTGATTATGACCACTTGCTAATGCTGAGTTGGACAAGAGTAATTGGTGCTTTGGAGCACCACCCACAGTGGCTTATCGATTCAGAAATATATTGCCTTTCTCTCATTGCCTGGTTTGGAGACACCAAATCTCAGGACAAGAATAAACTCGGGGGCTGTTAACTCAGCCTGTGGCATCACAGTTACCAGACTTCACTCTGTCAAGGACATCTACATGAGGCGGTGACTTAAAAAAGTAGCCTCTATCATCAAAACACCCCACCATCCAGGCCATGCCCTCTTCACTCTGCTACCATCAAGAAAAAGGTACAAGAGCCTAAAGACGAGCACTCAGTGGCACAAGGACACCTTCTTCCCCGCTGCCATCAGATTCCTGAATAATCAATGAACCACCTTACTTTTTGTGCACCATTATTTAAATTTTTTGTAGTAATGTTGTAAGGTGGTTATAATATGAATGTTTACACTACGACGCTGCCGCAAAACTGAGTTTCATGACTTGTTCATGACAATAAATTCTAATTCTGATTCTGAAGTGTTGTGTGATCAGATATCTGGCTGCTTTCTGAAGGACAGGTAATGAAACCAGCACCTGGCAATCTGCAATCTTTATCTAGCTGCATCAAGGATCATTTTCTGGACCGTGTCCTTGTCAAATTATCTTGCCTACATTTCCAAGGTTAAGTTATTATCATTGCTTTGCCCTGTACTAATTGGTCTGAGCTACAATTGTAACAAATGTTTTTGCTTCAGCTGCAAAGACTGCGAATTAATTCCAATTTCTCACATAGACAGTTGTTACCATACTGCTGTGGAGGTTTTTCATTTGTTTGGAAACTTCTGACCAACACATGCAATAGGGATCTCGCTTTTACTACCTGATTGCTTCCAGGTACATTGAAACAAAATATAAAATGATCCTATCTGACAGCTTTGTTTATTTCAGGGATATTGCCTCTGTTTGTGTTTGCGGACTCTGCATTGTAAGCGTTGTGAAATCAGTAACCAGCAGATAACCCAGTATCTTAATACACAAACGAGCTACAAATACTGCCTGGCCACTTGTGTGTTGTACTGCAGTTCTGCAGACTTTCTTGTTTAACTCCCATAGCATTCTGCCATCTGTCTTCACCAGTCTTTGGCACCACACAAGCCCCTTTCACACTGGCACTTTAACCCAGTAATTAACCACCAATCTACCGGTTAACATGCCAGTGTGAACACTTGCGAACCAGCACACAGGGGTCAAATTGCCCTAGGGATAAACCGCCTAGGGAGGTTATATCATCACTGATTCATTTTGAATCGGCATACTTGTTCACCCAGTGTGAACGGAATAGGGGAATGCCGGGTCCGATTAGTGAGGATAATCCTCCCTGCTCTGTGGTGAAAGTGAAAGGGTGCAGAGAACCGGCTAACATTGGTCCAGTGCGGATATCTTAAACAGTTCATTGAACCGCCAATTTAGCAGTTTGCCAATGTCACAGCTTCCCTCAACACAAGTCTGAGCATCCTCATTTGCTGCCGACTCTTCATGCCCAGGTTATGAATTTTGACTTTGGCTTGGCTTCAGTGACTTGTCATTTCAACTAGTTTCAGATGAATATGAATGATGCGTGGGAACAAAGATCTTCTCAGCTTCCACTCTGGAGATCCAAACGATTCCATCCTCCGCTGCATCCCCAATTCTCATCAAGAATTAGTTTGGCGCGACAAACTAAATGGATGAAATAAAAATGGAAACAGCCAGGAAAACTCAACTACAATTGTGGAAAGAAAAACAGAATTAATTTTTCAGGTGTAATGCTCTGTAGTGGAGAGCACCAAGTTCCTTGGAGTTCACTTAACTAGTGACCTATCATGGACACACAACATCTCCTCACTTGTCAGGAAGACACATCAACAACTGCACTTCCTGAGAAGACTGAAGTTGGCAAGGCCACCGGTCCCCATTATGTCATCCTTCTACAGGAGCTCTGTCAAGAATGTCCTGGCCGGCTGCATCACAGTGTGGTACAGTTGCAGCCAAGAAATGGATCAGAGGTCAATTCACAGGACCATAAGAGTGGCAGATAAGATCCCTCCCCACCCCCCACACCCATCGCCTCCCACTGACTGATCTACTAGGATCGTTGTCTGAAGAGTGTGTGCAAAATCATTGTGGACATTTTTCACCCCGCACACAGCATCTTTCAGCTGTTCCCATCAGGAAAGAGTCATAGGAGTATCTGAGCCAGCACCACCAGGGTGAGGAACAGCTTCTTCCCACGGGCAGTGAGAACGCTGAACTGGTCACATTAACCATCTGAGACTCACATATTCAAGAAACGTTCTTTATTCATTTATTGGTATAGATGAATACTTGTCCTGCATATGTATTGCTTGTCTGTATGTGTGGTATATCTGATTATGTGTCTGTGTGTTGCACCGAGGTCTGTTTTGTTGGGTGCACTTGTGCAATCTCAGATGATATAATAAACTTGACTTGACTTTTGAAAACCCTTCATCAGTTCTGACAAAGGACCTTCAACTTGAAATATTAACACTGTTTTCTCTCTCTCTCTCTCTCTCTCTCTCTCGCTCTCTCTCTCTCGCTCTCTCCATTTGCGACCTGTTTCCAGGATTTTTTGTCTTATTTTTAATTTCTACTCTTTGCACTTTTAAAATAGATGATCACAGCCATGTTTGATGGATTCCATCTGTCAACAATCCACAATATTGTTTGCTTGAAGTAGCTTCTTCATTGTGGTTTAAATATTCTATTGTACTTCATCTGATGTTCATTCATCAGTCTGAACTACTGGTCCAAATATAATAGCCTGTATAAAACATCACACAACACAGGAACAGATGCTTTGGCCCACAATATCTGCTCTGAACAAAATGCCAAATTCAACCAAAACTCTGCTGTCTGCCCATGAACCACATACCTCCATTTCCTGCATACTCATGTGTCTATCCAGAAGTTTCCAAAATACTGTTTTCATGTCTACTAATATAATAATGTTGCAACCATGTTCTGCTTAATTTTTCTTCAGACATGCAGCAGGTAACAGGCCTTGCCTGCCCACAAGCCAGCGCCAGCTAAATGTACCTACACCTAATTAACCTACTGACCCCCTATGTGTTTGGAAAGTGGTAGGAAGCCAGAGCACTGGAGAAAAACCACATGGACATGGGGACTTGCAGATAGTGATAGATTCGAACTTAATGTTGCACTGACCGCTACGTTACCTGTGCAGCTTACATTGAGTGTGACGGTTTCTATCTTACCAAGCATTCTGTGGTTAGGAATTAAAAATATTGTTTTAATCTGTGAATATGCTGTGCATTGGCAGCATGCCAAAGGATGTTACATGACTTTACCGGTAAATCGGGTATTTTAATACCAAGCTCCAGAGTTCAGTTTTGAGTATATAGAAAGAATTAAATGCTCTTGCTCTATTTTCTATGTTTCATCTGAAGGAGTTTTATAACACAGGACTCTATTCTATCATTTGCTTACAGGGACAGGCACTGACACAAACATCATCACTGGAAGGTAATCAACTTGCTGTTCTTCTACTGATCATAACAAGTGCAGCGAAGGGATTCAATGAAGCTTGGTATGACAAGACCACTTGGAAATGAGGGCTCCCTGGGGAAAGATTACATACTGGGTTCCTGTCATAACTGGACACAGAGGCTGGGCTCTGTGTTACATCCTCTCAAACGCTTCACAAATAGATTCTTTGGGGATGAAACTTTGCGCCTTGACCAGGTTGCTTGGTCAAATTAATGAAGAGAATGACAAGGTCCAAATGTACCACTATGTATTTCATGAATAAAGTGGGTCCTTTCAAAATAAAGAGGTCTGTTGTACTCTGGGAGAGAACTACCACCTGATGTTTGACTTAGATGTGACCTCATTATAACATTTCTCCAAATGGATCAGGTGCTTTCCCCTTCTTCACTGGGATCACCTGCAAATCTGTCTACCTCTAAAGTGTCAAGTGCCAAATCATTTACCCTGTATTGGTAACTGACATGCTTTGAGCGAGGAAGCATTTAGTGGCCCTCATTTGCATCCTTCCAAAAAACGACAGCATTAAGTGCCCCATTTAAAAGTGCCTTTTTCCTGCTCATAATTGGGGGTGACTTTCCTATATACAAAGCCAAAAAAAAGGTTTCTGCTGGTGAGAGTTCAAAATACCAATCCTTCATGATTCTGTCAGCACTTAGATTTAGTCTTGTTTATGCATACATAAAATATTTTAAAAATGAAAACTATTTGAATCCTATTTCTTGTTGGCAGAGAAATGTTGGGGTAAGTGCATGGACTTGTTCAAAAGGAAAATGGGATTTCCTTTATTTCAATCAGGTCACACCAGGGAAATCAATGGATATTATGAGCAAAATGCATTAAGTGAGAAGACTCTTTATTTTTGCTTCAAACTTAACAATTTTATTTGTTGTTCAAGCTTTGTGACATCATATATGTTTACTCCTTTTGCTGTTTAGAGCCAGGAAAATTAAATTCTCCCAAGGATCAACTGCAGACATATTGGCTTCATAAACCAGATTCTTTGAAGACTATGTGTGCAATTTTGCAGTCGTTTCCACAGGCAAGTTTCTTTTCCTTCCTTGCTGGTGTGGGTAATGTTATTAACAGCTGCAGTTTTATTTTTTTCTGAGTCATCTTTTAACGTACTGGTTTTTTGAAAATTCTAAGCCATAGCTTTGATCTCTGGATCCAAAGATTGCCTTTTAAGTTGTAATGTTTATTTTCACTTGGGTTGTGGGACAAGCAGCTCCACATCCAGCAGTTCTTTTCTTCCAGCACTGATGCTAATTGCAATATTGTTTGGTTGAATGCTGTCATTCTGCCAACCATTTCTACTGTTTACTAATCAAGGGAGGAGTGAGAGGATCATTCTTTTGGTCAATAATAGAGACCAGATTTTAAGTTTAAAAATATATTTCAAGTGAGTGACTAATTGGTACCAGAGAGGCTGACTTGAGCCACACATATTGAAAATAGGTCAATGTTAATCCCTCATAGAAGAGTTATCCTGTGGAAGTATATGTCAGAGTTATGATTAACTTTAACAAATAAAAAGAGTGATTGTTCCGAACATGCCAGTAACTTGGTCTTTGAGCTCAGTTACCTGCATCTCTGCGTTCCTGTGCTTCTTAATTATTCCATCCAAAAGGGTATTTAAAATCAAAACATTGATTATTTTCTACTTATAATAATTAGTGGTATTTAGTGAAGACTAATCTCTTCCTGAATTAAATAAGAACATAAGAAATAGGAGCAGGTGTTTGAGTTTGAGTTCAACAGTTGAAGACAAAGGAGGGAGCGGTCATCATCAGAATGGTAAGGCCTTGGCTCAACAGGTAAGAGGCGAGGAATCGTCGGAGAGAAAGTCAGAAAGGGCCACCCTATTCGAGGAACAAAAAGGATTCAGCAGGTAGCCACAGTTAAGGACAGGTTTTTTAGATATCATACATTTTGTTCATCTAGTCACAGACAGTGGGAATGGAAGCCAAGGCAGGGGGATGCTCCTCTTGCAAAATGTGGGTCGTCAAGAAAGCCAACAGTATCCCTGACGACTTCATCTGCGAGAAGAGTATCCTGATTTGGAGCTGGATCATTCAGGAGGCAGAGAGGGTGATAGCCAGGAGATACAGGGACATTATCGCACCTAGGAGGCAGGAGGAGGATGGAAGGGTGACAGTCAGGAGAAGGAACGGGAACCAGCATGCAGTGCAGAGCACTCCTGTGGCTGTCCCCCATAATAACATTTTGGATACTGTTGGGGGGACAGTCCATGGATATCAGGTCTCTGGTATGGAGTCTGGTCCTGTGGCTAAGAAGGGAAGGGAGGAGAAGAGGTGGTAGGGGATTCCATAGTTAGGGGGACAGATAAGAAGTTATGTGGAAGGGATCAAATATCCAAGATGGCCTGTTGCCAGGGTCTGAGATATCTCCGATCGAGTTCACGGCATTCTCAAGAGGGAGGTTGTATTATAGACCGGCCAATGGTGAATGAGAATCGGAGGAACAAATCTGTAGAGAGATAGCGGACAGCTGCAGAAAACATAAAGTTGTGATAGTTGGAGATTTTACTTTCCACATATAGACTGGGACTCCCATACTGTAAAAGGGCTGGATGGCTTGAAGTTTGTCAAATGCATTCAGGAAAGTTTTATAAATGAATATTTAGAGGTACAAACTAGAGAAAGTGCCATACTGGATTTCATATTTGGGAACGAGACAGGACAGGTATAGGGGAACATTTTGGGTCCAGTGATCATAATGCCATTAGTTTCAAGTTAATTATGGAAAAGGATAGGTCTGGGCCTCAGGTTGAGATTCTAAATTGGAGAAAGGACAATTTTGAGGAAATGAGAAAGGATCTAGAATGCATGGATTGGGATTGATTGTTTTCGGGCAAGGATGAGCTGTGTAAGTGGAGGACCTTCAAAAGTGAAATTTTGAGAGTACAGAGTTTGTATGTTCCTGTCAGGATTAAAGGCAAAGTTAGAAGGCATAGGGAACCTTGATTTTCGAGGGATATTTGGGATCTGGTTCAGAAGAAAAGAGAGGTGTTTAACAGGTATAGGCAACTCTGAGCAAATTAGATACTTGAGGAGTATAAAAAATGCAAGAAAAACCTAAAGAGAGAATTCAGGAAGGCTAAAAGAAAACAAGAGGTTACTTTGGCAGACAATGAAGGTTTATACAGGTATTTTTAAAGAATAGTAATGGTCAAAATTGATCCCCTTGAAGAACAGAGTGGTCAGCTTTGCATGGAGCCAGAAGAGATGGGAGCAGTCTTAAATTTTTTTTCATCAGTATTCACTCAGGAAAAGACCACAAAATTGTGGGAATAAGGAAAACAAGCACTGATGTCATGGAACGTATAGTGATTAAAGAGGAGGAGTAGTTGTTTTCTTAAAGCAGATAAATCCCATGGGCCTGACAAGATATTCCCTCGGACCTAGTGTAGAAATTTCAGGGGCTCTGGCAGAAATATTTAAAATGTCCTTAGCCACGGGTGTGGTGGCAGAGGATAGGGGGTAGCTCACGTTGTTCTATTTTTTTAAAAAAGGCTCCAAAATTAATCCTGGAAATTATAGGCCAGTGAGCCTGATTTCAGTAGTGTAAAGTATTGGAAGGTGTTCTAAGAAATCGGATATGCAATTATTTGGATAGCTTTGACTGATCAGGGATAGTCAACTTGGCAGGTTAATAAATTTTGCAGAGTTTTTTGAGGAGGTTACCGGGAAGGTTGGTGATGGAAAGACTGTGGATGTTGTCCACATGGTCTTTAGTAAGGCCTTTGACAAGGTCTCACATGGGAAGTTCATCAGGAAGGTTCAGATACTCTATATTCATGGTAAAGTAGTGAATTGGATTCAACCATGGTTGGACAGGAGAAGCCAGAAAATAATAATGGATGATTGCTTCTCAGACTGGAGGCCTGTGACTAGTGGTGTGCCTCAGGGATCAGTGCTGGGACTATTGTTGTTTGTCATCCATATCAATGATCTGGATGATAATGTGGTAAATTGGATCAGCAAGTTTGTAGATGATACTGATTGGACACGTTGTGGACAGTGAAGAAGGTTTTCAAAGCCTGCAGGAGGATCTGGGACTATTGTTGTTTGTCATCTATATCAATAATCTGGATGATAATGTGGTAAATTGGATCAGCAAGTTCGTAGATGATACTGATTGGACACGTTGTGGACAGTGAAGAAGGTTTTAAAAGCCTGCAGGAGGATCTGGACCAGCTGTAAAAATGGGCTGAAAAATGGCAGATTGAATTTAATGTAGACAAGTGTGAGGAGTTTCATTTGGAAGGACAAACAAAGAAAAGACATAGACGGTGAACGGTAGGACACTGAGGAGTGCGGTAGAAAAGAGGGATCTGGGAATACAGATTCATAATTCACTGAAAGTAGTGTCGCAGGTGGATAGGGTTGTAAATAGAGCTTTTGCCATATTGGCCTTCATAAATCAAAGTATTGAGTACAGGAGTTGGGATGTTATGGTAAAGTTGTATAAGACATTGGTAAGGCCAAATTTGGAGTATTATGTTCTGTTTTAGTCACCTAACTGCAGGAAAGATATCAATAGGATAGAAAGAGTGCAGAGCAGATTTCCTAGGATGTTGCCCGGAGTTCAGGAACTGAGTTATAGGGAAAGGTTCAACAGGTTAGGACATTATTCCCTGAGCATAGAAGAATGAGGGGAAATTTGTTAGAGGTATAGTGAAACCTCGTTAGAACGTGATTCATTAATCCACAGAATTGCTTATAGCACGGGTGTCTGTGGACCCTAAACGTTGATTTGAGGATGCCAGGCGAACAGTGGCTGACAGCCACAAACTCAAAAATGGACTTTTATGACTCATTTACAAGATGTGTATGTAAATATGTGGAGTTTAAAGGTGTTAAATATCTTATTATAGGGTTTGAGTCACAGTATTCTTGTCTTCCTGCTTCCTGAATCATGACGTATATGCATCTGTTCCGCGACTCAGCTGTTACGCGCTATGAAATCTTGGACCCCAACTACCGCGTTCTAACAAGGTTTTACTGTATTTAAAATTATGAGGGGGATAGACAGAGTAAATATAAATAGAATTTTTCCAGAGAATACGAGAGATCCAACCAGAGGATATTGGTTAAGAATGAAAGGAGAAAAGTTTAGGGGGAATATGAGGGGGAACTTCGTCACACAAAGAGTGCGGAAGGACCTTCCAGGTGAAGTGATGAATGCAGGCTCAATTTTAACATTTAAGAGGAATTTGGACAGTTACATGGATGGGAGGGGTATGGAAGGCTGTGGACTGGGTGCAGGTGAGTGGGACCAGGCAAAAGAAATGGTTTGGCACAGATGAGAAGAGCTGAAGAGGCCTGTTTCTGTCCTGTAATATTCTATGCTTCTATGGAGTAGGCCATCTGGCCCATCGTGCCTGCTCCACCATTCAATGTGCACCCCTCCACACACCTTCCCCTGTGGCCGCAGGAGATGCCACACTTGTGCCCACACCTCCTCCCCCAAACAGGCCTTTCAAATGAAGTAACATTTGTGTGTCCAAATGATTGATTTGCTGCATCTGCTACTCCCTTTGTGCCCTTCTCTACATCGGTGAGACTGGGAGATCGCTTTGCTGATCACCTTCGCTCTGTTCACACCAGTGACATTGACCTCTCAGTGGCCATTTTCAGTTCTGCGTCCCATTCCCACACTCACATGTCGTCTGTGGCCCCATGGAGTATCCCACCAAGACCACCCATAAATTAGAGGAACAACATCTGATTTTCCATCTGGGCATTCTCCAGTTGGATGGCATTAACATTGAATTCTCCGGTTTCTGTTAACCTGCTCTCCTTTCCCCCTCCCTTCCTTTTCCCCATCTTCTTTCCCTCAACTCTCCACCACTTTCCCTCTCTATTCAGAGATATCCCTCCCCCTGCTTGTTGCTGTGCCCTCTCTCTCTCTCATCTCCACCTTTGCACCTATGCTCCTCCTCACGTCTGCCTCCTTACCTTTATGTTCAGGTGCCTGCCAACATTTTTCCATACCTTGATGAAGGGCTCAACCCCAAAACATTGGTTATGTATCTTTATCTTTGCTATATAAAGGACACAATTTAACCTGCTGAGTTTCTCCAGCGTTGTGTTTTTACTTCAAACTGTGTCTGCAGACTTTTGTGTTTCACAATGTAATCATGGCTGATCTAATGATAGGCTCATCTCCACCATCTGCCTTTTCTCCATATCCCTTAATTCCCTTACTATGTAGAACTCTATCCAACCTTGTCTTAAATATACTTACTGAGGTCGCCTCCACTGCTTCAATGGGCAGCTAATTCCTCAGATTCACCATCCTCAGGAAAAATCAGTTCTTCCTCATCTCTGTCCCGGGGCCATGGTTTGAGGATAAAAGGCAAACCATTTAGGACCGAGATGAGGAGGAATTTCTTTACCCAGAGGGTGGTGAATCTGTGGAATTCATTGCCACAGAGGGCAGTAGAGGCAGGTTCATTAAATATATTTAAGAGGGAATTAGATCTATTTCTTCAGTATAAAGGTATTAAAGGTTACGGAGAGAAGGCAGGGACGGGGTACTGAACTTTAAGATCAGCCATGATCTCGTTGAATGGCGGAGCAGGCTCGAAGGGTCAAATGACCTACTCCTGCTCCTATCTTCTATGTTTCTATGAATCCTGAGGCTATGTCCTCCAGTTCTGGTCTCCCCCACCATTGGAAACAATCTTATCTATCCCTTTCATAATTTTACACGTTTCTATAAGATCCCCTCTTCTAAATTCTAAACGAGTATAGAGCCAGACGACTCCATCTCTCATGAGATGGAGTCGTCTGGGATGAAAGTCATTCTCATGAATAAAACATGAAATATCACTGGAAACACAAGAGATTGCAGGTGCCGGAATTTGGAGCAAAAAAAAATCTACTGGAAGAATTTAACGGGTTGAGCAGGATTAGTCAGGGAAAAAAAGAATTGTTGGCATTTCAGGAACTTTGGTGTTCTTCTCAGAGCCAGAATAATGTGCCTCACATTCATATTACCAGTATCAATCTTGTGCTGTATGTGCACTTTGGCCCATACCTTAACTGAAAGTAACATCAGGCCTGACTTTTTTTTGTGAAGCTGTTGTGAAGACCATATTCTTGCTGTTGCATTCAATGAGTTCCTCATTCAGTGTTAAGCAAGCAGGACCTTAGTTGCTCAAGTCCTTGGAGATCAACCACAGGCTGCTATTGTTTTTTTAATTTAATTTTTCATGGCATCATGAAGAAAGCCTCTACTTCCTCAGGAGTTTGAGGAGGAGCTAGTGGAGTTGTTCAAGTGAACCGGTACGGACTTGAGGGCCGACATGGCCTGTTTCCGTGCTGTAAACGGTTATATTTGCATCAATACATGTACAGTATTTATCCATATCATAATACATTTTTTCACATTTTCTCCCCCCCACCCTACCCCCCCTCCAAAAAGTAGGAAAAAGAAAAGCCTGTCACACTTTGCTATTACTGATTTTCTTTGTGATCCAATTTTCCTACCAACATTCATTAAAACTGAAAATAAAACCTGAGAAACTAAGAGGTTCGTAAAAATTGACATGATTTATTAACCACATGATGCAGTTGAGTGACAGTCAGCTGTATCTCTACCTGGTTCTTGTCACTCTGTCTGAAGGGCATTTCTCACTATTGTTGGACTCCACCTACCTTCTTTCACCCGGGTCAGAGGGAATGATTAGACCTTAAAACTGACCCAACAAAGAATGGTGGGAAAGAGCTCTGCGACATCTTACACTAGAGGGGCAACAGCAGATTTCAGATTTACTGTCAGAGGACAGACGTGACATCACATACAACCCTGAAGATTCTTTTTTCCCTGCAGGCCAGGGAGAATGATCACTTAATACACAAGTAATCAAAGACAAGTAAACAACGGTGCAATATAGAGAGGAGAAAAGAAAACAATAAAGTGAAAGATCAGTGAGCCCCTGATTGAGTTTGTTGTCGAGGAGTCTGATGGTGGAGGGGGAGCAACTGGGTGACAACCCCTAGTGACGCCACTGTCTCAAAGTAATTTTTGGGGGGCTCTTGGATGTGCAGCTCACCAGGATTCTCCAGAATATTTCTGGATAGTCAAATTGCCTCCTGGGGAAAACATCACATGGTGCTTTTTTAATCATTCGAACGCTCACAGAAAGCATCAACGTCTTTGGCAGGGACAATTCAGCATTGTGAAGTGGGGTGGGGGGGGGTCCTGCTTCATCAATTAGCCTGGGCTAAATGAGTTTGGAGCTATTCATTTTTTTTAACCACTGTAAAATCTGGTGTAAATAATGCAAACTTTTAGTTGGGGAAAATAGATTTCACAGACACAAAAGTGATAGAGAAGCTTCTGGAATCTCTCTAATAGCTGAAATGTGTGTTGCTGGTATCAGGACAGCAGAGACACGCATTGACAAAGTCCATCGACGGGGGTTTTTTATATATAAAAAACATTTTAAATGCACAATGGCCTCTGGGGATGTCGGAAGCTCATTAAAGCAGGATTTTAAAACTAGGTGGAAATGCCAAAGCGACGTCGAGAGAAGAAAACAACAGGAGTCTTTGATATTGCCCTGATCGCTGGCTGCTTGCTGCAACTGGCCTTTGACACAGGGAGGCGGGGACAGCTCCCTCGTTAAATGGGGCTCAACTCAGAGAAGGGGTGAGACAACACAGCCAAGAAGAGCGGTGCTGGAGTGGAGGCAACTGGGTGGCATTTTTCACGCTTTGCTGGATTGCTCCTGCTCTCCCGCGGACAGGCAGCAAGACAACTTGCCCGGAGACACACGTCCTCTGCTGAGAGAGAGAGAACTTGGATATTCTTTCTGTCTGTCCGTGCGTGTGTGCACCGCAAAGATGAGCGCTGCCATCAGCGGGTTGGTCGCCACGGCGTTTGCGCTCCTGGCTTTGAGGGTGGAACAGATCGCCGAGGCGTGCAGCTGCGCTCCGATCCATCCGCAGCAGGCGGTGTGTAACGCAGATGTAGGTGAGTCTCCTGCACGGTCCGGGGGTGGTGGTGGTGGGGGGGGGGGGGGATCAGCGGAGCCTGAGCGCGTTGTCCCGAGGTCGGGACGTTTGGCTGGATCTGGTCCAGATGTGTGTGTGTTTTCTATTGATTATTTTCAAAGAGGTTAATTTTAAACCTGATTTCTAAAGCACTTGGTGGTGGGGGGGGGACCGTCCATCTGAAGTTTTAGGTTTCAGAAAATACGGTGCCTTGGACATAAAATACTCCTCGGTGGAGTTTTCCTCGGGGCGGGGGGGATCGTTCCTGGCCACTATCAGCCGTGGATTGGGCTGAGAGGTTGAGTGGGGGGGTCTGTAAACTACATTTGGGAAAGATTAAGCCATCTTTTTAATATTTTTGGAAATAATTCATCCTTAAACAACACACACAGCTGGTGAACCGTTCATCGGTATGACTGAATCGAGACAGATGTGGGAGGCAATCTCTTCCAATAAGAAATGTCAGAAATCTGCTTCAATGAGACCATCTCTGTTCCCTTTGACACATTGATGCTTGTCGTCGTTCGTTTGGGCTCTGGGGGACACGGAAGTGCAGGTTGTATGGTTTCTGGAGGGGAGATGGCTAATTTTCACGAAGTCCAATTTGCTTCTGACTTCATTTACTCCTTTCTGGATTGATGGAAAAAGGCACAGAAATTGGGGTTTTTTTTTGGATCCAATCCATCAAACAAAGTCAGAATTAATTGAATAAATTTTAAGTATGCATTGGAACTGAACGATCAAACTACCACTTTGCCTTCTGGTTCAGAAAAGTGATGTCTGCCTCAGGAAGCTGAATAAGGGTCAGTCTGCTCCTCAGCAATGTGACTGTTTTGTTTCACATTGTGCCAGGAGTATTTCAACTTTGCTGTGGCTGCAGGGTGGAGTGGGGTTGACCTCTTGTGAATACTTTGCTGAGGTCCACACCTGAACCTCCCTTCTGAGAGGAGGTTGAGAGCCTAATGCAGGAAATGTTCATCGGTAAAAGCTACCACTGAAGTGGTGTGGTATCCATTCACATGCAAAAGGAATTTGGTGTCAAGGGACTCCCTTGAGTCTGGTATGTATCTCTCTTAGTTCAATTCCTCCTGGACTATAACCTGCCGCAGAGCCAAAGGACTGGTAGGAAAACCTGCCCCAGACCTTTTGTTCTTATCATAGATAGATAGACATGTGACCAATCCACTGACTATTTAATACTTTTCCTCTTCCATCTCTCTCTGAGGTGGGCGGGGGGAGGTGGTGAAATAACCTGGTTTTACCAGAAGTAAAGCAACCGATTGGGAGCTCACTGTTGTCAATTTCAATTGGATCCTTTTCTTGGACAGTTCCTTGGGTTCCAGCTGTGGCTCCTCCTAATGAAATTCTGATCACAGCAAAATATTTTACAGCACCAACAGTTCTAACATAAAAGTGGAGTGCTATCAATGCAACATTAATTAAAAGTAATTGGAATGGAGGCTTGGAGAAGAGGAATGGGTGGGGGGGGAAGAAAGGAGAGCGAGATGAAGGGAGGGGAGGGTAAGGGGTGCTACGGCATTCTGATGAGTATGAACATAAAAATTCAGTGCCACTTCCAGAGAAGTTCGTGCCAGCATCAGAAGCTTTGCAATTTTGGGTCCAACTGATGACCAGAAGTCGAGTCTGTATTTGATTAAACAGTTACAGTCTAAAGCTTGTTTCCTGCAGCTGAACTGGAATCGATGGTTTTAAACAGATCATAAAGAAATTCAGGGGACAGATCAAGTTAATCTGCTTTATGACTGGAGGCAGCCATTTCTCTGGATCTTCTGGATGCTTTCCATGGCTGTTTTTACAGAGTTAAAAAAAATAATCCGTCTCCAGAGTTACTCCATAAATGGACAGTCCTTTCACATCTGGACAGATATTTTGGTTGCTGGAAGTTTGCAGCAGTGAAGTGTTAGGAGTTCATTGTGAATAAGTCCCACTGACTAACTGAAAAGTTTTAAAATGCTGGAGGGTTCCTGATATATATAATTAGAGTTGGAATGGACATGACCCTCTCTGACCAGAAGCAATTCATTTCCTTTTTCAAAACTGATATGTAAGCAGTTCTAGCCACATTTTCAAAAGTTACGAAGGTGAATACTTGAGAATAATTTAGAATGATCATTTATTAATCATATTTATGCATTCGCCATCAACTGAAGTCTCAATTGCCAGGATAATTTTGTAAACGATTTTCTCTGAACACACACAAAAAAAAGGTGACTTCTGAAATAATATGTCAATCTGCAGTACCTCACCCCAGCTCAGAAAGGAATGGCATAAAAATAGTCTTAAAAGATTGTAGTGTATTCTCTGAATTGAATGGCAAATTGTACAATTTTTCCTCTCACTGGAGACATTTAGTCAATAAATATTTACCGAACTATCAAAGCTCATGTGGACTAAAATGAAACAGAAAACTCACTGATCCTTCCCTGCCTTAACTGATGAGGATGGACGAAAGAATCTACATCCTGTTTATCCAACTAAAAAAAAAACCAACTGTTCAGAGGTGGTTTAAGAAAATTACATAATGTTTGTTTTGCGTATGTGTAGGGCAGTCCTGCTTGTTGATTTTTATGATGGATCCTGCAATTGGGGTTGTATTTAGTTTCTGAAAGTTGGTTTAATGTCTATCGTGTAATAATGACAAATACTACTTTTGTCAACTGATCATTTAAGTTCCTTCTGTGAGTAACTAAATCAATGCACTTCTTAGTCATTTCCCTATGAAGGAAAACTTGATGAGGGAGGACTGACTTTTCCGGATAAGTAATAAAAGGTTACCTGTAACTCCTGTCAAATAATGTTAATAAATGTATTTGGAACAACTGCCTTATAATGGACAAAAGAAGCTGAAAAATGAGTTGTCTGTTGGAGTTGCTACACACAGTGTGCAAGGCCTCAAAGCCAACTCTAATGGATAAACATTGGCCAGTATATTGCATAGAATCTTGAAGAGCAGATTTGTATACACATCAATGAAAGCAATATAATGCCATTCACCTTTCTCCCTTTCAATTACAGCTGTTTATATGACCAAAAATGGAATATTATTGACTGACCTTCATTTACCAGGGATTCTTTGCTATTAATTTCCCCATTGAACTTGTTTTATGTAGATTGGAGTGAAACCTAAAAGTCTGCAGACACTTGTGATTGTAATTTAAAAACACACTGAAATGCTGTAGGAACTCACAGCGTTCCTAGGAGGTAAAGATGTATTGCATGTCTGTCCATGGTCTCGTGCACTGCCAATCTGAGACCACTCGCCACACCCACCCTTCCATCTGGGCACACTCTAACCGGATGGTATTAACATCCATCTCTGTTTTGTATCTAACCTCCACTCCACCCCCCCCCCATCCTTTCTTCCCTTTGTCCTTCCACAGAGCCAAAATCAATTTTTTGCTTCTTATCATATCCAATTAACACTTTTTCTTTGTTGGTCTGGACTCCTTGTCTTCAGTATTTTTTTTTCTTGTGCCATTCTGTTCTTTGCTTCTTCCTTGAAGAAGGGTGCTTCACTGCCTATGAAATGCTCTGAGGCTGGCTGAGTTCCTCCAGCATTTCTGTGTGTACGTTGGAGAATATTTGGGTCGGTGAAGCCAGAACGTAACTTGCATTCAAGAGTCAATGTGGTTACATTTCCATAGATGAGGTGGCTGAGATCACACTCTAAAAGCTTCTTGATGCATACCCACTTCCAGATTTACCAGTCTCCTGTCACCAATTGCTTTGTATTTTAACCCCCTTGAGTTCCAATTATTTTGTTTAACCTTGTCATTAACCCTTAAAGCTCTTCAAGTTCCTTCAGATG
The DNA here is from genome assembly GCF_036971445.1 of Narcine bancroftii. Taxonomy (NCBI): domain Eukaryota; kingdom Metazoa; phylum Chordata; class Chondrichthyes; order Torpediniformes; family Narcinidae; genus Narcine; species Narcine bancroftii. The sequence goes on along the minus strand of NC_091471.1, from coordinate 357,930,975 downwards.
CAAAAACATTGTTTTGCTCCAACTTTTCAATAGTGTGCTTATTTAGTTCTATTCTTCATCAAAGTGATGGTCAATTTCCTGAATATCTTCCATTTCACAGCTCACCCACCTTCTGGAACAAAGAGCAAGTGCTCTTGTTGAATGCCAACAACGCCCCTCTCCTCACCATGCAGCTTTACAAATCTATACGAAATACTTGCTGCATTGAGATGTCTTGCTTATCTCCAGAAGTGTGTGAGCTACAGTTTGGATAACCCGATTTAACAATAATTTCCATCTCAATTTGTCTTGCCTCCAGTTTGGAATACCTCCATGTCTTCCAATTTCCCATGACTGCTGTACTTGTACCCTTGAACAGTGGTTGCAGTGGCAGCTTTGCATGTGAACACATTGCCAATGGCAATGCTTCTCTGCTCATTCCCTTTGACCTGATTCAGCAGGTGGTGGGAAACAAATCCTTGGATCCAATTTATGGTGGTTGGTATCAATCCAGTGCCCAAAGGCTGACCTTCAATGTTCAAATCCCTGCTACTATCCACTTAAGATTTCTAATGACTGCAACCTGCAATCCATTTGGTGTGGCAAGAGTTGTATCCAGTTTGAAGGCACATTATAAGCCTGAACCACCACAATGGTCCATAGATGTAATGACTTAACCCTGCCATGAATAAATTTCATGTTATTAACCCATTTTTATTTACAGTTGGTGTGATTAGCAGTTGTAAGTTTATAACCAAAGGTTTTAACTGTGGTATCTGATTCTAGATGTAATTTTTTGATTACAATTATAAATTGAAAAGAAAATCGGATGAGATTGTCAGAAGCCAGTAAGTGTAGTGCACGTTGTCAAGGACCCCTGGAGCCAGACCTGCTAAAGAGGTGCCTTGTCTCTTGCATATGCTCCTCCAAAAACATAAGGGTTTATTATGTACATTCTTAAGTATTGTAATAGATATCTTGCCCATCTGTTATAGAACAAAATCCAAATCTAATCTGAGTTGAGAAGGACCACAAGGACAAATATCCAAGTAATGATACCAATTTATTTACTTTCTTGTCCAGAAAAGTGCTGACGTAGTTGTGAGAAGGGATGGTACTTACTGAAGGTTCTGCAGAGTTGAGGGTAGAAGGTTGGAAAATGTAATGGTGACATTGAAACAGCCACGATCATTTATAGTCAGTCAAAGGAAGTGACATGTTGGCATGTGAGAGGTAAAAACTTGCGGAGAAATTAATGGGATCACATTGAGGGTTTTCACAGACTCAGTGAGACAAACCACTTCCTTCTATTCTGTTATAAAATGAGAAATTACACCATGCTCAATGTACAAACCCCAATATAGTATAAAATATACTTTTGTGGTGGCCTGCCTCAGCGGCGATTGACCCGGTGCTCTGGGCAGTGAGCACACCTAATAGTCAGCAGACTGCACTAGCCCAAGCAAACGAACTGGTGGATGAATGGCAAGGGCCCTGCTGCACAGCCAACAGACGGGCATAGTGCAGGGAAGAAGGTGTTGTCATGTGAGAAGGTACCCGCATGCAGGAAACCTGCTTTTGTTATTCGGGCCATTACATCAGCAATTGGGGCAAATGGCAGGAACGCAAGAAGTATAACAGTTGGGCTTTAGCCTCAATAAAACCTAATCGCACTTGTGAGTGTGTCATTCTTTTGAGTAGCACACTTTCATATAGAATCAGATACTTTTGTTAAATTACAAGTTTACTGAGAGCCAATTCTGAATTGTGGTGACTACAAAACAAGTATGGATGAGACTTTTGAATCACTTCTAGATTTCCCCTGAATTGGGCAAAGAGCAATGCTTCTAACATTCCTTTTTTTGCCTAATATGGCTTTGTAAAAGTAGATGGTCAATCTTAATTTCTATAAGGAAAATGTGGTAAACATCATGGGGTTTTTTTTTTTGCAATGCTTACCCTTTTTCATGTGTTAAGTGTGAGGTACTCTTCCAAGAAGGAAATGTTGAGAAGATTGGTGGCAGGTGGTCATGACAATGAAGGCAAGGTAATTTTAAGATATTCTACAATATTTTTATGGAATATATTCTATATCTTTTAGATTAAAAATTGATTTGAGTTTTTTGAAGAGGTTATGCAGATGATTCATTAGAGTGGAAGAGTGGGTGTTGTATGCATGGCAATTGACATGGTCCCTCGTGGTAGGCTGATCCAGAAAAAGAAAAAAAATCACATTATGACTGTGATAGGACAGATCTATCACCAATGTACATAGTGTATATAGTTACTGTATCTAGACTGTGCTTACAGCGATTGGCTGAGAGCTAAGCCACACCTATTGTCTGGGCCTTAAAGGGTTGTGTCCCTAGCCAGGTCGGATCACTCCGGACTGGTCGGCCACCTGTGAAGAGCTCCTGTCTTTTGCTAATAAAAGCCTTGGTTTGGATCAACAAGTCTTTGGTTCTTTCGACGAGCTCTACAATGACTTGGTTGATTGTGTTGAAAATTGGCTTGGCCATAGAATACAGAGGGAAGAGTTATTCTGGCTTGAGGTACATGATCAGTGCTATTCTGCAGGTATCAGTGTTGAGACTTTTGATTTTTTTTTAAGTGCATGCTGTAAATAATTTGGATTAATGTTGATGGGCTGATCAGTAAATTTGCAGGTGACACAAAAATTGGTGGAGAGTGAAAGAATATTGCAAAAGGATACAGCAAAATATAGATTGGGCAGAAAAATGGTGTTTTAATGTGGATGAGTGTGATGTGTTGCGCTTTACGAGGTCAAATATAAGAGAGTACAAGGTAAGTAGCAGAACCCTCTGGAGCATTGATGAACAGGGGGAAAGTGGCAATACAAGTAGATCGAGCAATAAAGAAGCCTTATGGCATGCTTGCTTCAATGTTCACAACATTTACATGCCTCACATTCAATAAGTAATGCTGCAATTACACACAGTTCTGATTGCCATATTACAGGAAGGCTGTCGAGGCTTTGGAGGGCATGTAAAAAAAAATTCACCAGGATATTGCTGGGATTAGTGTCTTGAAGAGGCTGGGCAAACTGGATTGTTTTCTCTGGAGCACGGGAGGCTGAGGAAAGACCTGATGGAAGTTTATAAAATAAATAATAATAATAATATGAGACATTGATAGGGTAGATATTTGAAGCCCAGGATGGCAATATCAAATACCAGAGAGCTTAGCTTTATGGTGAGAGGGGGAAAGTTTAAAGGAGATGCCAGGCAATGTTTTTTTTCTTTTAATAGACACACAGTAGTAACACATTGCCAGGGAAGATGGTGGAAGAAAATATGACCATGTTTAAGGGGCATTAGTCAGGCACATGAACATGGAGGAATGTGGATTATGTGCAGGTAGATGAAATTAGTTGAATTTGGCCTCGTGACTGACAAAGATATTGTGACCCTTGTTTGGTTTGATGTTCCTTTTATTGTCACATAACAATATATTACAAATGTAATATACCGTACGTGAGATACTTCAACTTTTCTCTGCCATAAGACAAATATAGAGTCACTATTAGGCTGACCAATAGGAAAAAGAAGCCAAAGCAAGTCCCAGGCACTGTTACTGTTCTAAGTATATCCTATGGTCTAATATGATGAAGCAAGAGAGCTTTACTGCAACAATAACTGCTATTTATTACATAACAAAATATTCCAAGAATCCTTTTGGGCACTTTATCAAACAAATGTTGAGGCTTCCTTAAAAAGATAAAGTCCAAGGGATACTTGTGGTTAACAATATATTAAAAAAATCACATTGCTCGTGCAAAAATAACTTCAGATCAAAATATTCAAGTTATTTTTTTCTGAAATAATGTAGTCTTTGAAAACCATACAAACCAACTAAATTTGAAAATGCAATATAATTTTATCACTACAGAAAGATAAGCTGGAAATATTTAATTCCACTTGCAGAATGTGAATATACTCTTGCCAGTGGAGCATATTTCCTTTATTTGAAATAGTGAGAATATGGTTGGAAAGACCTCTGATTGGCATTGGCCCAGTTTTTAAGTATTTACTAAATTCCAAATTCCGAGCCCTGGATCAATGATCTGGATTCATGAGATCAAATCTAACCACTGCTTCTGGAAAACACAAATCTAGTAAATTAATCGGAAATAAAAAGTGGCCTGACGTTACTGAAACCCTCACCTTGCTCGTCAAAAGTTGCCTTTCTGACCTAGATGTGTTTTGGGCTTACAGCTATGTATTTTGCTTTAAAAGCTACCATGCACAATGTGCCATCAAATCCTCATTGAAGTTCAAGAAATTGACCTGCTCCGCCTTCTGGGAAGCATTTTGGAAGTGGCAAATGCCACATCTCGTGAACAAATTTGAAGAAGTACCATCCTGCTCTGCTCGGCAATCGGGATGGCTGGTGCAAGGAATAATGCCCTCGGCATTGTGAGGGCAGGAGAGTGGGGGGGATAGCAGACCTTTTGCCTCACCGGTTCAATCCTGGCTTCCACTGCCATATGTGGATTTTTTTTCAGATTATTCCACATTCTAGATTATATGTGGATTGTTGTGAGTTTTGGTTTCCTTCTACTTTTTCAAAAACCCAAGAGTTGCCAGATTAATTGACAACAGTAATTTGCTTGACGGTAGTGAGATCTTGGGCAAGGTTTGGGGAATAAATTGAGAATAAAGTGGGTTGGGGTGAGATTAGTTTCAAAATAGGTGGCCAATGCTTTGTATGGATTTGATGAGTCAATGGACCTGTTTTCTCAGTGAATCTATTTGACTATGATAAAAAATATAGCAATAGGTGTTTGACAGTTGGCATGGACTTGACAAGTCAAAGAACCTGGTTTCTTGGTGTATCCCTCTTTGACTATGACAAACTAAATTCTTGAGTTCAGGTTCATAATGCCTGACAGTGTAGATCTGGTTATGGGATTATGGTGGGGGGGGGGGGGGTGGGGGAGTGGTGAGACAACAGAACCCAACATCTAGGGAAGAGGGAGATTGAGCTGGGAGGTATAATTTTGGTAGACTGGGAGAAATGAGGACCCAGATTATGCTGAGGCTGGGGAAAATCTGGCTTGCAGTAGCTGGGGTGTTGTGAAGGCAAGGGGTCAGTTGTCTAGATCCAGACCAGGATTGACAGTGTCAGTGGAAGGGAAGGATGTGGACTGGCAGATCATGGGCTGATGTATGGGTGATTGTAGGTTGGCGATTTAGTGCAGTGTAAGGGTTGGGAAGAAGCCGGGAGATGGCAATAAGTGATTGACTAAGCTAGTAGATGTGTCAGGCCAACATGTGTTGGGAAGACTAATGGTGGTTGTTCCTGGAACAACTTGGTTGAAGTCCTCCCTGCAAAGTTCCAAAAGGAGTGCCTTTATGGGGAATGGTGTCATTTTCTGTACAGAAGTTGGATTAGGGTGCAAATAATGGACATGCCCAGTCAAATTTTCCAGAATTTAGTCAGTTACTGAAGGATCACTGTGTCATGGGGCAATGCCAGCATTTCTAGCCATCGTCGCTCACTGACTAAAGAGTTGGCCACTATGGTGGATCAAATGATCCCTGACTGGATGTAATGATGATGGATTTCCTCCCCTGAAGGACATAAATGGACCAGTTGGGGGTGTTTACACTCATCTAGGAATGCAGTAATTACCTTTACCTACAGTAGTCTCCTTTTTCATTCTGTAGCTAGCTGCATTGGTGGATTTGAATGCTAACTCTAGATTCATCTGGTAGTTTTAACTCCTTGCAGGCAGTGCAGGATTCAAACTTTGGTCACTGGCCCTGTAATGGAGTTGTGCCAACCGTGCCACCTCAATTCTGCCTCCATCGTAACCAAGAGAAAATGATCCCAAGTGATATGGAAGTGGGTACTTTAACACAGCTCAGCGCGGACATTGGCGACTTCAGGGGTTTCTACGAGGCTCTAAAGGCTGTGTACGGCCCCTCACCCCAAGTCCAAAGCCCGCTGCGCAGCTCAGACGGCAAAGTCCTCCTCAGCGACAAGATCTCCATCCTCAACCGATGGTCAGAACACTTCCAATCTCTTTTCAGTACCAACCGCTCAGTCCAAGATTCCGCCCTGCTCCAGCTCCCTCAACAGCCCCTAAGGCTAGAGCTGGATGAGGTTCCCACCCTGGATGAGACATATAAGGCAATCGAACAACTGAAAAGTGGCAAAGCAGCAGGTATGGATGGAATCCCCCCAGAAGTCTGGAAGGCTGGCGGCAAAACTCTGCATGCCAAACTGCATGAGTTTTTCAAGCTTTGTTGGGACCAAGGTAAACTGCCTCAGGATCTTCGTGATGCCACCATCATCACCCTGTACAAAAACAAAGGCGAGAAATCAGACTGCTCAAACTACAGGGGAATCACGTTGCTCTCCATTGCAGGCAAAATCTTCGCTAGGATTCTACTAAATAGAATAATACCTAGTGTCGCTGAGAATATTCTCCCAGAATCACAGTGCGGCTTTCGCGCTAACAGAGGAACCACTGACATGGTCTTTGCCCTCAGACAGCTCCAAGAAAAGTGTAGAGAACAAAACAAAGGACTCTACATCACCTTTGTTGACCTCACCAAAGCCTTCGACACCGTGAGCAGGAAAGGGCTTTGGCAAATACTAGAGCGCATCGGATGTCCCCCAAAGTTCCTCAACATGATTATCCAACTGCACGAAAACCAACAAGGTCGGGTCAGATACAGCAATGAGCTCTCTGAACCCTTCTCCATTAACAATGGCGTGAAGCAAGGCTGTGTTCTCGCACCAACCCTCTTTTCAATCTTCTTCAGCATGATGCTGAACCAAGCCATGAAAGACCCCAACAATGAAGACGCTGTTTACATCCGGTACCGCACGGATGGCAGTCTCTTCAATCTGAGGCGCCTGCAAGCTCACACCAAGACACAAGAGAAACTTGTCCGTGAACTACTCTTTGCAGATGATGCCGCTTTAGTTGCCCATTCAGAGCCAGCTCTTCAGCGCTTGACGTCCTGCTTTGCGGAAACTGCCAAAATGTTTGGCCTGGAAGTCAGCCTGAAGAAAACTGAGGTCCTCCATCAGCCAGCTCCCCACCATGACTACCAGCCCCCCCACATCTCCATCGGGCACACAAAACTCAAAACGGTCAACCAGTTTACCTATCTCGGCTGCACCATTTCATCAGATGCAAGGATCGACAATGAGATAGACAACAGACTCGCCAAGGCAAATAGCGCCTTTGGAAGACTACACAAAAGAGTCTGGAAAAACAACCAACTGAAAAACCTCACAAAGATAAGCGTATACAGAGCCGTTGTCATACCCACACTCCTGTTCGGCTCCGAATCATGGGTCCTCTACCGGCACCACCTACGGCTCCTAGAACGCTTCCACCAGCGTTGTCTCCGCTCCATCCTCAACATCCATTGGAGCGCTCACACCCCTAACGTCGAGGTACTCGAGATGGCAGAGGTCGACAGCATCGAGTCCACGCTGCTGAAGATCCAGCTGCGCTGGATGGGTCACGTCTCCAGAATGGAGGACCATCGCCTTCCCAAGATCGTATTATATGGCGAGCTCTCCACTGGCCACCGTGACAGAGGTGCACCAAAGAAAAGGTACAAGGACTGCCTAAAGAAATCTCTTGGTGCCTGCCACATTGACCACCGCCAGTGGGCTGATAACGCCTCAAACCGTGCATCTTGGCGCCTCACAGTTTGGCGGGCAGCAGCCTCCTTTGAAGAAGACCGCAGAGCCCACCTCACTGACAAAAGGCAAAGGAGGAAAAACCCAACACCCAACCCCAACCAACCAATTTTCCCTTGCAACCGCTGCAATCGTGTCTGCCTGTCCCGCATCGGACTGGTCAGCCACAAACGAGCCTGCAGCTGACGTGGACTTTTTACCCCCTCCATAAATCTTCGTCCGCGAAGCCAAGCCAAAGAAAAGATATAAGAGGTACAAGGACTGCTTAAAGAAATCTCTTGGTGCCTGCCCCATTGACCACCGCCAGCGGGCTAATATCGCCTCCAACCGTGCATCTTGCCGCCTCACAGTTCAGCGGGCAGCAACCTCCTTTGAAGAAGACCGCAGAGCCCACCTCACTGACAAAAGACAAAAGAGGAAAAACCCAACACCCAACCCCAACCCACCAATTTTCCCTTGCAACTGTGCCTGCCTGTCCCACATCGGACTTGTCAGTCACCAACGAGCCTGCAGCAGACGTGGACATACCCCTCCATAAATCTTCGTCCATGAAGCCAAGCCAAAGAAAAAAAATATTTCCATAAGACCTTGGAGCAGAAATATGTTATTCAGCCCATCGAGTCTGCCCCACCATTCAATCATGAGCTGATTCATTTTCTCACTTAGCTCCACTCCCTGACCTTCTCCCTAAAGACCCTTGATTATAAGACCATGAGGCATAAGAGTAGGAATTTTGCATTACTTACTCTTTGGAGGTGGGAGGGGGAGGAGTTGATAAGTTTACATCTTTATACAATTATTGAGGTGGCACGGTTGGCACAACTCCATTACAGGGCCAGTGACCAAAGTTTGAATCCTGCACTGCCTGCAAGGAGTTTCCATGTTCTCCCTGTGTCTGCTTGGGTTTCCTCCAGGTGCTCTGGTTTCCTCCCACCCTTCAAAATATACGGGGCTTGTTGGTCAATTGGAGTATTTGGATGGTACAGGCTAATGGGCCAGAAGGGACTGTAACTGTGCTGTATGACTAAACTTAATTTAAAAGGGAGAGAAATTTGAGCTGGTTTGTTGAATATCCATCCGACAAATCAAGAAGGACAGCCATCATGCCTTAATTTTACAGTGAAGTCATGATTTTAAAATTATATAATTTCTGGTTTATATGTCTATCACATTCATTGCCAGTTACACTATGCTATGGGAGGGCATGGTACAACATGGAACACTGAAGGGAAACTGTACCTGGGATCACAGTGAACGAGACAAGAGCTGGCGTTTGCCTCGACCTATAACGTGGAAAGAATGACCAATCATGCACTTAACAGGATGCATAAAGTTGGTGAATTCAATAATAACTTGGATGCACAAACGAAAGTAAAGTGAAGAGAATTTAGATTAAGTGAAAACAAGGTCAAGTAAAAGAAATGAAATGTTAATTTGCATTAAACCCACAAGCATTAAGAGTTAATGCAAGAGCTCATTTGAAGTTGCAGACTGGTGGTAATACTGTTAAAAGAATATTTGGACTGAGAAGGAAGTTAATCTCCATGAGGGTTAGTGCAACACCATTGCCATGTCAGCGACCTGGATTATAATCCACCTCCGTCTGTAAGAGGTTTGCATGTTTTCCTCGTGACTTCCAGTTTCATCCCACATTCTTAAAATGGATGGGATTGGAAGGCTAATTAGTCACCTTTGGGCCGTGGGGGTTCATGGATCAGAAGGCCCTGTTACCATACTGAATCTTTAAATTTAATGACAGTCAAGCATAGCATTTAAACACAGCAGTCTTGCAACATCTTTTCTGAGACATGAGTGCAATACCATTTTAGCAAAGTTGGCTTCATGAGGCAGGATAACTTTGGCAGCATCTTTAATATTCCAACAAACACCTTTACACTTTTCTTGCTCACCCCTTAATATGGGGGGGGGGGGGGCAGAGAGAAAGAGAGAGAGAGCCAGGTCTTCTTGAGCATATGATAACAAAATCATGTACGTTTAATATATTATTCACTGATGCATATGCTTCCTGAAAACATTTCCATCACTTCCACAAATTATATATTTATCCTTTGAGCCGCAGCATCCTGACGGAATTCAGAGCTGTGGGTGTTAATGAAATTACTTAATAGGTCAATGTGAGGAACGAAATGCAATTGAATAGTTTAATTTTACTTAAAATTCAGGAATTGGCCTTTAGTCTGCTATCATTTTTCAATTCAATCTATTAATGGTGTCCTTTAATAACTAACGACGTGTGTATTCATCTACATCTTAAAGTACTTGAGCTGGCATAATCTGCAAGCATTGAATCCACGCTGCTGAAGACCTAACTGCGCTGGGCGGGTCACGTCTCCAGAATGGAGGACCATCGCCTTCCCAAGATCGTGTTATATGGCGAGCTCTCCACTGGCCACCGAGACAGAGGTGCACCAAAGAAGAAGTACAAGGACTGCTTAAAGAAATCTCTTGGTGCCTGCCCCATTGACCACCGCCGGTGGGCTGATATCGCCTCCAACCTCCAACAGTTCGGCGGACTGCAACCTCCTTTGAAGAAGACCGCAGAGCCCACCTCACTGACAAAAGACAAAGGAGGAAAAACCCAACACCCAACCCCAACCCACCAATTTTCCCTTGCAACCGCTGCAACCGTGCCTGCCTGTCCCGCATCGAACTTGTCAGTCACCAACGAGCCTGCAGCAGACATGGACATACCCCTCCATAAATCTTCGTCCGCGAAGCCAAGCCAAAGAAAAGAATACCATTACCAGATATATCAACATATTTGTTGAGGCATTGTTCATAGTAAGCCAGAAGTTGTGATTTTGTAGGAGCATTGTATCAGGTAGTGTTTAATGTATTTGTTAAAGTATCAGAATTCATATCGAACAAGTCAGTGGCAGTATGTTGAGTGGAGTCCAGCCATTCTCAACCTCCCAGTTTGACCCTCACAAGGATCTCCAATACCTGCACAACTTTGACTGCTGCTCGTATTGATTTTTCTTTCTTTGCTCTATAAAGTACACGGATCTGCTGAGTTTCCCCAGCTTTGTGTTTATACATTCTCAACATGGGGGGGGGGGGGGGGGGAGGCACAAACTGAAATCATAAAAATATATTATTGTTTTTTTTTGTGTAGTCAGATGGAGAGAAGTATGGATGAAACCAACTAAACTTGATTGCTACATAGGGAGGGGACCCATGACCTTTAAGCAAAGTCTTAGGGGGCCAAAGCCAAAAAAAAAGAGAATGGATGGCGTACACCACAGAAACTTCAGCCACTCTATTACTAGTGATGGGCAATGGTGAGGCTCATCCACTTTGTCCTTTTGTGATGTTAATCTCAGTAGGTGGTCTGCCCGAGCACTACAGGTTATTGAAGGCAAACTGCATGGTGAAAAAGGCCCTGCCTTTGTTGAACCCACAGAACACTCAATTGTTGAGGGGTTGGACTCGAATTAGATAAGATAATGGCACTGGAGGTTGGAGATATGGTTGCTTTTTTTTCTTCATCTACATGTTCAGAGGATTAGTTTACAGACAGGAGTGAGTCATCAGATCCACGCTGAAGTCCATTGGATGAATCTTTATATTGGTTTTAGAACAAAAGCATTAGGCCCTTGAGCTCATGATGCTGTCCTGACCTCTTTAAACCTACTTCACAGTAATCTAATCATTCCATACCTCACACTCCTAACCCTCTACTTTTCTTTCATCCATGTGCCTTTCTAAAGTCTTATGAATGCCTCTCTTTTTTTTTAAACCAGCCTCCTTCATGCTCAATTTTCTTCATTGGAATCTAGAGTGTCCCATGTGCCAGAGTGAAGAGGATTGTGAATGATTGAAATAGTAAGCTGGTGAAGTGAATTATTAGGAAAGCATTCCTTTTGCAGACAGAGGTTTCTTCAGGTTTCAGAAGGGATAAAATCGACTAGATAGACAGAAATATTTTTAAATTCTGGGTGAACTGATCATGGGATTAAGTGTTATGGAGTTTAAACTAAGCTGGATAAAGGAAAGATTATGGCGATCAGAACCAGAGATTTTTGGTTCTATCAGGGGCCTTAATAATTACTATGTAGCAACCAAAGTCATTGAGATTTCAATGTGATCACTCAAGGATGTGAAGTTGATCTCGACCAGAGTGGAAATATGTGTAATTGGCTTGTGATAACGCACTTGGGGCCTGTGGGAGATGAAAAGCATTCCGTAGATAGCTATATTAAAGAACGAAAACAAAACATTACTTAAAAGAATTGGAGAACAGCAGTCAAAATTCTTTGGACACGAGAAAAGGTACATTAGAACATTTAGTTACAACTAGAAAGCTGGAAGGAGAAAGAAGCAGAGGCCGACAGAGAGTGAAAATGATAGGTGGATTAAAATCACGGTTAGAAAGAGGGGAGGCAACATCTACAATTCAGAGGGACTGTGATGGATAGAGAGACATGATTGCCCACGCCCAACAGCAAGCCACCTGAATTATCACACACACACACACACACACCCCTTCTAGTATGTGCTGAACCTTTTTCACCTAGTCCCATTGACCTGCACCCTGTCCATAGCCCTCCATACCTCACTGTGGTGAAAACATTATTTTTTGGAGAGTACCCCCAATTATTTTTTTTTTAAATTTAGATATGCAGCCGAATAATAGGCCATTTTGGCCCATTAGTCCATACTTCCCAATTACTCTACACCCCCAGTACATCTTGAACAGTGGGAGGAAACTGGAGCCCCTGGGGAAAACCTATGCAGACACTGGGAGAATGTGCAAACTCCTTACAGAGAGTGTGGGATTTGAACCCTATCCCTGACTGTTGCTGTAAAGGCGTTGCACTAATCGCTACACCAACCAAAATGATCTAGTTTTTAAATATTCATTTAAGCATGTACTATCATATTTTAACAAAGCCAACCATTCAAGAATCCAGTTTATGTTGTAAATATCTAAGTCCCCCACAGATCACATAGCATATGAAATAAGGTCCACAGTGGCCTCAGGAAGCTCCTTCTAGTAGTACGTAATGTTGGAGGATATTCAGAATACCAGACCTACAAGTTGACATACCACAAGGATTTCGCACAGCTTGGCACCAAATCAGAATGAGTGCGCAGTACTTTTCTAGTACTTTAATAAGAATAAAAGGCTTTGTGTTAAACTTTCCAATCATTCCAGTACATGTAAACAGCAGGTACTTAACAAAATGCAGTGGAACTGAAACCTAGAAAATTACACCACAGAAAACAGGCCCTTTGGCCCTTCTGGTCTCTGCCAAACTGAAAAGAGAAAGGCCCAATAAGATGATAACGATGTATCCTGACAGTGTTTTCTTTCTAGCTCTAATGACATTGTGGGTTCCATGTCCTCTAGTTCTCAGCCCATTGATTACAAAAGACTTGCTTGCAAATCAACTTTTGCTCAAAAAGGACCTAAGAATCCCCTCTGTAGAGCACACTGGGTATTTGCATCATTGTTGACCTTCTAAGTAGGTCATAAGGAGTAGATGATGCGACAGGACTGTGTTGACCATCTTTTCAGTGACTGTTTCTGTCTGTCAGGTGTGGACGGATGCAAGCCTTTTTTTTGTGACCGTATGGAAAGCTGTAACCATGTTAAGAACATGACTTCAGCTGTACTCCTTATTTCTCTGAGGTCCAGGAGACCTCGTGACGATTCCAAATGCCACACGTGTTCATATGCACAATCCTTTATTAGTGAAGATGAGATTAAAGGAATGGGTATAACTGAGGAGACAAAAAAAAAACTTTCTCATTTGCCTCTCTGCACCCTGCCTCTTAAGATTCATGAGAATGTAATCTGAAGATGTGGGCTGCTCGTCTGAATAGCAGTACCACTTATTTTTGTGGGCACTGTTTAAGATGCTGCTGCTATCATTTTGATTATTGAAAAACACTTGAGAATGACTTGGTGAAATTCTGCTTGAGAGGATTTGGGGCCTCGTATACATATTATCTTGAGCATGTTGAGTTCATTTGTAGCCACCCCTATTTTTTTTTTCCTCTTTGTGCTCTCTAGTAGGCATGAAAGCATACAATATCAATGGGGGACACAGCAGCTGAACTGCAGCAGCTCCATGCCTGTGGTTTTCAGAAGGTTACTAATTGCTTCTCTCCTTCACTTTTGGGCTTTTATCACACATTATTTGCAGAAGGAATATCAGCAGGTTTAAATGCTGCAGGTCAGATACTTCATTAAACAGGAGGCAAAAAATTCTGCCTTCAGCCATTCAGCAGTGAAGGTCGTGCAGTGTGTTGAGATCAAAGGAGAACATGCGTATTTTCATTATTTTGCAATGAAATAAATCCCTGATTTGCGTTGACATTTTCTTCATTTTCTTCCCCCCTTTTAATTTCATGCACTTGAGGAACAAGAATTTTGGATCTTTCAAGGATGCAGCTTTTTTTTTGCCAGTTTCATTTGTGAGGGCACTTTTTCCATTTCAAATTTAAATAGAACAGCATTGGAATTCCGTTGAGTTCATTATATTTGTTCAGCTTCTAGTATTGAAAGCTAATCTTCTCCGCAAATTGCATTTACCTGTGTTTATAATGCTAATGCGTATATTTTGTCTGAAATCTGGAGTTAAAGTGGATTATAGCTGAAGTGAATCATTTTGAGAAAAATCCCAACTTTGATTCCCAGATGCTGAAGTATCAACTTAATATTGCTAATAGCAAGATTAGCTTTAAAACATTGGGACAAAGCAAGGTTTAACTTTTAGTTTGGCTGATATTCGGGCGAGAGAAGAAATACTATCCAGATTATGAAACCAAAACTTTGGCGCTTTTGAGTAATATTCGACCCTGATGTACGACAAATTTATATGCTAGTTTTTTTTTGTTTTTTTAATTTTTTATTTTTCACACCATAAATCACAATAGCCATGATATACACTTTTTCTTTTGAAGGGCTCAAGCCCGAAACATTAGTTATCTTTATTTTCCTATATAAAGGACACCATTTGACCAGCTGAGTTTCTCCAGGATTGTGTTTTTACTTCAACCACTGTGTATACAGACTTTTGTGTTTAACAAATGATTTCATTTCTTTATTTGAGGGAATTGTGAACTGGCGCAAAAGTAGTCTGGAGATATAATTTCTTTTAACAACTTTGAAGTGAGCTTTGGTTTTTAAAAATGAGCAAAGGTAGCAGGTTAATGCTTGGGCACCAGAGACCTGACGGGTTGGTTAACTTGATTCGTGATGAAATGTAACACGAGTTCTCAGCAGGACTGCTAGACCAATGTATGGTAACCAGGCAGCTCATTTCAAGGTCAGTGAAGACCAAAAGAATTTGGATCTCCTGAGAAATTCCACCTTCTTTTGAATGTTAAGGGATCGGCGACGATAGCAGGCGAAACCTGCAGTATGGTGTGCCCTGTTCCATCAGCTCTGGAGTAAAGCAGAAGAGACCAGCCAATAATGGAGGGGGTGGGGAGGGAGATGAAAGCCCTTTCTAATCTCGTTGTCCCGTACTACATCTTGACGTGCTGGCTTTGCCTTGGAATCTCCATGAACTGTGATTCTAGTAAAATTTCATTGTCTGCTCAGACATGGAGGAGAAACTCACAGATGCAAAGTGATTAGTTTTTTTTCTGAAAAAAAAACCAAATGAGCTAGCCTGCCTGTAGCAAATACAGAGAAATTGCCAGCACTTTTTCACTTATTATCTAAATATTTGTAAATATGCACAAGAGCACAATTGGATCCTCACTGCCACTTGCCCCCACCCTTTCTTCCCTCACCCCTGCCATCCATTCCAGTCACCAGCAAACCAATCATAATTTAACTTTTTGAACGTGGTATTTGGAAATGGTCCTAAAGGCAAAGCAGCGTGCCTGCATGAGCGGTAAGGGATGGTTCTGTTACCTGATGGTAAATGCGAAGAGATTAACAGCTTGGTTCTGTTATCCAAATCTCATTAACTCTGTAAGAACTGTATTTGTTGTGTTGGGTTCACAGTAATTTAATCATGTTGGAATTTGCAAATCTTGTTTTTTAAAGGTGAGGTTAAGAAAGCATTGAATAATCTTCACAAAAAGGTACATATTTCTCTGCTGTTCACAGATAAAATATTAGTTCTTGTGAAATGCCATGGTGATGAAGTCTGTTTTTGAGTGAAAAGAAAAAGAATATTTTCATGCATAGCATAAGTGGACTGAAAGTGACATAATAAACATGTGTTATGTGTTATGACTTCATTCTTGTAAAGTGGTTGCCAAGGGAAGTAGTAAAGAATGGATTAGAATTTGGATTCTAATTCCCAGTGCAAAAAAACCAGCCAAGTACATCCCTGTGCAATTAACCCTTGGCTTGCCACTCAAAAAAAAAACTGCCTAAGCAAATACATTCCATGTCAGACGACAAAACTCTGCAGCACCTGAGTTTTCATTCACTATGTGCCAAAGTCAAGCCCCAGACTTTGGGTCAACTGTTTGGCTATGTGGTGTGGAGATGGGGCACTGCCTCTGGGGAAAGGAGGAAAATTAGGGGAAGCAGACCTGAAACTCACTTTCGAGGTATGCCCCCAGACGTCATTGAGGGCTGGGCCTGAATCAGTCTGGCCCTTCCTTCTTGTGAAAACTGGTCAGCATCGGGGAAAGGAATTTACTGCAAACACTGGACTCTGCAGGATTCACTTTAACTTTGGCAAAGCAAAAACAGATTATATAAAAAAATTAATCAATTGAAAATGTTAGGAGATTTGAGCTGAGAAGAACAATATATGCAATTTCTTTGCAAGATTAAATATTTAAAATCTCTCAAAATAATTCACTTTTTTAAATAAAAAGAGCAAAATCTTTTTTTAATAGAAAAACGTTCATGGTGTCTTGCGTGGCATTCATGAGACCTTGCATATTTTTGTCCTCTTGTACACGGTCTGCAAGCTTGAGTGTGGAGATGTTTAAATTTTAAACAGATTCATGTAAATTGCTGAGATTACCTTTTTTTAAAAAAAAAGCTAAACACAATTAAACACAACTGTCTCAATTCTGCTTGATTTTAAACAAATTGAAAAATGTGGCTTTTACAACTGAAGACAAAGCAGTGTGCCTGCATGAGTGGTAAGGGATGTTCTGTCACCTGATGGCAAATGCGAAGAGAATGGCAAAAGGAAGCTTGATCCTTGAAATATCTGAATCTGGAATGGAGACTATTTCTTGTAAAAATAATATTGTCCTTACTCAGTTTGAACTGAACTCTCACTGTAAACCTACTCCCTGTGCTGTTTTTATTCTGCTGTACTTGTAAATTTGCTGATAGCACACAGAACAATAGCATGAACCTGGTTTGGAGTTGAGGTCCTACATTGTTACTTTTCCCATTGCTGCTTTCTTGTGTCCTGCAGCAGGCACCCTGGACCAGGGAGGGCACTAGTCAGCCACACTTGCTGATGGGTGTGTCATGCTCTCAATCAACCACATTAGACAGAGAGTTGTGATTAGTAGGCTTTAATCATTTTAAGACATCAATACATCTTGCATGTTGCTGGCCTGGTTCCAAGGCAGGTACTGAGGGAGGAGTTTGGGCGTAACAGCCTTTATGGGATTTCCAGGAGGGAGGAGTCACAGGTTCAGGGGGAAACTTGGTGTTAAATTTATAATTTTGATTTTTGGTCCTGTATCAGCTGTGATTTGTTCCTCAGAGCACAAGATCATAACAAATAGTAGGATTAGATCTGGCCATCCCTTGTGTTTGTTCTGTCATTTATGAAGAAATGACCTAACCTTTGCCCAACTTCTCTGCACTAACCCCTGATTCCTTTAATAATTCTGCCTCATCTACAGGAAAAAGAATCTCAGGGTCGTATGTGGTGTCACGTATGTACTCTGACAATAATTCTGAATCTATGCTTTGGTTAAATCAGATCATACAAGTTAAATGCCTAAAATAACCATGCATTTTATGGACTGTTGGATGAATAACTTTAAGTAAAAACATCTAATTATCCCTTCATGTATCCTGATCATTGGGAGTCAAATTGATGAAGCTTTGCCTGTGCCTCAATTGCCAGACACTTGTAAAGGTACCGGCCATCTGCAGTGTTGCAGGCTGAATATAATTTTAACAGATCGCTTAGAAAAGAATTTAGGTCAATGGCCTAGTGGTGAATTACACAGTTAAATTTGGACAAACGTCTGTGTATTCAGACACAAAATTAATATAATTGTGCCTGTAGATTTTATGGCATCCTTTATTTAGATGAAGACTAAAGCTAATTAAGGTGACATCAAATGGAAAAAAATTATTGTAATTTGAAAAGAATTAAAGTCTGTTTTCACACTGGCTAATTAAGACAAGGTATTATTTAACTAATTGCTTTTTCTCTTAATGAATAAGAATGCCCAAAAGTTGTGGGGTTAAAGAACTGACAGAGAGATGCAAAGGAACAAAAAAAACTTGTTTGTAATTTTTACGGGCATTTCAATGCACAAATGTGCCTGCCTTCAATTTCCACAGATTTGTTTAGGGCCTGTTATTCTCAAACTTTTGAAGTTCGATTTGGTTAGTAGGAAGTGCTTTGCAGTGATTTAGCTATACTCTTGCCAGTAGTTTATTAGCAATACTGCTACTTATTGATTGCCAGGATGAAGATATGATGATATGGTGCTGGGAACTGAAATGGTCACTGTCTTGATAGAAATGTAAACAGCTCTCAATCATTTTAACTTCATAGGGATGTGTCTCTCGTTTCTCAATGAGATCGGTAGCGATTTGGATGCACATTTCTGTCTCTCCTGACAGGAATTCTGATAACTGCACACCACAAAACTACTGTTGTCTTGTGTTGAGCAGCAGCAGAGAGAATACTCTTCAGGTCAAGAGACACTGACCACTAGCAGTTTTGCCAGAGGATCAGATGGTTGCATGATAAGAGTGTAGCAATAGATAAGGTATATGGCCTCTTTATTCCAGGGTAGAAGTGCCTAAAACTAGAAGGTGCAGCTTTGAGTTGAGGGGGTAAAGTTTGAGGCTTTTTTAAATTTTGCATCAAAAAGTGTAGTTACTTGGAAATCTCTGCAAAGGAAGCAGATACAATAGTAATGTGTAATAAGCATTTGGATAGGCACATTAACAGTTGGGGAATAGAGAGATATAGAACTTGTACAGTTCAAATTGGCATCGTGGTTGGCACAGGCACCATGGGCTGAAGAGCCTGTTACTGTGCTCTACTGTTCTATGATCTTGTGTACATTCTCTCTACTTCTTTCAATGCTTATTCCAAGTTTTGCTCAAAATAGAGAAACACATTCACCAGCTAAAGTGGGGGAGGGGGGAAAGCAGTAGCCATTCAGGAAGCGGCAACCTTGACCCTGTTGCCATGAGACTTCATTGGGTCTGGGATCGATGCTGAGTTCCTGGGGCTACTCACTCCTGCCTGTATATAACCACACCTGTACCCGTGGTGGATCTGTTCTGCCAGTGGGACTGTGCTGGAGAACTGTAACGTGCTGTGTGTATACAAGTCTTCAGATGTTTGCAACCAGGCCTTTGCAACCAGACCTTTGCAAGGGTAAATGGGCTGGGAGCTACTTTCCTCCAACTGTTAATCACTCAAGCACTTTCTGGTTTAAAATTAAGTCTTATTAATCAGACTGTCACACTGTATCGGGTAAAACTCCCTCCCACCATCAAGAAAATCTACATAGAACGCTGTAGTATTTTTCTCAAAAATGACCAGCCTCTATTTGCGATTTTTAAAAAGAATTACTGACAAATCTGTTTTTAATTGCCACCATATCAGGAGACAATTGGCAAGAAATTCTTTCCTTCCATGCAACTGAATTTTAGAAGACTTGTGTGCATTGGCAGTTCAACTGGGATGAGTTACAAGACCAATATCTGCAGATTTATTGTCAGAGTACATACATGACATCACGTAGAATCTTGCGATTTTTCTTACTGTAGGCGTGGCAGAATTACAGCAGATTGGAAGTGCAACGCACACATAAACAAAGAAATGTAAACAAAATAACTGCAATACAGAGAGGGGGGGGAATATCAATAAAGTACAAAAGTAAGAGTTTTTAAATGAGTCCCTGATTGAGTTTGTTGCTGAGGAGACTGATGGTGGAGGGGGAGCAGCTGTTCCTGAACCTGGTGGGGCAAGTGTCACCTAAACCTCCGCAAACTCCTGAGGAAGTAGAGGCACTGACGTGCTTTCTTCACGACGCCATTCGTGTGTTGAATCCAGGAAAAATCCTCTGAGATGATGAATCGCAAGAACTTAAATTTGCTCACCTCTCCAAGAGTCTCATTTATTCTCAGCAATCACAGCATTAAATTGAAATTTGAGGGGGAAAAATCTATTCTGATTTCTAATTGGCTTGAAAATCCACCAATTAATGCAGTGTTTAGTCTCCAGTGCTGAACCCACCTGCCTCCTTTGACCCCTGCCCTCAACGATCTGGTCAGGTTAAACACCCAATTTCACCAACATACCTCTCAAAGAGCCAGTACATTTAAAGTCCTGTACATGACCCTCACCAGAGATGAATATGTGCTTGTGAGAGTTTTAATTTAATTGTTCATTTGTCATGTTTTCTGAAACACAGAAAGAAGCTTTGTTTCGTGTGCTCTTCAGGCCCACAACTCAAACACCAAGCAATAACAACAAATACTTTCAGAGAATACTGTATCAATCATCAAATAGAGCAGGGTATGGAGAAAGAACAAAAACATAGTGCAGGGAAGAGAAAAAAAAGGTAGAGTTGTAAAAGACAGTGCAAGGGCAACTTTTGCCATTGTGAGATCTGTTCAGGAATCTAATAACCTTAGGAACAAATCTGTCCTTGAATCTGAAGGATAATGTCCTTTGTCTGCGAAAGTGGGAGAAGAGAGTAGGGTCAGACTAGTCCTTTTAATATTTTAACAGCTTACCTGAGACAGGCGGAGTTGCTGGAAGGGAGACTGGTTTCCGAGACAGCTTGAGTTGTATTTACCACTCACTGAGGATTCTTGTGGTCTTGAGCAGAGCAGTTTCATCCAAAGCTGTGATTCATCTTTAAACATTGGAGGGTAATTAGGGACGGTGATTTTTCTCAGGCTTGTAAGAAAGTAGAGTCTCTGGTGCATTCTATCCATTAGTTGCATTTACCTCCATCAGTAGAATCACATCAATAAAGTTTAATGCAATCTGGAATCGATGTGCTAATGCTTGCCATCAAAGAGAAACTTCTCTACAACCTAATGTATGTGTCCTGCAGTTTCACCTTGTGGTCCAAAACAACACCAAGTTGTAACTAATTGTTTTTTGTTTTAATCAGGAAAGTATCTTATAGATTCAGATGTACAATTTTCCTGTCCCTTTAATCAAAGATTACCATGGATGATTTTTTTTTTTTGCGTATTGATTTGATTGGAAATGTCTTTTCCAAATATCTTTTGGAATATTAGAGTGGCGGTTAACGTAATGCTGTTACAGAACCACCTACCAGGGTTCGAATCCTGCTCTGTCTGTAAGGAATTTGTACGTTCTCTCTGTGTCTGCGTGGGTTTCCTAAAAATGTACTGGGATTGTAAGTTAATTGGGTGGCATGGGCTTGTGGGCCAAAAAGGCCTGTTACCATGCTGTATGCCTCAATCTAAAATCAAAGTTATTCTTTTATCTTCTGACTTGGGAAAATTTTCTTCCTGATTAATTCTGTTGCTTTCACTATATTTCTATTGGAAACTAATTAATCTCTTTTTTTTAAAACTTTTTCAGTGATCAGAGCAAAAGTTATTGCTAATAAGCAAGTGAGTTCTGGAAATGACATCTATGGAAATCCCATCCAGAAGATCCAGTATGAAATCAAACAGACTAAGGTACCTCGAACAAAGAATGGAAGAAAATGAGAATTGTGGTTATTTTGGAATGTTCTGATTTTTAAATCGAAATACTGTTCATTCTCTAAATTGTGTTTTGTTATTGATCTATTGACGAGAAAGAACCTGGTGATGCATTCTGCTGCGTTGCCAGATTTCCTTATCTAAGGAGGCTCCACCAACTTTTGTGAAGGGTATTAGTTACTGAGTGTTCAGATTGTCTTGCATGAGAATCAGAAGGACTTTGGTGTGAATACAACAGCAATCAAAATCCTTTGGAGCTTCACGCTCACGGGTTTGGTGAGGACATGCTACTGTGTGATAGAGGTAGAGGGAAAAATATGGGTTGTTGCATTTTTGATTGGGGAGAACTTCACTAAAACTTGGGCAATTGTCCACTGAAGCTTAGCTGAGGAACAAGAGAATAAGAAGGGGAAGGGGGAGGAGTGAATCATGTTGATCACATTTCCTAGATGATCAGTAGGAATAAGAGGGACAAATACAGTGATCGCCAACAACTGTATAAATTATAGGATGTAATAATAGATTTCAATTTCCCTTCCATTGACTGGAACCGCTATTATGCAAAGATCTTGGATGGAGTGGAGTTTAAGATTGCCAGAAAGTTTTCTCAAACAATATGGAGAGGTTCCCATCCAGAGAGGGAGTAACACTGGACCTCCTCTTGGAAAATGAGGTAGGGCAAATGAAGGAGGTGTCATGAGGGAGCATTTTGGAACTCGTGACCATGATTGGAATAGCCTTTGAAAAAGTTAAGACTGGTCATCAAGTTCCCATTTGAAAGAAGGCTAATTTCACTGGCATCATACTTGATCTCTAAAGTTAATTAGGGGAGGCTGTTTGCAGGTAATTCGAATCTGGCAACTGGGAGACTTTTGAAAGTGAGCTAAGAAGAGTTGACTGACAACATGTTCTGGCAGCAATGGTGAACCCTGGTTGACAATGGATATTGAGGCTCATTTGGGGAGAAAAGTGTACATGAGGTTTAAGCAGCTGCAATCATGTTACAACTGTACAAGGTATCAGTGAGACCACATTTAAAATATATGTAATCCTGGCCACTCAGCTAAGCTAGAAAGGGTGCTGAAAAGGACACTGGGAGAGGGGGGCGGCTTAAATTACAGTACACTAAAATTCCTTGTATCTGGCACCTATAGGGATTAGTAGATGCCGGATAAGTTTATTTTCCAGTTGCTTGAAACTTTCTCTTACAATGCCTAGCTAATATACCTGCATTAAGAATAAACAGTTTAAAAAGACAAAATACCATACAGTACTTGCACTGAACAAACTTCCCTTGCATGGATGTGTAATCCTTAAAGCATTTTACTTTATTTTCAGTCACATTCTTTGAAAACATTTAACTGTCATTGCACCTGCAGGTTCTTCTTCCACACCCCAATAGAGCCGCCCAAAAGATGAACAAAAACATTATAAACAATTAAGCCCCTCCCCCAAGTTAAAGCCTCCAACTGGGATGACTCTTACTAAGCAGGGTTAAAGAGACACCGTCCCACTGTCCCGTCCCATTTCCACCCCCCACCCCAAAAGGCGAGCAGCATCAACCAGCTCTCCATCCTGGGCGACGCCATGACTGTTTCACACAACTTTATTCAAACAGCTGCTACGAGCAAAGCATGACCAAGGCTCTCCGTAGGTTGAACACTTGCTCCCATCTTCACCAAAGTTTTATGTGTTAATTCAGAGAACACTTACTTTTACAATTTTAAACTTGCGTATTATTATTTTAAATGAATTTTTTTAACCAGTTGCTTGAAGCTGCCGTTTGCTTGAATTCTGGATACCTGGTATTTTACTGTATAAGGAGTGGTAAAATAGGCTGGGATATTTCCCTGGATTGTAGGAAACTGAGTAGTGACCTTGTAGGGAATCATAAGGGACATAGATAGGGTTAAATTATCATACTTCCAGGGAATCTAAGATTGGGGGGTGGGGGTGGGGGGGGGGATGGATTTAAGCTGATAGGGGAATGATTTAAAAGGAAACTAATAGTGGTCGGTATGTGCCACAAACTGCCTGAGGAAGTGTTGGAAGCAAGTGCAATTGGAGCAGTTCAAAAGACATTTCAACATGTATGCAGATAGGAAAGATATGGGGCAAATGTAGCATGAGTTAAGGTGGGCAATGTCATCCGGAAGGACATTCGGGCTGAAGGACATGTTTCCCTGCTGTCGAACACGACGACTGTTGAGGGATAGATAGTTGGAGCGACATTGAATGCGAGGTCAGGCCCACTCCTGCTTTTCTTTTATATAACAACTTCATATTCAAGCTTTGCCCTTTTCCCTTCTTTTGGAGGGCGAGAGCACGTCCATTTATATCAGTGGTTTTCAAACTTTTTTTTCCACTCACATTTCTTCTTTGGCTTGGCTTCGCGGACGAAGATTTATGGAGGGGTAATGTCCACGTCAGCTGCAGGCTCGTTTGTGGCTGACAAGTCCGATGCGGGACAGGCAGACACGGTTGCAGTGGTTGCAAGGGAAAATTGGTTGGTTGGGGTTGGGTGTTGGGTTTTTCCTCCTTTGTCTTTTGTCAGTGAGGTGGGCTCTGTGGTCTTCTTCAAAGGTTTGAAAACCAGTGTTTTAATCCTATCTAATTGACTTGTTATGTGCCCGGTTTCATAACTCCAAAGAAAATGGGCCAATGACCACTTTTCTCAAGTAAATATTTCAGGGTCCAGAGCACTGGTTCTCAACCTTTTCTCCCCACTCGCATACCACCTTAAGTAATCCCTTACTAACCTTAAAGCACCCGTGACATAGGGATTACTTAAGGTGGTATGTGAGTGGAAAGAAAAAGTTTGAAAACCACTGATATAAATGGATGTGCTCTCGCCCTCCAAAAGAAGGGAAAAGGGGCAAAGCTTGAATATGAAGTTGTTGGGGATTGTTAATCTTCTACCTGCCTTGGCAAAACCTGGAGCAATAAATTATGCATTTCTGGAGGCTCCATTCACACCATACTTGTCAAGGTTTCCATTTGTAACAAGAATGCCTAAATTGTCCAAGGTTTTCTGCCTTGGGAAGAGATCTAGCCTAGCACAGGCAAGAGCCAAGTCAGCATCACTGATGAAGTCTCTCAGGCCAAGGAAGGTGGAAATGAGTGCCCTGTGCAACTTCCCTCCTCCTGGTGGTCACTGAACACTTGTAGATTTTGCTTCTCGTGCCTCAAAATCTGCCTCTCCCTCCTTCCATCCAACCTGGGTGTGTTTGCATTTCTTCTGAAGAGCCAGGTGTAGTCCATTGATGACCTGCTGGCCCTTTTCTGAAGTTCCTGCCACACAGATGGGCATTGGCACACCTTGGTTTGTACAGGAGGCATTGCTGTTAAAGCAGCAAGTCGCAGTATGAATCAAGTGCCAAGCAGTAGAAAGGATTCCGGCAGCTTGGCCTTTCATGTTTTTGATCTAAAGTTCAGAGAGGCTGTATTGAAATCTCCTGGGGCCTACACTGCAAAAGGTGCCTTTACAGTGCAATAAACCCACAGCCCCTTTAAGTTAATGTGCAAAAAGAATCTGACTTGGAACTTTCTATGCTACTCCCTCTGTTGGTTAAGAATTTTTATTTTCTGGCATAGTCACAACACTGTTGATAATGGCAATGCTCAGTACTGTTTCTTCAGGAATTTCATGGACCTTTGTATTCCAAGTACAAAGTTTACTACAGTAGAAGTTCTAAAATCTGGACTGGGATTGGGGTTGGTCTGAATTTTCAGATTTTCTGGATTCTCGGGCAGTACTTTTAAGATACAAATTTAAGGAGGAATAAAGAAGAGAGGAACAGATCAATTTTGATAATTTGTTCATTCGTAAATACAGCATGCTTCCTTTATCAAAATTAGCAGTTTTAAAGAAAAATGAAATCAACACTTGACAAAAGTGTTAACAGTTTTTTTTACTGCAGAAAAGCGTAATGCTTGAAATTGTGTTTAAAAATGAACATTGCAGAAGAAAATGCAGTTGACAATTGGATTTCTTTGTGATAAAGTTATCTGTATTAAGGGTGGTTCTTTTTTGCCACTGTACATCCGTGGCGCTTGCACATGCATGCACTCAAACGCCCACTCAATTTAAAAAGTTTGACAGTTTTCAAAGTCTGAATTCTCAGGTGGTTTGGATTTCTAGCATCCAGGTTTTTGGACTTGTACTGTAATATGGGAATTTTACGTCGTGCAATGTTTTAAAATGCCACGCAGGGCCTTCTGAATCATGTGACTCATCAACCCTGTGTTGAGCAATGAGAACTTCTCAGTTTGAATTCCATTTAAATGCTAATTGCATTGGGATGTTTTCAATATTTTTATCACCATGTTTATCCAAAAGTCATTTGGACTGGTTAAAACTCTCTTGTTGTGTTAACCTGTTTGGTGAGAGATGCAGTCGCTGAATGTGTAAATAAATCTTGATAACATTAGCTGAAACTTGGAGTGCTGCAGGCATAACAATGTTTCATGAAATGATGGTGAACCAGTGCACAAAGCCAGTAAATTATGAATCCATTGAAGATGGATATATCAATCTACTGTTGAAAGCTTAACCAATCATGGGATTGAACATGCATGTCTAATCAGAAGGTCATCAGAAATCTATACAATTTTTGCCAATTTTGAATCACAATGTATCTTTACAAATAAGGATGTAATTTCCCTGGCACTCACACACATTTAGGAGTAACTATTTTCCAAAAAAATTTATTTAATTTTATTGGGGTAAGATGTAATATGAGCTTAGTTTTAGATTTGGCTATGTCATAAAAATGAGACCCACGCGCAATCATCTGGAAAATGACAGAACTTTCCTTGAGAAATCTGAGACTGCTGGTATTAAGATGCCAAGTTGCATACTGAGCAATTTGGACTGTTAAAGAACTGAATAAATGGGGTAAATTTTACATTACAAAATTCCTTATGACAAATATATTCATTGCATTAATGAACTGGAAGGTGCCCTGAGAATCAGAGGGAATAATTGACATCTGAGTGAAACAAGAAGTCTGCAGGTGTTGTGACTGTAGTTTACACAAAAATGCTGCAGAAACTCAGTAAGTCACACAGTGGTTTTCATGTAGTAAAGATATATAACCAACATTTTGGGCCTGAACCCTTCATCATGGTTTGAGCAGAATGTAGGCAGGTGCCTGAATAAAATGGTGGTGGTGGTGGGGGAAGAGCACAGGGACACTGGCAAGAAGTCGTAGGTGGATGTGAGTGAAAGAGCACAAGATAAAAGCTGAGAAATGACAGTGGAGGGGGCACCTCTCTGAATAGAGAGGGAGGGGGTGGAGAGCTGGAGAAAAGGAGGCCGGGATGGGGAAGAGGGGCCTAATGGAAACAAGAGAAGCTGATGTTAACGCCATCCAGTTGGAGATTGGTGCCCAGACAGAAGGACCTGTGCTCTTCCCACTGACCCCTCTTCCCCCCCCCCCCCCCCCCCCAACCCACCCACCACCATTTTATTCAGGGCCGAAATGTTGATTATGTATTTTTGCTGCAAAAAAGTATTTTTGTGTAAACTATAATTACCATTGGATTGACTCCTCTGGCATTGTTGTGGAAGAACAGTTGGTGGTTCATACAATGTTCATATAATTCTTGATATAATTAGACCAGAATATTTTCAGAGCTGATGACATAGCCTGCCTAGAAAGAAATAATTTTAAATGTCTGCTACTTGTCAGATCAGATTGTCCACGGTTGTATGAAAGCACAGAAACCTCATAATAGAAAACAATCGAAAGTTAATTAATTTTGATTTCTCACAGTTGTGACTTGTGTATAAAGGGGTAAATTGCTTGATTAAAGGATAATTGCCATATTCAGTAGCAATGGAAATTGGTAGTGTAATTGTCTCGCTTCAGTAGCAATAGAAATTGGTAGTGTAATTGTCTCGCTTCAGTAGCAATGGAAATTGGTAGTGTAATTGTCTCGCTTCAGTAGCAATGGAAATTGGTAGTGTAATTGTCTCGCTTCAGTAGCAATGGAAATTGGTAGTGTAATTGTCTCGCTTCAGTAGCAATGGAAATTGGTAGTGTAATTGTCTCGCTTCAGTAGCAATGGAAATTGGTAGTGTAATTGTTTCGCTTCAGTAGCAATGGAAATTGGTAGTGTAATTGTCTCGCTTCAGTAGCAATGGAAATTGGTAGTGTAATTGTCTCGCTTCAGTAGCAATGGAAATTGGTAGTGTAATTGTCTCGCTTCAGTAGCAATGGAAATTGGTAGTGTAATTGTCTCGCTTCAGTAGCAATGGAAATTGGTAGTGTAATTGTCTCGCTTCAGTAGCAATGGAAATTGGTAGTGTAATTGTCTCGCTTCAAAAGTCCTTCAGTGTAGCCCGCAAGATCTGTTGGATATCACTGCATCTTAAAATGTCAAGTCTCAGCTGGAGCTGAAAAGGCAAGCGATACATAATTCAGAAATGTCATTACCCAAAGGTGGGTAATGGAGACAATTAAAACCTAGATATTTCATTAATGGAAGGAAAGAGTTCTGATGAAGCATTTGCAAAACTGGAGCAAAAAGATCAAAGACAATGATGGTTGAAGGTTTATCCGGGATTCATTTGCATGTGAAATACACTTTAAGAATTGTACATTGCAACCAAAATTTAATCAACAATAGGTAAATTGTCATTTAAGAAAAAAGCCAATTCATCCATTGTAATATAACCAAAAAGGATAAAATTGGTATTTACTCAATTTTTTGCCAATTGTTTATTCTATCATTCATGTAAACTTCACTGATGGAATTGTCTGCCACTGAATTAAAAGATTAAGATTTACTCATCAATATCCTGCCTGGAGATCGTTGGCTAAGCAGCACTGATATAATATCCAAATTGTACAGATTGTAAATTAATCTTCAGTAAACACAAGAATATTATATAACAAGTATGCTTGTTTTAAATGTAGACAAGGAACATTTGGTCCACCACATTACAATAATGTGACGTTGTTACGAAGGATAGTTAATCAATGAATTTCACTAATTTAATAGGCAAATTCCATTGTTTACAGATGTTCAAAGGACCAGAGCACAATATTGAATATATTTTCACTGCCCCTTCATCAGCAGTGTGTGGAGTCATGCTCGATATAAGTGGGAAAAAAGAATATCTAATTACAGGTATAGTGCTTGATTTTTAATTTTGAAAGTTCCATCCGGATTTATCAGACAAGTTCTTGCCTTTACGAATCTCAAAAGGTTCCAAAAAATGAAGCTGCGAGGTCAATCTTTCTGTTGAGCCCAATGAAAGTTTTCAGGTTTAGTTAAAAGGAAGAGGGTGGGATGGGGATCAGAGTGAAGAGAATTCAATAGTAAATTACCCTGTTGTTATCTCTGGTTGGCAGATTTTGCACTGCATTAAAAGCAGTCTGGACATTGCCTACTAGATAGTAGATGGCAAGGAAAAAATGTAAACATTTCAGTGAGGTATCTTAAAAATAAGGCATACATGTAATTTGCCATGTACCAGCCCAAACCTATTCTCTACGACTTTCACTATTTTGCAAGGAATTGCAAATGGGGCTGAAAACTATGAATTCTTGACTGGTCACAGAAGCAGCTGAACATAGTCGGGACTCTGATGTTGCTCTGAGAAGTTCTTCCTGGGACTGTAAAGATCGATCTTCATCAATCACCTTCAATTTTGCCACAGAAGGCTCCATCCAGTGGAGCCATAGACCGTTTTAAATTTACACATGCAGCACAGTAACAGACCCTTTCAGCCCATGAGTAAGATGGGAGGAAACTGGGGCGCCTGGAGGAAACCCATTCAGGCACAGGGAGGACGTACAAACTCCTTACAGACAGCATGGGATTCTCCCTGGTGTGGCTCCATTGAAGGTGATTGACGGTTGTCACATCTTGCAGAAATACGGCTACAAAAAAATGAACAGAAATTGTTTTGAGCTTGAGGCCAAGCAATCTTGAATAACCTTTCCTCCTTTGAACAGTGCCATTGTTGATTCATCAGCCATATCAGGTTTAAACAGGGGGACACCTGCTTGCTGATGTCATTGTCAATAGACATCTGGAGACTGGGATAGGATCCATCTGAAGGCCAAAATTGAATCCATTTTTTAAAGATTTGCTAACAAATAATGGCAAACTCTTCTTCTGCATAAGCAGATCCCTTCCCTACTAAAACTTTAAATTGGCCCTGATTCCAAAATGAGCCTGTTGCTTTCCTGCTACTGGCAGGGCTGAAGAAAAATGATTTAGATTATTTCCAGCTCTGTTAGGGTTGAATGCATGTCTATAAATTAGCATTCACACTTGAAACAGCTGTAGGGGAATGATAGGCAATTCCAGAGTGCTGGATTGAGACCATTTTGGTGGGCAAAGTTTCATCTGGACTTGGGAACCTATTTAATGTAATGCAAACTTCCTTCCCCTCCATGGACTCTCCCACTGTCGAGGAAAGGCAGCCAACACACTGAAGGACCTGTCTCACTCCAGTCTCGCGCTTCTTTCCTCCTCCCATTGGGAAGTTGGCGTAAGAGTGTGGAAAGGGCACACCAACAGGCTTGGTGTTCCCTGAAGCTATCAGGCTCCTGAATGAACTCCATGCTGCCCTTGCTTAGTGCTAATTTATCTTTCTTTTCATTGCCATCCTATACACTGTAATGGTGCTTTTTACATACCTGTATGAATGTTAGATTCTTCTGTGATAAGAACCTTTCTCATTGTCCTGGGAATTTCCTGACAAATATGTACACAAGGGGTCTGAAAATGTTTCGACCACAGCACTGAGATCTTCACCTTCTGAAGGGCAGTTAATTAATAAATGCTGGCCTGCCAACATGTGGAGATCCTCAAGAATGAGAGAAAGGAATATAGTGCAGTACACAAGTGTGGGGGAAAACTCAGCAGGTCATGCAGCAGGATCACTATTCCTCATTTTCCTTTCCTCCATATCTCTCTGGCTTTGTCTATGTATGTCTCTCTCCCTTTTAGCTCTGCATTCACAAAGTTACCCCTCCTCTGATCAATTCTCAGCTTTTCTCTTACCAATGGCTACTGAGAGTTTCTTGGTTGTTGGCCTATGCCCTCTCCCTGCCTCTTTCTTCCCTCCCTTCCCTGTCTTCATCATTCCTTGATGAAACAGTTCAGGCCCAAAATGTCAGTGATATATCTTTGCCTCCTATGGACACTGCAGGACCTGCTGAGATTTTCCAGCACTTTTGGGGATCGTGACCCAGAGTATTTGGAAACTACCATTTGTCAAGGCTTCCAT
The DNA here is from genome assembly GCF_036971445.1 of Narcine bancroftii. NCBI lineage: Eukaryota > Metazoa > Chordata > Chondrichthyes > Torpediniformes > Narcinidae > Narcine > Narcine bancroftii. Next base: position 357,900,199 of record NC_091471.1, on the reverse strand, counting down.
GTTTTGATGTGCACAAGATGTATTTATGCCCGTTTGACACAATAACATCCTTGCATTCTTGAATTGAAATCGCATTCAGGGAACAAAAAATATCTACTGATTGTCAAAAATAACTTTTTCATATGCTCACAGGCAAACTGGACAAGGATGGGAATATGTCAATCACTCTCTGTGATTTTATTTTGAAATGGGACATGCTAACTCTCACACAGAAGAAAAGCTTGAACCAGAGATACCAAATGGAGTGTGGATGTAAGGTAAGGAGAAACAAATGACCATGAAAATACTCTGGAATGAGTAAGCTGTCTGGGTGACAATTGAATCATAATGCACAAGGTCGGCCAGTCTGTGTTTCCTCAGAAGGACTGGTTCCTACTTCCTTGCTTGTATTCAACTCGCACACAGCTTAATGTATAAATTTGCAAGTGGCTGCCATTCACTGATCACACAGCAATCCAGAATGCTTCACGAGGCAGTCAGGGTAGAGTTAGACACAGCCCCAGAAACTCTGGTTCAATCCTGGCCCTTGGATATTGTCTGTGTGGGTTTGCTTGTTCTTCCTGTTGTTGCACAGGTTTCTGTTGGGGACTGCAGTTTTCTCCTCCATCCCAAAGACATGTTGGTAAGTTCATTGAGAATTCCCTGATGTAGGTGGATGGCAGGAGAATGGGGAAGAGTTAATGGGCGTGAGGGAATAGCTTTAGGGAAATAGGTTTGATGGCAATATTGTAAGAACTGGTGTAGATCCATTGGATTGAATGGCCTCCTTCCACGTTGTAACCTCTGAGTGTCCTCCAATTACCATCAGACCTTTAAAATAAACCCAAAATAAGAATTAATGATGTTGTATATTCAAGATTTCTTCGCAATAGTACAATACATGTACTATTGCATGAAATTGCCATCTGCCTGCCATAAGACAGACAAAGAGTCACCATTAATGACACCCAGTGCCCCTTGGAGTAAGGGAGAAAGAGAACAGAGTCCCCTCAGAGTCACTAAGTGTCCGTGGATTTGCCTTCAGTCCTCCTGCAGCATCTGTAGCCCCACAGACTCCTGGTTGATCCATCGGCAACCCAAGCTCCACATCCAAACCTCCAACACCCAGGGGTGCAGAGCTCACGATGGGGCCCCTCGGGCACCTACCTGTCACCGTTTTTGGTGAGCTTTGGCACCTTAAAATAAATTAGCGCTGCACCCCTGCCGACGCCATTAGGAAGCCTTCAGCACCCAAGGTCCTTTGGGGGCCCTTCCTGTCCTCACCACCCTCTTGAATCCTAGCTCCGATACCTGGTTCCCATGGGCTGGTTTCCAGCAGTCCGCCACCTGCCTGGCTGGAAGTAACTCGCAGCCTGTGTAGGTCCCTCAGCCACTGAACCTTTCACTGGTCCGACGCCCGATGAGGAAAGTGAGTACTCTTTCAAATCTGTCCCACTATTTGATATAATCATGGTTGGTCATTGCTGGCCCCTATTCCCCTTCTGCACCAGTTCCCCATGACCATCATTTCCTCAGTCGTGAAGTTCCACTCATTATTTCTTCACATCAGATGGTACATTAAAAGAAAATGCTTAAATGGATAAATGTTTGCAGACCACTGGATCATTTTAAATTGTTCAACTTCCACCACTAACCTTTCTCTCTGATCCTCATTAGATTGTTAGGTGTCCATTCACTCCGTGTTACATCAGCTCTCGAAGTGAGTGCCTGTGGACAGATTGGGTAACTGAGAAAAACGTTCACGGACGTCAGGCCAAGTACTATACTTGCATTAAGAGGAGTGACGATTCCTGTGCATGGTACCGTGGGGTTACGCAACCCAAGAAAGAATTTATGGATGCAGAAGACCCATAACTTTATTCCATCAAATTCTCCTATCAGGCAAAAATACACACAAAAAAGTGTTGTCTATAATCTGAAAAATATAACCCAAATTTCTCTGTCCAGTATAGCAGATCTGTTTGCTTACTGTCTGGTGATACCTGTACGTAATATGGCATATACCTAGTATTTCACATTTGGCGTCAGCTGTATAGTAACGCATTTCTCTGGCTAAAAATAGAAATGCGCCTTTGTTTGTTATAGAAATCTGCAAATATTTGGTACAAGTCTGAGTGTGTTTAAAGTGAGGATTGACTCCTCTGTTTTGTAAGTATTTTTATCCCCTTGAAGACTTGGAATAAAACACTTGCATTCATGTCCAAAATTGATAATTTCCCCTTATTTCATTTTAGGAAATGCTGTTGTTTTTACAGATTCTTGACTATTCTTGATATAATTTAACAAATTTGTCACAATAACTTAACAGTCCTACAGATTTAGACTTTGCATGATGAAAATGTATGTTGCAAGCTGAAAAATGATAATCCACGCTGAGATTCTTGATATTTATTCTTTTTGCAAATCAATAACTATGATACTTCAATTATAATTGTCACGATAATATTTAGTTTTAAAAAAAATTAACCCAATATGAGCCGTGATATTGATTATCATTTAGGCCATAACTATTTTGATCAACGATAATCTTTAAATGTTTAATTAAATGCTTCTGTTCAAGTTGTTTGTTTTGGGCATATTAACTCCTACCATTTACACTTGGCAATATTCCAGATTCAAGTTCAGCACTGCCTGATGCAGAGGGAAGTTTCCCATCTCTCTCACCTGCTATCCCTTAGCTCTCTTAACATTGTAAGTTATCCCAAGATGCTTCACAGAAACGTAGATTCAAAATTTGACATGTGGCCAAGAAAGGAGAGATTTGGACAAGTGGCTAAAATCATCATTTTCAGAAGTGTGTTAAAGGGGGGCAGAGAGAGCTAAATGGGCGGAGAGGTTTATCAAGTGAATTCCACTGCTCAGAGTCTCTGAAGAACAATCCTCGATGAACCAATTAGACTTGTTTCCCACTCCAATTAGTTCTGGAACTCGGTGATTGCTAAAAACTGTAACACAATTGAACAAAATAGGATGCTTGCAAAGAGAAAGGACTTTTATCCATCTGATGTTCCACCTTCAGTTGCAGAAGTCCTGGGTGCAATAGTCTGAAGCATTGAGTTATGAGAGGCGCTTCATGCTTTGTAGGCTCCTCTGGTGGTCTGTGTGGAGGAGTAATCTAATTGGCTTCCTCAAATTCTCATGAAGGAATATCCCTTAAGTTCCACTTTGGGAGAATAAAAAGAATTTACAGGCCACATTAAGAGACTTTCCACTGCCAGTAATGGAGAATGATCCTGAAGCTATAATCTGATCATACTGCATTGCAGAAGGTAATGAAAGTGTGTAATTCTTTTTCAAAAGGCTGTGGCTGTTTGGTCAATTGAGTTTTGTTTTAAATGAGCAAGGATGAGAGACAGGAAGCAACGTTCAAGCTGTGGTATTGGCATCCAGATCTGTAGATACGGTGTGTCAAATTAGCTGAAGCAACCTAATTTGTGCCTGGCTCTTTTTTTTAATCTCCTCTCTTTCCAAATGATATGTTAGTGCACCATAGGCTAATTTCTGAATTTTTAAAAATCCATGAGCTAGACATTCTGTGACTTTGCACACCAGCAAGTATTTTATACAATGCTCAACAAAGTATTCAAGTTTATTTGTTGAAACTGCCAAGACTCTTAATTTTTTTTAATGTGACCATACTAAAGAACAAAATTCCAAACCACTTTGTACCTTTTTTTTAACTATCAGAACAATGGTAACATTCAAGGCAATGGAGAGTGTTCCGCCCTTGATGTATAAATAAATACAAAGTTAGATCTTGTGGATAAAGTGTAAAGGCAATGCAGTTGTAGGAAGTCTGAAATAAAAATAAATAATGGTGGAAGATGAGAGGGCAGTGCAGGGAGGAACAAAGGGTTTAGATTTCAGGGCTATGGCTTGCATCACAACCACCTGGAATCAAAATCCAATCCTTTCCCCAGATTATTTCTCATCTGCCAGGCGGTCCCACCATTTTGTTTGTTCTAAACATGAAGTAACATTATTTTGAAAGGTTGCAAATTTGAAGAAATGCCTTTTGCTTTTCCAGCTTATTTCCTTTTTAAACTGCAGTATTTAATCCATTCTCTGCACAAAGAGTATATCTGTCCTGCCCAAGACCATCCCCCATCGATCGCCAGGTAATGCACACCAGTAAACGTCCCACTGTGTTGGAAATTAGGCATTGAAAATTCTGCTCCAAGGGATATAATACAACTTCTCATTATCAAAATTTTCAACACCTATTATGTTTGGATGCAAATAAATTAAAGCTTTATATGGAAAAAAATCTGATTTTGAACATTAACATATTCCTCGTTCATCACAAAACAGCTGCCTTGTAAATACCTCATGCATATTTCTTTCATAATTAACAAGTTCTTTAAGTATCACCAATAATAAAGATGAGCTTTATTAACAAAATGGATAGAATGTCACATACCAAAAGTTATTTTTCTACATTCTTGAAGTATCTTTGTACTTGATGCCCGAGATCGAAGATTTGATCTTTATTTCTTCTGTAATTCTTCAAAGTTTTATTAATAGAATGTTTAACTTATAATTCTTTTAAAGCTAAGCCTTTTAAGTGTTCAAAATATTGCTGCCATAATTTAAGGCTTTAATATTTTGCAATGATTGTTAGGAAAATCCAAGACTTGCAATTTGATCTGTGAGCATATAAAAGGATGATGAGAAACATTTGGTGCATGTGTTACTCTGTATAATTCATGTAGTGAATTCCATGTGGACTGAATTCATGGAATAAAAACTGTATTATCAAATAAAGATTTATTACTATATATATAACTGAAATGTTTCTGTGTTAAATATCTAGGGCTTAGAAATTCATTTTGGACAATGGTGCAATAAGGGCCTTGTCAAATCAGTAGGAGTTGATTGCAATAAAAGTGAATATTGATTCTGCAAGAGTTGTAGCCAACTCTTTCCAACCGATGATGTGTTCTAACATGCAAGATTAGTGTTCAGATTTATTGTCTAGAGGATATACATGATATCGCTTCTAACTGTGAGATTCTTTTTCCTGTGGGTGAGGCAGAATTGCCACTAATGTAAACAAATAAAGAAATGTATATACACTGCAATACAGAGAAGGGGAGATATAAAAGCAAGAATCCTTAAATAAGTCTCTGATTGAGTTTGTTGTTGAGTCAGATGGTGGAGGGGGAGCAGCTGTTCCTGAACCTGATGGTGCGAGTCTTGTGGCACCTCTACCTCTTTTCCAATGGTAGCAGCGAGAACAGAGCATGTGCTGGGCGGTGTGGATCCTTGATGATGGCAGCTACTCTCCTTGCTCATGGATTTTTCTGTCAGATCTTGGAGTATTTATGTGCAGGAATCACAATTACCACAGAGGAGTTAATAATTTTCTTTTAAAATTACCTCAACAGGATTGAAATCAATTATATTTTTAGTGACATTGCCAGCAAACCAGAAATGGGTCATTTTGAATTTCTAGCTGCTGTCCTCCATCTTTTGGCACTGTTTTGACATTTAGTGTGTCATGCAAAGCTATGGGTTGACATTTGGAAATGTTTTTGAAATAGCCCATTGTTTATATGAAAAGAAATGTCAATTTAAATGAAAGAAGTTTTGTCTGTCAGCATATTTTATTGGAATGTCACAGAAATTAGGGAAAAAATCCACTCATCTCTTATGCTGGCAACCATCCTCATAATTGTTGGAATTTGGTATCAGTGCCAAATAGTTCACCAGACTCAAATTAAATTTCAATATCCATGAAGCAGTGAAAATTTTGAGAGGATCTATTTTTAAAAACTCTTGTTCCTGAATTTACATATTAATAGGGTGCATTGAAAATGGTTTATGTACTAACTCGACAGGAGACAATTCACAAAAACAATGTCCTTAAAATATGAATCATGATGGCTTTCAAGTGAGAAGAGCTTTATTCTTCATCCATCTTACTGCAGCCTCCGTTCACATCATGGTCTTGATGCCCAGAACGTTGACCTTTCTTTTCCTCAGTGGATGGTGCTCGACCGCTGAGTTCCTCCAGCAGTGTGTGCTTGGCTTCAGATTCCAGCATCTGCAGTCTCCTGTGTGCCTCCAATAATCCACGATAGTGCTGTTTACTGGCATTAAAAACAGAAGCAGAGCTAGACTATTTGCACATAATTGAAGCCAATGTCTGCTCTGTCGTTCAATAATATTGTGGCTGATCTATTACCTCAGTACTACATTCCTGCACTAACCCACTTCAGTCATTCCTTTACTCTCCAAAAACCTATTGATCTGTATTGTGAACTCCAAAGATTCCCTACCTCCTGGCTTAATAAATTTCTCCTTGTCCCTGTTCTAAATAGCCGTTTCTCTATTTTGAGATGTAATCTTTGGTTTTCGACAGCCCAGTCAACCTTGTTAAAATGAGTAAAACCTGAAAGTCTGCAGATGCTGTCGTTGAAATAAAAACACAATGCTGGAGAAACTCAGCAGGTCAATGTTGGAACCTTAGTATTTTTACCTATTCATTTTTCATGATTTTTTGATTGCCTCAAGCGACTGGCAAAAAAAAAACATGAAAAATGAATAGGTAAAAATATTAATGTTCCAAAGTTGACCCCACCTGAAATTAGTGAAATTGGATGGGGAATATACCCAAATTTATAACAAAAATATACTATGCTCTCCAGAGTAAAAAGGAAAAACCAGGGTTGCAGAGGTCAAGGGAAAGATGGGAGTCGGTCTTGGGTGTGGTGATTTCAGAAAGAAGCTGGTGAGATTGGTGTAAGGACAGCATGACGTCAATTATAAATGCAAGATGCGGACTGCTTCAGTATCATTTTTTTTTTACACCAATTATATCTTATCCCACAAAAGTTACACCGATCAAAAGCCGAAATTTCAGAGATGGGTTTCAGATGTGGGACTGAGACAGGAACATTTTTACATGCCACGTGGTCGTGCACGAAAGTGAGACCATTTTGGTAAGAAATTGCAGAAAAATTAACCAGGATAACAGGAATGGCCTTCACGGGGGACCCGGAGCAATATATTAGGTAATTTCATGGAAATAAGCAATACATTGACCAAATATAAAATCTCATTTATAAAAAATATCACTGCCGATAGCAAAAATATGTATCACGATCACTTGTCCAACTCCCTTTTAGTCAATAGCACAATGGACTGTGGAAATGAAATGTAAACCTATGGGGGAAAAAATCCTATACAACATAAAGAATAAATATGACACTTTTATCAAGGTCTGGCAGCCATACCTGGACCACATAGGGGCCCAGATACAGTAACAGAAAGGAACAAAAAAAGGGTAAAAAAGTAACTATATATTAAAAAATGTAGTTTCCCCACATGTCCTCTATATATTTAAAATATATGTAAGCTCTGATGGTGAATGGATTTGTATGTATGGAAGGGGAGGAGGGAGGGAGGGACCTTTTTGTTTGTGAGAAAAAAGTTTAATATATTGTATATTTAAAATGTTTACTATGTATATTTTTTGAAAAAAAAATATAAAAAAACATCTTGAGACATGCAAACATGAAAACAACTGGTTTAAAATTGGCGTCCCCTTGCGTTCAGTTCACAACCCATACAACATGTAATCTCGAGCAATTGGAAAACTCACTTATCCAACATCTACCAATCCCCATTGGTGCTGATACTGTGGGGTTTTACTGTATTTGCTCACTCATCGTGAGTACTAGCTGCAGTTTATAGAACGCTTGAAAATGAAAAGTTACCTTTTGCAGCCTGGCCAAATCTAATTTATTTTGCTGAAAGATTACAGCCCATTTTGATCTCCTCATTCTGAAAAGTAAACAAGATATATAACATCTTAACATTAAGAAGAAAATTTTCTTTTCAATATTAAACAACATTTGTTCAATTTGTAGTGTTTCATCTGGGCATTAATTTTTCATTTGCTCCAGTATATGGCGCTGGAAATAGGAATTCCTAAAATGAATGTTGGGTACATTAAAATCTCTGCATGGTTTTTTTTTTCTTTACAGCATAAGTGGACGAATTATTTGCAACTTCAACAGAGTTCCTGCCACTGAGGGGAAAACTGACAGAGTAGCTCAGTAGTGCCCTCCGCTGAACAGTCAGGATACTGCAACTGTTTGAATAACGCATTAAAATATTTGCATTCAATTTTCCAATTTTTCCCTTTTTATTTTCATTCAAGAAAGCTGCAGTTTACACATGCTAACTATCTGGATTTTAATTCTTTATCCAAACCTGTTTGAAGTTATGAAAGATAATTACGCATTGTTCAAGTACTACAACTTCCAACTTTTTTTTCTCGGGGATCATTGAAATGCTTCAAGCCTGTGAGATAAAGATGATATTGTTCCACCTAGTCTGGAGGTACAAGATAGACTGCAGCTTTCGTAGGTTTTCTGGTGCCATTTCATTGGGAGATAGGAAATATTATTTTCCCAGTGGACAGCTTTTAATGTTGGATCAAATCATTTGAGATTTTTTTTACCAGAACTTCCTTGAGACCTCAACAAATTATTTACAAGCATTAACAAGAGGAGAGTTCTTGTAGATTTTTTTGGGTGCTACATATTCAACATTTTTCAAGGCCACGGTGAGAGGGATTTGTAACAATCCAGCCACACACGCTTCTGCCGAGAATACTCTGTCTATAGAGGTGAAGGTCACTGTGGTCCTGAATGTTCGTAAATCATTTCCACTGGAATTTCAATATTTGCTGCATCACCCAAACAGAATGGTAATCACACATCATCCTCGTCCATCCCATAACTGCCAAAACGGTCAACCAGTTTACCTATCTCGGCTGCACCATTTCATCAGATGCAAGGATCGACAATGAGATAGACAACAGACTCGCCAAGGCAAATAGCGCCTTTGGAAGACTACACAAAAGAGTCTGGAAAAACAACCAACTGAAAAACCTCACAAAGATAAGCGTATACAGAGCCGTTGTCATACCCACACTCCTGTTCGGCTCCGAATCATGGGTCCTCTACCGGCACCACCTACGGCTCCTAGAACGCTTCCACCAGCGTTGTCTCCGCTCCATCCTCAACATCCATTGGAGCGCTCACACCCCTAACGTCGAGGTACTCGAGATGGCAGAGGTCGACAGCATCGAGTCCACGCTGCTGAAGATCCAGCTGCGCTGGATGGGTCACGTCTCCAGAATGGAGGACCATCGCCTTCCCAAGATCGTATTATATGGCGAGCTCTCCACTGGCCACCGTGACAGAGGTGCACCAAAGAAAAGGTACAAGGACTGCCTAAAGAAATCTCTTGGTGCCTGCCACATTGACCACCGCCAGTGGGCTGATAACGCCTCAAACCGTGCATCTTGGCACCTCACAGTTTGGCGGGCAGCAGCCTCCTTTGAAGAAGACCGCAGAGCCCACCTCACTGACAAAAGGCAAAGGAGGAAAAACCCAACACCCAACCCCAACCAACCAATTTTCCCTTGCAACCGCTGCAATCGTGTCTGCCTGTCCCGCATCGGACTGGTCAGCCACAAACGAGCCTGCAGCTGACGTGGACTTTTTACCCCCTCCATAAATCTTCGTCCGCGAAGCCAAGCCAAAGAAAGATTCTGCAGTGGATCAGGAAGCCAGCTCCTCACCATCCTCAATAACAATTGGGAAAGAACAGATGATCCCAATGGCCTCCAACATCATTAACGCTCATGAGAAACTTGCATTCCTGGTGTAACGCATTATACTTGTTGCCATTGTTATTGCACAACTGAACAAGACTGTGCAGAAGTTATTGTAGGAGTAGCAAAGGTTAACTGGAAGGACACATGCATGGCCATCCAATATTTGAAAACAGGGAAGACATTTTTAAAGTGCTGTCACGTTTTAACTACTAGCCAATTTGCAGATGTGTGAAAGGGTACGTTCAGCACCCAGATTATGTGATTCTGTAAATAACATCTCACTTTTTTTTCATCTCATTGTCACTCTCCTCTGGAAGAATGTGACTGAACATTTAATCTCTTGGACTCAAACGATTGCAACTCCAAATCAGAATATGTTTCCAATAAGCCTCATCCCTCATTTAGCACTGACCTCAACAGTGGGGGCTTCGCTGACAACTCATTATTGTCAGTTGATCTAAATCAAATATAGCACTGTAGCAGGGAAAAGAAAACACAACAGAACGTGGTGCCAAACTACACAAGTATAACTGCAATGGGGATTAGCTACTTTATCTGGTGGCATTTAGTCGATTTTGCCTTACTTTAACCTCAGTATAGGGTGTTTGTAATGACAAGCCGCTGTTCTGCGCAAAGCTCCAACAGGAGGCGCCCATTGTTGTTGCACTTGCCGACGCCATGCTTGCCCAGGATTCCTGGCCAGGTTTCTGAGTCTTTGCCGACACGAGCGTTGAAGTCGCCCAGGATGGCAACCTTGTCGGCTGTAGGGGTGCGTTGGATGAGGTTGCGCAGGTCGGTGTAGAACTTGTCCTTTTCTGCTGGTTCCGCCTGGAGGGTTGGAGCATAGACACAGATGAGGGTGATGTGACGCTTGTTCTGAAGGGGGAGTCGCATGGACATGATTCGGTCCGAGAGGCCTGTCGGAAGGTTTTCGAGTTTGGAGGCAATGAAGCTCTTGACCATGAAGCCTACACCAGATAGGCGTCGTTCATCCGAAGGCTTGCCAGACCAGTAGAGTGTGTAGCCCGCGCCGCGTTCTTGGAGGCTGCCTACATCTGCCAGGCGGACTTCACTGAGAACGGCTATGTCGATGTCAAGTCTGAGAAGTTCATGTGCAATGAGGGCAGACCGACGTTCAGGTCGGTGGCTGTCAGCCTTGTCTAGCATGGTTCTGATGTTCCAGCATGCTAGCTTGAGTTTGTGAGCATCTTTTGAGGGAGAAGGCGTGGAGGGAGAGGACGTGGAGGGGAAGGACGTGGAGGGGAAGGACGTGGAGGGGGAGGACGTGGAGGGGGAGGACGTGGAGGGGGAGGACGTGGAGGGGGAGGACGTGGAGGGGGAGGACGTGGACCTGTCCTCGGGCCTGCGCAAAGGAGCTTTTAGGTGGAGTGCAGTGCGCGCAGTACTGGCCCCACCCTTTACACCCATGGTTCGTGTGCTGTGGCCAAGCAAGCTGGGACGTGGCAGCGAGGTCCATGGGTCGTAGGTTTTATATCGGAGTGGCCTTCTCCTATGCAGGTTTCTTACCCGGGCTGGAGGGGCCTGCCTCCCCTCCTAGGTCGGTCCATACTGCCCGGACCGGGGCCGAGGCCGCCGCAGCTCACCCTGTGCCTGGACTGGGGCCGCCGCCTCCCACTCTCTGCCCGGATCGGGGCCTCCCCCTGCCCCACTCGACCGAGGCCGGGGCCGCCGTCTCCCCCTTGCTCCTGCCCGGATCGAGGCCGCCGCCGTCTACCCTTCGCCCGGACCGGGGCCGGGGCCGCTGCTGCTCTCCCTGTGCCTGGACTGGGGCCGCTGCCTCCCACTCCCTGTCCGGACCGGGGCCTCCGCCTGCCTCACTCGACCGAGGCCGGGGCCGCCGTCTCCCCCTTGCTCCTGCCCGTATCGGGGCCACCGCCGTCTACCCTTTGCCCGGACCGGGGCCGGGGCGCTGCTGCTCTCCCTGTGCCCGGACTGGGGCCGCCGTCTCCCCCTTGCTCCTGCCCGTATCGGGGCCGCCGCCGTCTACCCTTTGCCCGGACCGGGGCAGAGGGACAGCCTTAAGACCACCTGGATGCATCCCCGATCCAAACACTGGCACCTCCTGGACTACATCCTGGTGCGAGAAAGTGACAAACGAGATGTGCTCCACACCAGGGTCATGCCTAGCGCAGAATCCCACACTGACCACCGGCTGGTTCGCTGCAAGCTCAACCTTCACTTCAAACCAAAGCCCAGGAACAATAAAGCCCCCAGAAAGAGGTTCAATGTTGGAAACCTGCAGTCAGACGAAGCGAGAGGAAACTTCCAGGCAAACCTCAAAGCAAAGCTCGACGATGCAACCCGCCTCACGGACCCGTCCCCTGAAACCCTCTGGGATCAGTTGAAGACTACCATACTGCAATCCACTGAAGAGGTACTGGGCTTCTCCTCCAGGAAAAACAAGGACTGGTTTGACGAAAACAGCCAGGAAATCCAGGAACTGCTGGCAAAGAAGCGAGCTGCCCACCAGGCTCACCTTACAAAGCCGTCCTGTCCAGAGAAGAAACAAGCCTTCCGTCGCGCATGCAGCCATCTTCAGCGCAAACTCTGGGAGATCCAAAATGAGTGGTGGACTAGCCTCGCCAAACGAACCCAGCTCAGCGCGGACATTGGCGACTTCAGGGGTTTCTACGAGGCTCTAAAGGCTGTGTACGGCCCCTCACCCCAAGTCCAAAGCCCGCTGCGCAGCTCAGACGGCAAAGTCCTCCTCAGCGACAAGATCTCCATCCTCAACCGATGGTCAGAACACTTCCAATCTCTTTTCAGTGCCAACCGCTCAGTCCAAGATTCCGCCCTGCTCCAGCTCCCTCAACAGCCCCTAAGGCTAGAGCTGGATGAGGTTCCCACCCTGGATGAGACATATAAGGCAATCGAACAACTGAAAAGTGGCAAAGCAGCAGGTATGGATGGAATCCCCCCAGAAGTCTGGAAGGCTGGCGGCAAAACTCTGCATGCCAAACTGCATGAGTTTTTCAAGCTTTGTTGGGACCAAGGTAAACTGCCTCAGGATCTTCGTGATGCCATCATCATCACCCTGTACAAAAACAAAGGCGAGAAATCAGACTGCTCAAACTACAGGGGAATCACGTTGCTCTCCATTGCAGGCAAAATCTTCGCTAGGATTCTACTAAATAGAATAATACCTAGTGTCGCCGAGAATATTCTCCCAGAATCACAGTGCGGCTTTCGCGCAAACAGAGGAACTACTGACATGGTCTTTGCCCTCAGACAGCTCCAAGAAAAATGCAGAGAACAAAACAAAGGACTCTACGTCACCTTTGTTGACCTCACCAAAGCCTTCGACACCGTGAGCAGGAAAGGGCTTTGGCAAATACTAGAGCGCATCGGATGTCCCCCAAAGTTCCTCAACATGATTATCCAACTGCACGAAAACCAACAAGGTCGGGTCAGATACAGCAATGAGCTCTCTGAACCCTTCTCCATTAACAATGGCGTGAAGCAAGGCTGTGTTCTGGCACCAACCCTCTTTTCAATCTTCTTCAGCATGATGCTGAACCAAGCCATGAAAGACCCCAACAATGAAGACGCTGTTTACATCCGGTACCGCACGGATGGCAGTCTCTTCAATCTGAGGCGCCTGCAAGCTCACACCAAGACACAAGAGAAACTTGTCCGTGAACTACTCTTTGCAGACGATGCCGCTTTAGTTGCCCATTCAGAGCCAGCTCTTCAGCGCTTGACGTCCTGCTTTGCGGAAACTGCCAAAATGTTTGGCCTGGAAGTCAGCCTGAAGAAAACTGAGGTCCTCCATCAGCCAGCTCCCCACCATGACTACCAGCCCCCCCACATCTCCATCGGGCACACAAAACTCAAAACGGTCAACCAGTTTACCTATCTCGGCTGCACCATTTCATCAGATGCAAGGATCGACAATGAGATAGACAACAGACTCGCCAAGGCAAATAGCGCCTTTGGAAGACTACACAAAAGAGTCTGGAAAAACAACCAACTGAAAAACCTCACAAAGATAAGCGTATACAGAGCCGTTGTCATACCCACACTCCTGTTCGGCTCCGAATCATGGGTCCTCTACCGGCACCACCTACGGCTCCTAGAACGCTTCCACCAGCGTTGTCTCCGCTCCATCCTCAACATCCATTGGAGCGCTTACATCCCTAACGTCGAAGTACTCGAGATGGCAGAGGTCGACAGCATCGAGTCCACGCTGCTGAAGATCCAGCTGCGCTGGATGGGTCACGTCTCCAGAATGGAGGACCATCGCCTTCCCAAGATCGTGTTATATGGCGAGCTCTCCACTGGCCACCGTGACAGAGGTGCACCAAAGAAAAGGTACAAGGACTGCCTAAAGCAATCTCTTGTTGCCTGCCACATTGACCACCGCCAGTGGGCTGATATCGCCTCAAACCGTGCATCTTGGCGCCTCACAGTTTGGCGGGCAGCAACCTCCCCTACCTCACTGACAAAAGGCAAAGGAGGAAAAACCCAACACCCAACCCCAACCAACCAATTTTCCCCTGCAACCGCTGCAATCGTGTCTGCCTGTCCCGCATCGGACTTGTCAGCCACAAACGAGCCTGCAGCTGACGTGGACTTTTTACCCCCTCCATAAATCTTCGTCCGCGAAGCCAAGCCAAAGAAAGAACCTCAGTATAGTAGTTACACTTTAACTTATTGAAGGGCACGGAGACACAAGGCTTTACCCACCGCTCAATGTGAATTGGGATCAGTTAATTCGAAACAACTTGTGACAAAAGATAATATTGTGCCTTGAAATGTTACAATTTGTAAATCTTGATTTTTTAAAAAAATTCACACAAACATTCTGCTACTATAATATCTATTATAATATGAAAAAATAGCGGCACTGCCAGACCTGCTGTATTAGCAGTACTGCCACTGGTGAGGACCCAGAAGACCGGAGACACAGCCCTGCTCCAAAGGGTTCAACTGGCCAGTCCTAATGCCTATGGCTCCGTCCAGGCTTTAAATGACCTGTTAAAGGAGCCAACAGTGTTATAAATAAAATCCTACAACCACGAGGTTTGTGCCCACGATGGCGGCTCCTGTTCTTGGCAGAGGCCTCGATGGGTTGCAGACTCTGGGGTAGCAGGGGACTGGCGCAGTGTACTAGAAACTTGGGGGGGGGGGGTGACACTCCCTGTCACCATCCCTATGGGATGGTGAGCTCGATGGGTGAGGGAACCACCCTGGCTGTGGGCAAATTATGGTTGGGGGGGATCTCACACGAGCTGCTGGAGACTGGCTCATGGGAACCAGGAGTCAGTGCTGGGATTCGAGAGGGCGCTAAGAAGGGGAGCTGAAGGCTTCCAGATCGTGTTGGAGGTTTGGATCTGGAGCTTGGCTTGCCGATGGTTCGAACAGGAACCTGTGCGGTTGCAAAGGCAGGAGGCGAATCCATAGACACTCAGTGACTCTGAAGGGACTCCCTTTTGCTTCTCTTCTATTGTTTCGGCCAGGCACTGGGCTCAGGGCGACTCTTTACGGGAGACAAAAGTTAAAACATGTCATGTATGTTACATTTTAATGCAATATTATGTAACAATAAAAGAAGCATTGAGCCTTTCATCTGCTTTACATCATGTTTAATTGAATCAACCTGGAATTTCTGCATGCTCATGTCCTCCTTCTGATGTCCTCCTCCTCGCTGCACCTCCAAACAAGGGGGCATTGTATCCATCACACACTGGGGATTGGATCCATTGGGTCTCTCGGCTTGGGATTGATCAGTGTCTTCTGCTGTGCAGCAATGAGAGAGTGTGGGGAAGGATCTGGTATTTTCTCTCTCTCTCCTTCCAACCCGTGTAGTAGATTAAGGTGGCGTGTCGACTGGGATAGGAAATGGTTGAAAGTTGACAGGTGTGGAGCCCAGCAGGTGACTGCCTGATGATGCACCTTGGCCTGGGCTCATCAATGAGCCCCAGATCCTCAAATCCTGCCCTCACCTGTGAGTTTGGGGAATATCTCAAATACACTCAGCTTTCTCCCTCTAAGCTCTTAGTTAATAATGAATTAATTCAGTTGCAAAACTTATTGCCATGAATAAAGTACTATCTGATGTTTCATTGCTTCAGGTAAAGTTTAGTAAATAAAATGACATAAAACATTAGAACAGAATTTTTTTTTAAATCAGATTTTATTGTCTAATTTTACATATGGTGTCAAAGTTGCATTGACCCCACCAACACCATTAGAACATTAGACCCTGCTATTTAAAAAAAAACCACTGTCTAACTCAGTGGGCCAAGCACCACAGAAATGGCTACATTTTGGATCAGGACTCTGCATTCCTCAGGGGTTTGCAGAGGATCGGTGTGAAATCAGGAACCTTGGAAACTTCTACAGGGAAAACTTCAACTGGAGATCAGCAACAATCATCAAGGATCCCCAGCACATGTTCTTGCTTCTGCCATCGGTTAAAAAAAAGGTGTAGGTGCCATAAGACTCCTAACACCAGGTTCTGGAACAGTTGCTATCCTGCTTCCATCACACTCTAAAACAACAACAAACTCAATCAGATTTATTTATGGACTCTTACTTTATACGTTATTTACAACTGATTTTTTTTTCCATTTTGTATTTGTTTAGATTTTTCTCTTTGTATCTTTTTCTTGAGTACAGTAGAGTTATGGATAAGTAGATACGCTGCCTGACCTGCAAGAAAAATTAATCTCAGGGTTGTCGGTGATCTCTTGTACGCACGCTGACAATAAATCTCGACCTAATCTAATTATTGTTGCTTTGCTCCAGTCATCTGCCCTCCTGTGTTCACACTTATTATTTTATTTTAGGTGTTGTACCCTTCAAGTCCTCCAACTCACTTTTCTCCTTAAAACTGACCTCAATGATCACCTTTTGAGACACTACATTCCATATAATGATGGCTATCTGCTTGTTAGGGCTCCTTTGTGCCTCTTTTGGGGACCTTGACCGACAGAAGCTTCCCTTCTGAAACATGCTCTTTTGGGAGGAACAGTAAGCTTATTGTGGCACAGATGAAGATAGATCGGCTCGTTGAGTGGTGTCTGCCAGGTCACTCCCTGTTCTCCCCCTCTTCCTTCTTCTTGTCTCCTTTCCACCCCCCCCCCCCCACCTCCATTCACACACCATTCCCCTTGGGTGCCGGTGTGCCCTCACTCCCTTATTACCATCTGCCTGTGGCCCTTTGCTCCTCCCCTGACCCCCCCCCCCCACATTATTTTCTTGGGCACCTACCTACATTTTGCTCAAGTCGGTAATGTTGTTTATGTTTCTTTGCTATATAAAGTACACTGTTTGACCTGCTGAGTTCCTCCAAAATTGTTTTTATTTAAATGATGGTGTCTGCAGACATTAGGTTGTCAATATGCGGGCAGCAGGATAATCATCCCCCTTGTGTTCACATGTTTCCCCTCTCTGGGGTTCTGTGTCACTCTGAACTGCCACTTTGTGCTGGCCCATGTTTTTATTACACTGTGTCTGTTTCTAGTCTCTGTTGGCCTCGTATCTTCTCTGCTAGGTCTCTGTATCATTTATTCAACAGTTTTTACAATTTGTATAGTGTTAGTGTTGGGGTTATTGGTGGTATTTTTTGGTAAGCTCGGGTCAGTGTTAGGGTGTCCCTGTAATTTGTCCCCATGGAGTCTGTTGTGGAGATTGCTGTTGTTGTGGGGCTTCTATATGGATTGTATTTTTAAAGGGTGAGGGTTTGGGTTGTAATATGTGGACAGCGGGATCAACATTCCCCTAGTGTTCACTTGTTTCCCCTCTCTGGGGTTCTGTGTCACTCTGGACTGCCACATTAGGGTTAGGATTAGGTTGTAAGCTTGGGTCTATGATAATTTGAAAAGGGTTGAATCTGGGTAAAGGTGAGGGTTAGGGTGTTAATATGTAGACAGCGGGATCAACATTCCCCTAGTGTTCACTTGTTTCCCCTCTCTGGGGTTCTGTGTCACTCTGGACTACCACATTAGGGTTAGGATTAGGTTGTAAGCTTGGGTCTATGATAATTTGAAAAGGGTTGAATCTGGGTAAAGGTGAGGGTTAGGGTGTTAATATGTGGACAGCGGGATCAACATTCCCCTAGTGTTCACTTGTTTCCCCTCTCTGGGGTTCTGTGTCACTCTGGACTGCCACATTAGGGTTAGGATTAGGTTGTAAGCTTGGGTCTATGATAGAGTATTTGAAAAGGCTTGAATCTGGGTAAGGGTGAGGGTGTTCATATGTGGACAGCAGGACCATCATTCCCCCAGTGTTCACTTGTTTCCCCTCTCTGGGGTTCTGTGTCACTCTGGACTGCCACATTAGGGTTAAGGTGAGGGTTGGGGTCGTTTTACACGAGGCTAAAACCCAGTTACTTCCCGCAACGATGGGGCTCTCGAATAAAGATACCATGCTGTGTAGACATTGGAACTCTGCTCTCTGGAACTGTGGTCAGACACAGCATGCTGGAGGAACTCGGCGGCACGTCCTTGTGGTCGGACCATGTGCAGATTTTCAGGTCTCATTCCACTCAATCGCGGTGCTCCAGTTCCACTGCATGAACGTTAAACTGGTCGCAGAGATACGAACGTGGCAAATAGAGCAGGAATTCTGTCACGAGTGAATCTTCGGAGATTTCAACCCCACGGGGACGTGAGGCTTCACTCGAGTTGCGTCCAAGAGAGTGACCGATTTTTGTGCAAGGATCTCCACTCTGACGGAGCTTCCTCCTGCTTCCACTTCGTGAGGTCTTTGAACCCCGAATTTCACCAATCGACTTCCAAAGAAAAAACACATTTTTACGCGTCAGGGCAAAACAAAGCCTGTTTCTGACCCGCGGGACCTTTGGGTGCGTTCTCCGGACCTCCAACACGCTCCTTCACCGGGCATGTCAGCTGCCAATCCTTGGGGTTGACCGCACGCCTTCCCCGGATGTCCCTTGCAGCTCCGCACCGAGTCCACGTTGGGTGACCCATCTGCAGCGCTCAGCGGCTCCGCGTTTTGTCCTGTTCAGGTCAAGCGCTGACTCTCAGCGAGATCTGAGGATCGATGGGGCGCAGCGGGTCGCCTTGAGGGACAGGAACGCGCAGCCGCAGCGAGGGACTGTCGTGGAACGCCGAGGGTTGCAAATGGATACACTCCGCCAGCGCGAGGCTGCCCTCCGCCGCCGTTGATTGGTCCGCGCTTGGCATGTGGGCGGAGGTCGGTGGCCTGCGCGGCTTCGGATTGGTCGATTGAGTTGTCGCGAGGAGGAAGGGGAAGAATTCGCCCTGCGAAGAAGCGGCTACAAAGTATCCGTGGCGCCAGCGAAGGAAATCAGGTCAGAATTGGCGCAGTGTGATCGCGAATGAAAGGGCTGGGAGCCGCTTGGATTTTTGTTGTTCGTGTGACTGGCCGAGTGGACCGTGACTTTCCCTCTTGACTGGTCGTCAAATGCCCTGTTCCGAGGGAGAAGCACGTGCTGAGTTGCTGCATGGCGGTGGGAGCAGGTCCCCCCCCCCCCCGTCCCCCCCCCGTCCCCCCCCCGTCCCCCCCCCGTCCCCCCCCCGTCCCCCCCCCGTCCCCCCCCCGTCCCCCCCCCCCCCTGTCCCCTGCACGATGGCGTGTCGCCGTCGGGAGTGGGGTTAAAGAGCCACTCGGTCACCTGAACGCTGATTTTTGGAACAGTACTTTAAATGGCATCTTGGGAAACTGCGGTAAACGACACAAGTGAATTGCACTTTAGTTTTGCACGGTCATGGTCAGGGCAACTCCAGGTTCGTTGAGATTTCAGTGGGGAATGGAGGGAGTTAATGTTCGAGCTGCTGTTCATACACAGGGGCTGCTAATCTGTCGGGTTCAACAGCAATGGCCCGAAGAGCTGTGTGCCCTTGTCAGTCTCAGTGAGTTTCACACACACAAGTTAATTTAGTGCTCCTCCCCTTCCTGCCTTCTGCAGGGACTGCTCCCTCCATGACTTCCCCCTCGTCCAAACCACCTACCCCCGGTGACTTCAGCAAATGCCACACCTTCTCCCTCACGATCGTTCGGGGCCCCCAAACTGTCCTCCCCCCGTGAAGCAGCCCTTCACTCATCTCGCTCTGGTGCGCCCATTGTTGGAGAGGCTGGCGCAGACTTGGAGATCACTTGAAGCACCTTTATTCTGTTCACTGTAATAGTGGGGATCTCCCATTTCAATTCTCTGCCCCATTCTCATGCTGACATGTCCGTTCTGGGGCTCAGTCACTGCCCAACTGAGTCCACCCGCCAATTATAATCATTTACAGCACAGAACAGGCCAGTTTGGCCCTTCTAGTCCATGTCGGAACAAATCCCCACCCTCCTCGTCCCACTGACCAGCACCTGGTCCATTCCCCTCCAATCCTCTCCCCTCCCTGTAATTATCCAGTCTTTCCTTAAATGTAAATAACGTCCCTGCTTCAACCACCTCCGACGGAAGCTTATTCCACATCCCAACCACCCTTTGCGAGAAGACATTTCCCCTCATGTTCCCCTTATAATTTTCCCCCTGCAGTCTCAAACCATGGCCTCTGGTTTGAATATCCCCCCACTCTTAATTGAAAAAGCCTATCCACGTTGACTCTCTCTGTCCCTTTTAAAATCTTGAACACCTCCATCAAATCCCCCCTCAATCTTCTACGCTCAACCTTTCTCTGTATTCCGACTGGGAACCTTCCAGCCAGACAGCATTAGCATCAACTTGTCCGGTTTCCTTTAGACTTCCGTACCCTCCTGTCTCTCTTGTTCCCTATGTCTTCTTTCCTCTAGCTCTCCTCCTGTTGTCTGTCTCCCTCCCTCTTTCCCTCTCCTTTCTAGCTCTGCATTTACAGAGCTTACCCCCCTCCCTGAATACTTATCCACTTTTTGCCCTGCCTTCCTATCCATGTCCACTGTTGGCCTGTCCTCCTCCCCCTCCCTTTACACTCGGGCGCCTGCCTGCTTTTTGCCCATACCTTGAAGAAGGGTTCAGGCTGGAAACAAAATGTTGGTTATATACAATGCCCTCCATAACGTTACACTCTTTTCCTTTATTTTCCATGTGCTCCTCAGTTTTAAATTTGTAATCAAACAATTCACATGTAATTAAAGTGTGCATTCCAGATTTTATCCAGAGTTATTTGTATACAATTTTGTTTGACCATGTGGAAATTACAGCATTTTTTTATCCATGGTCCTTCATTTCAAAGTACCATAATGTTTAGGATACCTGTGAAGCCTCAGGTGTGTTTAACTGTTTCATTGGTGCAGGTATAAGAGAGCAAGGCTTGCTTCTAATCAAAGAAGCCATGATGAGGCTGAAAAATGAGAATAAAACAATAGGAGACAATGCCCAAACCTTAGGATTACCATTAAGAAGAAAGAGGTTGCCACTGTCATAATTAACCCCCTTCCCCCTCGGCCAATCCTCTATCCCAGTGGAATCTGCTGTAAATGGTAATTATGTTGACTTGTTGCTTTTATCTCCAGATCTCACCTGTGTCATTTTCTTAGTTTGGAATGCACTTGGAAGCATCTGAGCCACACTTTGTAATTACTGTGATTCAAGAGCGATTTTGGTGTATTATTCAATCATAATGCACTAAAATTGACCTTATTGCCCACAAATAATGAATTTCTGGACAAGTTGTTTGCTTTCCTGTTCTGTACTACGGGAATATTAGTGGTAATTGAGTTTGCAAGAAACATCCCATTTATTTCATGCATTAGTTTGCATGTAAGAGTGGACACAAAGAACCTGAAATGATTCTGGAAGAAAGTAAATGTTATAGCAAATTTAAATAAAATTGAGAGAGAGAGAAACAACACAGTAACAGGTCCTTCACCCATGTGACCAGTCAACCTATTATAGAACATGAGAGGAAACCCAAGCAATCACAGGAAGGATTCCAAACTGGTTCACTGGTGCTGTAACAGCTTGGCACTAACCTTGGTGGCCCATCCAAATAAGTTGGATGCTTAAAAGGAGACCAGATAGCAATAGGAATCTTGGGTCAACCTATCCTTGAATCTGGAGTGAATTTTCTTGTTTCGTTTAAAGACTATTTTTCAAGAACAATAGTTAATCAATAACATTTAATCCACTGGAGTAACTGATTCTCCCTGCACAACTAAACTTGCCCGGATTCATCTTAATTTTAAAATCTCTTCAACTCACCAGGGTCTGTCCAAGAATTCAGTTGGCACTTAATCTGTTAAGCTGTTTATTTAATGTGAGCAGTTACTAAAACTGTCCAGAATATTTGGTAAATTTAACATGCCTTTGTAATAAATTGTTATAATTTCATGCGATTACCTCCAGTTGGCTAATGGTTGTGTGTGGGGGGAGGGGGAGAGGTAATGAAATGACATAGAAAGGTGGTCAAAGAAGAACTCAGGTAGCAAGTATTCCAAATAGGAAGATTATCCTTGGTTGAAGATGTTCTGTTGTGCTTCAGTTAGTTGAAAAGGAACCATGGAAAATCATTTTCACTGTAGATATTAGCTCAATTAATGACTGCATTCATTACGACGACTTTGATGATGGTCAACCAAGGAGAAAATACAGCAATGAAGAAAGGACGAAGCGAGTTGAGATTATCCATTTTCATCAAGGTGCGCTCTCTCTCTCTCTCTCTCTTTTGATTGCTGATCAAATTAAGTGCAGTCTCCACCCCCCTACACAACCATCAGAATTAATGGCTCTTCACATAATTTTACAAGGAAGCTGTGATTTTTACAATTTGGAAGGAAGTTTTAGGTTGGGCACAGCATACTTTCTTGTTTGTCTCATGGATATAATTTCACTAAAGAGTGAATGAGGCCTTGGTTGAGGTTCTCATCTTAATGTTGTCACTGTAATACCACAGCATTTCTTCAGTATTGTACTGGATCTTTGTGATCAAGTTGGGGACTGGAAGCCACAACCTTCTGTCTCAGAGGGGATTGCTTCTGACTGACGGTCCATAGCAGTGGGGAAGTAACAGAGTTAATTATGACCTGGAAATATGGCAGAAAGAAGGGCAGTGGTAGGGGCCACTTTCCATTGTAAAATACTGAAGATGTTGAGAGCATCAAAATCTTTATTATGAACGGTGATCTACTGATCAGATGTATAATATTTCTTCTGAAAAAGTTTTCCAAGAGTAAATTAAACAACCAAAGATTACGATTTTTTTTGCTGTCAAGAAGTTATTTTTTTTAACAAATAAATTTAGATATGGTAGCTCAATGGTAGATCGCCTTTGTATCTTGTTCAATTTACACACACTTTAATTGGGGAAAAGTCAATTTTTAAATTGTGTAAAAACATTGCTTTTTGGAAATTGAATCCAAACATTGCTGCATTTTGGAATGCAGTGGAACAACTAAAAAAAAATTAAAAATGCACAATTGGTACGTGGAAGAAAATTGTGTGCAATTCTAAGCATTTCTGTGCATTTTTGAAAAGGTGGCATTGCCATTTGACCTGCTGTCATAAAAATAGAGTAGAAATTGTAATTACTTAAGGCCAAGAACTGACCTGTTTAAATACCCTCTTGTGATTCAAGGACAAGGTTCTGCTTTTAGTAGAAACTTGAACTTGCATGTTTCCTTTTAAATGTTGAGGTATGTTGTTTTTCAATATTATGTCATACCAAGTTTAACAACAAAGTTGTGGGTTGTGCATGCTCTCAGTCAGGGGTATCCATAGTGGTCGAGATCGACCCACGGGGATCAATAGGACTATCCAAGGGGTCATTAAAAGCCAGGGGGTCAAAAGGTGGTCAATAACACTGGGGGTGGGGGGGGATTGAACTTTTGCAGTGGAAGGCAGGTGCAGATAAAATAGAAAATAGTGCCCATGGCAGTGGCAGCCATCCTCTCGCGAGAGCGGGCTTTAGTGGTCGCCGTGTTGTATTTGGCTTCGGTCTTTGAATAAATTGAGAGCAAACGGGAGGATGGACTGAGTGTTGAAGAAAGATGTATGCGTTCTTTGTATCTTCAGTAGCTCACCCCTGTCCAGTGCTAGGATTCCATGCTTGGAGATCGATGAGGAATCAAGTATTCCATGAAGGGGGTGAATGGTCTGAAATGTTTGGGGACCCCTGCTCTAAGTACTCGATTTTATCCATGTGGTTGCGGTTGTATTCTGTGAATTTGAATTTGTCATTTGCCACCCAAAATTTAACCGGCTCCTCAATTTATAAGAATAGAATGCAGCCGATTAAAGGAGCTTTGGTTCAGGAAGTCAAGTGATGGAGAAGCAGATGATCAATTTAAAAGGATCTCAAAAGTACTGTTTGATTTGTCATTTTGATAGGAGATGAATAGAAACTTGAGAAATGGGTTGTTTAAAAGAAAATCATAAAAATGCATGATTTGAAATAATTTTTTAAGTAAATCAGTTGCCTGGCATGTCACGAAGGAGCAGTATTATCTTACTCGACTTAGAAAAGGGGGTAATGCTTTTTTGGAGTTTTGCAACTATTTGGAATGAGGAAATGATAATTGTCTAATATTCATTAAACATGGTTATGGATGTGTAGACAGCGGTAAATTCTGGTTCTAAACATAAGATGGGAGGTAAAAGCTGTGATTGATGACCTTGGCATTGGGAAAAGTGAGACCTCTTGATTATTTAGTGACATTTGGCAGAACTGGAGAGCACAATTTATTGAAAATACGGTAATGGCTTGTTTTAAGAATGCTACCCCCAAAATATATTTCAGTTACGCAGTTAAACCGGAAAGCCTGAAAACACTATGATTGCATTTGAGTGTACATAATTTCTGGAGATAAAAGGTATCTAATGTTTTGGGTCTGAGCTCTTCATCATGGTATGAGCAAAAAGAAGGTGTCTGAATAAAAAGGGGGGGGGGAGGGGTAGGAGGAGGAGTGCAAGCTAACAGGTAAGAGGTTATATGTGGATGGGAGGGTAAGCAAGAAAAAAAGGGGGTAGCTTCTGAATGGAGAGGGAAGGAGGAGGAATGAAGACCAGGATAGGAACAGAGAGATTCTTGGTGGAGGGGTTTAAAAACTGGAGAAGTCTATGTTAATGTCATTTAGTTGGAGAGTGCCCAGTAGATAACCCCTGCAAATTCACAGGTACAAGTCAAGTTGCATTTATTTTTTGTTCTTACCATAAACATTGCAGTGTACAGTAAAAAATGAGATAGCATTTCTCTGAACTGTGGAGCTGGTTATTGACATGGATAAATTACAAGAAACTTTTTTATAAATAACATGCCACTTATAAATATCATATTACTTATGCTATGTACACCTTCCCCCCCAGACCCCCCCCCCCCAGAATTCAGAAACCTCATGGCTTGGGGGAGAAAGCTGTTTCGCAATCTGGTCATGAGGGCCTGAACGCTTTGGTACCTCTTCTAGGATGGCAGGACGGAGAACAGATTGTGGGAGGAATGTGTGGAGTCCTTCACAATGTTTATAACTTTCCACAAATAACGGCTGTTATAAATGTCCATTATGGCAGGGAGAGGGACCCCACTGATCCCCTCAGCAGTCCTTACTACCTGCTGCAGGGGCTTGTGTTCTGAGATGGTACAGTTCCCGAGCCAGGCAGCAATGCATTTACATAGGATGCTTTCAATGCACCCCCTGTTGAATGTTGTGAAGGTGAAAGCTGAATTTTCCTCAACCTCCACAGGAAGAAAGGGCATTGTTGGGCCTTTTTGGCAATGGATCTGGTGTTAGGGGACCAGGAGAGATACCTCACTAGGTGCACACCAAGGAATTTGGTGCTCTTGACTACCTTGACGGTGGAGCTATTGATGGTTAGCTGAGAGTGATCCCCCTCCCCGCCCCCGGGCTCTCCTGAAGTCAACCACCATCTCCTTTGTTTTGTTGATGTTCAGATATAGGTTGTTGTCTCTGCACCAGTGTGTCAGTGATTGCACCTCCTCTCTGTAAGCTGACTCCATCGTTCTTGCTGATGAGCCCTGCCACGGTCGTGTTGTCAGTGAACGATGATGAGTCTCACTGCACAGTCGTGGGTCAGCAGGGTAAACCGCAATGGGCTGAGCATGCACCCCATGTTCAGTTTGATGGGGTCGGACATGCTGTTTCTGATTTGCACTGACTGAGGTCTTCCAGTCAGAAAGTTGAGGGACCAGTTACAGAGGAAGGTGTTTTGGCCTAACGGTCAACTTCCTAATCAGCTTTTGAAATATAATCGTGTTGAATGCTGAGCTGAAGTCTATGAACAGTGTTCAAACATCTTCTTTCTTTCTTTGGCTTGGCTTCGCGGACGAAGATTTATGGAGGGGGTAAAAAGTCCACGTCAGCTGCAGGCTCGTTTGTGGCTGACCAGTCCGATGCGGGACAGGCAGACACGATTGCAGCGGTTGCAAGGGAAAATTGGTTGGTTGGGGTTGGGTGTTGGGTTTTTCCTCCTTTGCCTTTTGTCAGTGAGGTGGGCTCTGCGGTCTTCTTCAAAGGAGGCTGCTGCCCGCCAAACTGTGAGGCGCCAAGATGCACGGTTTGAGGCGTTATCAGCCCACTGGCGGTGGTCAATGTGGCAGGCACCAAGAGATTTCTTTAGGCAGTCCTTGTACCTTTTCTTTGGTGCACCTCTGTCACGGTGGCCAGTGGAGAGCTCGCCATATAATACGATCTTGGGAAGGCGATGGTCCTCCATTCTGGAGACGTGACCCATCCAGCGCAGCTGGATCTTCAGCAGCGTGGACTCGATGCTGTCGACCTCTGCCATCTCGATTACCTCGACGTTAGGGGTGTGAGCGCTCCGATGGAGCGGAGACAACGCTGGTGGAAGCGTTCTAGGAGCCGTAGGTGGTGCCGGTAGAGGACCCATGATTCGGAGCCGAACAGGAGTGTGGGTATGACAACGGCTCTGTATACGCTTATCTTTGTGAGGTTTTTCAGTTGGTTGTTTTTCCAGACTCTTTTGTGTAGTCTTCCAAAGGCGCTATTTGCCTTGGCGAGTCTGTTGTCTATCTCATTGTCGATCCTTGCATCTGATGAAATGGTGCAGCCGAGATAGGTAAACTGGTTGACCGTTTTGAGTTTTGTGTGCCCGATGGAGATGTGGGGGGGCTGGTAGTCATGGTGGGGAGCTGGCTGATGGAGGACCTCAGTTTTCTTCAGGCTGACTTCCAGGCCAAACATTTTGGCAGTTTCCGCAAAGCAGGACGTCAAGCGCTGAAGAGCTGGCTCTGAATGGGCAACTAAAGCGGCATCATCTGCAAAGAGTAGTTCACGGACAAGTTTCAAACATACAAGTTCAAACATACAAGTCTTTATTTTCCAGGTGGGTGAGGGCTAGATGGAGTGAAGTGGCAATGGTATCTTTTGTAGATCAGTTGGGACATTACACAAACTGCAAGGGGTCCAATGGGTGGGGGGGGGGGGGGGGGGGGGAGACATGATGTGCTCCATGTGAGGACATCAGCTAGTTGATCCGCACATCCTCGAAGCACCTTGCCAGTGATGTTATCTGGTCGCGCAGCCTTACTAGGGTTGACCTTGAGCAGCATCCTTCTCACTTCAGCCTTCGTGAGACGCAGTGCAAGTTCGTCTAGAGGAGGTGTGGACTTCCTCACCTCCACGCCATTTTTCGTCTTGAACCGTGCGTAGAATCCTTGGCACAGGCAGCTGGTGTGGCTTTGTGGTTGGTGATAGCAAGAATGTCCACATGCGCCATGTGTTGCCACTCTCCCAAAAGTGACTGAATCCTCCAGGCATGAGCCCTCTTTGTTTCACTTGGAAGGACTGTTTGGAGCCCCAAATGATGGTGTGAGCTCATGTAACATTTCTTGTGGTCACGGGTAGATACTGAGGGGGTGACAAGAAGGAAGGGATGATTAGATGAGGGAGTCCCGGAGGGAGCAGTCCTTGTGGAAGGCAGAGAGGGGAGGAGAAGGGAAGATGTATCTGTCTGGTAATGGAATCAAAATGTTGGGAACAGAAATTGCAGAGGGAAATATGTTGGATGCAGATGGTGATAGCTGAGAACAAGGGGAATCCTGTCCTTGTGTCTCGGGGAGGAGGGGGCCAGGGCAGATGTACAGGAACAAGAGAATATGATTAATGACTGAGTTGGTGGTAGAACAGGGGAAGCCATTTTTAAATTTTTTTCCATAAATATACATAATAAACTCTTCAAAATATATATAATATATATAAAACTTTTTTCTTAAAAAACAAACAAAACAACCTCTTTCCCCCCCCCCCCCCTTCTTAATATAAATGTGCACACCATCAGGACTCATATTTATATTAACCATAAAAATCTATATGGGGAAGTCAGATGTATGTATACTATAGCAATGTCTATTATTGTCCTATTTATTATTGCAGTTATAATTGGGCCCCTATATGATCCAAATATGGCTGCCATATCTTTAACAAATATGCCATATTTGTTCTTTAAATTATATGCAATTTTTTCCATAGGTGTGCAACTATTCATCTCTGCAGTCTATCGTGCTCTATGTAGAGGAGAAGCGGATTTCCAAGTAATTGCAATACATTTCTTAGCCATTGTTAAGGCTATTTTAACAAATGAAATTTGGAATTTAGTTAATTTATTGCATTTTTCAATAAAGTTACCTAAAAGATAAAGCTTTGAGTCATCTATGAAGGCAACCCCTGTTATCCTTGTTAATATTTCAGCAATATCCTGTCCAAAAGGTCTCACCTTCACACACGACCACGTGGGATGTTTCTGTCCAACAACACATCTCTGATATTTCAGATTTTGACCTGTGCAAGTTCTGTGGTATAAGATATAGTTGGTGTAAGAAATTGTATTGAACTAATCTGTATCTTGCATTTATAATGGATGTCATGCTATCCAAACACCAATAAGACCAGCATCTTTCTGGTATTGCAACACCTAGGTCCGACTCCTATCTCTCTCTTGACCTCTAAACCTGGTTTTGCACTATCACACTGGAGACCATAACATTTTTGTTATGAATTTAGGTGTATTTCCCAGCTAGATTGTTCATTCCATTTCACTAATTTTAGGTGGGACCAACATTGGCCCCCATCTTTCTCTCAGGAACAATCTTGGCAGGAGGAAACAAAAGAAAGTCCCATTAGCTACTACTCCATATTTATGTTTTAGTTGTTCAAATGACATAAGAAGTCCCTCCACGTAACAGTCATCAATATATCTTATTCCTTTGACATACCAGAAGTTTAGTATTCTGATGCCCAGATTCAAGGACAACGGTACATTTTTACATGAAGGTGCTCTTAGAGATATCCCTTTATTTTCCCCAATACATTCATTGATTTCTTGCCATATTCTAATCATATGTATTAATTTCGCATCGTCTGTCTTTTTTGTTCTAAACAACATTGCACATCAATGAAGTCCTTCACTGTCCCCTCTCTTATTGAATGCAATCCCATTCGGATCCAAGAGGGGGGAACTATCTTCTTCAAAGAAGAATGAAAGAAATATACCTTGTGCTGATAAATAATACTTCCAAAGTCCAGAAGCCCAAGTCCTCCCAGTTTATAGTCCCATGTTAGTTTTTTCAGTGAATTTCTCAGCACCTTATTCCATAGGAATTGTCGTATATAATTATTTAATAATTTAAATTATTTTTTTTTGGGGGGGGGGATAGTGCAATAGGCAGCAACTGGAAAAAAAAAGATACTGTAATCGTGGCATCATTTTAATTTTAATACAATTTACTCTTCCCACTAAGGTAATCAGCAGATCTTTAAATTTCTGTCGATCTTTCTCTATTTTTTCTAAACATGGAGTATAATTTAATTGTATAAGTTCTGTAATTATTATCTGTCATTATTCCTCAATATTTGATTTCATTTGTCTTCCATTTAAATCTACTAACTTTTTGATATCTTTCATAGTTAAAATTCATCAGTGGTATTATCTCACTTTTAACCATAGAACCATTTACGGAGGGGAAACAGACCATGTTGGCCTTTCGAGTCCGCACCGTTACCCATATTTATTTTGTAACGTGAAACTCTTCCATATTTTTCTGATGTTGTTTGCAATTTTATCAAGGACTCAGTCAGATCAGATAAATATAATAGCACATCATCAGTAAACAGACTGATTTTTTGTTCTTCTTGTCTGACTTTGAAGCCTTTTAGATCCAGATCTTATAATCTCCGCCAACAGTTCAATCACTAGGATAAATAAGCCATTTTTGATTGAAGGAGAAAGACATCTCTGATGTTCTGGAATTATATTGTTTGAGAGACAGATTTTGGAGAGTGAGAGCTTTCCGTTGAATAGTATTATGGAATCCTTTACTATCACTCGAAATTTGGATAGGGTTTTTTAACTTTGCCCAACAAGGCAGCAAGCCCTTGGTGTTTGAAATGTGCTTGAATCCATCGTCTGCTGTAAACAGTTTTATTTTTGACAATTACCTGCTGATTATACTGTGAACTATTATGAGAAAGTTGTCAATTAAAAAAGTGAATCAAGGATATTTGTTTCGGGCAAATATTCTCGATTTACTTTTTGATTTACACTTTCTCATAAAGATTCAATATCTCTTATAACAATTTGCTTGATTTAAGTATGGCCTCGTTAGTTAAGATCAAGAGGGACTGGGAACAGGATTTGAATCTTTCATTCTCTGATGAGGTTTGGGATTTCATTTGTAATTTGATTAATACGACCTCTCTGTGCAAGACATTGCTTATTGCATTTAAAGTGGTGCATCGAGTACACGTGTCTCAAGTTAAATTATCTGGCTTTTACTCTAAAATAAACCCTCTATCTGACAAATTTAAAATTGCTGAGGCTTCTTTGATTCACATGTTTTGGATTTGCTCAAGTTTGAAAAAAAAATTTGCAAAGATATTTTTCAAACATTATTGTCGACTCTTAAGGCTAAATTGGAACCTTGCCCTTCAATTGGTCTATTTGGATCATTTCAAGATGATGGATCATTTTATTGACTTCAACTCAAAATCGAATTTTATCTTTTAGTTCATTGATAGCCAGACGTGGAATTTTAATTAAATGGAAAGATAACACTCCATCGACAAACATGCACGCATAATAGTTTGAGGATATTATGTCTTGCTTAAGTTTATGAAAAAAATAGACCTGCCATTTAATATTCAAATACTAATTTCATAAAGACCTGGGGCCCTTTATGGAGCATTTATCATAATCTTAAGTTTGAAGATTGTCATACTCTTTGATGCTGTGCTGTCTATTTCCAGGTTGTCAATCACTTGATATCCACAAGTTAGTTTTTTTTCCCCCCAACCTTGTATAGTGGTAGGGGCATTGAATTTTGTTTTTGTTTTCCTTTTTCTTAGTATTTGTATTCCTTACACAATTGTACTGTTTAATTTCGATATTATTGTAAAACCTCAATTAAAAATATCTTTAAAATAAAGTACTGCGAACCATGGTTTTGGAATTTGCATGAATTGCAAGAGCGAAAGTGGTACTTGGATTTAATTTCTTTTTGAATCCAGTTGGTTTACCTGGGAGTTAACGATGCAGTTTTTAGTACATTATGCAAATAGAAATTCTTGGCTTGGAGCAGTTTTATATTGGACACATCATATCACTTGGTGATTTACTGAGAAAATAATGACTGGATATTTCAAGATATGCCTGTCTTTGTCACTGGCTTCTGTTTATACAGCACACTGAAGTAGTAATTTGTTAATTTTGTAATGTTTCCATTCTACCACCACCTTGCCTTCTGTGGTGTCCTGCTCCTTTCCTTTTATGTCCCTTTGATCTTTTGTGAAAGGAATGTGAAATTATTAATGAATGCGTCAACAAATTTTTCAAAAACATGAGAATTGTTGAATGTAGTACTTGTGAAAAGAAATCTTCATTATGAATTTCGCAATCATGGACAGTTATTTTAAGTTCTACAAGTTCTAAAGCCTTTTCTCCTCCTTCAGCCCATCACTGCCCACCATTCTCCCATGGATACAGTGATCATTCTTGGAGACCCTTCTGGCCAGATGAATTCACCTCATCTTGTCTCACTTTGCCCTATTTTTAGATTTAGACGTGCAGCACAGTAACAGGCCCTTTCGGACCATAATTCTGTACCGCTCATTTACACCCAATTGATCTTTACCCCCGGTACGTTTTGAAGGCACCCAGAGGAAATCCACACAGAGCGTGCAAACACTTTACAGACAGCACCGGATTCAAACGCTGGTTGCTGGGGCAGTAACAGTGATGCACTTAACTGCTACGCTAACCGTGCCAAAATGATCACAGTTCTTGTTCTCCAATTGATGCTGTTCAGCCTACTAAGTTCCTACTCCAATGGACTTTTTTCTCTACTCCAGTGTCTGCAGTCTCTCATGTGTTACCTTGACTTAATTTGCATGCATTTAATTTCTCCTCTGAGATATTGAGAGCCTTTGGGCTGTAGTTTGGCTGAAACTCTTGTGGTAGGTTGAATCCACCAGTGGATAGAATCTAGAATGTTGAGATGGTCCTTTTTTGTGCAAGTCCTTGTATAAATCCAGGGCTTCTGCAAGATGGACATCCCTACTTTATTAGTGGACCTGATAAGATGGCAGATCATGAAGAGGAGGTCTACAGTCATAGATTGGGTCAGCCAGGGACTTGCAGAAGGGACACATGCCTCGGCATCTTCTGCCAGACACCCCCCCCCCCCCAACGGTAGTGAGGAGTGTCGGTAGCTAAATACAACAGCCAATAAGTGGCTGGATAAGGTGGATTCTAGCTTGGGCTTGGTGGCCAAAGCTTCCTGCCAGGCCATGGATACTGATGTTATGTGAGTGAAAATACGGGTACACTGGCTACTCCAACATTGTGTTTTTTCTATACAAGTAAGGTCACTTTTGTAAGTGGCTAATTTGACTGCATTGTTAAATAATGTACAGTAAAATCCCTGGTATTCAGCACTTAGGAGGATTGCAGATGCTGGATATGCAAATGTTCTGGTTGCTTGAGATACACTCTTGCATTGACTAACTAACACACCCGCATTTTGTTTAAAAAAAAATGGTGTAAAATAATTTGGAGAAAAAAAGATGGTGTAAAATAATTTGAAAAAAAAAGATGGTGTAAAATAATTTGAAAAAAATTCATTGTTGTAGCCTTAATCATGTAAAGCTCAGTTTAATCAGGTAAATTTAAACTCAAAACTCGGTAGCTGACGCCAATGCGCTAACCATGCCACCGCATTAATTAGCCTCCCCTCCCCCCACCCGTTTACAGATAAAGCTTTACTAATATGCCTAATACGAATAAAAATAAAGACTCTTAATTGGCAGGAATAGGGAGGCATTTTGGCAGAGTCGCCCCAGTGGCGAGCAGCGTCGGTCGGCTCTTCATCCCTGGCGGTACATTTTACTCAAACACAACTTTATTCAAACAGTTGCTTTGAGCAGGACATGACCAGGGCACTACTACGCTGGCTGAATGTTTGCTCCCATCTTCATCAAACCTTTACTTATACAATTTTAAATTTTTATTAGCTTTTTTTTTATTTTTATATTTATTTATATCCTCCTATTTTTGCCATTTCCAGAGGAGAGAAGAAAAGGGAGCTAAATGTACAAGGTAGTGGAAGTAAAACAAAAATAGCACAGTGTAATAAAAAATTAAGTGCATGTAAAAATTCATGAAAGTAAAGGAAAAGTGTCGGTAATACCTGTAATTGCATGCCAGAAGGGACCTTTTTGTTTTGATCAGATTTTTCCTTCATTGTGCCAAACTAATATCTAATTAATTGCTATGGAGAATGCTATCTTTTGAAAACGAATGGGAAACATTGGGGAATCAAGCATACTTGTGTCTCGTATCTAACATTTAAATTTATCCTTTTTTTAAAGAATGTGCATTTTATTCTGTTTCTTCAACCCTCCGCTCAGAATCCAATCTGCAGAACTAGGAGCTGCCTATTTTCTATGATCGTTTTCAAGTCAGAATAAAATGGATACATCAGTAAAAGTATGAGAATGACTGTTGGGCGTTCATTGCCACTGTACTGGCAGGTATTATGAGTCAGGCCATCTTTCATTCTAGTTCCATGAGCAAAGCCAGTGTCTTGAACCTTAGTTTTTCTGGTGACGGCAAGTCTCAAATTCCATCGGATAGAGAGTTCTAGGATGTGGATCCAAATCGGGATGGTGTGCAGTTTTAAGGGGAAATTATCACAAGTTGGGGCCTACCTGGGAAGGGAGAGAGATTAAAGAGGGAGAAAGCAAGTGATGGCCATCTGCGCAAGTGTTCCAAACCACAACATAAGCTGCGAGTTAATGCCACTACCTTTAGTTACCAGGCACCACCTTGGGTTCCCGGTAACGGCAGGGATGTCGGCCTCTTGCTGGAAGGAGTGGGGACATTGGCCTCCCGGCAGAGACCAGGCAGTTACTACCAGTTCAGGTAGACCCCAACTTGTGATAATTTCACCTTGCGATGTGAATCCTGGTATGTAACCCCATCATAAGCAGGAGTCTACCTGTACTCTCTTGTGTGGAATTTGATCATTACATGGCATTTGTGTTGCTTGCCACATGTCAGCCCATATCTGAATCATTTCTAGATCTAAATTCCAGTGAATAATTGCAGGTAATTGCAGTTCAGAAAAATATATTTTGTATTACTGTGGGAGAATAAAAATTCATGATAAATGTTTTGGTTAATAATCAGGAACTAACCAAATTGGACAAGAAGATTCATGATTATTTTATTGTCGTGTTATAAAACAAAATGTGATATTACATGAAATTTCCTTTAATCTACATTAAGGCAGGGAAATATTTGCTATCATTAAAATTGGCCCTGGCCCTTTACAGATAGAGAGAAGCAAAACCGTGTCCCTGCAGGGGCACTGAGTGTCCATGGATTCGCCTCCAGCACTCATGCGGTCACACAGCCTTCAGTCTGAACCATCAAGAACCTGAGCTCCAAATGCACATCTCTGATATGCTCAGGAAACCTCCAGCACATCTTGTATCCCATTTCTGATACCTGATACCCCCTTCAGCCAGTCTTGAGCCAGTTTCCAGTGATCCACAGCCCGCACGAGTTTGTCGCCTCCAGTCACCAACAGCCCACCTCCTGTTCTTCAGCCTTAGAGCCCCTCGCTGGTCCATCACCATCCCGTGGGTTGCCTCTTCCTTCTCAAATTGGGGTGGGGGGGTGGTGTTCCCATTTTCTGGTGCCCTGCATTAGTCCTCTGCTTGCCCAGAGTCTGCATTCTCATGGCCCTTGCTGAACACAGGCCCCATTATCTTGGGCCAGGCCCTGCAGTCGCAGAATTTTAAAGAAAACTGCAGCATCTATTAATTATGGGCAGCAACATCTTGTTTTATGGAAAAGCTATGCACTGAGGTCCAAAGAATTTGTGAAGACAAACTTGTATCGACGACTCAGGAAAATGTTCTCGCTTTTACCACGTTGATAGCCAGACGAGCAATCTTATTAAAATGGAAATATGACTTATCCCCTACTCATGCACAATGGTTATATGATGTAATGTCCTATTTAAGTTTAGAGAAAATTAGATATAATAAAGATAGAAAGTTTCAATTTATGAAATTATGAGGCCCATTTTTAGAATTTTTTTATAATTGGAAGCATTAACAATTATTGCACCTTCTGGTTGTTCATTTGGCTGTTCTCCGTGGGTCACCAGTGATTCCACATTATTGATATTTTAAAATTAATTTAAAGGTAACCTTGATTAGAGGGAGGCATTAGATTAGATTTTGTTTTAGTTGTTTTTCCCCTTTATTTTATTCAAGTTATTTCAATAAACAGATTTAACATGGTTGCAGAGATAATTTCAATTAAATGTTTTTTGATTATTGATGTAGTTTATCTACTTTTTTTCTCATTGGCTTTTTTTTGTGCACGCTGACTTTATACAAATGAATGATTATGTAATTGTCAATTCTTGCTTGTATGTTAAACTCAATTAAAAATATTTTTTTAAAAAGAATTTGTGAAGTAAAGATTGAGTACTTTTTGCATGCTGTATAACTACAAAATATTAGAATTCAGAGTTTGAACAATAAAGGGATCCAATCTAATTTTTTTTCTGGAAATTAAATAAAAAAACAATTTTGAATGTTGTTATATTACATTTCAAAGATGTGGAAATATGATTTTTGTTTGCCTTTTGGAATATTTTGTTTTTCACCTTAAGTGTGATATATATGTCTCAAAAGGGAGTTGTGCTCTTCCTAGTTCTGCCCAAGCCAATAAACATTTCTAGCTGGACACTGTGGCTTAAATGGGGAACCAGAGAGTCTTGTGGTAATGAGAGATGCAACATGGAAACAAGGTTGTCATGAATATTTGGTGACTGCCAATCCAATAACTTTGTGTGGATGCCTTGTATTAATTTTTGCTATCTGTCTTTGCCTGGGGTACCCTTATTCTCAAGCCTGTGGAATACTTCATGAAGTTTAAATGTAGTTTCACTGACTCTATCGTTATGAGCCCAGAGGACCCCAAAACCCAGCAGCAATAGATATTCACCAAGACAAATGGTTACTTAAACAAAAGTTGCTTTAAATTATCTTTAAACGTGAAAGCAGAATCATACTTTAACTTATCACTATTGACTTAACTAACCTAAATTAACCCCCTTCAAATTCTAAGCGCATGTGTATGTAATGTGTGTGTAAGTTCAGAAAAGTTCTTTGATTTACAGTCCAATCTTACTTCTCATTCCTCCAAGTTCACTGGTTGCAGGCAATTCTTATACTGTGCACAGAATTTAACATTTATAAAGTTCATCAGGCTTTGGTGTTTGAAAGGTAAGTTCGTGTTGATTTGACTCTCTCTGCTTGCAAAATACAGCAAGTTCCACTCCAAACTGTCAATGGGTCCGATAAGCTCTTTCATCTGTTGCCTTTTTGTAAACAACAATCCATTAGTGAAGTCTCTTGGGCACTCTCCAAAGCATTTGCAAAGGCTCTGAGGCCCCAACACGATCCTATTTTAAATAGGATCTGTTTTAGTTTTTGTATGTGACCTACACTAAAAACCTGCCCCAATTTATCTCCCAAGAACATATCTATATACTGTCACTCTATGCTTCCAGAGAAATGAGGTGGTGGCTCAATTTGTAAAAGGGTGAAAAAGTCGACAAAGATAATCAGTCCAAATTATAGTTCATTGAATTCAATTATGATGACTTTGATGAGCTTCTTGTTGGTGTGAGATTGTCCTTTTTATTGATGCTGCTGGCAGGAGATGAATTGTTTTTTTGTGTTTCAGTGATGCACCATGCCTATAGTAGACAAATTGAAAGAAGCCCTGAAGCCTGGTCGAAAAGATTCTGCTGATGAAGGCGACCTCAACAAGCTGCTGGCAGCTTCAGCAAAGAAGGTTCTTCTTCAGAAAATTGAATTTGAGCCTGCCAGCAAGAGTTTTTCCTATCAGCTTGAATCACTGAAGAGCAAGTATGTTATTTTGAATCCAAAACACGAAGGAGCTTCTGGTGAGCAAAATGCTTGTTCCACCCCAACCAAAAAACAAGGTAAGTGAATCCAGCTGCTTTGAGTAACTCTGTATTACTGAATGCAGTCTGAAGTTAATTGAATGCAATGATTGTCATCATTTGAGGAACACTGGCATTGGTTGACCTAGCTGTGAAACAGTTATGAATGGTTAACCTCACCACGTATAAAACACCCAAATCCCAAAAAGAGCAGTGAGCTGCCTCAATGACTAACAGCCAGTAGCGCTCAGATCTACTGTAATGAAATGATTTGAGAGATTGGTCATGGCCAGAATTAAGTCCTACATAAGTAAAGACCTGGAACCACTGCAATTAGCCTACCACCACAATCGCTACACAACAGATGCAATCTCACTGGCTTTCCACTCAGCCCTGAATCACCCAGCAGCAACACATACTGTATATCAGGCTGCTTTTCATCTACCACAGAATAATCTGCTCAGTATTGATCAGCAAGCTTCAAATCCTGGACCTCTACAACTGGATCTTTGACTCCCTCATCAAAAGACCACGATCAGTACAAATCGGAAAACAACGTTTCCTCCTCACTGAAAATCAACACAGACACACCTCAAGGATATGTGCTAAGACCACTGCCCCACTCTCTCTACGCCCACGACTGTGTGGTTAGGCACAATTCAAATTTGCCAATAATACCATGGTTGTCGGCAGGATCACAGATGGCAATGAGGAACCGTATCAGAATGAGATCAGCTAATTGAGTGGAGTAAGAACAACAATGTTGCACTCAATATTAACAAAGCTAAGAAACTGATTATGGACTTCAAGAGGGGGATATCAGGAGAACACAAACCAGACTTCATCAAGGGGACAGCAGCAGAAAGGGGAGAGAGTTTCAAATTCATAAGTGTCAACATCTCTGAAGATCTCACTTGGGGGCCTCCATGTCGATGCAAGCATGAGGAAGGCTTGCCAGCAGCTATACATGGTTAGGAGTTTGAGGAGATTTGATATGTCACCAAAGATTTGCAAATTTCTACAGGTGTACTGTGGAGAGCATTCTGACTGGCAGTATCATTGATATGGAGGTGCCAATGCACAGGACAGGAAAAGGCGACAGAAAGTTGTGAAGTCAGCCAGGTGGTAGCTCAAGAAAACTGCCTCTGACAGAAGGACCCTCACTACTCTCACCATGCCCTCTTCTCATTGCTACTGTCAGGAAGGAGGTCCAGGAGCCAGAAGACGAACACCCAGTGGTACAAAAACAGCTTCTTCCCCTCCATCATCAGATTTCTGAATGGACATTGAACCAGACACGACCTCATTTTTTCTCTTCTTCTGCGCTAATTTACTTAATTTTTAAAAATGTAATTAACAGCAATTTTGCACCTGTAATGCCACAAATTTTGTGGCAGGTATTCATAATGGCAATCTGATTCTGACTGACTGCAAAGCAGATCCTGAAGATGTGTATCTGACTGTGGATGGCGCTCACTACCGTAAGAAAAATGGAAGCAATTGAACAGATGAGAGAGAGAAACGATTTGTTCAGTTTACATGAGGGTGGGTGGAAGTGTTATTCAACTCAAACCAGTTGGAATGAATAGCTTGTTTCAAATCATTAAGTAACATATGGTTTATCTTAATTGTGTGAAAACACGTGGGCCATGAAAAATCACAGATAATGGCTAAGTTTTGTTCCAAAGGATACATTTGGAAAATTGTTGCAAATTTATGGCCTTATTTCTACATTTGTGATCAACCATTCTGACATCTAAAATGTTATTACAGCAGATGATTTGAGTGCACTATTGATCCAGTAATTTATTTTAAACAATATTTGAGTTTCCTTTGGTAAATGTTGTTGACTGATACAGCACTCATGTTCCATAAATCAGATTATTGTAGGTTAATTTCACATTCTTTATCTTACAACAGA
Organism: Narcine bancroftii; assembly: GCF_036971445.1. NCBI lineage: Eukaryota > Metazoa > Chordata > Chondrichthyes > Torpediniformes > Narcinidae > Narcine > Narcine bancroftii. Next base: position 357,861,255 of record NC_091471.1, on the reverse strand, counting down.
AAGATCAGATATTGCTAATTTTTGTAAGCAGTATTCCTTGTGTTATATTGTTGATCTGTATTTTGAAACCACCTGATAATGTTATGATTTTGAGTGAACTGTTTCAAAGCTAATTTTTACTTTCAAATTTTAACTATGAACTCTATTTGAATAATATAATTATGCACAGCATTGTACTTTTGAAAAAGTGCATTAGTCAGGGATACTTGTGAAAATAAGTCATCAAAATGTTTCAATTTTTAGAATTGTTCTCACATCTCATTATTGTCCAATGGTTTTTTTTGTCAGTTTGTGTCTGCTCTAAAATCATTTTTCTGTAAAAGTAAAACTAGAGTAGGCATAAAGTATATATTTGACATTTTGTCCAGTTTATTTTTTTTATTCCTGATATCTAAACACCTTTTGTTAATGTATTCAGTTTATGAAACGAGTGGCATTCCAAACGATGGCATCCCAGCCCCTCAGAAAGTTCTATTTCCAATGGAAAAACTGTCCATGAAATGGGTGCGGGTGTACAGAGTTGGAGCTGGACTGCACAATCTTGGGAATACCTGTTTTTTGAACTCCACAATACAATGCTTGACGTACACACCACCACTGGCCAATTATCTCCTCTCAAAAGAACACAGCAAGACATGTAAGTTGTAAGCTTGTGTATTTTGTACTTTTAAAACAAATTATTGTGTGCAGTCATGTTCAGGAAATATTTCCACCCTCCCTTTAATCGAAAAGTATTGATATTCCAGTTTGTGTGCCTAGGTTTTTGCATTGTATTTGGATTGTGGGGACTTTAGAAGATATTGAATTATATTCCTATGAGGGTCAGGAAGGGATTTTTTTGACCAGCTCGGGAAGTTTGGGAGCAATTTGGTTTTATGTCAGCTGCAGGCTATGTGCTGACCCTGAGAGATCAAAATGATATGAAAATAACAGCTGTAAATCAATTATTAAGTAAGCTGCTGCCTGCTGCCGATAAAGAGAAAATTGGATTTATACAGTGTCCTTCACACCATCAAGACAACCTATGAACTCTACTTCACTTGTAAAATCGTTGACTATGACAAACCCTGGGCTCTTCAGATTTGTTGTGTAACATGTCAGGAACATTGTACACACCAAGTTCAATTAAAATTAACTTAATGTTTCTCCAACTTCCTATATACAGCAAATCTGGAATGATCTTTGCGTCCATTAAAATTGCCGATTACTTTTCAGGAAGCAAATCATTTTAAAAAGATTGTTGTCCAGTGTAATGACACTTAATCAGTTGAACAATTCGATAAACTTTGGTATTGCTACTCTGACAACACGTCTTATCCAAATGGAAAGGATAGATATTTTTCTTTAATTTCCATACTATAATTTGGACAGTGTGAATTTAAATAGGTTGGAATTTCCCCCACTCTTTGGCTTGGCTTCGCGGACGAAGATTTATGGAGGGGTAATGTCCACGTCACTAATGAACTGCTTTTCGCACAAAAAAAAAATTCTGTTGCAGATTAGGTTTTAAAAATACTTTTGTCACATTCATATTTTAAAAAATCTGATTATGTGCATAATAACCAAATCCTAGTTTGATTTGCTCTTTCATTTGACCCGTCATGGTGTGCACATTTTGAAACATCTGCTAAATTCCCCAGACAAGTTCAGGTATGTTCAGTTCTATACCAGGATCAATGTGACCACCACTGCTTGAAAACAATAAACATCAGAGGTGAATGTTGCAACGTTTCTGTTCTGGATAAAATGTACATGACCATTTTATTTTTATTTGTCTTCTGTTATTTCCTGTATTGCCTATTAAAGCGAAGATGCTTTATAAGTGTTTAGAATGTTTGAGATTTCTGACTACGAAAGCAAAGAAATTTGTTAACCATTCGGCAGTTGCTCTTTGGTGACTTTGAATTCTGGAAAGCTCATGCAGGTCTGTTCAATCTAAGAAGTGTTTCAGAAGAATCTGGGCTAAATCAGTCTTGCAGCAAAACCTGTCATATTGTTTGCTTTGCAGTGGTTAAATGTGATCTTGGCATTTCCCTTGCCCTAATTTAAAGAGGAATTATGGCACTGGGACACAGCTGAAGTCATAAGATAGGAACATATTTAAAAAATCTACATAGGAAATGCTGCATTCAGCAAGTTACAAACATTTAAATAGATATCTGATAGGAATGGTATGCTTGCAGGGTTACAAGTTCAAATATTACTGCTGCAGCTGGGGAATTTAAATTCAAGTAATTAAATATATCTGGCATTTTTTAAACTATAAGCCTGTGAAACTATTACACTGTTGTAAAGCCAGTCTGATTATCCATCGTGCTCAAGGGAAGAAAATCTGTCATCCTTGCACTCTCTTGCCCACAAGCATCTCCAGACGCATTTCTCTGGTTGACTCCTGAAGAGGTCTTGTATCGTTACTCAGTTTAGGGTGTGTTTGGGAATGGAAAATAATAGCTTTGCCACCAGTGTAGATATTCTGTGCAAAAATTAATTTTAGAAGGGTTAAACAGAGTATTGATTTGAGAGAGTGAGTACTTGAGATAATTAGCAGGGACAAATAAAGAGGGATAGCTGAAGAGAAGCGGCCAGTGAGTGAGTGAGCGGCCCAGTGAAGGAGTGGAGCTTTGAGGCTTTGGCGAGCTGAAGCTTTTCTTCCATTGAGGTAAAGCCAGGTGGGGTAATTTAATCCTTTAATTAAATTAGCAGTAGATCGTGGAGTCAGCTAGGGCAGTGGATTGGTCTGATTGTGGGACATCTTGGACAGCATAATTGTCTCTGATGACTACACCTGCAAAAAGTGCATCCAGCTGCAGCTCCTGACAAACCAAGTTAGGGACCTGGAGTTGGATGAACTCCAGATCATTCAAGAGGCAGAGAGGATGATAGAGGAATTTCAGGGAGACATTCACGCGCCCCCCCCCCCCCCCAAAAAAAAACCAGGTAGCTGAGTGACTGTCAGGAGAGGGAAGTGGCATAGATAGAGCAGCGCACTTCTGCGGCTGTTCCCTTGAACAACAAGTATACCGTTTTGGATATTGTTGGTGGGGATGACCTACCATGGATAATTTGTAGAAGTCACGACTCTGGCATTGAGACTGGACCCTCAGCTCAGAAAGGAAGGAGGGAAAAGTGGAGAGCAGTAGTGATAGGGGATTTGATAGTTAGGGGGACAGATGATGCCTATGTACCAATCAGCCCAGAGTGAAAGGGGCACTTACAATCCAGGGACAAAATAATGATGCATTAATGATGATTTTGTTTGAGTACAGGAATGTGAAGGAAACAAAAGATTTAAAAGGTATAAACTTTGCCGACCTATATAAACTTTTATAAATTTCTAAAGAGCCAAGGAAAGTAGCAGCAGGGGGTGGGGGGGGGGGGTGGAGGAGAGAGAGGAGAGAGAGAGTGCGATGGCGGACTCTCGTAGAATTCCTTGTGGCAGAGAAACCCCTCCATGAGTGCTTCATGCATACGGCCTTTCTCTGCTGCACAGAATTCGGGGAGGGCAGATCCACCATCACTCTTTCCCACGGTCTTTATAAATTGTCCGCTATTGCTGCTACCACTTTCCCACGGTCAGTTCTAAATTTTTGAAGGTTTATATAGGTCAGAACAATAACAACAAGGGCTGAAGGGCTCATTAAGCATTATGTAGAGCACAGTATATGCTTAATTATGTTATAATTAGTCATGACTGATTTTGTTTAACTACAAGATCATAAAACATCAGGATTTAGGACAGGTCCATCATCGCTCAATTTGTCACTCGGACATCACCGGTGGAGGATAGACTCCCCTATCAGTGGAGACGGCTTGTGATGAGTGTGAACGGACGCAGAGAACCAATTAACAGTGGTCCAATGTGAACGGCAAAACAGCCTCTAACCATTTCACTGAATGGCTAATTTACTGATTTGCCAGTGTGAAAAGGTCTTAAGATTGAAGATGTTGTGGACTGCAGAAAAGGCTTTCAAAGCTTGCAGAAAGATCTGGACCAACTAGAAAAATGGGCCTGAAAATGGCAGATGAAATTTAATGCAAGTAAATGTGAGGTGTTGCATTATGGAAGGACGTGCACAGTGAATGGTAGGGCACTGAGCAGTGCAGAGGAACAAAGGGATCTGGGAATACCCTGAAAGTGGCATTGCAGGTAGACTGGGTAGTAAAAAATGCTTTTGGCATCTTGGCCATCATAAATCAAAGTATAGGAGTTTGGATGTTATGGTGAGGTTGTATAAGACATTGGTGAGGCCAAATTTGGAGTATTGTGTGCATTTCTGATCGCCTAACTACAGGAAGGATATCAGTAAGATTGAAAGAGTGCAGATAAGATTTAACGGGAAAGATTAGAGTGTTAAGAGTGTGGAATGAACTGCCATCTGATGTGGTAAGTGCAGGCTCCCTCTTCAGTTTTAAGAATAAATTGGAAAGATACATGGATAGGAGAGGTCTGAAAAGTTATGGAATAGGCTCAGGTCAGGGAGACTTGAGGAATGATGTTTTGTCACAGACTAGAAGGGCCTGTTTTCTGTGAACAAAACAAAGGACTCTACATCACCTTTGTTAACCTCACCAAAGCCTTTGACACCGTGAATAGGGAAGGGTTTTGGCAAATACTAGAGTGCCTCGGATGCCCCCCAAAGTTCCTCAACATGGTTATCCAACTTCACGAAAACCAACAAGGTCGGGTCAGATACAGCAATGAGCTCTCTGAACCCTTCTCCATGAACAATGGCGTGAAGCAAGGCTGCATTCTCGCACCAACCCTCTTTTCAATCTTCTTCAGCATGATGCTGAAACAAGCCATGAAAGACCTCAACAATGAAGACGCTGCTTACATCCGGTACCGCACGGATGGCAGTCTCTTCAATCTGAGGCGCCTGCAAGCTCACACCAAGACACAAGAGCAAATGTCCGTGAACTACTCTTTGCAGACGATGCCGCTTTAGTTGCCCATTCAGAGCCAGCTCTTCAGTGCTTGACGTCCTGTTTTGCGGAAACTGCTAAAATGTTTGGCCTGGAAGTCAGCCTGAAGAAAACTGAGGTCCTCCATCAGCCATGACTACCAGCCCCCCCACATCTCCATCGGGCACACAAAACTCAAAACGGTCAACCAGTTTACCTATCTCGGCTGCACCATTTCATCGGATGCAAGGATCGACAACAAGATAGACAACAGACTCGCCAAGGCAAATAGCGCCTTTGGAAGACTACACAAAAGAGTCTGGAAAAACAACCAACTGAAGAAACACACAAAGATCAGCGTGTACAGAGCCGTTGTCATACCCACACTCCTGTTCGGCTCCGAATCATGGGTCCTCTACCGGCATCACCTACGGCTCCTAGAACGCTTCCACCAGCGTTGTCTCCGCTCCATCCTCAACATTCATTGGAGCGACTTCATCTCCAACATCGAAGTACTCGAGATGGCAGAGGCCGACAACATCGAATCCACGCTGCTGAAGATCAAACTGCGCTGGGTAGGTCACGTCTCCAGAATGGAGGACCATCGCCTTCCCAAGATCGTGTTATATGGCGATCGAGACAGAGGTGCACCAAAGAAGAGGTACAAGGACTGCCTAAAGAAATCTCTTGGTGCCTGCCACATTGACCACCGCCAGTGGGCTGATATCGCCTCAAACCGTGCATCTTGGCGCCTCACAGTTCGGCGGGCAGCAACCTCCTTTGAAGAAGACCGCAGGGCCCACCTCACTGACAAAAGACAAAGGAGGAAAAACCCAACACCCAACCCCAACCCACCAATTTTCCCTTGCAACCGCTGCAACCGTGTCTGCCTGTCCCTCATCGGACTTGTCATCCACAAATGAGCCTGCAGCTGACGTGGACATTACCCCTCCATAAATCTTCGTCCGCGAAGCCAAGCCAAAGAAAAAGTGTTTTGTGGAGAGTCGCACAGTAACCTAACAAAACAAGTTTTTTGAAAAAAATCGTATACAGACTATATATACTGCAGTTTGCACAGCGTGGCCAATCTTGCCAGGAAGCTATCAGCACTTGATTGATGCAGGAAAAAAAGGGCCAGGCAAATGCCCCATATCCTTCGTCCAATTTTGAAGTACATCCCTGTGAAATAAACTTTTAAAATTGCCACAGCCTTGCAAATATCGCGTCTTCAAATGCAGGGCTCGGACCTGACTGCCTGCCTCGTCTCAGAGAAAATAAAAACCGTGAAAGGTGCAAGGATTTATTTCAAGCTGTAAAAGACTGTTCTGTACTTCAAACTCAGCTGGGAATTTTGGATAAAACTTGCATAAAATTAAAAGCTGACTGATGATAAATGAATGTAATTTGGAGGAATTTTGGGAAAAGTCTTGAAGCTTGGCCCTGAATGTGAACCCGATTAAACAAATGGTGAATTCATCCACTGGCTGGGTGCCAGTATTAATTATTGCTTTTTGATGATATTTAGCTGTTTCATTCCACCATTCTCATCCACACGATCACTTCCACATTGCTCGACAGCTTTTTAATGTGGAATATGATGCGTTGGATAACTGCCGTTTCTTTCAGTTCACCAGTGAATTTGCAATTCTTCTTGGTATTCACTCTTTATATGGAGATGCCTTTCTTCTGGTCTGATTATTTCCTTCAGCTGATCAGTGCTCTGCAGTGCTGGAATCGTGCTCATCCTGAGCTGAGTTTCTCTCCTTGCACCATTGCCAGATTATTTGCTTGTGACTCCACAGTGGTTTGTTTTTTGCTTCTATCAAAGCAGTCCCTGCAGCAGAAATCCATCTTTTCTTTATCATTACTTGATTAGTTATTCTATCCTTTCTTTATCATTCTTTGTACATTCTTCCATTTGGCGTGATTTTATTTTTAATTGAGTTGATGATAATCCAAAACCACCACTTCAAAATTTATTTATCCTTTATATTGCACTTGAAAATTGGCAGATCGCTTATATAACCATATACAGCACAGAACAGGTCAGTTTGGCCCTACTAGTCCATGCCGGAACAAATCCCCACCCTCCTAGTCCCACTGACCAGCACCTGGTCCATTCCCCTCCAATCCTCTCCCCTCCCTGTATCAATTCTCTTTTCTTACAAAAATGAGAATTCATGGATACGTCTTGGCAACAGGAATAAAACCCAGAACAGTAAAAAGTTCAAGCTGCGAAGGGAAACGTGAAATGTGTATCGCAATCAATTTATTTCCAATTTAATGGAAATCTGGAATAGATATATTTTTGATTCCGTAGCACAATTGAACATTACAGCACAGAAACAGGACCCTTCTAGTCTATGCCAAACCTTTTATTTTGCCTAATCCCACTGACCTGCACCCAATCCATAGCCCTCCGTACCTCTCCCATTCATGAACCTGTCTAAATACTTCTTGAATATTAAAATTGATTCCTTTTTACTAATTGAAAATCATTTTCAGCAATGATAATAGCTTGGAAAAAGCTCCTGAACTGAATCAAATATGAAACCTTAATAATTCAAGCAATACATTATCCAGAAGACAGCAGTTTGCATCCTGTTTTCAAAATCTGCTATTCAATCATTCTCATTCCGATATCCACCCATAGGGTGGTATGCAAGGAAATGAGAAAAATCTCTGTAGCACTCCTGCTTCCAAATATGGCTCATTTTAAATGTTTGTCCTCTTGCTCCTTTAATCTCTGTGACTCTCACAGCTTCTCTGCCCTTTTAAAACATTTGGGTAGAACGGTGATACAGGTAAGTCAAGCAACTATTTTGCAGTTCCAGTGGCCTTGGGCTCTGGTGCTGTTCCTTGTGAAAGTTTTCACATTCTGGTTCTGAGGCGACATCGATGTTCATCCATGTCCTAAAGAGAATAGAGTGCAAATGAGTGTTAAAATGGAGTGGTAGTTGATTAGAATGTGGTGAGAATAAAATAGAATCTATATAGAAATAATGTATAATTGGTAGTCAGCAAGGACATGTTGGGCTTCAACAGCCAACTTCTTCAAGTTTGCTTGCTTTCTCCAAGTGAAAGATTTAGTGCTGGGAATTTGTTTGCACATAAAGTTGTGACTATGTCTTTGTTGAATAGATGAAACCCTCCTGATCTCAGCCTGACTTGGGCCCTTTCCTCAACTCTTTCTGGTACATTGAGTCAGTTGGTGCAGAACTCCGAATTCTTTACCTTTACCTCTCTTGCCACTTTGCTCTTAATTCCACGTGATCCATTTGTGACCTCGGTCTCCATTTCAAGAGGACGAATTAGTAACCTGTACTGTAAGCCTACCAAGAGTCAGAGCACCTCCTGTAAGAGCTCCATTCCAGTCTCCATCTCTAATGTCCGCCTGATGAAAGGACTTTCCATTCCAGTGCCTTTGAGATGACTTTTTCACCAGCCGTGACTTCTTGTCTACCATAGTAACAAGATTTTCCTCCTCTTCCTATACTTCTGTTTCCATTTCTTCTCCTTCCACCCTCGAGCTTTCACATTAAATAGGTCTACCACCCATGATAGGGTTCCTTGTTGCACCATCTCCTGTCCTTTCAACATTTCAAAGGGACTGATTACTCACTTCAAGTTTAATTCCTCTATCTCTGCAAACTATTCCTCTTCTTGCATTGGTTTCTTTCTTTGGCTTGGCTTCGCGGACGAAGATTTATGGAGGGGGTAAAAAGTCCACGTCAGCTGCAGGCTCGTTTGTGGCTGACAAGTCCGATGCGGGACAGGCAGACACGATTGCAGCGGTTGCAGGGGAAAATTGGTGGGTTGGGGTTGGGTGTTGGGTTTTTCCTCCTTTGCCTTTTGTCAGTGAGGTAGGCTCTGCGGTCTTCTTCAAAGGAGGTTGCTGCCCGCCAAACTGTGAGGCGCCAAGATGCACGGTTTGAGGCGATATCAGCCCACTGGCGGTGGTCAATGTGGCAGGCACCAAGAGATTTCTTTAGGCAGTCCTTGTACCTTTTCTTTGGTGCACCTCTGTCACGGTGGCCAGTGGAGAGCTCGCCATATAACACGATCTTGGGAAGGCGATGGTCCTCCATTCTGGAGACGTGACCCATCCAGCGCAGCTGGATCTTCAGCAGCGTGGACTCGATGCTGTCGACCTCTCCCATCTCGAGTACTTCGACGTTAGGGATGTAAGCGCTCCAATGGATGTTGAGGATGGAGCGGAGACAACGCTGGTGGAAGCGTTCTAGGAGCCGTAGGTGGTGCCGGTAGAGGACCCATGATTCGGAGCCGAACAGGAGTGTGGGTATGACAACGGCTCTGTATACGCTTATCTTTGTGAGGTTTTTCAGTTGGTTGTTTTTCCAGACTCTTTTGTGTAGTCTTCCAAAGGCGCTATTTGCCTTGGCGAGTCTGTTGTCTATCTCATTGTCGATCCTTGCATCTGATGAAATGGTGCAGCCGAGATAGGTAAACTGGTTGACCGTTTTGAGTTTTGTGTGCCCGATGGAGATGTGGGGGGGCTGGTAATCATGGTGGGGAGCTGGCTGATGGAGGACCTCAGTTTTCTTCAGGCTGACTTCCAGGCCAAACATTTTGGCAGTTTCCGCAAAGCAGGACGTCAAGCGCTGAAGAGCAGGCTCTGAATGGGCAACTAAAGCGGCATCGTCTGCAAAGAGTAGTTCACGGACAAGTTTCTCTTGTGTCTTGGTGTGAGCTTGCAGGCGCCTCAGATTGAAGAGACTGCCATCCGTGCGGTACCGGATTGGTTTCTAATGCAGCTGATTAAGTATAACCCTTGTAGTTTTTCTGTGCCCCTTTTAGGCGACTCATACAATCTTTATAACCCTTGTAGTTTTTCTGTGCCCCTTTTGAGGGACTCATACAATCTTTATAACCCTTGTAGTTTTTCTGTGCCCCTTTTGAGGGACTCATACAATCTTTATAACCCTTGTAGTTTTTCTGTGCCCCTTTTGAGCGACTCATACAATCTTTATAACCCTTGTAGTTTTTCTGTGCCCCTTTTGAGGGACTCATACAATCTTTATAACCCTTGTAGTTTTTCTGTGCCCCTTTTGAGGGACTCATACAATCTTTATAATCCTTGTAGTTTTTCTGTGCCCCTTTTGAGGGACTCGTACAATCTTTGAAGGTGAGGCAGGAATTCACAAGGCACTTTCAATTTTGCATTTGGTGCTCTTGATAAGTTTCCTCTGTATTGGAGAAACCAAACGTAGATTGGGTAATCATTTCATAATTAGGTAGATTTCCAATTTATTCTCAGAGTACACACATGACATCACATACAAAATTACTTTTTCTACGGGTGAGACAGAACTACCACTTTTGAAAGAGCAAAGAAAACTGTACACAACATGCACGAAAACAAATAAAGAAATGTAAACAAACTGTGCAGTACAGAGTCAAAATTAATCAATAAAGTGCAAAAGTAAGAATCATTAAATGAGTCCCTGATTGAGTTTGTGTTGAAGAGTCTGATGGTGGAGGGGTAGCATCTGTTCCTGAACCCGGTGGTGCAAGTCATTTGGCACCAAAACCTCTTCCTGATGACAGCAGAGAGAACCAAGTGTGTGCTGGGTGATACTCTCTGACAGCAGCATTCCCTATAGATGTTCTCGATGGTGGGGAGGGTTCTGCCTGTGATGTCCTGGGCTGTGTCCACTACCTTTTGCAGGGCTTTACACTCAGGGGTATTGGTGTCCCCATACCAGACCACAATGCAGCTGGGTGGTCTGTAGAAATCAGCCAGGGGTTCTGATGTCATACCAAACCTCTGCACACTCCTGTGAAAGCAGAGGCACTGTCGTGGCATCACAAACTAATCCTGAGCTTTCATTGCTTCTCAGTTTAATTCCTTGTATCACTCCTGCTTCATTGGCCTCCTGCAAATGTTCCAACAACGCCAAAGTGAGTTTAAGGAACAGCACCTAGGCTTCCATCACCACACCTTCCATCACCACACCTGCCATCACCACACCTGCCATCACCACACCTGCCATCACCACACCTGCCATCACCACACCTGCCATCACCACACCTGCCATCACCACACCTGCCATCACCACACCTGCCATCACCACACCTGCCATCACCACACCTGCCATCACCACACCTGCCATCACTCGCAAGTCAAAATTAGTTCAAAAAATTTCACATAGCCAGTCTTTTCCTTCACATGTTTCTTTCTGTCTCTGCTGATGTTTTAAGTAAAGTTTGGTCCACATCTGCTATGTTCTCCCTGCCTTAGCCTCCACCTGCAGCTTGAAGGATGCTTGTTTTCTTACTTTACCAGTTCTGGTGGAAGGTCATTGACCTGAAATTTTGACTTGCTCCCACTGTAGATGATGTACTGACATGCTGAGCTCTTCCAGTATTTTTTGCTTTTTATTACCAATTCCTCTTTCTGGGAAACCTCTTGGGAACATTTTGTGCAGTGAAGCATATCACTCAGTCTCAGCTATTGAATTGAATTATAGTTTATTTCTAACCACCAATTGACAATTTGAATTTACGATTTGTCCTTTGATGTCTCAAATTTAGCCAGACTGTACTCTAGCAGATGTCATCAAGATTTTTCAACTTGCTTTGTTATTTTTCTATAGGTACTCAGACTGGATTTTGTATGATATGTATTATGCAGAACCATCTAATACAGACTTTTGCCAATAGTGGAAATGCTATCAAACCCTTGTCATTTATCCGTGAATTAAAAAGTAAGTTGTTCATGTTCATTGCTGTGATCTGGTTTCTAAGAATAATTGGCTTCAGGATTGCAGTTTATTGAAGATTTATTTAGATGATATTCATTTCAATCTGTTGCAAACTGTGCCTTCCTCACCATGTTGTGGAACAAAATTCTTGCTGCACTTCAATCTACAACATCTTGTTTCTAGCATTAATGTCAGGATTGTGGCACCAGAAGTGCCCACTTAGTCTTTCAAGTCTATTCTGTCATTAAAATAAATTGGCTCCAGCTATCCATCTTGGTTCTTTAACAATTATTATATTTGCCTGAACAAAATAAAATGTGCCTAACTGCTTTGATGTTTGCAGTTGACCTAGTCTCAGTAATGTTTTTGTGGGGGCAAGTGGGGTGGGGGGGGGAGAAGGGGGTGGAATTAGCATAGTAAAGAGTAAAATTATGCAGTTTGGTGAGACAAATTCAAGACGCGTTACATAAAATTAGTTTCTCAAATTTTCTTAAGTTCTACTCAACTGTAAGTATGTCTGAAACATTGGTCCCCTTCCATCACCACCAACTATCAGTTGCAGCTTGTAGCCTGAAACATCCCCTCTCAGAATGATCTTTGCAAGATTGTGTTCCATGGGCCAATCTGTTCAGACCACGTTATTGAGGAAAGAAAAGGTGAAAAAAAAATAACAAGAATGTCACAAAATTTGATTTGATTAAATTGTCTGTCACATTATATAGTTGTTCTGGTGTAGAATTTTGCTCCAGCCATGTGAGAACTTTGCCTCATGTTCCAATAACAAATATTAATTACAGAAATAGCAAGACATTTTCGGTTTGGGAATCAAGAAGATGCACATGAATTTTTAAGATACACCATTGATGCAATGCAGAAAGCCTGTCTGAACAGTTGCACCAAGTATGTAAATTTTTGCGTTTAATTGATTTGGAGAATTATGGTTGGAATGCAAATTACATTACTTATTCAAAGAAAATAGTGAGGAATTGTATTTTTCCACGCCCTGTATCCTGTTAATACCCTTGTGGATAAAATCTGTATGGAGTAGAATGAAGCAATTTAACAGATGTCTCCTATCAGTGCCAACTGAGATGTAATTTGCTGAATTAAGGAAAGAGCATCAGTGATGAAGCACACCATGGGCCAACTATTACATTTATATACATGCAGCAGGGTAACGGGCCCTTCCGGCCCACAAGCCTGTGGCTGTCCAATTAACTTAGAATGTGGGAGGAAATTTGTTGAATTGTAGTTTGGTAACATGCATTATGTTGTTTCACTGTGGATAGTTATAGCTAAATTATAATGTATTTTTGCCTCCTCGGATTACAGTGGAGTTGTGTGAACAATGTATCTCTAGTGCAATCCATCAGTTGAGTGTAATAGTGTTTCTTCTTCCCCCTGCCCCCCCACCAAACCTGCTCACAACCCCTGAAGGCTGGATCGACAAACACAAGCTACTTCATTAGTTCATCAGATCTTTGGAGGATATCTTAGGTCGCGAGGTAAGTTCAACAAAATAACATGAACATTTTTTGTGTACTTTCATTATAATCTCGTAACTTTAGCAATGCCACAGAGTCATGGCGTTTTGCAGTACGGAAACCACTGTGCCATTACATCTATGCTGAACATTTTACACTATATTCTCTTTAGGCTTTGATTGCCCTACCATAGGAAAAATATTCTAAGTCTCTACCCTAACTCACCTCTCATAATTTTACAATTATCTATCAGGTCACCCCCAATTCCTTTGTTCCAGGGAGAACATTACCAACCCAAACCATCTCTCCATATACTTCTGATAGAAAACATTAATGACATAAAGTTTACGGCACAGGGTAGGCCATTGGACCTATTCTAACCATTCTGGCTGCAAGCAACTTGTTGAGGCAAATCTGGCTTCCAGATGTGGCCTATAGTCATGTAGACAATGGTACTTGAAGTGTTCATGCAAATAGTTTTTGAATGTGTGGAAGTTTCTATTCCCAAAGCTCTTTCACGCGGAGTTCTTGACTCCCTCCTCTCGTGGCTGAACATACTGTCCCTTCCAATCCTGAATTGATATTTAAATCTATGCACTCATTTCAGAAAGAAGGTTCAGGTGCCTGAAGATAAACACTCAACAGTACAAAAACAGCTTTCTGAATGGACAGTGAACCACAGACACCACTGTGCCTTTTCTCTTCTTTTGCACTTTTTTATTTATTTAAAAAATTAATTTTTAGCAATTTTGCACCTGTAATGCTGTCGCAAAACAACGAATTTCATGATGTGTTCAGATTCATTGTCAGGGTACATACATGACATCACATACAACCCTGAGATTCCTTTCTCCTGCGGGCTCGGCAAATTACCACTAATTGGTAGTGCAAACAAAAACTACACTGCATATGCATGTAAAGAAGTAAAGAACTGTAACCAGGTAACAAATGTAAACAAAGTGACTGTGCAATACAGAGAGAACAAAAAGAAAATCAATAGAGTGCACAAGTAAGAGTCCTGAAATGAATCTCTGATTGAGTTTGTTGAGAAGTCTAATGGTGGAGAGGGAGCAGCTGTTCCTGAACCTGGTGGTGCGAGTCTTGCGGCACCTATGGCAGCAGCAAGAACAGTTAGTGTGGGTCTTTGATGATTGCTGCTGCTCTCTGATGGCAGAATTCCCTGTAACTGTACTCAATAGTGGGTAGAGTTTTGCCTGTGATGTCCTGGGCTGAGTCCTTTACCTTTTGGAGGGCTTTACACTCAGGGGTATTGGTGTTCCCATACTAGAATGCGATGCAGCTGGTCAGCACACTCCACAACACCTCTGTAGAATTTTGCCAGGGTTTCTGGTGACGTACCAAACTTCTGCAAACTCCTGAGGAAGTAGAGGCTCTGACATACTTTTTTTCATGATGCCATTGGTGTGTTGAGTCCTGGAAAGATCCTCTGAGATAGTGACTCCCAAGAATGTAAATTTTCTCACCCTCTCCACCTCTGATCCCCCGCTCATCACTGGATTGTATACCTCTGGGTTTCCTTTCCTGAAGTCAACAATCAACTTCTTAGTTTTGGTGACATTGAGTTTTCAATCTCTATTCCTGTACGCTGACTCATCCCTTTCCTTTATACAACCCACTTCTGCGGGTATTATGGGCAAATTTATAGATGGTGTTATTGACATACTGAACCACACAGTCGTAGGTGTAAAGTGAGTAGGCCCGGGGACTAAGGACGCGGCCCTCTGGTGCTCCAGTACTGATGGAGATTGTGAAGGAGAAGTTCTTCACTCATTCATGACAATAAATTCTGAGTCTATTAGCTAACCATTAAGTTGTACTGCACAGGTCTGAATCCTGCAGGATTAGAGTTAGGGCAGCTTTTGCATTTATTCAACCCACAGTACATGTTTCTTGGTTAATCTTATTAATTATAAAAATCACAGCCAGAGCTTTTGTCAAGAATATAATTTACCATAAAAATATGAGTTTAGTGATGTTAAAATGATTTTTTTAAGCATTTCCTTTTTGAAAGAAGCAATGAATAATGAGATGCTGCCTTGCACTGTATAGTGTGGTGTGATGTGGTGTGCATGAATGTGCGTGTGGTGTGCATGAATCATGTAGCCTTGTAAATTGATTGTTAAAAACACAAGTTGTATATCCGGTTAAGTGCACTTCTCAGTGTGAGTAACTATTTTTAAGGGATTCCTGGAGGCAAAAAGCTACACCATAGACTTTGGCAGCTAACATCCCTCTTTCTTTTCTCTCAGCACTGATTTGAAGTCATGGTGGTGGGGTTGGGAGGGGAAGTGGTTACTGAGCCTGTTGGGGCAGGGATGCAACGGACCCTGTAATGACGCTCTTATCTGAGGAATAATCTGGCATTGGGGTGAACAAGAAGTAAAAGAATGCAAGGGAACCTGGTGTGTGTAGCATTGAGGAAAAAAATAAAATGTTTTAAAATGGCAAAACAGGAAAATCTTCAGATTGTTCAGTAGAAAGGGCATCGAACTGTTGTCTGGTGGATAATTTAGCTAAATCTATTTTACCACAGATGAAACTAATTATGTGCACACTTTTGATCACAAAGTATATGAGAATAGTGGGACTCTTCTTGGGTCATAGAATTGTACAGTTATGTAAACAGAACATTTGGCCCAATTCTTCCACGTGGGCATCTTTGGTACTAATTCATTACCCAGCACCCAGCCCAAGCCTTCTGTTTCCAAGTGATTCAAATGCTTATATTGACTCTAAATAAATGCTGTCAGACACACAAACCACACTCTCCGGTAGCGCATTCCAGGTCCTTGCCACTTCCTGGATGAAAGTTCCCTTCGTATTCCTTGTCAATCTTACCTTTAAACCTGTGTCCTCTAGTGTTATGTGCCTCGAATATGGGGAAGATTTCTGCAGTCCATTTCCATATTGAACCCTCATCATTTTGTATATTTCAAATCAATTCCTCTCTTAGCCACCTCTGTTCTAGCGAGAACAGACCTAGCTTCCTAGAATCTCCTCAGAACTGAACTGTTCCATCCCTGGCAATATCCCAAAGAGTCTCCTCTGCATCCTCTCCGCATTATCGTCCCTATCTCTAATAGGGTCACCGGCCTAGAGTTACCAGGCCTTTCCCTGTTGCCTTTGTCGAAAAAGGGGTCAATTTTCACGTGCCCAACAAAGATTTAAAAATAACAACCAAGCCTGTCACATCTCCCCTTGCTTCTTGTAGCTGTTGATTCCTGAATATAGTCTCTCTCTATTGTTTGAGGAATTCTGCTGGGGTTTAAGTACAAATTAAAGTTGGTGTTTAAAGTAATACAGAATTTCAGGTTTTGTCTTTTTAATTCCTCTTGGTGGCTCTGCATATTTAAATAGAAACTGTACTGGTAAGATGGAGGGTAGAGACCCTTAATTTTTAGATGCATCCATTCTTGCTTCTGGGAAGCAGAAAAGAGCATCAGGTGAGTAGTTGGTCCCATGGGCTGAACAGGGAAACAGAAATTATTATCCCCAACCTGCTGAAAGATGAACACAATTAATGTGAAGATTTTCCCCTTTGCATTTGTGTATATTAACTATTATCATAATTTTCTTTTTTGATTTCTTTGCTTCCTGCACCCAAAGTCAAGTGCTCCGTGTGCAAGAGTGTATCAGATACATATGATCCTTATTTGGATATTGCTCTTGAAATAAGGGTAAGTGTATCCTTGTGATGGACTCTTGGAAAATGTTCTGGATGCAGTTGTAGGTGTTGGCTCCACGTGTTGGTCCAAATGATGGCATTAAATGCCTTTCATTAAAGTTCATTGTGAATGTTGAACGTTGTGAGGTTTGTATTTGGGGGAGTTATGTGAAATGCAACCTTGTTATTGAAGTTTTGCCTCAAGTGAGCATGACTGCTTTTAGTTCGAACCTGTTGCATTTTATGTATCTTTTTTCTTTTGAATTAAGTGCTATGGCCCCTGAGGATTCTGCTCAAAGTTTATGAGACCCCTGCCCTGTGAAGCAGTCAAATTTAGTTGTTATCTACCATATTTCTCTCCTAACGGCTACATTTAAAAAAAAACATTATTTATGTTACATGAGGTCAAAAGAAAACCAGGCTTTTGCTTTGAGAGTAAAAGTTGTGGCCTGTAATTCCAGAACCAATAAATAGGAAATCACTTTTATTGAAGATGCAGGCAAGAATAAAACATAAACATACATATTACAAAGAGTTTAAAAAATTCTTCAAGTGCAGTGGTTTGTAAGAAGCTTAAGCATAAACTCAAGGAAGTGAAAACTTAATCAAAAGAATTTTTAAAATAATTCTTATAAAATTAAAATTTTAGTAGGATCTTTGAGCTTGATGTTCCTGTGTAAGTTTTTTGATGTCAGACTCCAAATTAGATTGTGAGAGTCGAAGGTCACCTCTTGTTTAGATATCAAGTCTGTTCCTGGGGGGGCATGGCAAGATGGCGTAGAAAAAAGACGTGTTCCACCTTTCCCCAGCTGGATTATTAAATACCCGACTTTAAAAAGTACAAAAGTGGTTAAAAATATTATTTATAGTTTTTTGAATAACAGTGATTCATCATGGCTACTAATGTGAAGAAATCTAAAACTCAACTTCAGAAGAAATTACCATATAAAAGTATAGACGATCTGAGGCCTACCTGCACAGCTGAATCCACGGAGTTGTGTTGGGAGTCTCCAAACCCCAGAGGATTCCTGCCCGTTCAAGTTTGACTTTGGTGCCGATTCTGCAGTCGCAAGATGGCGCCGGCACTTCGGTGAGTTCAGTCGTAGTCGACCCGCGTGCGCGCGAGCGGCCTGACTGGCAAAGGGGCCCGTGAGCCTGCGACGTTGCTGGGTGGCCCCGGGACGCGCAGTGTAGCGTCGGAGGACGTCCCTGTGCTTCTGGCAGTTCTGCCGGGTATGCGCGGAGCATCCCGGGTCCGAGACCTTTTGGAAAAAGTGTGGGCTATGGGGGAGCCCGAGTGCCGGCGTCCCGACGAGGCCGGGGTGCCAGCGTCAGGTGTCCAACCTGCAGCCGCACAGTCAGAGGACCTATGGTGACTGAAGGTGAAGAGAATTTGCCCAGGAGGAGGAACCTGTACTTATGGAAGGTAGACCTCAAAAAGTGGCTATGGAATCTGGAATGGATTCAGCGTTCACTGTTTTGGAAGGGATTGCTTTTCAAATGGATAATATGTCAAAACAAATGTCAACTCAAATAACCCAAGGATTTATGGATACTTTGTGTGAAGAAATGTCAACTAAGAAACAAGAAATTACTGTAGTTAAGAGTGATATTAACAGATGTATAAAATCTGTTAATATTGTACAAGATAATTTTTTAAAAATTGAAACAGCCTTTTCTGAACGTCAAAATCAAGTGGAACGCAATAAAGAAAAAATGGAAGGTTCTTTTGTAGATTGGGCGATTCAAAGAAGGGATTTATTGAACAAGATTGATTCTTTGGAAAATCAAAGCCGGAGAAATAATGTGAAAATAGTTGGTCTTCCAGAGGACTTTGAAGGTTCTGACCCAATAAAATTTTTTAAACATTGGATCCCAGAGGTATTGGGTAAAGAGTTTTTTCCTGAAGGTTTGGAACTGGATCGGGCTCATAGGGCATTGAAGAAAAAACCACTTACTGGACAAACACCAAGGGTGGTCTTGATTCGTTGTTTGAAGTATCAAGTTAGCGAAATGATTTTACGAATGGCGGTACAGAAAGCACTGCAGAGTCAATCCCTGTTGATGATTCAAAACAATAGACTTTTTTTTAATGCCGATTTGAATCAAGAGGTTATTAGAAGACAACGGGAATTTAATTCGGCTAAAGATGTCTTATGGCAAAAGGGCTATAAGTTTGCTTTTCGTTAACTTGCAATTTTGAAGGTTTTTTATGGAAACTTTCAATCTCAATTTTTTGAGAACGATCACGATGCCTTGGTTTTTGCTAATTCATTGCCAGAATTACGAAGAAATGGACGGTCTTCACCATTGTCTCCTAAGAGGAGGGGAAATGGGAATGGGTTTGGAAAAAAGAGCTGATACGAAGTCTTCTTGACATTGAAGATCCGGAACAATCGTTGGGCGTGGAATCATTGGGTTGAATATATTTACTATATTTGATTGTTTTTAATTACATAATGGAAATGTATCTGGGGGGGGGGGTGGAGTGGATGACACTGAAAGCTTTGACTGTCACCTACCACTAGTGGATTTTCCACACCCAGATTTTTAGGGTGTTACTACCTTTTAGGTGTTTTTTTTTGGGGGGGGGGTTAAATTTTTTCTTTTTTTCTTTATCGAGGGGTGGGTTTTGTGTTCTTTTTGGTGGTTTTGAAGAATTATAAAGGGGAGCGTCATTTTATATATTAGTAGTTAGTAGTTAGTAGTTCGCCAAGGCAAATAGCGCCTTTGGAAGACTACACAAAAGAGTCTGGAAAAACAACCAACTGAAAAACCTCACAAAGATAAGCGTATACAGAGCCGTTGTCATACCCACACTCCTGTTCGGCTCCGAATCATGGGTCCTCTACCGGCACCACCTACAGCTCCTAGAACGCTTCCACCAGCGTTGTCTCCGCTCCATCCTCAACATCCATTGGAGCGCTCACACCCCTAACGTCGAGGTACTCGAGATGGCAGAGGTCGACAGCATCGAGTCCACGCTGCTGAAGATCCAGCTGCGCTGGATGGGTCACGTCTCCAGAATGGAGGACCATCGCCTTCCCAAGATCGTATTATATGGCGAGCTCTCCACTGGCCACCGTGACAGAGGTGCACCAAAGAAAAGGTACAAGGACTGCCTAAAGAAATCTCTTGGTGCCTGCCACATTGACCACCGCCAGTGGGCTGATAACGCCTCAAACCGTGCATCTTGGCGCCTCACAGTTTGGCGGGCAGCAGCCTCCTTTGAAGAAGACCGCAGAGCCCACCTCACTGACAAAAGGCAAAGGAGGAAAAACCCAACACCCAACCCCAACCAACCAATTTTCCCTTGCAACCGCTGCAATCGTGTCTGCCTGTCCCGCATCGGACTGGTCAGCCACAAACGAGCCTGCAGCTGACGTGGACTTTTTACCCCCTCCATAAATCTTCGTCCGCGAAGCCAAGCCAAAGAAAAAGTTAGTAAAAATGTCTACTTTGAATTTTGCAACTTTTGATGTTCAGGGATTAAATAATCCAATCAAGCAAAAGAGGGTATTGGCTTATATAAAAAAAATGAAAATTGATATTGCCTTAAACTTAAATAGGAGAGTGATTTAGTGTTTATTTTTCCTGAAGATGATTGGCCGGGTATGTGTCAGGACAATGTAATTAAATTGACAAATGTAAAATACGGAATGGTTAATTATAATTTTTTACATCAATTATATTCGACTCCGGAGAAACTGAAAAAATATGGGTTTAGTAATTCAGATTTATGTTTTAGATGTGATTCATGTATTCGAACTTTTTTACATGCTGTTTACTTGTGTTAAAGTTCAACCATTTTGGCAAGGAATTAAAGTAGTTTTGGAAAAATTGTATAAATTTATATTACCATTGGGTCCAACGATTTTTTTGTTGGGTAATTTGTTTTCGTTGAAGGGATTAGGTTTGGATAAAATTCAAATTACTTTTGTACGTTTGGTGTTATCAGTAGCGCATAAAAATGTGTTGCGAGTACTTGGAAAGATAATACAGAGATTAATATACTACGTTGGCATAATGAATTGAAAGCTTGTATTGTTAGGGAAAAAAATACTTATAATTTACATGCTAATTATTCCCTTTTTGTTAGCAAATGGTCTCCGTATTTGAAATATATGCATTTAGATATACTTTGAATTGTTTTCAACATTTATAATTTTTTAAATTATATGTATCATTTATATTTTTTGGCTCCCCTTAAGGGAATTGGCTGAAGGGGTGGAAGGGTGGGTTTGGGATTTATCTTATAAAATCAATTTTTGATTATTGGATTGTATGCCTCCTATTTTACAAAGCAATCTCACATTGCTTGGCAACTATACAGCATAGCCAAGTCCTTACCTTCCCCCCAAAAAATGTTTAATCTGTTCAGTTCTCGTGCCACACACACACACACACACACACACACACACACACACACACACACACACACACACACACACACACACACACACACACACACACACACACACACACACACACACACACACACCAAAGTCTGTGGCCTCCCTCATTAAATGTGCTGTGGACCTTGGAGTAGGGGTGGCGGGGGGCATATGGACCCCATTGAGAATGCCTGATGCAGTCCAAATTGGAGAGTATAAACTAACTCTGTGCCAATTATAACGTCATTTGTTAAATGCTACTCTTCCCTTATTTCAAAATATAAATTTATTCAGCAGAAGGTAAAATTGATGTTGGTGAGATTGTAATTTTATGAATTTTTAAATGCAGTTTTTGAACTACCTCTAGCTACTGGGTTGTACTTTTCTGTGCTGCCCAAGTAACCTCACTTGCTGTATTATTCCAGTGTTAAGATTGAAACATACCAGGATTATATTTGGTATTATTTCATTGTGATTTACTAGATTCCACTTTCAATGGCTTGTGTTCCTAGAAATGGATCCATATCTTGATTTGTCTGTTGCATAAAGCCATGTCATCTGTGCATGCGATTGGGGGGGGGAGTGAGAAAAGGAATTGTTTGTTAAAACTTTTATTTCATAACCCAAATTTTTTGAATTCCATCAAACAAATTTCCAAAGCCTGTGACGTACAAGGTGGACAAAATCCAGAACCAATTTGTGCACAGATTACTTGACCTGGAATCTTGAAATTGGAAGTTATGAAGGCATCTTATTTCAGTTGGAGCTCAAATTCAATGGAACATTGTATAATAAATGCCGTTCAGCGTTGCTGTTTAGTCTGACCCACACTTAATTGTTTTCCAGCAAGCACCCAACATTGTCCGAGCTCTTGAGCTCTTTGTGAAACCTGATTTTCTCAATGGGGAGAACGCCTACATGTGTGCAAAGTAAGTGTTTATCAAAATGAATAAGACATCTTAAATATTTGTGCCAATTTGGAAACTTTGGAAGGCACTTTGAGTAAATGTCTTGACTCGGAGGGGAGGGAGATGAAGTTCAGGATTGGTCTTTTCCCTCAGCTTGGTTACAGAAAAGAAGATTGTAGTATATGCTGTGCAGCAGGGAAAGTGACAGCCTGATTTCCTTCTCCGTCAATTGAAACTTGCTTTAGATCAGTGGTTTTCAAACTTTTTCTTTCCACTCACATACCACCTGAAGTAATTTCTCTGCCATGAGTGTTCTGTGATTATTAAGGGATTGCTTAAGGTGGTAGGAGAACAGAAAGAAAAAGTTTGAAAACCATTGTTTTAATCCTGCCTAATTGACTCGGTAGGTGCACGGTTTCATAACTCCAAAAAAAATGGGCCAATCGCAATTTTTCTCGAGCAAAATATTTCAGTAACAGTTGGGTTTCGAGCAGTGGTTCTCTACCTTTTATTACCACTCGCGTATCACTTTAAGTAATCCCTTACTAATCCCAGAGGATCTATGGCATAGGGATTACTTAAGATGGTATGTGAATGGAAAGAAAAAGTTTGAAAACCACTGCTTTAGATCAATATCATGTATACATCACAAATCAGTAGTTTGTCTTCAGCTGTAAATGTCTAGAATGCTAAAGTCCAAAGCATGTACTTTTTGGACAATTATTTATTCTGTCCTCGCTAATGCTCAAGGTTACCTCTCATCATGAAATAGGAATGCATTCCATGTTGCTCTTTGACGTCCTGCAGCTGATTGCTTATTTGCTCCGATGACAACCTGCAGTTTGTTTAAACTGCCACCTCAAAGTTCAAGAATCTTTGAAGACAATTCTGCCAACTTTTTTGTCCAGCTTTCCCATGTAATGCTTGCCAAGCTCTTGTCTTAGTAAAGGGTTACAATGAGAAATCATGGCATTTTACAGAGTACAGTTAAACCCTGGTATCTGGCACCTATGGGAATTGATAGATGCCTGATCAGTGTATTTTTCAGTTGTCTGTGACTCACTCTTACAATGTATAACTAATACACCTGCATTAAGAATAAACTGTTTAAAAGACAAAAATTCTATACTGTACATACACTGAACAAACTTACTAGCATGAATATATATACCTTAAATCATTTTACTTTATTTTCAATCAGATTCTTTGAAAATATTGAACTGTAGCTGCATTTGTAGGTTCCTTCCTCTCCATAGACAAATAATAACAATTATAGATAATTAACCCCCGCCCCCAAGATTACAGATTAAGCCTCTGACCAAGGCAACTCTTACTAAGCAGAGTTAAGGAGACACTTTGAGAGTCACCCCAATGTGAGGGGCATCAACCAACTCTTCATCCTGGGTGCTGCCATTGCTATTCCACACAAATTTATTCAAACAGCTGCTACGAGCAAAGCACAACCAAGGCCCTCCACTCGCTAAATATTAATTTCCATCTTCTCCAAAGGTTTATGTGTTATTTCAAGGAACATTTACTTTATCATTTTAAATGTGCATATTTTTTACCTATTTTAAATTTTTATAATTTATTTTCTTTTATTTTTTCCAGTGGCTTGAATTCCAGATTCCAGAGGTTTTACTGTATTTTATTTGAACATTTGCTTTCCTCTTTGGAAGGGACCATACTGCTTCAAGCTGCAATACATTTGAAACAAGCTGAACATACTGTATTATTTTGATTTTCACTTCACAGTGGGCACATGATGCATTTTTTAAACCTGAGATTGTTTGTACCCTCACTTTCCAATACTTTGCTACACAATACATTATATTTCTTGTAAATAGCGCATTGTTCTGTTCAGAATTAGGAATGCACTTGAAATATTTGTACGGTGTTCCAATTATTTAAGTTTAACAAATTGTGATCCAAGTTCAGTAATAATTATTTGAAATAATTTTAAAATAATTAGTCTTAAATTTGCCATTCTTGTTGAAGAATACTCCCGTGTGAATTTTGACCTTTTAAGCTCATTTGAAAGGATGTTACTCACTGTCACAACAAATTTCTTTAGGTGCAAGAAGAAGGTACCTGCTACAAAACGCTTTTCCATTCACAGAGCATCAAATGTTCTGACTCTTTCCTTAAAACGGTTTGCAAACTTCAGTGGTGGAAAAATCACAAAGGTGAATTTATTTTTATGACTATTATGTTTTCTTACGATGTGGCAAACTATTTGCCTTGCAGCAAGGTGCTTTAAGGGTGAATTATAATGTATTGCAAGATACTGCCACATGACTTTCTCATAATTTTTCGTTTCTCAATGGTTCCTGCTGCTGAGAATTTCAAATTCATAAAGAAACCTGACAAATAAAAGACTTTAAACTAAAAACACATCTTGCATCCAGTTTAAGTCCAGTTTTCAGTTACATAAAAAGTGACATTAGTGAGTTCCCCCTCTCCCTCTCTCTCTCCCTCTCCCTCCTTGAAGGATTAGAATGAGAATGTGAAAATATGTTAGGCAATTATCTTGAAAAGATATTTTAACAGATTTCTGACTATCTCACATTTGAAAGTAAAAATTAATACTGAATTTATTTTTTCAAGGATATTGGCTACCCTGAACTCTTGAATATACGTCCTTACATGTCCCAAACAAATGGGGAGCCTGTCAGTTATGGGCTGTATGCCGTATTGGTACATTCTGGATACAGTTGTCATGCTGGACATTACTACTGTTATGTTAAGGTGAGAAGTTGCACAGTTAACAACACAGCTGTAGCTAGTTACATTTACTGAAATAATGGCAATTTGCGATTAAAATTGAAAAAAAAATTAATTTAATTTTTTTTTAAAACAAACACATTGCGTGTCGTTCGATTGCTCATCTACCTTGTGCACCAGTCCTCTACTAATCGAACCTAATATGAACTTGTTTTGTTGTATCTAATGAAATTAATTTTTGAAAATTTTCAAGACCGTTATTGACAATGGACCTTGCATTGTAATTTGAGAAAAAGGCTCAGCAATAATGAACAAATGTTTAAATCTAGCACTAAATCAACATAATCTTTAATGTATAAACTCATTCATTAAAATGCAACTCAGTTAAAAATAAGTGTATCAAAGTTCATCAGTAACTTTGAAGACAAGTTACAAAATCAAGTGAGCTGGTGTTACTAAAATTATTTGTTTGAGATGAACGTTACTAAAATTATATACCAAACATGTCAATGAAATGTTGGTTTCTTTCAGGCCAGCAATGGGCAGTGGTATCAGATGAATGATTCGATGGTCCATTGCAGTAACATCAAAGTAGTGCTGAACCAACAAGCTTATGTTCTTTTCTACCTGAGGTTGGTGTAACTTAAATGCATTTTGTTTGAGTGTCATTTTTCAGGCTTCTATTTTGCATGTTTGAAAGTTCCACGTATTGAGGTGAAATTTATCTGCAGTGAATTGTTTGGGCTCAAGCTGCTTTATAGGGTGAAAAAGAAGCATTTGTGTTTGTCTTTGGCAATTTGATGTGAAAACTAAAGGAATAAAACAAAAATGAACAGAAATTCAAAAGATTTGGAGGGTGGGAACTGAAGTGAATTGTGATAAAGACTGAAATATTAAATACAAGATGTTCAACTGAAGGAATAAAATGAGTGAGGCTGATCAATCAAGAAACCGATCAACCTATCTCAATGGAGACATGAGACTGCAGATACTGAAATGTAGAGCAGAAAAAGGATACTCAGCATTTCAGATCAAGATTCTTTATCTTGACAGACCATTTCCCTCCCTGGACACTGCCTGGCCCTCTGAGTTTCTCTAGCAGTTTATTTTTGGTCTTCATTTTAACCCTGGTTTGACCCAAGGATTTTCAATTCGCTGTGCCGCATAATAGCTTGTTGAAACTGAAACGCTGCAAGAACTCAAGCAGAATCTGGAGAGAGATGTGTTAGGGAGCCTTCCTTAGAACTGGGGGGAGAGGAGTTTCCAAAGCAGTCCTACTTGACTGGCTGAATTCTTCCAGCTTTTCTGTTTGTTTCAGATTCCAGAATCTGCAGCTTTTTTGTTTTCTAATATTTTGTATTTCCTGAAAACCGGAGGTGAGATAATAGGAGAGTGAGCATGGTGAATTGGTGCAGGGGGTTTATCCTCAGCCATTCTGTTGAACTATCTGGTGGTTGGTCAGGGTGGTACATCCTGATGCAAACTCTATTGGCTGAATAATGTGTCAGGAATATAAAATAGCACTTTGAAATCTCGCAATTCAGGGTGAATAATGAATACAGTAAAACACAAAAGTCAACAGACGCTGTCATTGTTTTAAAAAACACAAATGCTGGAGGAGCTCAGCAGGTCTTGCAGCATCCATAAAATTCTCTCAAAAAAAAGGGGGGTCGACTTGTATGTCAAATATTTTTTTGGGATATTAAATTCAGCTCAAAAACCACTCCATGCCGATTCGGCGAATAAGTCGACCCATAAAAACCGATTTAGCATACAAGTCGACCCTGGAAGCACCTCCCGACCACTGGTGCCACCATAACTCATCCAGTCATCCTATAGTTGTAGAGTCTGAAGTCACCGCTCCTCCCCGATAAGCCCAGGCAGCCACTCCTAGCCAGTAGGGCAGAGGTTCCCGCTCCTGTCAGGAGAATGAGGTTGCCACTCCTGCCACGTAGGCCAAGGTTCCCACTTCTGACAGGAGAATGAGGTCGCCACTCCTGCTCGACAGAACGAGGTCACTGTCTCTGCCACATAGGCCGAGGCTCCTGCCAGGAGAATGAGGTCACTGCTTCTGCCACATAGGCCGAGGCTCCTGCCAGGAGAACGAGGTCACTGCTTCTGCCCCGTAGGCCAAGGCTCCTGCCAGGAGAATGGGTTTGCCACTCCTGTCCGGAGCCAAAATGTAGCCGTGGTTCCTGCACCGAACACACTTGGGGCAGCAAGGAAACTTCGATGTGGATGGGCACTGCAGCCATTGCGGAGAATGGAGTTGCTGTCGCTAACTCCGGCTGCAGGTGATGCTGAAGTCTTGGACCCAGCTGCATTTGGCATCTTCCCTGCTTTTGCTTAATTTATAGCTTTGTTACTTGGTGATTGGGGTGTTGTAACAAATTTTGGATTGTTGCTGGGAGGCCCGGACATCCCGAAAATGGGGAGGGGGAGATGGTCGACACACACCAGTTATATCATAAAACCATTCAAATGAGACTGAAAAAGGGGGGGTAGACCTTCCAGTCAACTTATTTGCCGAATGTATGGTACCTACCAGTGGCACACATATCCACAGTGATTAAGTGTTTTGAAAGGTTGGTGTTGAAGCATATCAGCTCCTGTCTGGCATCCCCTTAAAACTAATTAGCAAACACCAAGACATGGGCCTCAGTACCCTACTGTGTAATTGGATCCTTGGTTTCCTCCCCTCCAGACCACAATCAGGATGGATTAATAAGAACATCTCCTCCACAATCTTCATCAGTACTGGAGCACCACGGGGCAGTTCTACTTGCTTTACATCTATTACTGTGTGACTTGCTACAACAAAAGCACCATCTACAAATTCACAATGAGTCATCGTACGTGGGGAGATTGAAAGCTTGACTGAATGGTGTCCTAACAACTCAATGTCACCAAAACCATGGAGCTGATTGTGGATTTTAGAAGGGGAAAACCAGAGATGTACAATCCAGTGATCATATCAGGGAATCCGAGATGGAGAGGGTGAGGAAAATTTAAGTTCTTGGCAGTCCCTATTTCAGAGGGCCTTTCCTGGACCCAACGCACTAATGTCATCGCGAGGAAAGCACATCAGTGCCTCCACTTTCTCAGGAGAATTTGCGGAGGTTTCATATGAGATCAGAAAATCTTGGGAGACTTCTACAGATGTGTCATGGAAAGTGTGCTGACTGGCTGCATCACAGCTTGATATGGGGTACCAAGACCTCTGAGCAGAAAGCTAGTAGACGCAGCTCAGTAAATCTCACATCATGAAAATCTACGTGGAACACTGCCATCGGAGAGCAGCAGCAACTGTCAAAGATCCACACCACCCAGCACACACTCTGTTCTCGCTCTTGCCATCAGGAAAGAGGTATCGGTGCCACAAGACTTGAACCACCAGGTTCAGGAACAGCTGCTACCCCTCCACCATCAGACTCCTCTACAACAAAATCAATCAGGGGCTCATTTAAGGACTCTTATCTTGCACATTATTTATGATTGAATATTTATTTTCTGCACTGCTCTTGCTTCTTGTTAACAGTTCTCTTTTGTATATGTATTTTTCTTGAGTACAGTTTATTTTTGCACAATCAATAAATAGAAAACCTGCTGAGCCCGCAGGAAAAAGAATCTCAAGGTTGTATGTGATGTCGTATGTATACTCTGACCTGTGGTGAAGCATTTTTGCTCCATTTCTTTCATCAGTTCTTGATGATTTGAAAGATTGTCTTGTAACTTGGAACTGGTTCGTTGTTGCAGGATGACAAACTCCAAGAGTGGCCTGGATGAAATATCGAAGCAGAATTTTATTCAGCCAACTGTCAAAATTAGCAATGGCACAGTCATGCCAAAGAAATCACTTCAGAATGGATACTTCAGCTCTCCTCAGATGACCAAGGTTAGCTTACTGAGAATACTGTTAATATTGTGCTCTAGGAAGTAGTAAAACCTGCTGGATTGCATTGTTCTTCCAAATGGGAAATGGAATTACATTAGAAAGCTCAGTTGGAAGAGTTCTGCAGATACGGTGTCATATGATCCGCTATGGGTTTTTAAAATAACTCACAAGATGGAAGAAAAATCTGAACAATCCTTGGTATTTCTTGAATTAATTGAAATTTAGAAACCAGTGATGGTTTGGTTTGGATATTCTTTTATCAGTCTGCAGTCAGAAGACATGACCTTTCTATGTCTAAAATAGCCAGGGGTGGTGAAGCCTCTTGAACTGGAAACTGTATCCGAAACAGAGGAAAAGTCCCATAATTTTATGATTTCCCCTCACTGATAAGAAAATGAATTCAAATATTTTGCATGTCTCCAGCGACCAGTGTGAAGTTTGATTGAACATTGAAGGCTAGGGAAGCATTAATAACTAATTATCCTTAATTGGAAGTTGGAGATGAGTAGAAATACCATTTTTTTTCTTCATGGGTCAATTAATGCCATTTATTGATATTAAACATAATGCTCAATTATTAAGTAGTATACAAAATTAGGCTTAAAGTAGTATCAAGCCATGAAACAGATGTGGGTACCTTTAATATAGATTTTATAATAGGTGAAATTACTCTTTTCTCTGTGCCACACATTTAGAATATGTAAATGAATGTGATAACTTATTAACAACTGTGGAATCTTGCATTTTTGTCCTTTTCCTCATCTGGAGGAATTCAAATAATTAGCCAACTGAGCAGTTGTTATTGATATAAAAAGCAATGAACTTAGCAGTTGTTTCATCTCCAAAGCAGATGGTAATAATCGGAGCAGGTTTCCAAAGTTATTTTAAAATCAAGATGCAAAATCGAGTTTAGATTCTAGTTTTCACAGTAGTTATGTGGCCAATTTTCTTCACTTCCAAAGTGTTCCATCTGATATTTGAAATGAATCTGCCAGATGCAGCGTCCATTTTACTAATTTAATACTGCATTACAATCTCTTATAGCAGTCAGAAATTATCAATCACAAACCTGAAGTTTTACCTCTGATCTTTGAGGCCAAACCTTTAATGTAAAAGAGATATTTACATTGTTATTCAATATAGAAACCAGAGTCTCAGCAAGCAAAGCTGCAAGCTTCTGGGAACATTGGAGTGGCAGTGCCAAGAACTACCATGATCCAGTCGCCAAGGCTTCCAGGAAAACCAACTAACCCACAGACTTTCATTGATGAGTCACTGAAGAAGCTTAAGAAATCTTTACCTCAGCTGCAACCAAAATCTTCTCAGAGCCATTCAGTCAGTGGTTCAAGTGGTAGCAGGCCGCCTTTGATAGAAAGTACAAAGGTGTCGGCACCCGAAAGCAAGGAACTACCTTCATCTACCTCATTGAAGTCATTGATGGCAACTGGTGGAGCTGAGCAAAAAGGAAAGGACGGCGCCCAGAACCAGCAGAAAGGGCTTGGCAGCCCCAAATGTGCTGTGAATGGGAGCAATGCGACAAAGGATAATCAACAGTCTGAGCCAGAAGAGTCTGATTCTGAATCTCAGGCACACAGCTCGGGAAATGAGAGGACTGAGAGCAGTGTGGAGGAGCAAGGAGTATCCAAAATAAAGCCCCAGTTACTTGCGGAAGAGCAATCCAGTACCATGTCACCACCTCCAGCGAAGAGGCTCGCATTGTCAGCCAAGAAGGTGGGTGTGTGTTCTAGGACACAGCAATTTGTTCCATAACTAAATGTATGTTGAATTTTGTTTTCCGCTGCTCCGACTGTATTGTTATCCCAGGTGGATCAACAAATCAACGTTTAATAATGCCGGCTGTGTGAATGTTTGTCTCTACACCCGTCTCTAAGCCACACTTTAAATACACCCAAAGTGCTTTCTGACCCAATGCAGTGATCTCAGTTTATGGATTTTTTTTTTAAACACAGCAGTTTGAAAACATGAAAAGCTTTTACTTTTAGACATTAACAATGCTGACCTTGAATCTAAACTAGTTGAACATGTATAACAGTGATTCTAGATGGCTTGGGTCAGATCAATATTACATGCTACTGCTTCACCTCAATTCTAGTCAAGGGCTTTTTTATAATTTGTTCATTGCCATGCGATAGTTCAAAATTCTTCATTTAATGAACTCTGCCTCCATCCTCAAGTATTTTTTCCACCATTTGTACCAGTCAAAAAGATTGGTTATTACTTTGGATATGTTCAATATTTCCTTCTCCCTCTCCATCAAAAATGCTCCATTTACTTAATCTCCTTCGGCACACAATTAATTTTTATTTTGTTGAATTTCAGAAACAAGATACTGAAACTAGTAATTTTGTGTTTAAAGTGTCGTTACATAACACTAACAGTCATGTATTTACTGGTGTCTATTAAACTGAGACTTCAATACATTGAAGGTTAGGTTTCATCATAAAGAAATTTATACCTGGAAAGTCAGGCATGGAAAGGTTGAATAATCACTCAAAATTATTGCTCAGTTCAAATTCATTGATTATAAGTGGGTTTGAATTTGTTTTTTCTTCGAAGGATGTGGGCATGGTTA
Source organism: Narcine bancroftii (assembly GCF_036971445.1). Taxonomy (NCBI): domain Eukaryota; kingdom Metazoa; phylum Chordata; class Chondrichthyes; order Torpediniformes; family Narcinidae; genus Narcine; species Narcine bancroftii. The sequence continues at coordinate 357,829,945 of NC_091471.1, read as the reverse complement.
ATGGCACCAGCATTTATTGCACATCTAATTGCTTTCCAGGTTGTTGTCAACTGCTACTTTGTAACACTGAAGAAGCAATTACTCCTGTGTTATTAGGTAGCAGGCATTTGCACTTTGACGGAGATGGATAAGGATTGGCAATAAGTTTCCAATTTGTAGATGTGGGGACTCCCAAATCCCAGCTATTATTGAAGATGCATTAAAATCTTGGCTGAAGTTTATCTTGTAGATGGTGTACGTTGCACTTATAGTGTTCTGTTTATGGAGGAAGTGATGGAAGTATGCAAATCAAATGGGTTTCTTCATGATATTTGGCTTCCATAAGATTATTGGAGCTTCACTCACTAAGCCAGATGTATACCATTGCATTCTTGACTTTTTGCAGATTTTTGTTGTGCCATTGGTGACTCACCATGCCCAAACTGCTTAGAACCACATGATTTATTGACTAATGAATTACATTTCTAACAAGTGGCGAAGATGTTTATGATGGGAAATTTTCTTATCTAATCCATTCAGGTGCCTTGCCTTTCGGCGTGGGTGATCATATCACTATCTCCAACCCTCCAAATTATAGTTTTGCCTCCCCTGAAGAACATAGTCGATGTTGAGGTCATGATTATACAGGGGAAAAATACTGAAATGGTTTCCCATTGCATTCTTCAGTTGCAGTGTCCGTACTGGACAGGTAACACTGGCCATTGATCAACAGATTCATCCGCCCAGCGATTTTAGTTTTACAAATATAAATTCCAATTTGTTGAATCTGCTTGTAAAAAACCATCCACCATCTGCAGTCTAATACTAAATGTTCAAATGGATCACTGGAGCTGTTTTGTTAGAGGTGAACATCAATTGAAGGTGGCATAAATGTTGCTTGTCACTTCAGCAGCCCACTTTTGTCCAATTCTGTTGCATGCAGCCATGAATTGCTAATCAGCTTTCTTCCAGTCATGCTCCCATGTAGTTACCTCTGGAGGCAGGGTCTCAATTATCGGTAGAATGCTGATGGAGGAGTTATAATGTTGCAAATCATTCTGCGAATATAATCATCAGGTCTATTCTGTGATTGATGACTGCCATTTCAGGACTAATGTTCAGGTGTATGTGAAGTGATGCTGTCTGATCAATTTGACCGATAGTCGTGTCTGAGGTGCACTTATTGCCTAGTTCAATGAAGGGAATCCATTGGAGTTTATCCTGTTTTTAGCAATAATTTGTAAATAATTGAGTGCTTGCAAGTACCCACTGGTTTGCCATGGGTGTAACAGTGATGCGGAATGAATTCAGCATAGATGGCAGGTTTCCTGCTCTAAATTGTTGGCTCTTGGGCTGTACTCGTTGGAGTCCAGAAAGATGAGGGAAGAACTCATGAAGACATTTTGAATGCTGAAAGGCCTGGACGGAGTAGATGTGGCAAGGATGTTTCCCACGGTAGGGGATTCAAGGACATAACTTAGAGTGGAAGGGCATCAATTTAAAACAGAGGAGCAGAAAATTTTCTTTAGCCAGAGAGTCGTGAGTTTATGGAACTTGGTGCCACAGGTGGCTATGGAAGTACGGTAGATGTGTGTATTTAAGGCAGAGATTGACGGGGACTTGATTAGTCAAGGCATCAAGGTTTTTTTAAAAAAAAATCAGCCTGCGCTGTAAGAAAACAAACAGCAGAAACACAACAGAACCAGTAAATATACATCAGCTTCTTTATTAATGCTTTGTTACACTAGCGGGATCCAAGAAAGAGTTTAGTGACTCGTTCGCCACACTGAACCCCAAACACTCAAAGCATCGGAGTGTTTGTCTTTCATTTAGACCCTCCAGTTTCCCACAAGTTGCACACACCTGGCAATTTTGCATTTAAAATAATAGTTACCTTGTGGTGTTCAGAATTATCTGGGAAGGTCAGAGTCCCTATCCGAAGACATTTTGACCTTATTTGTGGATAGGCTACTATCTCACTTCAGTACAGATGCTGAGGAGCAATTACGTTCCCAGCAACCTGAAAGTAGTTACTGCATTTCTTTTAACCCTTTATTGAGCATATTTGTAAAACATTTTCTTTCAAAGGATTGCGGGAAGAAAGCTGGGGAGTAAGGCTGGGTGGGTGGATGGATCAGCTCATGATTAGAACGGTGGAGCAGACTCAATGGGCCTACTTCTGCTCCTACGTCTTGTGATCTTGTTAATAGTAAGATCACTTTAATGAACTGGAAAGATTTGCATGACATTCTCAAAGTTTTGCAGTCATGATTGCTGAGAGTAGGTTTTTTTTTAGTCTGGTAATTAATTACCTGAATATAAATTCTCCAGCTGTCGCGATAAGATTTTGGCCATTAGTCAGAGGTATAATGACCATGCTTTTGTACCTAACTACTTACTGTATTGTATTACCAGTTTAATATTCAAATCATGCACTCTCCTGTTATGAGTTGAAATTACTTTTTAAAAAAATTCAAAGTAAATTGTGAGAGACGTGCCTTTAAAATTTAGGTTGTTACCTTTTGTAGTCAAACCCTTATTTTTTGCATTTGTTCTAAATTCTCAGTAACCATTCTATAGAAATACATTTTTATTGTGTTAAGGCAGCAGATAGAGTAGCTTCCAGTGACTGAGGGCAACACAAGTGCACAGTCGATTTAGGCCAGGGAACAGCAGAAGCCTTATTATGCAGAGATTATCCTCCAGCAGTTCACGATGGCTGAATGCGGGTTAGATAAATGGGTTAATTTAAAAGGAAGAGATGTAAGTAATTAAAATGACTGAAGAACAATGGCCAAAGTCTGCTCCTGCTTTGTTATTTCAATATAATACTAATAGATTGGAATCTGACATTTAAAGGGCAACAGTTATTTGAGTTTATTTTTAAAAATTCATCTGAAATCAGTTGCTGCAGTTCTTAAAATAGAAACAAACAATTTTTGTTTCATTTTCATAGCTGATGGCGATTAGACTGTCCAGTGATTGAGGGAACATGACGGCACAATATATGCAACGTGTTCTGGGAATGAAACTCATTTACAATGAAATTTGTATTTTGTGCCCCTGGCGTGGCCTCCTCTATATTGGTGTGACCAAACTTGGGCTTCCTTTAGCCAACTATTTTAACTCCCAAACCATTTGTATAGTGACATGTCTGCTTTTGGACTCATCCCTTGTCGGGCTGAGGCTCAATGTAAATTTGAGGAACAACACGTCGTATTCTTCCTGGACTCTCTTAAATCTAACAACGAGAACATTGACTTCTAACTTTGGATACCCCCCCCATCTCCACATGTTCCCATCTCTTTACCTACTTCTCTACATTTTCTCTCTTTTTTTTTCATTCCCCAGCCTCCTTTCTCATGGTTTCTCCCTCTACTGCTCTCTCCACCTCGCCCTTCCTGTCTTTTATCACCTTAGCCATTCCTCCTTTATATATGTAATTTCCCTTTTCATACATTAGTCTTCATAAAGTTTCAAGACCTGGAACATCGACCATTTCTATTTGTACATGCTGCCTCTTGAATTCCACCAGCAATTATTTCTTTGTAATTAATTTGCTTGTCATTAGACAGAAACCGAACACACTGATTGCATGTGGTTTAAATCTCCCTCAAAGCTTGGCTGTCGAGACAATTATATACTGTTGCCTGAGAATTCATATAGTTACAATAAAACTCCTGGTATCCAGCACCAACAGGGATTGGTAGATGCAGGACAAGTGAGTTTTCCGGTGGCTTGAGACTTAATCTTACAATGGCTAACTAATACACATACAACAAGAATAAATAGTTTAAAAAAACAAAAATACTAGACTGTACTTGCATTGAACAAACTTCACTTGCATGAATATATAAACCTTAAAGCATTTTACTTTATTTTCAATCACATTCTCGAAAAACATTTAGCTGCATCTGCAGGATCCTCCCCTTCCACGATGCTACCCAAAAGACGAACAATAACATTATATATAATTAAACCCCTTCCCTTCGCTAAGTTTAAAGATAAAGCCTTACTAATATACTTCATAATATAAAGATAAAGATTATTTTGAAACCGGAATAAGGAGACTCTTTAAGAGAGTCACCCCAATGGCGAGCAGCATCAACCAGCTCTTCATCCTGGGTGATGCCATTTTATTCAAACACAACTTTATTCAAACAGCTGCTATGAGTAAAGAATGACCAAGGCTCTCTGCTGGCTGAATATTTGCTCCCATCTTCACCAAAGGTTTATGTGTTACCTCAGAACATTTACTTTTATCGTTTTTAACATTCATTTTAATTTATTTTTTATTTCCTTTTTTGCTGGTTGCTTGAATTCCGGATAATGGGTTTTATTGTTCATACAGCTTTTATTTTGTGATCATTATAGATTTCACTTGCCCCTATCCATCATTTCTAAAAGAATGAGCATAATTTTGGTACAACCCACCCATCACTTGCCCAAATACCTGAACAGTGCATTATCTAACCATAAGAGTCGGGAAAGTTGCAAGCTTTTGGTTATGGGGTGGTGAACAAGATTTGAAATATATGCCTTTCACTCTTTTCCCTGCTGATTATTGGCTGTGACCCTCCAACCTTGATCATACTTGGCAAGACATGCCAGAGAATGAACTGTGGCTTGATATGATTTGAATAGCATTCCAGAATTGTGCACTGATTCAGCTGAGGTTTTCATATAGCTTGTGGTTGTATTTTTTGAAAGCAAATTAAAGATTTAAAAATAATTAAATGTTATTAAATTAAATATATTCTCTTCATTCTTTGATTTATTAGTTTTTGTAATGGTTTGTCTTTTACTGAAAAGATGTTAAGTTCCATAAGAGGGGACTTGAAGGGTTTAAATTATTTGAATGGTTGCTTTTTTGTCCAAAGCCGTTAATTAGTTATCTGCAGAGATAACAGCTTTTGTGCTTTTTTATATGAGCTTGTTTATGAATATTCCATGCAGTTATAAACATAATAAAAATGTTTCAAAACTTGTGAGATTAATATTTTATAATTTTAATCCTCCTCCAGGATTTCTTTTGTCCAGAATTTGTAATCTAAAATTCCAAATGTTCCTAAACTAATAAATGGTAACTTCTGATATTTTCTTGTCTGTTGTTCTCCTGCTTTGTTTCCCTAGCAGTCTAATCATGAAAACTTTCTGATTCTTCTTTGCCATACCCTCTTTTATGTTTTCTTCATTGATGGATACATTTTAGACCACCAAGTTTTTATTTATGTCAATAACTGCAGGCCACCTACAGCTGGAAGGTGACAGAAAATGAACCTCGCTCCCCATCATTCTCTTCAGCCCACAAAGCAAAATTAATGAATAAAGGCCACTCATTTCCTTCTGCAAACAAAATTAGGTAAGAGAAATGTGCTACTCATGAGCTGAATTTTTCAACTTTATGGTGAAATTGTACCAGTTTGGCAAAGCATCTAAAAGTTTTCATCAGGTGTTGATAAATTCTCGACTCCTTAATGGTCTGTTTTACGTCTCCAAATTGTAATGGGCAATTAAGAAGTCTTTTAGGAGCTATTGCAACGCAGACAGGCATATAGGATCACTGCTGGTTTGAGATCTCAAAAAGCTTTTGGGTTATTTGAATTTTTATGCACCCTTCTATCACCCACACCACCTGAAGGTAATAATGATCCTCCATATTCTGCATTGTAAATTGTGTTGTATGGCACATTTTTGTCATTTCTGGAGCATTTGATAATATCTGTTCTGGTCTTCAACAGTTCTCAAAATTGACCAAGCAAGTGAAGAGCTGTGAGCAGTTAATGAGAATATTCCTGTTAAAATAGAATGAAGGAAAAATCTATGCAGTGTGTTCAGGAACACAGAATGGAAAGTCTTCTTAAGAGCTTTTGTCTGTCATCAGTTCATTTTTTTTGGCTTCATTGAGAATTTCTTTTGCACATTGTAATATGGCATCTTGTCTCTAAATATATTAATTGGGATAAGGGAAGGGAGACAAGGAATTGGACTTGATGGTGAGGCTTGTATATAACTGGAAAATGTTTTTTAATTATGGATTATTACGGATTGTTGACACTGTTTGAGTTTTAAAAATTATAAATAAAATATTCATAAAAAGTAATACTGCATCCACTACTAGGTTAAGGAAGTGTAACAAACATCAGGTAAGACTAAAACATACTAAACTTTGGAATACTTGAAACTAAAACAAATTTTAGGAGGCCTGTTAAGTTGCTCTGATTTGTTTTTGTTATTCTACTTTAAGTCTGTAAACCTTTAAAATCTGGTATTTTACATATTATCCAAAATATCTTCCTGGGCAAACGAAGCTATTCAAAATTGGTTTTAAAATGGATTTGCCATTTAACTTGGTGCAGGAATGGAAAAAAAATGGGAAATTTATTTTGATGTGGTCAGGTACAGTAGATAGATTTTGATTAAATTCTTTCCAATTGGGAGGAAACTGGAAAAGTGTGTATGTGAAAAGGGGAATGAAAGCAGAGATTAATGAAATTCATAGAAATTCACACGTTGATTTGGATGTGGTTTTCAAAACCGCTTTGTGTCTTTAAAAAATGTGAAATTTGTCTTGGAGTCCCTGCAATTTATTGAAGTGACCTCCAGCAATAAAGAAAACATGGAGTACTATTTATAATTGTGAAAGTTGCCTCTTTGCAAAGGCAGACATTGATGATAAAAATCACCACTGCCTTTGGTTGATGGATAAAAATGCATTTGAAGATTAAAACCTCTGATCTGACACAAAGCATATGGTCTATCAGGTGGCATTGATCCATGCCCTCGAGTTGCTGAGAACTTGAGCAGTCACCTCAAAACACTCGAAAGACAGCACAAGCGTTGTCTCCACAAGATCCTCCAAATTCACTGGAAGGATAAATAGACTTATGTCAATGTCCTCTTTGAGGCCAGCATCTTGAGCATCAGGGTCCTGGTTGCACCTTTCCAATACTAGAATCCCTATGACAGAGCACCAAAAAGAGGTTAGGGTTAGGGTTAAGGGTGAGGGTTAAGGGTAAGGGTTAAGGGTGAGGGCTAAGGGTGAGGGTTAGGGGCTAGGGGTTAGGGGCTAGGGCTAAGGGTTTAGGATTAGGGTTACTAGGTGGACAGAAGAAAAGGTATGTGAATTGCTTAACCACCCTTGAGAAAGTGTAATGTCCTGACTGGCTCCTGAGTAACTCTGGCCCATGACTGCCTAAAGTGGAGAAGAGAGATTTAAGATGATATTGTGAATCCAAATTCCCCTTTATCAGGAGCGCTGAGAAACCCTGTGTAAGTAGAGAGGAGGGACCTATCGTATCTATAGTTGTGTGCCATCTCTGATTGATTTTGCAGCAAACAGGATCACTGATGGGATTGGTTTTTTCGTGATCTCAGAACCCACAAAATAAAATTCAAAGCAAGTCTTTTCAAACTCATGAGGGACTATCTTAGCAAAGAGATTCACTGGGTTGATTGCAAAGATAACGGGGGTTGCCATTGGAGAGGGTGATTGAGATTCACATATGTTCACCTGAGGAGTTAGGAGACAGAGATGACATTACTGTTGAATGGTGGTGAAGGTGGTTTTGGGGCTGGGTGGATCTCTAATTTCTGTTCCCTATTTCTTGCGTTCCAGGTAGTTGATTGCAAAAGAGCTTTACAATATGCCTTTTTTTTTTTCATTGTTAGGATTTTCCCACCTACTCCAAAAATGCAGATTTCCCAACAAACAGGATTTTGTTCTTCATCTAAAATCTTCAAGAAGTCATGTAATTCTAGTTACTCTGAGTCGCAGCTGCGGTTATCAAAAGCCATGGAAGCAACTAGGTTGCCCTGTTCTCCAGTTGATGGCAGTGCTCCCTCATTGGAAAAGAATACCTTATCCAGTGAAAGTTCTGGTAAAATGTGTGATTCCATGACTGAGTTGGCAAATAAGCCACAAAAACTTAGTATTGCCATCTCCATGGACCTATCTAGCAGTCGTAAAAGAAAAAAGAAAAAACACAAATCCACTTTGAAAAGGGATGCAATTTCTTTTGATTCTGAATCAGCTGTCCAGTCAAATTGTGATGAAGCTGCCAAGACTCACAGCAAGCATAAAGGCAAGGAAAAGCAACGCACAATAGCAGAGAATGATGGTGCTTGTGACCAACTGCAAGTAAGTGATGGAATCAGTATATTATTAATTTCACCGATATAACAAGCATAGGATAAGTAGTTCATGTCTGTATGGTTTTTGCATCCACTATTTTTCATGTATTTGGCATTTCTTCAGCTGGTCAAACCTTTCTCCTTAAGATGATCTGGAGAGTTGTGGTTTGTTTCAGTTGTAATTCACTCCTGACCTCATTGGTAAATGTACAGTCTCAGTTGTGATATTTAAAGTGGATATAACTTGGAGCGGGCACTTTTCCGGTATCTTTATCTCATTGCTTACACCCACAACGTAATATGGATTATTAAAAGAATTTTGTGTCATGGTGGCCTAAATGAATGAAAAGCAGAAGATTTTATGCTGTCAGGAGAAAGATGTATACAGCAGTAAAGTCAGTTATAGTTGCCACTTTGTTTTTTGACCATGACATTCATGATGTTTAGGCAATGTGTAGTATTCAAAAGGATTCCATGAAATAATTACTAAAGGAGGCTAATGAATTGCAGGAAGAGTCCATCAGGAAGAACAGTTTGGAAGAATTGACTCTATTGAAAGCCAAGAAGAAAAGGAAGAAGCGCAAGAAGCGTGCAGAAGTTTCTGAAGAAAACCTCCTTGCCGAGACTACTGTAGAACAGTGCGTAATTCGGAATGGTCGCATTTTTTGTGGTTTGATGAAGTAATATAAAGTGAAACCAATGGGGATTGGTAGATGCCGGATGAGTGAATTTGCCATTTGTTGGAGATTGTGTGTTGTATGGATTGATGAACTGACTGCTAGGGATGGTGGGGGAGGGGGGATGGGTGGGATATGGGGAGACAGTTTTAAACCCTCATATTTTTCACCTATTTATTTTCCGCAATTGGTTGAACTCCAGATAACAGGTATTTCATTGTACATGAATCTTTCAGAATTAAGTTTTCTGCCAGTCTTTGCTTGATTGCTTTCATCTTCTTGAGAATTCAAGTTCAGTAGTCTTTCTTGAAACAGCTGCTATGATGTAGCTACTTTCTACGAACCCTAATGTTTAAATATGTGCCGAAAATGACAAAATCTCTTTTGGTGTATGGAGGCAATTTTCTTGCACCCATGTCTAGCAGTTGGTACTGTCGATCCAGAAAGACACATCCACATGATTCACTTGGAACATGTTGCTCACTTTCCAGTCACTTAAATGTCATTTTCTAACTTTGAGATTTGTGGCGTAATTGAATTAGTTTACCATTTCCTTTTTTACCCCCAAAATTTCCGACAGTCAAGAAGCTCAGGTTCGATTTCATATGATTGACAATCCTTGCTGATGAAAATATTTATTTCATAACTTGTAAATGGCTGCTTCCTGGTATAATGTTAATTCAAGTGGCATCACTAGGGTTTGTGTCCCGGTGCAGTAATTTGTGGTGTTACCCTCTTCTTCCAACCACCATGTACGACCTCCCGTACCAGACCATACAGAATCCTTCATAATGTTTTTTTGTTCTAATGTTATTCATAGTTCCCGTATATCACTGAATGTAGCAGCAATAGTAATGAGATAAACAACTATCAAAATTAAAATTACACCTTTGAATTACAATACCGTGCACAACGAAAACAACAGTGTGTGCTCGTAGCACTTGCAGACGAAACCACATGATTCAAAGCATTATTGTAGTTGGGTTATATCGACAGCTCTGACATTAGAAAGTTCAAAAAGTAAATTAGTATAGAGTTTTAGCCTTGCAGATATATTGATGCGTATAAGCTGGGCTTACGAAAAATGTTCTTGTTGTTATAACTAACTACAGGGATGTTTTTATAAAAAATAATAAACCTGCTGAAACACTGCACAAAAATTTTATAGACAGTCGTTTTGGTGTCACCCCTCTGATGGTGTCACCTGGTGCGTTTCATACCCCCTAGTGATGCCATTGTGTAATTCTTCAGCTGGAGATCATGCACCATGTAACGTGACTCCATCGCTTGAAAAAGTGACAGCTGTTAAAACAATTGCTTAAGAGATCTGGGCAAGTGTTTTCTCCGCTTCCTAATTTCACTAGCCTCTGTTCAGATATCCTGTCAGACTGTCATGAGTCTCGCCAGGGTAGATACTTGTCCTTGGTTGCTTGCACGAAACATGCTTGAGTTGGGTCATATGCTCTATTCCTTAAAGATAAGCCTATTAACTTCAGTGGAACAAAGTTTTGAAAGTGGTGTTTAACGGGGAACTTCATCTTTATATCCCATTTGCGTAAGCAAACCAAGGTCCAATTTCCACAAGGGATTTTTCCTAAAAATCTGCCATTTTGTAAGTCAATTACAGACATTCATTGCATAATTTGTTTAATTTTAAGAAAACTTTTGCATTAATCCCATACTGTAGTTATTCAATGTGCAATGAATTGAAGGATGAAAAGGAACTGGAAATGCCAGAAGAATTTGAACAAAGAAAGGAAAATCATGAAATGAAAAATGGAAGAAAAAGTGAAAAGAAGCGCAGGAAACGAAAAAGAAGTAGGAGTTTAGACGAGTGTTCAGAACCTCCAGTCGATCAGCCCACAAAAAACAAAAGTGGATGTCACAAAGGTATGTTATTTCATTGCACTTCCAGACTTTTAGATTTCCTTTCAAAATTAACACTTAGTATGTTGGTTAAAAGCCAAAATTTAAATTTCTGAAAATTCTTGCCAGTGCTTGGGACTTTGCGGTCTACATTCCTGATTCTCATGGATTAGTTTCTCTTTCGTGCATATTTGCAATGAATGGCAGCTGTAACAGTTGACTTGTTTACCTTTTGAAGTAGTTTGGTAACGGAACTTAAAATTTATCCTTTCTATTCCTTACAGTTAATAAGCCTATTAACTTCAGTGGAACAAAGTTTTGAAAGTGGTGTTTAACGGGGAACTTCATCTTTATATCCCATTTGCGTAAGCAAACCAAGGTCCAATTTCCACAAGGGATTTTTCCTAAAAATCTGCCATTTTGTAAGCCAATTACAGACATTCATTGCATAATTTGTTTAATTTTAAGAAAACTTTTGCATTAAAATCCCTTACTGTAGTTATTCAATGTGCAATGAATTGAAGGATGAAATACAAGTGTTCCATCAGTGTGGATTTTCTATCTTAATCTTTCTGTTGTCGGAACCAGTTGTTTTGCAAGGTAATTTTTACACTGCATTCGCTGTTTCTGATATAGTGTTTTAATTATTGTTAATAGAAAACTCTTAACCTGGGATTTTATCCCCTAATTCAAACTCTGCAGTAGAGGAACAGTCCTTTGTTCCACTAAATTTAATTGTGTCTAGGCTAACTCTAATGCCATAGACAATAGGAGCTGGAGTAGGCCCTTCAGCCCGTCGAGCCAGTACCGCCATTTTACAGATCATGGCTGATCACTACCATCAGTACCCCTTTCCAGCCTTATCCCCATAACCCTTAACTCCTTTGCCCACTAGAGTCTTATCTAACTCTTTTGAACATAGTCAGCGAATCTGCCTCTACCACCCTCTGTGGCAGAGCATTCCACAGATTCACACTTCTCTGGGTAAAAAAATGTTTTCTCATCTCCGTCCTAAAGGGCCTACCCTGTATTCTTAAACTATGCCCTCTAGTCCTCGTCTCCCCCATCATTGGGAACAAGTAATCAGACTTCACCTTGTCTATCCCCCTGATGATTTTGTATACCTCAATCATGTCCCCCTTCATCCTTCTAAACTCCAATGGATACAAGTCCAGTTTTTCTAGCCTTGCTGCATATGTCAACCCCGCCATCCCTGGAACTAACCTTGTAAATCTGCGCTGCACACCCTCTATAGCTAGTATGTCCTTCCTCAAGTTTGGAGACCAGAACTGGACGCAATACTCTAGGTGGGGTCTCACCAGGGCCCTGTACAACTGCAGAAGGGCATCTCTGTTCCTATACTCCAATCCCCTCTTTATGAAAGCCAACATGCCATTTGCCTTCTTCACAGCTTTCTGAACCTGCATGCTAGTCTTCAGTGACTGGTGAACAAGTACTCCCAGATCCATTTGCTCCTCCCCACTCCCTAGCTTGTCTCTATTTAAATAATACTCAGCTTTCCTATTATTGCCCCCAAAATGGATAACCTCACATTTGCTCACATTGAACGTCATCTTCCATTCAGCAGCCCACTCCCCCAACCTGTCCAAATCCCTCTGCATTTTCCTGACATCCTCCTCACACCCCACACCGCCACCCAGTTTCGTGTCTTCTGCAAATTTGCTCAAGTTATTAATAATCCCCTCATCCAAATCATTTACATAAATTACAAACAACTGAGGACCCAATACCGATCCCTGCGGCACTCCACTCGTCACATCCTTCCATCCTGAAAAAGACCCGCTTACCCCAACCCTTTGTTTCCTATTTCTTAACCAATTTCCTATCCATGTCAGCACCTTACCTCCAATACCATGCTCCCTGATCTTGCCCACTAGTCTCCCGTGCGGTACCTTATCAAAGGCCTTCTGGAAGTCCAAATACACCACATCCACAGGCTCTCCCAAGTCCACCCTCTTTGTCACATCCTCGAAAAATTCCAGAAGGTTAGTCAAGCATGACTTACCCTTAAGGAATCCATGCTGACTAGCCCTTATACTATTATTTCTGCCTAAGTGTTCTGCTATTACTCCTTTTATGATAGATTCCAATATCTTCCCCACCACTGACGTCAGGCTGACCGGTCTATAATTTCCCGTTTTCTCCCTCCCTCCCTTCTTAAAAATCGGCACCACATCAGCCACTCTCCAATCCTCAGGGACCTCCCCCGAATCTATGGAACTTTGGAAAATGTCGACCAATGCTTCCACAATTTCCATAGCAACTTCTTTAAGCACCCTGGGATGCAGCCCATCAGGCCCTGGGGCTTTATCAGCCCTCAGTACCAACAATTTACTCACAACCTCCTGTTTCTGGATCCGGATATCCATTAGATCCCCTGCTTCCCCAGGAAAGTTCCCCAAGTCTCTTGATACCACATGACCACTACCCCCTAACTGACCATAACCTATATCCTCCTTGGTGAAGACAGTTGCAAAGTATTTGTTAAATTCCTCAGCATCTCCTTGTTTCCGGTAATAATTTCACCCTTTTCCATTCTTAATGGACCAATTTTAGACCGAACCAATTTCTTCCTCTTCACATATTTAAAAAAGCTTTTGCTATCCTCCATTATATTATTTGCTAATTTCCTCTCGTACTTCATTTTCCCCTCTCTTATGACTTTCTTAGTTACCCTCTGATGCTCTTTGAAGGTTTCCCAATCCTCTAACTTCCCACTCCACTTCGCTATCCTATATTAACTCCCTTTGGATTTGATATTACACTTGATTTCATTAGTTAGCCACGGCTGCCATTTGCATCTCCTAGAGCCTTTCCTCCACTTTCCTTGTAAGGCAACAGTCATGCCAGGCATCAATCCTTCATCCTGCGTGCGATTTCCTCCGGCAACTGGTGACATCTTGATCTAGTTTCTTGAAAAAACAGAAAAATCAAAGCTTACTCTAATCATTCTACCTTGTAATCCGTGTGCCTTTGATTCAGATTTCCAATGGACTGTTTGCACTATCCCAGGGATGGCCAAGCTTTTAATTTTTAATTTAGACATACAGCATGGTACAGGACATTTTGGCCCACGAGTACATACTCTTTGGTCAATTGGGCGGCACAAACTTGTGGGTCGAAATGGCCTGTTACCGTGCTGTATGTCTAAATTAAAAATTAAAAGGTTGGATTATCCACTCAAATAGATCTTTTTGGATTTTGGAACGATTAATTGAATCTCCTGCTATTCTGAACACCTTTTGAGAGATTAAAAAGGGTGATTGATTGGTCCATGGGTGTCTTGGTGCAGATCAGAGATCAATATACTCCTGTAGCAAGATGGGTGATATCTTTCCAAGTGAGGTCAGAAATTTATTATGTACCATAAATAAGCATGTAATAGTTGAATTTTGTGGACCAATTTTTTTAAGCTAAAATTTAGGGGAGGTCGACTATTAGAGGCTTACTACTTTTGACCAAGGGTAAGTGCCTGTGTCGGAAGCTTGGATGGGTGGGCGAATGGCCAGGGCCGAGTGCCAAGTCCACGCTCATGGCATCGGGAGCTCAGTTGGGTGGGCGTCGGGGATCGGGTGGTAAATCTTCGTTCAAGGCATCGGGAGCTTGGATGGGTGGGTGGCTGGGGCCTAGGCGAGAGTAAAGTTGGAGCTTTGGGAACTCCGGTGGGCCGAGGCGAGAGACCGCGGTCAAGCATCAGGAGCTGTAGTGGGTGGGTAGCCGGGGCCTAAAATGGGGAGATTGACTTTTACGTGCAGTATATTGAAAATAGCAGATTTTTGGGCCAAAAATAAGGGGGGGGGGGGTCAACCTTTACATGGTATCGACTGTTATATATGGTATATGAATTGTTACTGCTGTTTGCTTTCTTTCCAAACCTTTTTTTTTCAGCCTGCAATTTCTGATTGAGCCACCATTGTTTGGAATTTTTGTCTGGTAACTAGAGTTTACACAGTTATGGAAATCATTCCAGGCCAATCATTCAGCAGAGAAGAGACCATTTGTTGTCACCAACCTAGATGGATGAGCCAAAATTCTTGGACTGATAGCTTCTGGCAAAGTCTTACTCTATTGAACTACATCAGGACTTATCTGGTCCTGGACTCATGCAAACCAGAGTTTTGAATGTGGGTACAAGTTGCACGAGATTAAAGTGATGTTAATCAGTTGCTTTTCAGTAATGTGCTACCGTGTTTCAGTTCCAGTTATTTTATGGGATAGCCAGGTCACAGATGGCTATAAATGCTCACAGAATGTTTCTGCTGAGAATCAACCGAATCAAGCTCGAATGTCCATTACAAGCTCAACCTGGGATAAAAAGGAGAGATCCAGTGTAGCTGAAGAGCTCTTGAAACATTCAAGCAACAAAGCTTATGGAACTGAAGGTAGAAACATAACATGCCCTACATTTATATTTATCGTGTGAGTAGTCTTTTCTCATGATGCGTAAATGTTGGAGCCTCAGTAAAACACACAAAATGTTGCATTTTTCTGTATTGTAATTCAGTGGTTTTTGCAAGTTCCCTGATAAAGACTTTTTTTTCAAGCTGTGACCAAGAATTAGTTGTGGAGTTTTTGCATTTTACTTTCTATCTGGACGGCACTTTTAACATATCAATTAGCATAATGGTGTTCTGGGATAGGGTTTGAACCCCACGCTGTTGCACCTTCTCCTCATTTCTATGTGAGCTTCCTCCGGGTGCTCTGGTTTACTGCCACCCTTTAAAACATATTGGGGTTGTAGGTCAATTGGATGTAATTGGGTGGTGCAGGCAAGTGGACCGAAAGGTCCTGTTTTGGTGCTGTCTGTCTCATTTAAATCCATCCAAAAGCTGCCGTTGAGTCAAAGTTGTTTATTTGTTCCCCATAGATGGGCAGTCTGGCTTATATTCCCACAAATTGATGGTGTGAGGTTAATGTTGTTTCTTTGGCGATGACCTGTCTAAGCTGAATCTTAAAATCATCTTGAGTGTATTTCTAATTTTCATTGAAGAGAAGGTTTTGATGTTGGATTTTTTTTTTGCATCTCTCAGATAAACTTTACAAAACATGGCCTCATTTTGAGGCTTAGATTTTGTACAGTCAAGAGCTTTGATCAACCAGATTGTTTGTTCTTTGAAGCCAAACTTCTCCTGGCTGATATTTTTGTATTTTCAGTTTGTACCGTAAACTGTACAAGAAAGTTGAACTCTTATATTCTGGTCAGGTATTGGATTGCACATCTGGAACTGCATTTTTACCCTTGACGCCTAATTGAGGGACAGGATTTAGCAACTATTTAGCACCAATGTTTATTTCATCAATATAATTGTCCAAGTATAATTAACCTAAATCATGTCCCCACACTTTGTTTCGATAGTGCTGACTTGGGGAGGGGAAACGTCAGCTGTCAGTGAAGATGCCATAAATGATGCGAAATATGCAAAAGAAGACCGTGTCATTGATGAATGGGATGAAGAATTTGATTTGGGAAAGGTGAGAGACTCTTTATTCTTCAGGTTTTTCTCCAATTAAAATGATTCAAGTGTATAGCATGCCATAAAACAAGCCAGGGCCACAACAGACTTCACGTATGCTCTACCTTCGAGAAGGTTATGGTTGACGTTCTCCCAAGCTCTGCTTTTCCAACAGATATCATATCCCCATGGTACCTCTTCTAATCTTCAGGGTTTGGTTTTGAATATATTCTATACCTTATCTGATGGAGGGTTCACAATATTTCCCAGAGTTGTAAGCCCAAACTGTTTGGCCTCCACTCAAAAATGAGTCCTATAAAGGAAATCAGTGGAATATCGTTAATAATATTGTATTCAAGTTGTGTCTCTTCAGCTTTTTGGTTTTGTATACTTTTTTTGAGCTGTGACTGAACTTGGATGCAGTGGCTTCTAATATTGTTAAAATAAATATTTTGAGAGGCCAACTATCTGCAGCCAACATATTCTTTGCTGGCAATAAGTTGGAACACAACAAGCATGTGTTATAACTTGCTTCTGTCAGAACTGGTGTTCCCTTTTTATGTGGAACTGCAACATCTTGGAGAATTGAAGCGAGTGTTATTCATGCTTTTTTTGTTAAGGCTGCTCATATTGACTCAGTGGGAGAAATAGTTGGAATGTTGGAACAATCAGAACGAATTAAAGGCTTGCTCTGAGCCAGTAACCAGTTTAATAGATTAATCAGAGACCAGAGGACTGTCAAACCAGGCACGTTGGCTTTGTTAAGCCGCCATTCTTAACCATTTTTTGGCTACAGCCCCTGAGGATTCTGCTCAACGTTTATGAGCCCCCTTCCCTGTGTAGCAGTCAAGTTTAGTTGGTTTCTTCTGTACTTCCGACTACATGAAAAATATTTTATTATTTCAGACCATTCCCCACCTTAAATGTGCTGTGGCTCCCAAGGAGATCGTATGGCCCCCGTTGAGAATGGCTACTCGAAAGTATCTTTAATGATGGCACTCTCTTGTATGCCTATGACACTGGACAGCAATTTATTTATCTGTTTATTTATTTATTTATTTTAAAGGTTTGCTTCCTGAAAAAGAAATTGGGCAAGTTCACGCTGAACAAAAAGATAATTTCAGATTTGCTGTGTCGCGTAGGATGTTGGAGAAACATTAAATTAACTTTTATTGAATTTAGCATGTTTAATCGCTTAATGATGCATTAACCTAAAAATGTATTGCCACTGATTTTCGTTTGTACTCGTCATCTGATGCCTCTCATGTACTGACAATAGTTGGCCAGCATTGATGGATTCCAGTTGCCGTGATGCCGCTTTTCCATGGTCACAATGTCCTGGTGAAACCTTTCACCATGTTCGTCACTGACTGCACCAGGATCAGCGGGGAAGACGTCCAAGTGCGAATGCAGGAAATGAATTTTCAATGACACGTTGCACTTCGTGGCTTTGAATGCTTGTTAAAAAAATATGATAGGAAATCTCAAAAATAGGTTGTATCTAAAAAATGGTACCTGTTAGAAAAGTTTTAAGGTGATTATTGTGATCAGGAGCCCAAAATCAATAAAATACACCCAAAAGTGTCCAGTGTGATTGTGGAAAACTTTCTTTTAGTTGCGGATCAGCACGTTATGAAATTGCACTGTCTAAAACAGGTGTTCTGTACCCTTCTAGCTAATAGAAATGGAAGAGCTCTAGTTAGTTATGAAGTAACGTTTGTGACAGTGGTTAGTACAAGCCAGGAATGTCACAAGTAGATCATTAGCCATATGCTGGGACTGCATGTGTTTAAAATATGTAAAGAAGGGTTTAGACTTGCTGTGAAGCAACAGGCTGATAACATGGCCTGAACTCGTTCACATGAGTGTGATGTCGCCCATAAACCAATGAGAATTGTGCTCAAGTTGCAGTTGATGTGTGTGTTTTGTATTCCCAGGTTAAAAAAATGAAGAAATACAAAAGAGAAAGGAGGAGAAGCTTTAATGTTTTCCAGAAAATACAAAACAGAAGGAATTTTTGGTCTACCACTCACTCTGGAAAGTTTTCCAGATTTTAAAGTAAGTATCATAGCCTACTAATTATTTTTATTGCCTCAGAAGTGGTTACTGCAACCTTCAAAAGCCAACTGTCACAATTCACCTTGTCCATGCCCCCTTATGATTTGATGAGAGCCCCTTTCACCTTTCTGTGATGTGTGGGAAAACAGGCCCAGTTTTTCCAGCCATTGCAAGGGGGTTAGGGTTAGGTTGTCAATATGCGGGCAGCGGGATAATCATCCCCCTTGTGTTCACGTTTCCCCTCTCTGGGGTTCTGTGTCACTGAACTGCCACTTTGTGCTGGCCCATGTTTTCATTACACTGTGTCTGTTTCTAGCCTCTGCTGACCTCGTATCTTCCGCGGTGGGTTTCTGTATCATTCATTAAAGAGTTTTACAATTTGTGTAGTGTTAGGGTTAGAATTAGGGTTAAGGTTATTCGGGGTGTTTCTTGGTAAGCTTGGTTAGGATTAACTGTTAACTTGAACACTTTGTGATTAGAAAATTGTGAAATGTGTCATTTTAAAAACTGTACTCAAGGAGTGTAAACAAATGAAGAAATGTAAACAACAAAGAAAAAATATCAATAACGTGAAAAAGTACGAGTCCTTAACTGAGTCTTTGATTAAGTTTGCTATGGAAGAGTCTGATGGGAGAGGGGGAGCAGCTGTTCCTGAACCTAGTGGTGAGAGTCCTGAGGGTAGCAGCAAGAATAGATCGTGCGCTGGGTGGTGAGGGTCTTTGATTGCTGCTGCTCTCCTTCGGGAGCGTTCCCTGTAAATCTTGATTGTTTTACTTGCGACGTCCTGGGCTGTGTGCATGATCTTTTGCAGGGCTTTCTACCGGGGGTATTGGTGTTCGCATACCAGACCATGATGCAGTACACTTTCCACCACACCTCTGTAGAAATTTGCTAGGATTTTAAATGTCATATCAAACCTCTGAAAGCTCCTGAGGAAGTCGAAGCGCTGTCATTTCATTTAGTTTAGTGCGTTTAGATATTTAGGATGGCACAATTAGCATAGCGGTTAGCAATCCTGTTACAACAGTGCAGTTGTACCGGGGTTGGAATCCTGTGCTGCCTGGAAGGAGTTGGTGTGTTCTCTCTGTGTCTGCATGGGTTTTTCCCGGGGACTCTGGTTTCCTCCCACTGTTCGAAACGTGCCGGTGGTTGTAGGTTAATTGGGTGGCACGGGCTCGTGGGCTGAAATGGCCTGTTACCGCGTTGTACATCTAAATATTAAAATTTGGAATTATTTTCACTTTTTAATGGATAAATCTATTCATAACACTATCATTTGTTTTTCCAGAAGTAAACAAACTTCATCTGGTGCAAAATGACTACAGGAGGAAGCAGCGAACTGTTAGGCAATGTGCCGTGATGATGTGACTTTTGTTTCAGTACAAACATTGATACTGACCCGTTAGATTATTTGAAAGCAGAGGATCATTGGTGATAACTGACCTGCAACACACACTTAAACTGAACTGAGTCTGCCATCAAGCGTGGATTTTATGAAGCTAATCACTTCGATAAGCA
Organism: Narcine bancroftii; assembly: GCF_036971445.1. Lineage (NCBI taxonomy): Eukaryota > Metazoa > Chordata > Chondrichthyes > Torpediniformes > Narcinidae > Narcine > Narcine bancroftii. The sequence continues at coordinate 357,810,240 of NC_091471.1, read as the reverse complement.
GGAAAAACTGGATTCAGAATTCCATGGAAATGCATTATTTGTGTCAGGAAGCTGTAGTCGTTTATCTAGCCACATACAGAATCATATTGCATCTCTATCCACCTTCGCTCGCCCTCGGAGCAAAGAAAATGGAAGTCCTATAATGCATTGTAGCAGCTAGTCATGATATTCAATGAAAACCTGTTTGATTGTGGAATTTAGGAATGACACCTATGCTCATAGATACAATCTGATTCAATTGATGTATCACAGACAGGTACTAAATCAAGGTGATTTTATGCAAGTTCTGCGCCCTTCCCTTCTATTAACAGGCTTTTTTTTAAACGATTTATGTTCATGTGTAATTTTATATAGAGCATAAAGTATTACCTTGCCAAAATGGTCACTGACACAGGGTACAGTTAAATTTACCAGGTAATATTTGTTTCTTTCTCCCCCCCGCCCCCCTTGTCACACCTTTTCTAATTTTCTCTCATTGGAAGGGGAAAAATACATCACTGCCTTTTACTTGTTCATGGATGGCACTGATTGCATTCTTGGACAGTGCAAGACATGTTTTAGTTTATTAGTAGATGAGCCTGGCACATTGGTTCATTGACTAATTAAGACATCAATGTGGCATAGCAATTTGCAAACAAAGTGCCTACAAAATAGGTAGAGTTCCATAAAGGTTATGAGAACCACAGGAATCCTGCTTAGGACCAAGGTTCACGTTTGCATCCAAAGTGCACAACAGTGATGTTCCTTTGTCAAGTTTCTGATTTCCATTTGCACAAATATTAGTAAGAGAGCTCTCTGTCGGTAGATTATTTTTTAAAAAGTTATTTATTCAAACCTGTTCTCTTTGTGTGGTGGGTGCAAGACGGGAGAGTATGTTCTGAATGTCAAGATTAGTTGCTTAGAGACTCAACTTTTTCAGTGTTTTATAACATTAGTGTTTAGGGGCATTTTCAGATTTTTATTTCACACTGTATTAGAATAATCCCAGTTTAGTTCACTTGGTCCTTCTGTAAATGTATATTTACTAATGAATGAACATATTACTTTTTCCCAGTGAAGTATTGCTGTACTGAAATAGGATGCAAGATCAGTACTTTGAGGTAAAACTAGATATTAGAAATTTCATACATATTAACTTTGACTGTATATGTTAATGAGTTACCAAGAAGACACCAACTTGATGCTTAAAAAAAAGTCTTTGCCTTACTTTGGCTAGCTTCAAACCTTCAGTTCCAGAAATGAGATATGCTCTTTCATTTTAAATAAGAAACTCCTGTAATTCACCACTGTAAGTATCTAGATCCTTAGGTGCTTCAGAATATTCTAATCATTATTCGATTAAAACAGAAAATATTAAATGAATGCTGATGTTAAATATGTTAATATTAGAAAGGGTTGCAATTTAAATTGAACAACTTTCCTGTGGAAAAGTTATTTTCTAATAGCTGAATTATCAAGAGTTTACATTTTGTTTGTAAAAAAAATATATATATATATTTTAAAAAGTTGCAAATTTGAGTATCAGTCCCATTTGTATCTTATTTAAATTGTATTGAAAGGATTGAATGATCTGTTTGGTTTTGAATGATGTAATGAATTGTAATGTGATGCAAATTTACATTATTAATGGAAATACATTGGTTAAATAGCTCTGTAAGGAAAACAGTTGAGGCTTTGGAACTTGATATTACTGATATCAGATTTGTTTAAGACATCTCATCATTTTCTGAGATGCATCATTCCAACATTTTGGGCAGAAAATAAACAATGTCTGTTGCTAGTTGAATGTAATTTTTTTTAAGTTTTGATTCTATGTTATATTAATTCTTTTGATGCTTGGTGAATGATACCCCATTGTAGATATTGTTGCAAGAGAAACGTTGTAAAGCCTGGAAAAACTTGCTTATCAATGAAATTTGGTTAGGAATTTGTTTGTTTTCTGTATGTTTTTAATAATGAAATACCATCAAGTAAAACTTCAGTATATCAGTGAAATTGGTGAATTGAATTATTTGAAATCATATTGCAGGTTTTATACATATGAATGTTAAATGGAAGAAGTTAATACTTGCAATATATTATCTGTGGCATTCAACATACGAATCGAGAGGAAAAAAAACAATGGTTTGGTTTATAGGGAAGTTGACGTGTGTGCTCAGCTAATACTGAGTGTATTACTCAAATGAAAAGCTACACCGCACCTTAATGATTTGTGTGCATGCATGAATTGAGAGGGTTTCTTTGATGAGACAACAGTTTTCAGGACTAAGTTTTAACAGTTAACAACAAACTGTATGAAGAGACTTGCTGTGAGGTATGCCAGAAGTTGTTTATGCTACAGTTTAAAAATTCAAATTAATTTTAACTTCACCTAATGGTGGAGACATTTGTTAAATGATGGAAACATACAAGGAATTTCCATTAACTTTTAGAGGCCTAACTGCAGCAGGAATCGTAGGGAAGTTTAGCAGTAGTTTTGAAGACTTGGAAACCCGATGGACAATTTCATGCATCGAGCATCCAAATACTGAGTGGAAAATTGCCCTCCTCAGTTGGGAACTGGGACAAGAAATTGCAAAATATTTGCTAAAGTAATAGCAGGGACTAATTTGGTGTTGTCTCTAGGCTGGTTTCTTTCTTCCAAAGGTCTGATCTAGGTCCAGTTTTATTTGTAATTATTGCTCAATGAAATTTAACAGAAATTGTGATTGAGAAGTTGAAGAGAGCGGTGATCACGTACAAGGATTTCCCTTGCGAGACACCCAGGGCACTTTTTAACCATCTTTTCTGTGTAAAGCAGGGGTGGTTGTGGGCCGCATGCAGAAAAATATAAGGAGTCATGGGTCAAATAATATGAAGCCCAGTGGTTTTCAACCAGTTACACTGCAAGAAAAGCAGTGTTTTTGGACAGAAAACCCCTGTGCCAACGAAAATTCATTTTTTATCAAAATAACTCTTAACTAGTGACATAACAGCACTTTATTGATGTGCTCATGCATTTCTGTGTTTGCTGCCCTTTAAATTAATACAATAAAACTCTAAAACGCTCACTCAAAAATAAAAACCGAGCAAAATAAAAAGCTGGGTGCAAAATAAGAACAGGTGAAAAGATCAAGAAAGGGACATGGCTGTCTCCAACATTCCTCCACAAAAGTTCATGGCCCAATTGTCTACCTTAATAATTATGATGCAGTGTGCAGGTAGGCCATAAAAGTTAACAGAAGTCTTGCAAATCAAACACATGTTCCCCTGACCACTGAAGAAGTATTAATTTTCTCACTGTCAGAAATTTTCTGCACTTCCTTGCTATTTTCTGTCTTTTTTGTTCCGCCATTAAGCAACTAAGGTAAAAGATTTCTTTAACTGAGGTAAATGTTTTGTAATTATGGGAGATTTTAATTTTCCACATATAGATTGGGAAACACATTCTGTGAAAGGAATGGATGGGTTAGAGTTTGTGAAATGTGTGCAAGATAGTTTTTTACAACAATATGTAGAGGTGCCGACCAGAGAAGGAGCAGTGTTAGATCTACTGTTGGCAAATGGGATGGGTCAAGTGACGGAGGTTAGTGTTGGCGAGCACTTCGGGTCCAGTGATCATAATGCCATCAGCTTCAATGTCATTATGGAAAGAGAGAAATCAGGGCCAAGGATTGAGGTTTTTGATTGGGGAAAAGCTAGATTTGAGGAGATGCGAAAGGACTTGCAGGGTGTGCATTGGGACAATTTGTTTTATGGGCAGGATGTAGTAGAGAGATGGAAGTCTTTTAAAGATCAGATTTTGAGAGTGCAAAAGCTTTATGTTCCTGTTAGGTTAAAAGGAGGGGCAAAAGGTTTGAGAGAGCCGTGGTTTTCAAGGAATATTGGAAACTTGGTTCGAAAAAAAAGGGAGGCGTACATTAGATATAAGAAGCATGGAGTTAAGGAGATGTTTGAAAGATACATTGAATGTAAGAGGAATCTTAAGAGAGGAATTAGGAAAGCTAAAAGAAGGTACGAGAAAACTATGGCAAGCAGGGTGAAAACTAATCCAAAAGAGTTCTACAAATATGTTAATGGTAAGAGGAAAGCTAGAGACAAAATTGGTCCCTTAGAAAATCAGAGTGGAAAACTGTGTGTGGAACCTAGAGAAATGGGGGAGATATTGAACAGTTTCTTTTCTTAGGTATTCACTAAGGAGAAGGATATTGGGAGATGTGGGATAAAAAAAAGCAAATTGGGTAAATATGGGGAATATAGAGATTACAAAAGGTGTAGTTTTAAGGCTTTTGAAGAATATAAAGGTGGATAAGTCTCCGGGACCAGACGGGATCTTCCCCAGGACATTGAGAGAAGTGAAGGAGGAAATAGCAGAGGCTCTGGCGGTAATTTTTCAAATGTCATTAGATATGGGGATAGTGCCGGAGGATTGGCGCATTGCGCATGTGGTTCCGTTATTTAAAAAGGGTTCAAGGAGGAAGCCTGGCAACTATCGGCCTGTAAGTTTGACGTCTGTGGTAGGTAAATTAATGGAGAAAATTCTTAGAGATAGTACTTATAAACATCTGGATAGACAGGGTCTGATCAGGAGCACTCAACATGGATTTGTGGGAGGAAGGTCATGTTTGACCAATCTGATTGAATTTTTTGAAGAGGTGACTAGGAATGTGGATGAGGGTAGCGCAGTGGATGTTGTCTATATGGACTTCAGTAAGGCCTTCGATAAGGTACCACATGGAAGGTTAGTTAGGAAGGTGCAGTCTTTCGGTATAAATTTTGAGATAGTCAAATGGATTGAACATTGGCTGAAAGGGAGAAGCCAGAGAGTGGTAGTGGATAATTGTCTGTCAGGTTGGAGGTCGGTGACCAGTGGTGTGCCTCAAGGATCTGTATTGGGCCCATTGTTGTTCGTTATATACATTAATGATCTAGATGATGGGGTGGTGAATTGGATTAGTAAATATGCAGACGATACTAAGATAGGTGGAATAGTGGATAATGAAGAAGGTTTTCAAGGATTGCAGAGGAATTTGGGCTGCTTAGAAAAGTGGGCTGAAAAATGGCAGATGGAATTTAATGCTGATAAGTGTGAGGTGCTTCATTTTGGTAAGAAGAATCAGAATAGGACATACGTGGTAAATGGGAGAGCATTGAGGAATACAGAAGAGCAGAAAGATTTAGGAGTGACGGTACATCGTTCCCTGAAGGTAGAAACTCACGTGAATAGGGTGGTGAAGAAGGCTTTTAGTATGCTGGCCTTTATCAATCATTGCATGGAATATAGGAGTTGGGAGGTGATGTTGAGATTGTATAAGACGTTGGTGCGGCCTAATTTGGAGTTCTGTGTGCAGTTCTGGTCGCCTAATTATAGGAAAGATATAAACAGAGTGGAGAGAGTGCAGAGAAGGTTTACCAGAATGTTGCCTGGGTTTAAGCATCTGGAGTATGGGGAGAGATTGGACAGATTGGGTCTTTATTCTTTGGAGCGTAGAAGGTTGAGAGGGGATTTGATAGAAGTATTTAAGATTATGAAAGGGATAGACAGAATGGATGTGGATAGACTATTTCCATTAAGAGGAGGAAAGTTTAAAACAAGAGGACATGAGTTAAGAATTAAGGGACAGAGGTTTAGAGGTAACATGAGGGGGAACTTCTTTACTCAGAGAGTGGTAGCTGTGTGGAATGATCTTCCGGGAGAAATAGTGGCGGCGGAGTCAATTGTATTATTTAAGAAAAGGTTGGACAGGTATATGGATGAGAAGAAGATGGAGGGTTATGGGCATTGTGCAGGGAGGTGGGATTAGAAAGGGGTGTTTGGTTCGGTGCGGACTAGAAGGGCCTAATGGCCTGTTTCCGTGCTGTAATTGTTATGTTATGTTATTTCAACAGTCAGTTCAAATTTAGTAGCAGCATCTCGTGTTGAAACTAAGTATAATGTGCATGCAGTGCAATTTATTGTTGGAGGCTATGTTTTAATGAGCCATATTCTATTTTTTTTAAATTTGCCCTGGGTCACTTAAAAATGGGCAGCGAGCCGGAGTTTGGACATTCCTGGTAGAAAGTAAAGATGGAAACTTTTTTTGCAGAGAGCAAACCAGCGGAATAATTATGGTTTCCCAAGAACTCGGAAGATTGATTGTAAATTTCTGGCTCCAGAATAAAAAGATTGGTCATGAAATTTCTTCAGATCTTTCTCTCATTTTCTTTTTAATTAAAGTTTATTTTGCAACAGTGTGGTATCTCGACTTTAATAGATGTGTGCCGAAGTGGGCCCCTTTTAATACAGAGGTGCAAAAATGTGTTTATCAGCTAAATATTTTGCTATTCTTATTGTATCTTTGTAGAGTTGCATTGGGCCCAGAAAATTTTGAAAGTGGTCATTGCTCACCTATTCATTAATCTCAGAAAGGCATTGAATGAATAAACTTAAGCAATCAATTAATGAATGTTAAGTGGTTCTTAAAAGTAATCATTTGTTGAAATATTATGGAGCAACTTTGATCATTGAAATAAATAGAATTGCTGTCTTCACCTGGCTGACTATGAAGGTACATTGTCGAAGCAAAGCATGGAAATCTGCCATTGGGTGGGTTAGGATCTCTGTATTTGATGCCCATTCCACAGAAATTACAGGAGTTTTCTAACATGAGGCAATGTTGGCATTTCCATAAAATCCAGGCTATTGTGTTGAGATTTTCTGCAGCTTTTAACATGAAGCAACCTCTCAACTCCACCATAGTAAAACCACAAATGTCTACAGACACTGTGATTGAAGTAAAAACAGTACCTGGAGAAACTCGGCAGGGCCTTCCTTACATTGAAAAGACTGGAGACAAACCGAGTACCTTCGTTCTGTCCGCATCAATGATGAGGATGTTCCAGTGGCCAACCTCTTCAATTTTGCACCCCACTCCTGCGCTGACATGTCTGTCCATGGGCCCATGTACTGCCAAACCAAGGCCATCTGCAAATTGGGGGACCAACATATTCTGTCCTGGCACTCGCCAACCAGATGGCATTAACATCAACTTCTCTGGTTTACGCTAACCCACTCCCTGGCCTCTCATCCCCAACCCTCTGCCTTCTTTCCTCTCGCTTTCTGCCCCTTCCTTCACCATTCACAGAACCATTCCTCCTTTACCTTGTTTGCTGGTGTGCCCTCCTCCCTTATCCACCCATTACTGGCTGCCTACATTTTGTCCATACCTTGATGAAGGGCTTAAGCCTGAAATACTGGTTTTGTATCTTTATCTTTGCTGTATAAATATACTGTTTGACTTGTTGAGTTTCTCCAAAATTGTGGTTTTACCTGAACTCCACCAAATTGGGTGTTGTCAATTGTTTGGCCCACTCCACTGCTGTTGCAAGTAAACCACATAAACAAATTGGAGTGCAAATTTAAATTGAATTAGCATGGAATGAAGAAATCACATGCTACTTTACTTCAGCTGCCGAGGACTTTGCAGAAGGAGGACCCAAAGTAAATCATTTTCCTAATCATGACCCAGATGAAGTTCCATTTCAGATCATTTGATGTTAGTTTGACTTGTTTAAATTACAGAAACCTACTTTTTCTTAATAGTAGCACTGAAATTGAGTTTCTAAAACTGCAATAATTACAGAACGTGAAAGTAAATTGTCCTTCCCACCCACTCTACCCTGAAATACTGAAGTCTTGAAAATGATTCCACTTTCTCATTAGCCGCCATTGGGTACCATCTGCCCACATATTATTCTGCCCTGTCAAAATGTATCATTTAATAAAGTACCCAAATTAAAAACCCATTATTGCTATTTATCATTTTACAGATGTCAGAATGTGTAGAAAATACTAATCTAGTATGTATTAAATATCATTTGCTTCCACAATGGTCAAAAACAAAGTGCAACTTAACTGTATTTTTATGTTAATGTCATTTTAATTCATTTCAATGTGTGTAATGCAGATGGGAAACACTTATGAATGGCCACTGTTTAATTAGATATGATTTATGGTCATGTAATAAAACAGAAATGTAATGTAACAAAATTGCCTTTAGTCTGTGGTAAAGCAGAAAAAGATTTTCTGTTACACTTTATTATTCTTCTGGGTTATCTGTTGCTGTGTTTTAGTTCAGTATTTTAATTGCGGAGGAGAGTGAAGATATTCACCATCACAGAAACAACTCTGTCTGCGGGCTGACAGCCTGCGCTGGCCGCCCCACAGTGTGGGGACTGATATCGGGCTGTTGGGAGAGAGCAGGGCAGCGGGATCAGTGTGGGGACGTCCCTGCGCTGACAGCCCGCGCCGGCTGCCCCTGCCCAGACGTCCCGTGCCGGGGGCAGGGGCAGCTGGGAAGGGAGCTATCAGGCACTCGCCAGCTGACTGTCATCCCCTTATGTGTTGGAGGGGACCTCAGTGCTCCAGTGATTATTCCTCCCAGAGGAGGGTTACAAAGTTCGCCTCTTATGCACCTCCTGCGCTTTCAAGTGGCCTCCCGACAGCCGCATATGGGCATAATATGCGGCTTTACATCGGGGGATTTTGGCCACCTTAAAGTGCCTGGAACTCTGTCCATCCCTCTGCAACTTGATCTTTTGACTTCCTCATTGGCAACCACTAATCAGTGCCGATTGGCAGCAGTCCACCCTCACTGACCATCAACAGAGTAGCACTCAAGGCTGCGTGCTGAATCCCCCGCTCTATTCCTTGTTCATCCAGGGCTGGGGAGCCAAATTCAGATCCATCTCAATCCACAAATTCGGTGATGACATTGTTGGCCATTGTCCTGGGTAAACTTGTACCTCTCACTGTTCATTTTAGATTGGTCACAGAGTTTGAGCTACTGCAAGAGAATAGACACAGTTCAGTTTATACAAATGTTTATTACAAATTCAAAAGCTGATATCAAACTACAATATGCAAGCCCTTCCCAATTATACTTATCAATGCCTGGACTGGTCCCAACTGCCAAAGCGAGGCAACGACTGCACACTTGTAGCAGGTTATCGGGGCGCCGGTAGCAGCTTCTCCACCTCCCCCGACCGGGACGTGAGCTGGACTCTAGAAGTTCTTCTTGCTGAGAGATGTTGCCACCTCTCGGAGAGTCTCAGACTTCAGCAGCGGGACCATGGCTTATATGACCCAAAAACTGTTTACCCAAGCACCTATTCCCAGTACAGAAAGAAAGATAAGCAAGCAAGCTAGGCTTCTATCAAATAACACAACTTTCAGCTTATCACTTTGAATTCGATGGTTTATTTTGCGTCAAGGCTAGGCCTCTGACAGTCTGTGACCAAAACATTGCGTCAAGGCTAGGCCTCTGACAGTCTGTGACCAAAACAGGCAGGAAGATTAAATGTTCTTGGTACACAGATGTCCTTTTGTCAGATAACTGCATCTCTGGGGCCCTCGGTAGAATTTAGCTTATGTCTGCTGATTCTAAAAAACAAGCAGGTTCTCAGCCTTGCAGAAGCAAAGTCTGCAAAAGTGAAAAAACATGGTTTAAATCTGAAGCAAAAAGCATGGTTTAAATCTTCCATTACACCAAATAACTGGAAATGATGTGTTGCTCTGAATATTGATTTTAGGAAGGAGAGGCCAAAAGTCCATGCACCTGTCGGAATTGATGGTAGGGGTCGAGAGAGTCAGAATCTTAAGAGTTCCGAGGAGTTCGTATTTCAGAAGACCTTTCCTGCAGCCAGCTCATCAGAGCAGGACAACCATGAAGAAGGCACACCTACGCCTCTACTTTTTAAGGTGTCATTTAGACACTCCATCAAACGTGTACAGGCTGGGTGCATCACAGCCTGATTTGGCAATTCAAGTACCCAGGCACACAGAAAGTAGCAAACATAGCCAGGTGCATCACCCAGTCCAACCTTCCCTCCATTCATTGATGAGGTTCTACCTCAAGAAGACGGTCAATACCATAGAGGGCCCCCATCCCCAGGTCACAACTTCTCTCTGCTACCTTCAGGCACAAGGTACAGAAGCCTGAAAACCATGCACCTCGTAGGTGCATGAACTGATTCTTAAAGTTACCAGACTCTTGAACCTCTCCATGGTACACTAATCATGGACTGCCTGCACTATTTTTTGCACTGGAATGACAGTGAATTTATTCTTTTTATCATCTCTTAATTAGTGTTCTATCTTTACCAGCATTTGAACCTTTTATTTCAAATTTCCAGCATTTGTTGATTTTTTGCTTTGTGGTTTTGATTTAGTTTGTAAATACCACTGAAGATTGTATTTAAAGTGCAATTCCCTCCCTCATTATTTTGAGATTTAGTCCCAGTTTAAAAATTTTGTTTGTTGTACTACCTTGCAACCAGGAGATGGCGATATTGATCAATGTCTGCCTTGCAATCCAACTCCTCATTTGCAGTCCCCATTCATGTCTTTGTTGGTTTGTCCTTAACATTTTGAATTGCAGAGTAGCAAATATGGTCAGTAAGTAAGGCATATGGATTTATTTTTGTTATGGTATCTCTCATTCACCCTTGAGTTCAAGCAGGATGCAAGCTCAGCTCAAGAACAGATTAGGTGCTGTTAATTTTTGGAGGCAAGTTAAGGTCCTGTCATGAGACTCTACTGGTTGGACAACTCCAGAATTAGAGTAAAAACACAGAAATGTTGGAGGAACTCTGCAGGTCTCCCGGAATCCATAGGAAGTAAAGAAAAATAACTGACGTTTCAGGCCTGAGCCCTTCTTCGAGGGCCCCTCCACTCCCATAGGCTCATTATTCATTACTGAATATTTTTTCTGTATTGTACATATAGTTTGTTCACATTTCTTTATTTACATTTATCTATTTTTTATACGTAACTTTTCCTGAGTACAGTTTTTTTTGTATTGGCTGATAAAGTAAAATTTGGTGACGCAGTTGGTTAGCGCAAAGCCTTTATAGCACCAGCGATTGAAACCAGACCTGGGTTTGAACGCCGCACTGTTGGTAAGGAATTTGTATGTACTCTCTGTGTCTGCATGGGTTTTATCCAGGGGCTCTGGTTTCCTCCCACCCTTCAAAAATGTAGGTGTAGGTTGATGGGATGTAAATAGAACGGCATGGACTCGGAGAGCCAAATTGGCCTGTGACTGTGCTGTATGCCTAATTTTTTTAAAATTAAAATTTAAAAATTAAAATTATTCTTGGCCCGCAGGGAAAGGATATCACATATGATATCACGTATGTACTCTTGACAATAAATCTAAACTTTGGATTTCTTTTATAAACCATTATTTGGCCCTCTCTAAGCCTTTCTTGCTGCAGTTTCGCCTTATAATTAAAGCTCCCCTGTTCTGACACATTTTTGTGAATATTTTCTGTGTTATTTTTAAGATTCAAGATTCTTTTATTGTCATGTAATAAAACGGATGTGGTATTGCATGAATTTGCCTTTTGCCTGCGGAAAGCCAGACAGATTTGGCATCTGCAGAAATTGCCAGGCATCTCTTACAGTCTGAGAAAGAGAAGCAAAAGATTATCCCTTGAGAGTCGCTGAGTGTCTATCGGTTCACCTCCAGTGCTGCTGCCGTCTCTTCAGCCTCACAGACTTCAGTCCAAACCCAAGCTCCAGATCCAAAGCTCTTACAAGGTCAGGAAGCCTTCAGTGCCTAAGGTGCTTGGGAGCCCTTCCCGCCCTCAGCATCTTCTCGCATCCCAGTTCTGATCCCGGTGCCCCTTCATCCAGTCTCGAACCATTCTCCAGCAACACAAAAGAATTGTCACATGAAGTCCTAGTTTAACGCCCTGTTCAAGAGAGTGCTCTGTCAGCAAAGCCTCACCGTTGCTACCTTTTGGAACCCTATGTTTGTACTGTTGTCTTGCAGTGGCTTAACCCAACAATCTGATTTCATCAATGTTTAGCAACTAAGTCAAGATAGCAGGTTTAGGTCAGTAAGTTTAAAAATCCTACCATTTGCTTTTCCAAAGTGATGCACACACAAAGTGAATTAACTGTGAAACCCAAAACCTGCATAAATTTTTTTTAAAAACAAAAATGCTGGAATTGCCTCCCAGGTCATGGAGGGTTGAGAGAATGAAATACAGACAATATGGCAGGTCATTGACCTTTCACAATAACCGTTCTGATGAAAGGTCACTTAACCACAAAAAGTCTGTCTACTGAAGTTGTCTGACTTGAGAGGGATTTTGGAGTGTTCTTGCCTATCTGTCAACTAAGTATAAACTTAGTGAATTTTTTTTGTGGTAAAAGTTTTAGGTGGAAAACACAGATGCAAGTGTGTATGAGGATTGATTACAGATGCAGGGGTTTTATATTGCTTACTTTGCCTGTATAAATGGGAACCAAAACTGATAGTTGTCAAAGAGCAGAGGAAGGAAGAGGGTAGTGTGGATGCAACAAAAATCATCTGAAATTCCAACTTGACCAAATAGAAGAAGTAAAACTTAAAAGTACTTCATTTCATAGTTATGAACTCTGGGGAATGTGGAGAGGTGAGAAATTCAGACTTCATTGATTATTGACCATTGAAATTTGGGGGGAAAAAATAAAAATCGGTCATTGGTTCAACATTGAATGGGGGCTACAGATTTTGTTGTCCTGTTAACAGACATTACCTGAATGTTGACAGCTGTGATTTTTTTTTTAAATAAGGCAACCCTTAATTGAATATTTATTTAATGCCTTGCAATGGAAGTATTATCAAACAATATTTTACATTCAGTTGCATTACTTCTCAGGACAAAAGGTGAGGCCTGGTAGGTTTTCAAGAGTGAAAATCAATTCAACACTAGGGGTTCTGGAAATCTTAAATAAAATCAGAAAATGCTGGAAACTCAAGATTTCCAGACTTCTCTGTTGCTATTTTAGGTTTCCAAGTGTCATAAAGAAGGGAGAGATTTTGGGGCGGATTCCAGAGTTGAACCATTTAACAACCAAATGTTTTTTTTCATTGGGAAGAATTGGAACGTGGTAGGAACATGTACAGGAGATGAGATTTGAAGGGTGAGGTGTGGCAAAATGTAAAAACAAGCTGTGAAAGTCTAAATTTAAAGTAAAACACAAACTTCTGTTGAAGTAAAAACACCATGCTGAAGTTGCTTTTGGCTTGGTAGATGGTGTAGGTTTATGGGACCTGGTTTGAGTTGGATTATGGACATCAGACTCTTGGTGAATCTTGGTTTTTGTACTGGATTATCAAAATCTCATTACTGTAGCCCAAAACAGTATTTTAGTTCTATTGAATGGTGGCTTCAAATACTGGAAACGGAAAATAAATTCCACTGAGTGATTTGCACTTGGGAATTGCAAGTTTAAATTTCCCAGGATCTGCATTTTTCAAGCAGAAGTGAATATGTAAAGTAATATCAAATGGGCAAGCACAATTGTTGTATTAGGATCTTAAAAGCCAGCAAGTTGCATGCATAATTACACTTAAAACTTGTTTTTAAATTGTGTTGTTTGGCTTCTAACATTTCCCTGGGTCAAAGGCTTGATTTAACACTTTAACCAAAAGATTGGACCATCAGAAATGCATTCATATTAAGGCCATAAAACAAAGGAGCAGAAATAGGCTGTCATTTCAAGATTCCTTTATTGCCATGTAATTAAAAATAGTGTAATATTACACAAAATTACACAGATTCGCCATCAGCAGAAATAGCCAGCCGTCTCTTACCTTCAGAGAAAAAAAAGCAAAAGCGAGTCCTCCAGAGTCACCAAATGTCCGTGGATTCCCCTCTAGTGCTACTGCAGCCACGTAGACTCCAGAACAAACCATCAACAACCCGAGCTCCAGATATGAACCTCCGACACGATTGGAAACCCTTCAGTTTCCTCCGTACTCTCTCACATCTGGTTCCATTACCTGGCACCCCTTCAGCCAATCTCCAGTCAGTCTCCAGCTCTCTGCCGCCTGGTGTGAATCTTTTGATCACAGTCTCCAGCAGCTCGCAGCCGTCACTGCCCTGTGGGTTATCTCCTCTGCTTTTCATTCTCAAACGGGTGGGTGATCTCCCTGTTTTCTGCTGCCTTGTGCAAGTCCTCTGCTTTCTTGAAGTCTGCATCCCCTCATGGCTACTGCCTCCACCATCTTCAGTCCAGAGACCGCAGTCACAGGATTTTAAATAAAACCACTGTCGGTTTCTTTAACAGCCTTTTTAAAGCCTGTACAGAGATGACAGCTGCTGGACTGGGTGGTTAGACCCTGCAGGGGGTCACTGTACCTCTGATCTCGTGGGTTCTTATTAGCGTAAACACCGCCATTTGATCATGAGGTGATCCATTTTCCCACTCAGCCCCTTCTCTCTATAGCCTTGATGCCTTGGCTAAACAAGAATCTATCTATCTTAAATACACCCAATGACCTGGCTGCCACAACTGCCTGTGGCAACATATTCCACAGATTTACCACCCTCGGCTGAAGAAATTCCTACACATCTCTTTCTACATCTACTCTGTCGATGCCTTTCAACATTTGAAATGTTTCAATGAGATCCCCCTCATTCCCCTAAATTCCAACTAATGCAGGCCAAGAGCTGTCAAACGCTCATCTTATGATAACCCTTTCATTCCTGGAACTATCCTAATGAACCTCCTTAAAACACAATCCAAATTCAGCCCATCTTTTTCTTCAATTGCTTGCAATATTTCAGGTGAGTCTTACCACTGTCTTATAAAACGTCAACATCACATCCCTGCTCTTGTATCTTATTCCTCTTGAAATGCATGCCAACATTGCATTTGTCTTCTTCACCCACTGTCTCAACATGCAAGTTACCTTCAGGTTATCCTGCTCGAGGAGTCCAAGATCCCTTTGTATCTGGGCATTTTCAATTTTCTCCCCATTTAAAAAATATTCTACCCATTTATATTTTTTTGTATACATGACGAATAAGGTCAACTATGGTAAAGGGAATCAGTTTGGGAGAACTGATCTATTCCGAGAACATTTCTGGAGAGGAAGCCATATTGTTGCCCTTTGATCTTATAGAAGATTTTAAATGGCAACCCTTGAATAGTGGATTTGTTCTAACAACAGATATGAAGACTATATTCTCCTATATGAAGACTATATTCTCCTATATGAAGACTATATTCTCCTATATGAAGACTATATTCTCCTATATGAAGACTATATTCTTCTATATGAAGACTATATTCTCCTATATGATTATATTCTCCTCTAATAATTTATGGGCATACGATGTGTTTGAAATCTTTACACTCCTTTAAAGTAATTTCTGTGTTTGTATATGAAATATTATTACAGTTGGCTTAAATAATGGCATTAAAAATCAACAGTAATGGGTTGTCATGCTAATATTTATGGATCTAATTAAAAAATGTATTTTTAAAAAATTTAGACTTACAGTATGGTAACAAACCATTTTGATCCACGAGTCTGCGCCGTCCAAATTCAACCAATTATCCTACAACCCCGGAAAGTTTTGAAAGGTGGGAGGAAACTGGAGCCTCCAGGGAAAACCCATGCAGACATGGGGGAGAACATATAAACTCCTTACATACATCGGAGGATTCAAACCTTGGTCCCGATCGCTGGCGCTGTAACTGTGTTGCACTAACTGCTATGCCAGTGATGTTGCCCCCAATGCCAGTCATAGCCCCCACACCAAACCATGCCACCCCCATGCCAGCTGTGCTATCCCATTTTTCATAAATCTGACACAGATGTGCTGTAATATTGTAGAAGTAGTATTTGAAAGCTACTTAGTATTTGGGTTTAGCTTTTAAAGGGAAGTATTTTATTTTTCTGATATTTTGCTTTAGTATATTCTTTTTTCCACCCCCATATTGTTTTTGACAACAATGCAGCCAAAATATATCATTATTTGAGGTAAGATCCAAAAATAATCAATCTAGACTAGTAAAGTCTCAAATTATTTTCTTGCTTCTATTATCCTCTTGCTTCAGTTCAATAAAAGTCAATAATGCTTTGCAAAGATTGTTCAAAGTGCAAATTATTATTGATTCAATCATGCAAGATGTGTACATTGTATAAAAAATACTTGGTGAAAAGATATAGAAAGAAACTCTCAACTACATGAGATCCAGTGTTTCATACAACATTGGTGAGGCCCCATTTGGAATATTATGCTCAGTTTGGTCACAGGAACGATGTCAAGCTGGAAAGGATGCAAAGATTTTGAGGATGTTGCCAGGACTCGAGGGCCTAAGTTTCGATGAAGGATTCAGACCCAAAATGTCAGCCATTCTTTCTCCCCCTCTAATGTTGCTCTTCCCACTGACTTCCTCCAGCAGAGTGCTATTTTTTTTGCTCCAGATTCTGGCATCTGCAGTCTCTCGTGCACCTCGATAACCTGCTACTGTGGAAAGAATTCAATTGTGTGTGTTGATTGGCCATGTGACTTGTGGATGATGAAGTCTGAGCAACATTGATTTTTTCCAAAAGTAGACTGTTCACAATAAATTATTTGCATAAAAGAAAACCGTTCAAAGTCTCTTCACAGCCTTAGGGCCATGTCCATACTGTACTCTCTACACCATTGCCACCACTGTGGCACCTTGTCGTTACTTCCCCCCTCTGTTGTTTGAGGGGCTTTCCCTCCATATCAGCACCTCAATGCCCAGAGAAGGAAGGACTCAAGACCTTCCCCATAGCACCCTCACCTTGGCCGCACCAAGCCTCAGTGCATCCCTCAGCATGTACTCCTGCACCCTGGAATGTGCCAGTTGGCAGCATTCCCTCACCTACATCTCCATGTGCTGAAAGACCAACAGGTTTTAGGCAAACCATAGTGTGTCTTTCACTGATGGTGACTGTCTCCACTCCAATTATCATGGAAGCTCCTTGAGTGTTCAGAGTGGGGAAGAATGTATTGACCTCTTGCCTGCCCCACATTACAGCAAGGTGAAGGCTGATCTGATCTTGGCCTCAACACAACTTTCTTTCTCTGAGTCACTTGGGAGAACATGTGGAATCAGTTGTGAAGGGTAGAGGGCAAATATCTGTGTGAGGAAGGTGTTTTCTTGAATAAAGGGAACATATTTCTGCAACACCTTTTGTCATCTCTCGATGGCTATATCCCAGGGGTGGCCAAACCTTTTTGGTTGTGGGCCACACAGAGAAATATATAAGGAATCAAGGGCCTAATAATATTAAGGCTAGCAGTTTCAACCAGTTACACTGAAAGAAAAATAATTTTATTTTTAAAAATTTGGACATACAGTCCGGTAACAGGCCATTTCAGCCCAAGAATCCGTGCTGCCAAATTACACCCTAACCTACATCCCTGGTACGTTTTGAATGATCGGAGGAATCTAGAGCTCGCAGGGATAAACCACGCAGGGACAGAGAGAATGTGCAAACTCCTGACAAAAAGCAACAGACCCGATTGATGGCACTTAGTGGCACTGCGCGAACCACTATCCTAACCGAGCTGTCCAGAAACCAGAAAATCACCTGTGCCATTGAAAATTCCCTTTCTATCAAAATAACTATATAACCAGAACAGTTTAACTGTTGACATTAGAGTAGTTTATTAATGTGCTCACATATTCATGTAGGCATTTCTGTACCTGCTGCTCTTAAATGTAATTTAAATGAATACAATAAAACTCTAAAACTGAAGCTGGTGAAAAAAAAACAGGAGAAAAGATCAAGAAAGGGACAAGCCCACCTCCAACATTCTTCCACAAGTCTCAGTGAATAAAATTCATGGCCCAAGTGCCCAACTTAGGGATTATGATGCAATGTGTAAATCTATAGATAAGCTATTAAAGTTAACAGATTCCTTGCAAATCAGCCAAGCACGCTTTCCCTTGATTTCTGTGGAAAAAAAGTATTAATTTTCCACCGTGTCTGAAATTTTCAGCGCTCCCTTGCTATTCTTTTGACTTTTTGGTTCTGCCATGTTTAATCAACACATTATAACTGAGGTGAACATTTTCATCGATGAGTAACGTGGTTTGATAGTTGTTTAAAATGGTAACAATATCTAGTGTTGAAACTGGATACTATCACCACTGTATATATTTACATATAGTAGGAGTGATTGGCTGAGAGCTGTAGCCACGCCCACCGGCTGGTCATAAAGGGCTGCTCCTCACCAGACCCAGGTCAGTCTGGACTGGTCGACCTCAATGTACTGCGCTCCAGTCTTTTGCTAATAAAAGCCTTGGTATGAGTCAACAAGTCTTTGGGTCATTCGATGCGCAACAGAAACTAAGACGTGCAATGTACATACAGTGCAATTTACTGCAACAGGCCACATTCCATTTTATTTTCAGAATTCACCTGGGCCACTTAAAAATGGGCAACAGGCCACACTTGTCCCGGGAGCCATAATTTAGCCACCCTGGCCATTGAGATGCAATTGCTGTAATGCGCACATCGGCATTCCCTCCCCCACAGCCCAGTGTACCGAAAGGCCAACAAGTTTCGGGCGGGCTGATGGTGATTGAAGAACCTCTCTCCCGCCTGTTCCACATTACAAGATCTGATCCTCAGTTCAGCACCACTTTCTTGCCCTGACTCCCTTGGCATCTGAAGCTGGGACCGGGTGAAGGGTCGAGGGTCGGTATCCATGCGAGGTAGCCTTTCCTTCAATAAAAGGGAATGTTTCTGCAACGCCTTTGGCTGTCTCAGGATGGCTATTATCCACGTTAACAGACATTGAAGCACTTTAGAGGTGTCATTGGGGGGAATGCAGCAACCACTCTGAATGAAGGGCCAGAAAACTTGCTCTGGTGGAAATCCTTCTTTCCCAGATGGTTGGGAAGTGTGATGTGGTTCGCCACAGGATTTGTGCAGTCACAGGTGGGGTTTGCAGCCCAGGCAGATTTTATTTGCAGGTCATGGGGACAAGGGAGGAGAATGCACCAGCTGATGATGGAATGGTTGGAGGGGCTGAATGGCCGCCGCCTGCCTCTTGCCCGGAAGACGCACACGCAGCGGTCCTGCAGGGTCTGAGGAGAGGGGTGGCCCGGGGGCCGCGCCACGTGACGCGCCTCCACCAGCCCCGCCCTCTCCCCGCGGCGGGACAGTGACGTCGCAGCGGGCGGACCCGAAGGGAACGCACACCCGCGCGCCGAGTCCCGGGCCAGGCGGCGCGAGAGGGCGAGAGAGAGACCACCCGGAGCCATGGACGAGGACAACGACGGTCAGTGGCAAACCCCCCCCCACCCACTCCCTTCAATCAGTGGCGAGACGGAGAAGGTTGCAGACTGGGAGGGCGCCTCCGGGGGCGGGGGGCCGGGGGCGGGGGGCGGGGGGGAAGGTGCAAACATAATGGCCCAACTCTATATATTTCCCCCCCCCCCCCCCCTTTGCAACGGGAGGCGAAGTTGCTTTCAAAGGTGAGACGTCGCGCTGCCACTGCGAGGTCCAGTGCCCACACCACGCTGTTTCCAACCACGTTTCGGGGGGGGTGTCAGCCTGGCCCCCTTTAAATGAGCACGTGACCCGCCGCTTCCCAAAGTCGAGTGTGTGCCAGTTTTTTTTAAAGTGCAGGACCCCCCCCCCATATCTGACTTTTCGCCCCTTTACCTGGCCTTTATTCCAACGCCGGGCGGCTTCTGCACTCGCTTTTCTGCTTTCATGTGCTATCCTGCAGCTGTTGGAAGTTGGGGGGGCAGCGGAGATGGAACTTCCACTGAGTCCAGTGCAGTGAATGCAACAGCTCATGACTCCACTTGGGCTTCGACACTAAGTTTCCTGTGGCCAATAAATATACCAGCCTCCTTTCATTCTATGCACCTTCTCATGGTTCCACTTGGGCTTCGACACTAAGTTTCCTGTGGCCAATAAATATACCAGCCTCCTTTCATTCTATGCACCTTCTCATGATTCCACTTGGGTTTCGACACTAAGTTTCCTGTGGCCAATAAATATACCAGCCTCCTTTCATTCTATGCACCTTCTCATGGTTCCACTTGGGCTTCGACACTAAGTTTCCTGTGGCCAATAAATATACCAGCCTCCTTTCATTCTATGCACCTTCTCATGATTCCACTTGGGTTTCGACACTAAGTTTCCTGTGGCCAATAAATATACCAGCCTCCTTTCATTCTATGCACCTTCTCATGGTTCCACTTGGGCTTCGACACTAAGTTTCCTGTGGCCAATAAATATACCAGCCTCCTTTCATTCTATGCACCTTCTCATGACTCCACTTGGGCTTCGACACTAAGTTTCCTGTGGCCAATAAATATACCAGCCTCCTTTCATTCTATGCACCTTCTCATGGTTCCACTTGGGCTTCGACAAAGTTTCCTGTGGCCAATAAATATACCAGCCTCCTTTCATTCTATGCACCTTCTCATGACTCCACTTGGGCTTCGACACTAAGTTTCCTGTGACCAATAAATATACCAGCCTCCTTTCATTCTATGCACCTTCTCATGACTCCACTTGGGCTTCGACACTAAGTTTCCTGTGGCCAATAAATATACCAGCCTCCTTTCATTCTATGCAGCTTCTCATGGTTCCACTTGGGTTTCGACATTAAGTTTCCTGTGGCCAATAAATATACCAGCCTCCTTTCATTCTATGCACCTTCTCATGGTTCCACTTGGGCTTCGACACTAAGTTTCCTGTGGCCAATAAATATACCAGCCTCCTTTCATTCTATGCACCTTCTCATGACTCCACTTGGGCTTCGACACTAAGTTTCCTGTGGCCAATAAATATACCAGCCTCCTTTCATTCTATGCAGCTTCTCATGGTTCCACTTGGGTTTCGACACTAAGTTTCCTGTGGCCAATAAATATACCAGCCTCCTTTCATTCTATGCACCTTCTCATGGTTCCACTTGGGCGTCGACACTAAGTTTCCTGTGGCCAATAAATATACCAGCCTCCTTTCATTCTATGCACCTTCTCATGGTTCCACTTGGGCTTCGACACTAAGTTTCCTGTGGCCAATAAATATACCAGCCTCCTTTCATTCTATGCACCTTCTCATGACTCCACTTGGGCTTCGACACTAAGTTTCCTGTGGCCAATAAATATACCAGCCTCCTTTCATTCTATGCAGCTTCTCATGGTTCCACTTGGGTTTCGACACTAAGTTTCCTGTGGCCAATAAATATACCAGCCTCCTTTCATTCTATGCACCTTCTCATGGTTCCACTTGGGCTTCGACACTAAGTTTCCTGTGGCCAATAAATATACCAGCCTCCTTTCATTCTATGCACCTTCTCATGGTTCCACTTGGGCTTCGACACTAAGTTTCCTGTGGCCAATAAATATACCAGCCTCCTTTCATTCTATGCACCTTCTCATGACTCCACTTGGGCTTCGACACTAAGTTTCCTGTGGCCTATAAATATACCAGCTTCCTTTTATTCTGTGCCCCAATCATAAATTATCAAGTGTCTTAAAGAGTACATTGTATATGATTAATTCTTGAACTATTTTTGGCTGCCTGGACTAGAGTGCTCTATTTTAAGATCTTGCATTCTGAATTGTTTCACTGTTTTGTTAATTTACTCTTTGTTTTTGTTGAAATGCCGATAAGTGGCATTGAACAGTGGCAGATAAGATGGAATTGGCCTTCCACCCTGTTTAATAAATATCCAATAAATATACAAGCATTATTTAATTCTATGTCCCAATCACAAATTATCAGATGACTTAAAGAATATGTTGTGCACAATTAATTATTTTTATTTTGGCTGCATGAACTAGAATGCTTTGTTCTAAAATCTTGCATTCTGAATGATTTCACTCTTTTGTTTTAGTTGAAATACTGAAAAGTGGCATTGAAGTGGTGGAGATGAGTCTTGTGCAGTTTCAGTGCTTTATCAGGAGGCGAGAAATAAGTTTGGAGGCAGCTTTGATGTTCACACTGTAATGGAATTTTCATCAATCCAATTTATGACAAGTATAGGAGGGTTAAGGTGACATCAATGAGTGGTTTTCACCTGTAAAACTGTTGCGCATTTCAGTTATGCTTATTGATAAACATTCCACAAACATATTGGAGAGTTGGTGAACCCCAATATTTGGATGGATCTGGTTAAGAAGAAGAGGGAGATACATAGCAAGTATAGGGAACCATTGTAGACGATAAAGTAAGTGTTGGAGAAATGGCAGATGGAGTTTAATTTTAACAAGTGTGAGGTGTTGCACTCTGAGAGATTAAATGTAAGAGGAAAGTGTGCATTTTAAGGACTACTTGATCTTTTCCATTGTAAACCTACATTCTCTAACTTTTATGACTGTGTGAATGTTGGAGTTGACTGATGTGGAAGAACCCTTCTCACTGCACCAGGTATACTTTGACAATAAATTTGGACTTGGGCAGTAATGACAAAACTCTTGGCAGTAGAGGTATGGAAGTGGATAAATTGGTAAAGAATGGTATATTTGCCTCATTGTGTACAAAGGTCAGGGTGGTTTGTTGCCGCTGTTTAAAATTTTGGACTACGTTTGAAGTATCGGGTGCATTTCTGATCGCATTATAAGAAGGCTCTGCAGACTTTGGAGAGGCTGCAAAAGGCCTTTGCTAAGTTGACAAAAACCAAATGAGTACAGAATATTAAAATGGTTAGCCACAGAGAGGTTATTGTAGTGGATAGAGCGAAGGTGCTCAATGAAACAATCTCCCAGTTGGCATCCAGACTCTTTGATGTAGAGGAGGCTGCTGAATGCAATAGATGGGACCTCCCAGTGGCTAACCATTTCAGTTCTACACAAAATTCTCACATTTTCATGTCAATCCATGGCCTCATGCACTACCAACTAAGGCCACCTGCAAATTGGAGGGCCAGGACCTAATATTCTGTCAGGTCACTCTCCAACCAGATGACATTAGCGTCGACCTCCAGTTTTTATTAAACTCCTCCCTTAGTCTCCCTCTTTCCCTAACCCCCCCAACTCCAGCTCCCCACTCCCTTCTCTATCCATTCAGAGAGCTACTTCCTCCCACTTTTTAAAAATCTCTTCTGCTCTCCCATCCACATCTACCTATTACCTCTTGACTGTTGGCCTGTATTCCCCCCACTGTTCTTTCTTCCCTCCTCTCCTCCCCCTACCCCAACATATTTATTCAAGTGCCCGCCGGCTTTTTGTTCATACCATGAAGAAGGGCTCTGGCCTGAAGTGTTGTTTATCCTTTACTTCCTTTATGTTTTCTCCAGCACTTTAGTGGATTGCACTGCAATTGCAGCATCTGCAGACTTTCCTGTTGAACTACAAAATTGGCTTGATGAAGGGAGTTTGATGGTGGTAGTGGAGGGGTTGCTTTTCAGATTGGAACCCGTGACCAGTGGTGTTTGTGTGGACTTGTTCTGGATCCACTGTTGTTTGTTGTCCACATTAATGATTTGGATGAGACTGTAGTTGGCATGGTTACAAAATTTGTGGATGTCACCAAAATTGGTGGTAAAATGGTCAGTGAAGAATGTGATCTAAGCTGATTAGTGGAAAAATGGGTCAAGAAATAGCAGATAGAATTTAACTTGGATAAATCCAAGCTGTTGCATTGTGTTAGTTTAAACCAGGATAAGAGTTGTGCAGTAAATGATAGGGTCCTAGTAAGTATGCTTGAACAGAGAGACCTCGGGGTGCAATTCTCTGAAAGTGAAGACTTTTGGCACACTTGCCTTGATCGGTTATTCAGAGTAAGGATATCATGTTACAATGTGCAAGACCATACTTGGAGCATTGTATGTAGTTCTGGTCACCTGAACAGGCAAGGAGTGGAGGGATATAGCCCGTGTGCAGGCAGATTTTCTGGTTGCTGTACTGTTTTTTGTTCTGTGTTCTCAGTCTACTGACATCATGTTGGCAGATTAATGGAATATAATAGCTTATGATGTGGTTGTAGTGACTTGAGGTTCCTTGTTGTTGGCTGCTTGCAAATGCAAGTAAACAGAGGTCATTTGAATATAAGCAGTGATTGAATATACCCTTGATTTTACTGTTGGTATCCAATGTAAAGCATCATAATTCTTAAAGACACACACTATGCACAGTTTTTCCTACTTGATTTTGGATTTTGCTCCTGAGATGTTTGTAGCTTCTGTGAAATATTTACATGCCAACAATGTCCTTCGAATGTTATGTACAAGAGACACAATTGGTTCAATGGCAGACAGATTTCAAACACCTGTAAGTAATTGCCATTTACCTGTTGAATATAATGAAGATATATGTTTTTAAAAAATGGTTGTGAAATCTTTTATATTTGAACCATTTTGTTTGGGCATGATGAGCCTGTCAAAGCTTTTAATGCAGTTTTTGTTCTATCAGGAAGGATGAGGGAATTGTGGTTATTTTTTCACTAAAGTTACAAATTCAGCCCATAAAGTGGAAGAAGGTGAGTGTCGATTGCAAATGTTAAGACTCTCGCTACAGTAAAAAGGATTCCAATGTGTTTTTTTGTAATAAAGTTGTGCTCTAAATTAGTTATTCTCAACTTTTCTTTGGACTATTCCCCCCCCCCCCTCCCCCAGGACAAGGTTGATGGGTCTCCCTGTCCCGTGAAGCAGTCAAGTTTAGTTGGTTTCTTCCAAACTTCTCTCCAACTACATAATAAAGCATAACAAGATTTATTACATGAGGTGAGAATGGCTACTCGACATCATTCAAATTCCTGGAGGTCCAGCATCTCCGAGGACCTTTCCTGGAACTTCCATGTTGCTGCAATCATGAAGAAGCCTCGCCAACGGCTGTACTTCGTGAACAGTTGTAGGAGATTTGGTATGTCACCAAAGACTCTTGTAAATTTCTACAAGTGTTCTGTGGAAAGCACTCTGTCTGGTTTCATCGTTGGTAAGGAGGTGCCAATGCACAGGACAGGAAAAAGAACTCCAGATTTGTTAACTCGGCCGGCGATATCACGAGCATCAGTCTTCACTCCATCGAGTACATCTACAAGAGGCGGTGTCTTAATAAACAGCCTCGATCCTCAAGGACCTTGACCACCCAGGTCATCCCCTCTACACTGGAACTGGAGCCTGAAGTCTAGCACCCATCGATATAGCTTCCCCTCTGCCATCAGATTTCTGAATGGACAATGAACCACAGACACAACCTGACTTTCTCCCATTTTTCTTGCACGATTTATTTATTTTTAAATTGTAATTTAAAGCAATGTTTGCAATGTGATGCTGCCACAAAACAACAAACTTCATGACAATAAATTCTGATTCTGCATGGAAAAGGACTGAATCCTGAATTTTGGATTCTACTTTGTGAATTACTTGTGAGGATGGTATCACTTTTGACTGTCAATCAATTTTTTTTCTTGTTCCTGCGGTTGGTTTGTCTTTTTTGCTCTTTGTCAAGTGTCATGGTTATAATATTCACTTCTGATTGATCACATGAAAGTCTGGTGAATCCCTTCAGCTTTTCTTTGTTCGCTCCAGATTCTATGATCCACAGTCATGATTATCCTCTAATGCGGTGCAGAGGCAGCAGGTAGAATCTTCAGAGCAAGTAATGGTGAAGATCACCAAATACAGTATGTACTCACTCATTTATATAATTGATGAGGAGACCACCACGCACACACAGGAAGGCAAGTGCCAACAAAGTGTGCGTTTGCAAGTCAGGCCTTCCTTCCCCGACAGAAATTCAGGACTTTGTGGCTTTTGCCACGAGTGCCTTGTGGATTTTTTTGATATTTGACCTATTGCAACAATTAACTTTGTCCCCACAATGTACAAAATTTGCTTCATTGGTGTCATGAAGCATTCCAAGTCAGTTCTACAGTCAAATGCAAAAGCACCAAAGCCTAGGTTTGGAATTTATTTGAAATGTGCTCTTCAGGAAGAAATTAGTAAATAGTGGAAGTATTGCTGAATTATGAAGTTCTGTTTTGATAATTTATTGTTATGAGCATGTATCAAATAATCAAAAACAAACGTGCAATTTTGTACCTGAAACATCAACTTGACACTTTGTTCCCAGATGCTGCTGAGTTTTTCCAGATTGCTACCACCTTCCAGCTTGCTTTTTTTTCCTATCCCCCCCCCCTCCCCCACCACCTCAATTTACCTATCACCTTCTCCTCCTCACACCCATTCACCTCTTCATCCACAAACCTTCTATTTGAGACCTTGTCCATTTCTTGCTATTCCTTATTACGGTTTCTGGCCTGAAACATTGACTCACTCTGAGTTCCTCCAACATTTTGTGTTGCTTTTCTGTATGTCTTTCTTGATTGTAATTTGTCCTTGGATCATTTGACCAGATTGCATTTAGGGCAATCATGTTCCAACCCAAGGCCTATGCATTTCTGCTTCAGCATTTCACCCTTTAATAGATTTATAGAACTCCACAGATTGCAAAAGAAAATCATCTACAAATATTCAAATAACATTTTAAAATGAAAACAATTTTCTTTGAATATTCTCAGGATCTGCTGTTTACATCTATTCATTTTGGGATGCTTAAAAAAAAAAGGCAGTCCAGATGATTAAAATAATCTTTCCAGAATTTTGTATGACAAATTTAACAATGGTGACACCCATCATCTGATGTCTGTCTGTCCGACTATAAGCAATGCCATCTCATAACTGCTTATTCACTGTTTGGATCTCGTGTCTCTAATGAGCTAGAGAAAGTTCAAATGCTTTTAAGAAAATTGGCTTTGGGGTAATAATAGAATGTTATTTTTCTGCTGAATCTTTAATTAGGGAACTATTTGACAATGAGAGGGATAATAGGTATGTTTAAAAGCCATTTACAGAAAATAAATGAGAATTTGGAGGAAAAGGGATTGAGCTCTGATCCATTCTATAAATTGAAACCATCTAAATTGTTAATCAGGCTAAGTGTGTATAGAGATCAACTGCCTGCCTAAATATGTATTCAGTGCAGATCCTTTCATTAGACTTAATCTATAGAGATATTTACACAGAAATCCAATGATATTGCTGTAAGGAAGACCCGGCATTAAGCTGACTTCAGTCGTTTACACAGAACCGAACAAAGCTGACATAATGCAGTGTGTCTTTAAACTGGCAATCCGGGAGCAAATGAGACAGGACGTGTAACACAACAGCGTCGGCGTCTAGTGTCATGTAACATACTGTATTTGTCTAACAGCATGTTAGACCCACTTTTTTCTCCCTCCCCATCCCAAAATGGCTCAAAGGTAGTCCTCCGGGAGATCATCATCATTGCATGGCTCACTTGCATCACCACGATCTATCATTGGTGATGGGACTGTCGGGAGACTCTCCCGGCAGCCCACTGTTGGTCCCCACACTGGTCATTGTGTTGAGAAAGTGTCAGATTCTAGAGAGATGGGTCTCCCTGTCCCGTGAAGCAGTCAAGTTTAGTTGGTTTCTTCCAAACTTCTCTCCAACTACATAATAAAGCATAACAAGATTTATTACATGAGGTGAGAATGGCTACTCGACATCATTCAAATTCCTGGAGGTCCAGCATCTCCGAGGACCTTTCCTGGAACTTCCATGTTGCTGCAATCATGAAGAAGCCTCGCCAACGGCTGTACTTCGTGAACAGTTGTAGGAGATTTGGTACGTCACCAAAGACTCTTGTAAATTTCTACAAGTGTTCTGTGGAAAGCACTCTGTCTGGTTTCATCGTTGGTAAGGAGTAAGTCTAGTTGAGGATGCATCACTATTTCACCACCAGCTCATTTCATCTCCAGCTCAAGCCACTTCAGACTTCTGCATTTATGGGAGCATGCATAATCATCTGAACCCCCAAGTACCTGCCGGTCAGGTATTCCCGAGTGAACTACTTGCTATCAGGCGGATCGACTCTGCCATTTTCCTCAGTTGTTGTGGGCCGCCAGGAGAGAGAGGGACAGCGATATTATTAAAAAGACTTTTCCTGTTGTCCTACTTGCATCTTTGTCCAAGTTTTAAAAGCTTACCTGTAAATACACTTAAAAAAAAATACGGTACACATACACATCCTTACCCGATTTGGTTGTGGAATGGCAGATTGCCCTTTTATACAGATGGTGTTCTAGGGTTGACACTGCACCTGCTACAGGAAAAAAGCCGAAACTCCATGTCATTGTTTTAGTCAGCAGGCGTAGCGTAAAAAAGGCGCAAATATCCCAGAATGAAGTGGTTGTGTAAAAGTCTCTAAAGATGTTTCTATATGTTATGGAGGAAGAGCCACTTTGTTTTGGATGAAAAATTAAGTGACTCCATTCATCTTCTTTGAAGAACAAATGACTCCACTAGGCTGTCCTGACCAATATGCTTCTATCTAACTACCAGGTGTCCTATTGAGTGACCTGTTTGTTACTACTTTGTGAGCATGTCACCTATCAAATGAATGGCCTGTTTGATTCCATTGGACGAAAAATTCGCAGCCATTGAAATTATTGTGTGGGATGTTCTTTGCAGAAAAGACTTTTATTTTAAAACCTTCATTTTGGCAGTTGTTTCACTCAACGACATTTTGAAATGGCATTCTATTTCTAACCAGGAAAACCTCTTGAGTACTTCATAACCTTTCTGTCATTATCTTTCCTCTTTGCAATTGGGCATGGATCACGTAAGTCACTATTTTGCAAATGAGGTGGCTGCTGTAATATTAAACCACCAAGTAATGTCAGATATGTCCACTGTTGGGATAACAGACTGAGTATCACGAATGCCAAGTAAACTCTCCTTTAGCCTTCATATCAGAAATCTACATTCTGAGAAAGCTTCAGTCTATGGACTGAGCAAGTTCTTGCTGCAATGTTGGGAGAATGTATTGTGATGACGTGGTGCATAATAAAATTGAAATTGAAATGAAAATATTTTCATTGAGAAGGAACAACAACAATCTTAGAATGTGCCTGAGTTAAACAGAAGGGATTCTGGAAAACGTAACCCCAGGAATTCCTTCAGTGTTTGAAAAGCATTAGAGCAAGCATTTTCATTCCAGAAATTTACTACTTTAATTATATTGGAGGCCTGTAATTCACAAGTTTCAGAAACACTATTACGTTTTTAAACATTAATTAATTGAAAAATATTTTAAATTTAGTGAGTTTTAAATAAGTAAATTTGTTTACCTCTTATTGTACATGATTATTTTAAAAATGTATTCTTTTGTCAGTTCAATACTCAAAAGTGCTGGAGCAACTCTGTAGATCATTCAGCATCTAGAGAAATTAAGGCATAATCAACATTTCAGGCCTGATCCCTTCATCAAGGTATGAGCTAAAAGCAGCCAGGTGCCTGAATGAAAAAAGTAGTGGGGCGGGGGGGGGGGGGGAGAGGGGGAAAAGGAAGGAGGAAAGTCAGGGAGAGATGCAGAGGCAAACGGGTAAGAGGTCGTGGGTGGATATAGGAGGGAAGATAGAACTGAGAAGTGATCGGTTCTGGAGATAGTTCTCTCAATGGAGAGAGAAGAATGGGGAGAGGGAGCTGGGGGTAAGGAGATGGGGTGGGATAGGGAACAAGAGAGACTTGAGAAAGGGGTTTAATGGAAATTGGAGAAGTTAATGTTAATGCCTTCTGGTTGGAGAGTGCCCAGACAGAATATTGGCTGTTGTTCTTCCAATTTGTGGGTGGCCTCAGTTAGGGAGTGCATGAGGCCATGGATTGACATGACAGTGTGGAAATGCTGTGTGGAATTAAAATGGCTGGCAACTAGGGGTCCCAGTCATTGCAATGGACAGAACAAAGATGCTGAACGAAATGATCTCCCAGTCTGTGTCCAGTCTTTCTGATGTAGAGGAAGCCACAACGAGAGCTCTGGATGCAGTAGATGACCCTGAAGATACACTTGGAAGGATTGTTTGGGGCCCTGCAAATCCTGGTTAGGGAGGTGCAAGTGTTGCATTTCTCACTTTCTTGTGTCTGTCTTGCTTTTGCTTAGCTCAGTGCATTGAGGATATTGGGTATCTGAGCAAATGATGGGAAGAACATGTTCAAAATGGTCTATTTCAAATATTGGCAGAAGGGAAATACACGTCTATCAATGCAGCAAAAACATTCAGTTGAGAGCATACCACTGGAGGTTGTTAAACTTGACAAATCTGGTGCTGTCTCTTTGTGTTGGGTGTTCCATGAAATGCAAGATAGACAAGTATGTAGTGTTTCAGAGGATGTTCAAGAACACGTTGCAGCCAATAAAATAATTGCAGTCATTGTTATATAAAAACATAAACACCAGTACAAGATGTTACAAACAACAAAATGTAAAAAAAACTTTATGATCTTCTGCAATAAAGTTGTTTGAGGAATAAATATTGGTCAGAGAATGTCCTGGCTTTATCAGTAGAGCAATGGGATTATTGCATGCATCTTGGGTGGCAGCTTTAATGCTTCATATAAAAGGTGGCATGTCCCTCAACTCACTTCCTTAATTGTTGATGTCTTTGCACATTTTGGATTGAGACTTGATCCTTTTAATGTGAGAATACTGGTGCTTCTTTCCCTTTTATTACAATAACATTTTAGCTCAACAAGTTTGCATCAATATCATTTCAACTCCTTTTAAGATTCTCTTTGCTATGAAACTCCTCATGCTCTGTATTCTCAGGCAAGAGAGAAAGGATATCCCTGGGACAATTTCAACAAAGGTATTTTAGTCTTGGAAAAATCCCATTAGACTGATTTGGGCTCAAATGGTTTTTAAATAAATGGATTTGCAGTAGTGAGATTCTTGTGCAGCAATTTGAAGTATTTATGTTCAATCAGAGTTTATTGTCATCTACTTGAGTACTGATGCACCAAAACTCTTACTTGCCACAACCAAATGGGTATGTAAGATGCAACAGAATCAGAATTTATTCTCATGATCAAGTCACGAAATTCGGTGTTTAGCAGCATTCATATTATCTTACAAGATTACTATATTAAAAAACTAGTGCTTCAAAAGTAAGACACTGTCTTTGGTTCATTGATTATTCAGGAATCTGAAGGCAGCGGGCAAGAAACTGTCCTTGTGCCGTTGAGTGCTCGTCTTTAGGCCCCTGTGCCTTTTTCCTGATGGTAGCAGAGTGAAGAGGGCATGGCTTAGGTGGTGGGGGTCTTTGAAGATAGGGGCTGCTTTTTTAAAGACACCACCTCATGTAGATGTTCTCGATGGAGTGACGTCTAGTTCCTGTGATGTCATAGGTGAGTTAAAAATCTTCTGGAGTTTATTCTTGTCCTGAGAGTTGGTGTCTATTTACCAGGCAATGATGCAACCAGCCAGAATGCTCTCTTCAGTACACCTGTAGAAATTTTCGAGTGTCTTTGGTGACATACCGAATCTCTTCAGACACCTCACAAAGTATTTCCGGTGGCAAGCCGCCTTTGTGATTGGATCAAAATGGAGGCAACACCCATCACAATAGTACAAATTTAAATGACCACAAAGAGACCATACGTAACAAAGGATACACAAGTTAATATTTACAGTAGCAGTTCATGCAAGAAAATGAAATGATGCTTCAGCAGTGTAGACAGATATTTTGGTGGGGTCCCAGAGTAGTTTATGGCTAGGATTAAAGAATGCAGAGGCTAATAGCTGTGAATTAAAAATTGTTCTAGAGGTGCTGGACTTTAGATATCTGTCCTTCTGCCTGATGGGTGCAGCAAGAGGAAATTGTGACCAGGACAATGGGGGTCCTTTCATATTGGCTGCCACCTTGAAGTTGTCTCACATCGATGTCTTCGATGGATGGGAGATTGGTGCAATCAACTAGGTTTGCCATTGTCTGAAGTCTTCTATGTTCCCAGACACTTGAGTTTACAAACCAGGCTGTGATGCAACCAGTACACCTGTAGAGGTTTGGAAAAGTATTCAAAGACATGTCAAATCTCCTCAGATTTCTTCAAAAGTAACAGCTTTGGTGTGCCACTTTCACTCTTGTTTTGAAGACCTCCCAAGAGAGGTCCTCCGATATGTGGGTTCCCAGGAATTTGAAGCTACTAACTCTCTCCACCATTATCCTGTCAATGAAGACAAGTGCATGGTCCCTCACCCACTCCTTCCAGAAGTAGCCCATTTGGCCTGTTGAGTCTGCTCTGCCATTCCATCATGAGTTGATCCATTCCACTCCTCTGCCTTCTGACTGTTCAGATACCTATCAATTTCTACCTTAAAGACACCAAATAACTTGGCCTCCAGAGCTGCCTGTAGTAGCAAATACCAAAGGTTTGCCACCGTCTGGCTAAATAAATTCCTTTGCATCTCTGTTTTAAATGGTCACCCTTTCAATCCTGAAGTTGTCCTCCTGTCCAAGACTCCCCTGCAATAAGCCCCTTACTGATGTTGAGAGTGAGGTTGTTTTTCTATCACCATTCAATCAGATTCTTGATCTCATATTCTGACTTGTCATTTTCCATCCAGCAGTGGAATTGTCAATGAATTTATAGATTGCAGTGGAGCTGAACTGGCTACCCAGTTGTGAGTACAGAGGGATGGATGTTGTGTTTCACAGCTCAGAAACAGAGCACCCAATGTCCATACTGACCAAGCTAGTCCCATTTGGCCCAAATCACTCTAAACCTTTCTACATACATTCCTAAATGTCTTTTAAATGTTACAATCATGCCTGCTTCTACCACTTTATCTGGCATATACCCATCGCCTTCTTTTATTGAGGATGTACTGATGCTGCATACCTTATTTTATGAAATGGAAAATCAAGAAATCAGTGGAAAATTGCCCTTTTCGTGCACTATTTAAAAAAAAAAATCATTGCTGAAAGGTGGTTGATATAAATGTTTGTACTGTGATGCTACCACAAAGCACTGAATTTTGTGACTTGTTCATGGCAATAAGTTCTGATTCTGAGAGCTGGAAAGCTCTACTCTCAGTGCTCAATAATCCTTGCTGTGGTTATCAAGTCCCAATAAGCCCAAAGTCCATTCCCATCTGTTTCATTCCAAAATCAAATGAAATGTGCACTCTGGAGAGCTGTCATTGGAGTTGCATTTTGGAAGGGTCAGGGTCCACTTTTATGCTCTCCAGCAACCTGAATTTGCTCAGATCTCCAGCAGTACTGTTTGATTCTCACAAAGCTCTACTGTTTCTGAATGGTGCCATTCTTGATCTTCATTTCACTTGTCCATCCGTTCTTTGAGTTGCAGGTTCTTGATTGTGTGCATGAACAGTTTGTTCCAAAGCAAATTTAGTTACCTATAAACTCTTGTCAGAACATAACTTGCTGCTTTAAGATGGAAGTTAGTGGGTAGAAGCCTAAAGAAATCTCTTGGTGCCTGCCACATTGACCACCGCCAGTGGGTTGATCTCGCCTCAAACCGTGCATCTTGGCGCCTCACAGTTTGGCGGGCAGCAACCTCCTTTGAAGAAGACCGCAGAGCCCACCTCACTGACAAAAGGCAAAGGAGGAAACACCCAACACCCAACCCACCAATTTTCCCCCGCAGCCGCTGCAACCGTGTCTGCCTGTCCCGCATCGGACTTGTCAGCCACAAACGAGCCTGCAGCAGACGTGGACTTTTACCCCCTCCATAAATCTTCGTCCGCGAAGCCAAGCCAAAGAGAGAGTGGGTAGAGGACCATTTGGTTATAACCAAGTTCAAGTAGACTTAACGATTTCAGGCACAGAACAGAGCACGATTGTATCAAGTTTGGTGCTGGAATTCATTTTATTTGAGTGTAAATATTGATGGTGGCTTCCCACCACCCACTGATTTTTTTTATTTATTTATGTACTTCGTTGAAGTTGTTTCGGTAAAATCGTGCAGACCATTACAAATTAACTTTGTTTTGAAAATTGTTGTCCATGATATGCATATCAGTTGAACAATTGTGAAGTATTTATATAATATACATAACGAGCAACACCAGGTTGAAGAATTGATTTTTGAATGAAATTGCACAATTAAACTGAATCATCTTCACTGTCTTTTTGTGTTTAAAATTTTCTTCCTCAAACTTTTTCAATTGCTATGTTGCTCTTCACCACAACAATCCTTCATCAATACAAGTATTTGTGTGTATTTTCCTCATTGACACTAATATCCTACCTGTCCAATGTTACCTTTGCTCTACTCTATCTGCTTTCTGTCTTTTTTACTCTTTCTTTTTCTGCAACAAAATATTTGGACGAAGTTCTGTGTATATGAGGAGTGTTTTCCCTTATCCTTGTTGGTTTGAGACCTTTTACACATCTCAAAAGGCTTGATTCTTGTTCTGTGTAATGTGATTATGGAAGCTGTTGCCCACTTTTTTGCTGAATGCAGATTGCTGAGTGGAGAATGATATAGGACTCTCTGATTTATGGGCTGTTTCTGGGGGCACACTCTGAGACAGACATCTAGAACTGCTGGAAAACCATTGACTTGGTGAAAGACACACTCTGGTCCACCTGAAACCTGTTAGTCGTTTAGCTCAGGAAGATGTCGGTCCAGGAGTGCTGCTGACTGGCTGCAGGATGGACTGAGGCTTGGTGCAGCCAATGCGAAGATGCTGTGGGGAAAGAGCACAGTCTAGAGTTCTCCCATTACTGGGCATTGAGGGGCTGAGACCGAGGGGAAGTCCTACAACCGGCGGGGCACTGGTGTGTGTGTGTGTGTGTGTGATAACAATGTAGATTGGTGCGAATGTATAGATATGACTGACATTATGGGTGTAAAAAGAGTGAATGTTTTTTTGAGTAAAGTATCTTTTTTTAAAAAAAAATGTCTAAGAGTGCCATGTTGCTTTCAGGCTACTTTCTCTCTTTTCAATTTTTTTATTATTAACCAAAAAATTCAGTACCTAAGGATATATGTTAAAAATCACAAAGATGCATTACACTTAAATCATAATTTCATCCAAGTTACCCCACATTTTCAATCAAACAAATTGCTTTGCAATAGTATTTTATAAAAAGAAAATCTAAATCTCCCCCCAACCAAGAAAGAAGCTGTTTGGCCAAAGAGAGAATTCTTATCAAAGAGATCGTCAACACTTTCTACCTTCAAATCAAATCACAGATTATGAATAATTCAAAAAGGGTCCCCACAATGTTTGAAAATTTGAATTCAAATCTGATGTTGCGCATCTAATGTTCTCTAAATTTAAACATGGCGTCACGTTGCCATTGATCAAAGTAGGCAGAGCAACGTCCTTCCATCTGAGGAGCACTGCTGCCTAGCCATGAGAAATAAAAATGAATACATGCAAATCAGATGCCGTTAAAGTTATGCCATTCTTTCCAACAATACCAAACAAGGCAGTTAAAGGGTTAAAACTAACTTTAAAAAAAGTGAGAAAATTTTGAAATAATTCATTCCAGTATTTCTCAAGGCTGGAACGTCTAATGATGCATCACAACAAGGAGATACATCTGCATAAAAGCGAGATAGTTTGACATTGGATGTATGAGCTGTATGGACTACTTTATAAATTGTAGGAGAGAGTGGCGAGCACATAAAGATGAAAACTTGAAAATTACACTCAAAGTTTTTTCAGAAATTAAAACCTGTATGTCCTGTTATCACTTCTTGGCCTTTTGTCTCAAGTCAAGTGTAGTAACTGTAGGTCCTGTTCCCAGGCTACTTTTGAAAATTTGCAGATTAAAGTGATTTAAAAAAAAAAATTAAATGATATTAGATGAAAGAGGAAATAAAAACATTTAGTTGACCTTAAAATAACTGATATTTAACTATCTGGTGCAATTAGAAGAATTCTTGTTTTTCAATGGCAAGCTACCAATTTGTTTTTAATGTCAGAACCAGTAAAAGCACACTCAGTTTGCCTTGTTTGGATCTCAGACTAGATTCAGTAATTCCAGGAAACCCGCTGTGCAATTGCATGCTTCAGAAATAAAATGAAGCCTAGTATGATTAGGTGTTTGTGCTTCCAGGCATGGGCTCATGGTATGTAAAGACAATTTGGATGATTTCCATTAAAATGCAAACATTATTCAGGATGGCTCATGCGGGATGGGTGCTTCTCAGCCAAAGCTGTGGGGCATTGCAGTGGCAATGCTGAGGAGTTTAGTTAACTTTATCTGAATTGGAAATGTTTGATGTGCACCATCTAATGATGAAACTGAGAAGTTAAACAAGAAAATCTGCAGATGTTGGGGTCAAGTGCAATACATAAATGTGCTGGAGAAACTCACAATGAGTAAAAGGGAACCCACCTTTTTTAATTCCTGATGAAGAGCCTAGGCCATAAACATTAGTTACATTTTGCTTTGGGTGTGTGAACGGATGATACTGGGAGATTGATCACTTGCTGGATTAACGAAAGCAAAGCTGGGGAGACTTGGCAGGTAAGGCAGCATCCATGGAGAAAAATGGTAAGTTAACGTTTCTGTTTGAGACCCTTTGTCGAGACTTGCTTTCTGTTCTTCTCCCTGACGACCAAGTTCAGTTTCCTTTATAAAAAGTCGGATTTGGAATGTCAAGGTTCAGATTGCTTGAGAACTGGATGAAGCATTTTAACTAATTTCCTATATTGCAATGCAAATGATTTAAGATGTGTACTTGCGTTAGCTATTGTTATTTGACATTCTGCATTGAGAATAGAGACTGGATAGGGATTATCCTCATTTGGACTTTGACCTTTGTTTTGATGAGATACCAAATGTGGTCTGTTTTCAGTGGACACTTCTTGATTGTGGAATTTAGCATATTTTGTTGCTGATAAATGAAAAGACGACTGTACATTTAAGATTTAAATATTAGAGAAAATCTATCTCCTTGCTGTAGAACAGATGAACTGGCCAGAGTTTGTCTTGAGTTCTAAGAAGAAAATGAAATTCCACTCTAAAATTTCCCTTACTCAAATGGAAAGTTTTATATACACGTAAAAATGGAAGAAGTCACACCATTACCTCTACTTTCTAGATTTGGCATGCCATTGGATAATCTATCAAACTCCTACAGGTGCACTGTGGAAAAATTACTGGCTGGTTGCATCACAGCCTGGATTGGTAATTTAAGTGTCCAGGAACCATAAGGCTGCAAAAGGTAGTGAATATTGCAGACATCTATTTGAGGTGTTTCTTCAAGAAGGCAGCCAATGTCATAAAGAACCTGGTCACAACCACTTCTCACTTGCTTTCTTTGGGCAGAAGTTACAGAAGCCTGAAAACCAGTACCTGTAGGTTCAAGAACCATTTCTTTCCAGTAGCTCTTGAACTTCCCTTTTGTATGTTCGTAGACTGCTCCGACAACACAAAAGGACTGTCTGCACCATTGCAAGCCATGCTTTTTGCACTAGGATTACTGTGAACATTTATCTGCCTTGTGTATTTATTATCCCTATTAATTTAAATCAATGAGTTACAGTTTTTCTTTACAGATGCCTGTAATGAGTAAGAATTTCAGTGCAGATGTAAATTATATGATGTATATGACAATACAGAGCCGTTGTTTTACCCACACTCCTGTTCGGCTCCAAATCATGAGTCCTCTACCGGCATCACCTATGGCTCCTAGAACGCTTCCACCAGCGTTGTCTCCGCTCCATCCTCAACATTCATTGGAGCGACTTCATCCCTAACGTCGAAGTACTCGAGATGGCAGAGGCCGACAGCATCGAATCCACGCTGTTGAAGATGCAACTGCGCTGGGTAGGCCACGTCTCCAGAATGGAGGACCATTGCCTTCCCAAGATCGTGTTATGTGGCGAGCTCTCCACTGGCCATCGTGTCAGAGGTGCATCAAAGAAGAGGTACAAGAACTGCCTAAAGAAATCTCTTGGTGCCTGCCCCATTGACCACCGCCAGTGGGCTGATATCGCCTCAAACCGTGCATCTTGGCACCTCACAGTTCGGCGGGCAGCAACCTCCTTTGAAGAAGACCGCAGAGCCCACCTCACTGACAAAAGACAAAGGAGGAAAAACCCAACACCCAACCCCAACCAACCAATTTTCTGCTGCAACCGTGTCTGCCGTGTCCCGCATCGGACTTGTCAGCCACAAACGAGCCTGCAGCTGACGTGGACATTTACCCCTCCATAAATCTTCGTCCGCGAAGCCAAGCCAAAGAGAAGAAGAAAGAGAGAGAGATGACAATAAACTTTATCATTTGAAGTATATCATTTATATGTATTGAAATATATCTGAAAAACCATGACATTTAATATTTATCATGTTGATGGAACATTTTGGCTCCCATTTTAAAAGGGGAGGTGAATGAATGATTCAGGTGGGATTGGCCTCAATCTCTTTTCAGAAGTCCTGAGAAATGTTGCTATTACTTCCCTTCAAAATGCCTATTGTTACTTGGATTTTTATTTCTCTACTTCCATTGCGACCAATTACACAACAGAATGTTGGAGTTTAAAATGACGGGATCCTTGATTGTACATATTTGAGTTAATCTTCCAAATTGGCACATTCACAAAGGAAATTAAAAATCTGTCCAACCTCTCCCATATACCTCCCTGCCGCAGAGTCCCATCTCCAGTTGATTTGTTTCAAACTTCAGTGTTAGTAAATCCATCTTCATCCTGTGAATCAGTTAAAGAGTCATTGCACTCCATGGACCTTCTCCTGTTTCAATTACAAGTTTTAATTGTACCTTTATTATTCAGAAATAGTGTGTGTGAACTTCTACAAATAATGGACATATTCAATCTCCTGTGAATTTGGACTGCACCAGAAAATGTTTAAAAAAAAAAGTATTTACTACAAACAGCAAATTTACGGCACTTTATTTCCTGTTTGAAAAAATCAAAAAACAGTGCATTGAAGGATAGTCACCAACCCACTCAGATACTATGAAATAATTGCAAGGCTCTTTGGCTAAAACTTGTCTATCACTGCCTGTCATTGTGACTGAAACTGAATTGCTGCTGCTCCAATGTAAAGCTGTGTGATCTAATTGCACTGCACAATTTCTCAGTCCATAGATGCTTCAGCATTTTCAGTTTTGTTCCAATTTCCAGCATCTGATTTTTTTTCTTTTTGCTCCAACCCTGCAGAACTACTTGAAGCCTGAATAATGTGAAGGCAGTGGTTCATAACTGGAGGCACAGAGCAAAGTTTGAAGCAGGAAATAACAGTACATCACTGAGTAAAGTAGGGGACAAATGACTTGTTTGCAGATATTTTCAAATTCTGGTAGTCTTGTTTAAATTCCAATACAGTCATTAGATATGTTTAGTTATACATTTGTTGGTGATTAGAGACATTGGGCACATTATACTTCCATTAATACAGAAAGTTGAGTTTATGACTGGATGCTTGTAGAGGCTGATACATTGCTCTACAAAAGGGACAAATATTATAAAGGGTGAAACTTTATCTGGTGAAAAAAAAACTCTCATTTCCGTATCATGTGCTGCTGACATCCAAGAAAATACTTGCTTTTTGCTTAACACAAGATGGAGAATTAACCCAAAATATACCAGTGTATACTAGGTTTTCCCCTTGTCTGCTAAAAAAGTTTGGCATATATTTAAGTACCCAGTGTCAGTTTTATGCTTTGGCAAATAGTGAACTACTAAATAGTTTAATTGCAGACAAGATGTAAAGGCTGCAATAGAAGTGATTATGTCAAAGAGGATAATTTCTTGAGGGAAGTATTCTTCATCAAACTCAAATGGGATAGTGTTCATGTGGATTCTGAGTTGCAGGAAAAGGATGGACAAACTGGGTCTTTATTCTCTAAAGCTTGGGAAGTGAGGGAGGACCCTTTATAAGGTTGAGAAAATCATGATGTGGGTAAAGAAATAAGAGCAGGATTAGGCCATCTGGCCCTTCAAGCTTGCTCTGCCATTCATTGAGATCATGGCTGATTTGATGATACCCATGTCCCTTAATTCCCTTACTGTATAATAATCTATTCAACCTTTTCTTAAATACATTTACTGAGGTCATCGCCATGGCTTCATTGGGCAGCAAATTCTATAGATTTACCATCCTTTGGGAAAAGCAGTTACTCTTCATCTCTGTCCTAAATCTACTACCTTGAATCTTGAGATTATGTCCCCAAGTTCTGCTCTCCCCAATGGAAACCTCTTGCCTACCTCTATCTTATCTATACCTTTCATAGTTTTATACGTTTCCATAAGATCCCCTCTCATTCTTCCAAAGTGAATGCTCACAGTCTTTTTCCCAGAGTAGATGATTCTAGAACTAGAAGGTATAGGCTTGATATGAAGGTTTAGAGATTTTGGAGTGACCCAAGGAATAATATTTTCACTCAGTGATAGTCTGTGTCTGGAATGAGCTGCCAGAGGATCCTGCAGAAGCAGTGACAATTTTAATGTTCAAAAGGCATTTGGATAGATGTATGATGGGAAGGACTTGGAAGGATATGGGACCAAATGCAGTCAAATTGGACTAGTCTGGAATGTCAATGTCGTCAGAATGGACAAGCTGGGCTGAATGCTCTATGCTGTATGACTGATTGATTGGAGGAAGTGGTATTCTGCTTTATTTACTGTCTATCGATAATCCATTTGATCTTTGACTTTACAAAATAACTTTCATTAACATTAGCACCATGGTAAAATTCTTGATGCGCTTCATGAGAGTGAGTCAAACAGACTTTGTCACTATAGACGACACTTTCCTTATTCTAATATATCCTAATTTCAAAGTATCTTCATCCAAAGCATGAGCTATGATATCCCAAATTTAGATCTCTTTAATCCAATGAATCAAACTCTGTGGCTGTTACTTTATGTAGTTTTAATTTGTTAATAAAACAGATAAACATTTTGTTTAGTTTTGCATTTAAGATTTTCATAATGGTGAATAGCAAAGCATTTACTGTATAATAGAGATAGAAAAAGTATATGAAGATATAAATGATATAAAAAAGCTTTTAGAGATATACAGAGATGCAAAAACTTTCATGCAGGGGAATTCTAGGAAAATATGTTGCTTTTGCTCTGTTTTAACTGATCTCTCTCCCTAATTCTGTAACTTAACACTCTGCATTGAGTTTTTTTTTTATTGCACTATGTTTGGGTTGACTAGCTGGATTGAGAAACAAACTTTCTCACTGTACTTCCATACATGTGACAATAAACTTTGGTGAGCCTCTAGTGGACTTTGTGAACCCAGTGTTAGATTTCAGATTTATTGTCAGAGAACATATACTCTATGACATCACATACAACCCTGAATTCTTTTTCTTCTGTGGGTGAGGCAGAATTACCACTTATCGATAGTGCAAAAAAAACTGTACACAGCGTATACTTAAAACAAATAAAGAACTGTAAACAGATAATGAATGTAAACAATGTGCAATACAGAAAGAATATAAAAAATCAATATACTACCCAAGTAAGTGTCCTTAAATGAGTCCCTGTTTGAGTTTATTGTTGAGGAGTCTGATGGTGGAGGGGTTGCAGCTGTTCCTGAATCCGGTGGTGCGAGTCTTGTGGCACTGATATTTCTTTCCTGATGACAGCAGAGAGAACAAAGCTTGTGCTGGGTGGTGTGGTTCTTTGATGATTGCTGCTGCTCTCTGACGGCAGCGTTCCCTGTAGATTTACTTAATAGTGGTGAGGGTTTTGCCTGGCTTTATGCTCAAGGGTATCGATGACCCCATACCAGACCGTGATGCAGACGGTCAGCCCACTTTCCACCATGCATCTGTAGAAATTTGTTAGGGTTTCTGGTTAGAAAGGGATTGTCAGGAATTTTTGGATTTCAGTGTTCATGCATAGAGGTGATGTGGCTTGAAAATTTGACTTCCTTGCAAATGTGTGGTATGTCATTGAATTGAAGAGCCAAAATCATGGTCCGCTATAGTGGAACAAGGTGAACTGGCAAAGCACGAGGCTTGGTTTTGAGATTTGCAGGAACCTTGGAAATTTGAGAGTTTGCAGATGTAGGAAGGCGGTATTGCCATGATAGAGTTGAACAAAGTGAACTTTAAATGACTAGACTTGGAGATGAAGGGATAAAGTCTGAACTGGATTTGACACCAAGATTTCAATAGCTGTGGCAATAACCTCTTGTCTCCTCACTTGCTTTCAAGTCCCGATGATCAGTGGTTAGTGAACTTGAATATTCTATCGTGAGCAGTGGTAATCAATAGGGGAAAGTATAGAAAATTATTTGTTTACAAAGAAATTACCACTAAATTATCTAGCAGGCATGGATTTGGAATAATTTATTTTTGGTATGGTTGTTTATAATTGTACAGAACAATCTTCTTTATTGTTGGATGAGGAAGTTAACCCAAATTACAAAGGTCTTGCAAGTATGACCATTCAATAAATGGTATTTGCTTAGTGACCTGATATGGCAAATATACACATCACTGACTGAAATGTTTGAAGCAGTAGCAGACTTTTCACACTTATTATTTAACCTTTTGAAATGTGTGAGAATATTATTGTTGATAGAAAAGTGATTAGCTGGTACTCCAAGAGGAGTGGGGGGAAGTATCAGTTTAATAATGGAGGCGCAAGAGAGTGCAGACACTGGAATCTCCAGGAAAAAGGAATTGCTGGAGGGAATTAACAGATTGAGCCCTTTCACACTTGTATCCCATTAAATTGGCTGTTCAGTGTCTCAAGATAGGAATGGGGGCTTGGCTTTTCATACTTGACCACTCCTAACTGGGACACATTTGCAAGGAGCCATCCCTGGGGTTAGAACTGTTCTACCTTCTGCTGGTGCAATTACCCACTTCACACTTGACTGATTGCATGCAGGGGATTGTACTAGGGGTAGATGCAGGCACTCCCCGGCGTGAGATGATGTCATCTGACACTGACGTTGAGCCGATTTTGCTTTCACACTTTGCACTTTAAAGGCTGATTGGCATTTGATTCCTGGGCTCACTTGCAAGTGTGAAAGGGGCTATTCAGAGGTAAAGGGATGATTAACCTTGCATAAGTATTGAGTATAGAGATAAGGTGTTCAGTACAAAGAAATGTGAGGGAGGAGCAGTTAGGGGCTGGA
Source organism: Narcine bancroftii (assembly GCF_036971445.1). Lineage (NCBI taxonomy): Eukaryota > Metazoa > Chordata > Chondrichthyes > Torpediniformes > Narcinidae > Narcine > Narcine bancroftii. The sequence continues at coordinate 357,767,569 of NC_091471.1, read as the reverse complement.
TTGTAGCTGAGGTGGGAGATGATGGACAGATGATACCAGATAATTATGCAACTTGGCCCAACTCGTTCAAACCAACCAAGGCCCCATTTGCCTGTTTTTAGCCCATATCCCTCTAAATCACAATTCTAATTGTAACTACCTCTACTACTTTCTCTGGCTGCTTGTTTCATTTATCCACCACCCTCTTTGTAGAAAAAGTTTTCCCTTGGGTCCCCTCTCATCATAAACCAATGTCCTATCAGTTTCCCCCATACTAGGAAAAGCACTTTGGCCATTCACCTTATCTGTGCTGCTTTTTGTTTAATAAATATCTGTAAGATCACCCCTCAGCCTATTTTGCTCAAAGAAAAACTCCCCCCAGCCTATCGAGTCTCCTTATAACTCCAGTTGTTCAGCTGGGCAACATCCTTGTGAATCTCTTCCACACCTTTTCCAGCTTAAAGACATCTTTCCTATTGCCACATGACCAGAATTGCACACAATGCTCCAAGTGTTGTCTCAACAACATCTTGTACAGTTCTAACGAGACCTCTTAATTCTTGTTTTTGATGCCCTGACCAGTTAAGATAAGTATGCCAAGTGCTGTCTTTACCACCCTGTCACGACTTTCAGGGAACTATGCACCTGCACCCGAGCTCTCTGTTTCACAGCACTCTTCCAGGCCCTACAATTTACTGTGCATGTCCTGGCCTGGTTTAACTTCCCAAAATACATTTACTTCATTTCCCTTACATCATCTGTGTCCAACACCGATCTTGGATATATGTGATGCACTTATCTCTTATCTCCCCAGCTCATATGCAGCTGCCCTATCTCACCTCCCCACTTGCATTTTGCCTCCAACTTCCAGCACTCTTGTTCATTACTCTTGCTGTGCCTGTGGTTTTTGTCTTGAGGTTTCAGAGGTGAAATTAGGCAATCGATGAATTAGACAGGACATTGATTATTTAATATTTTCCTCTGAACATAAGTAGGTCATTGCAGGATTGCAAGATAAGTCAGGGGAACATGACCCAGTCCTCATCGAGGGCTCAGTAGTGGAAAGGGTCAAAAACTTCAAATACTTGGGTGTCAGCATCTCAGAAGATCTGTCCTAGAGCCTCCATGTCGATGCAATCTCGAAGGCTCGCCAGTGGTTATACTTTGTGAGGCATTTGAGGAGATTCAATAAGTCACCGAAGACTCTCGAACTTTAACAGGTGTATTGTGGAGAGCATTCTGGCTGGTTGCATCACTGCTGGTATGGAGGCACCAACTCTCAGGACAAGAAAAAACTCCTGAGGGTGGTTAACTCGGCCTGCGACATCACAGGCACCAGACTTCACTTCATTCGAGGACATCTACAAAAAAAGCAGCCTCTGTCTTCAAAGACTCCCATCACCCAGGCCGTGCCCTCTTCACTCTGCTACCATCGGCAAAAAGGTACAGGAGCCTAAATACGAGCATTCAGCTTCTTCCCCGCTGCCATCAGATTCCTGAATAATGAATTATACTTTTTTGTGTCATAAGATGGATATAATATGTATGTTTACACTATGACGCTGACACAAAACACTGAATTTATTTCCACTGTCAGATTGAGCTTTGAGTGATGTTTCTTTGGAGACATTCTTATTTTTACCTTCAGGACTTGATTTCTTATAACATGGGACTGATACTTAGTTCTACAGTGTGCAAACAACAATAATTTAAAAAGTAAATGATCAGAGTGTACTTTTTTGATTCATAGAATCCTTAAGATAGACAGTATGAAAGCCGAAATAAATGCAGAAATAGTGGGTATAATCTCTTGGGAATACAGATATATCCTGCTTTACAAAACTAGGGTGTTCCTCGGAAATCTTTCATAAACTGAAATGGCGTAAAACGAAGACCCATTCACGATTTATTGGAGGCTATTTTTGTAAAAGCAAAAACCCATTCAAATCCTTTTGTAAAAGTAAACATGGCTTTCTTTGTAAAAGTGAATGTTCATAATTCGAATATTCGTAACACAGGGTATACCTGTACGTTCTTTGAGAGAAAATAAACACATTTTGTTACATGTATTATTGTAGCCATTTTGTGTGCTCTTGATAACACTAATATTAAGAACCCTAAATGAACAAGCCATCAAATTAATGCCTGAACCTGAAATTGATGAAAATGGTTGTTAGGTCTGGACCATTATCTGAACCAATAATGTACAGTTTTGTGGCAAAGTTAACTCATTGAGGCAGACTATGTATAAGACTGGTGTTAATTTTTCTGCTAACTAAGTTTATAAATACATCTGCCTGAGCTTGTAATGGAACAATTGTTGAGTATGAATTCTCTTCCATAATCCTCAACTTTCATTCATGACCACCCTTCCATTCCAAAATCAGTTTTGCAGATTTATTTTTCCAAAAATAAACTTTATTCAAAATAAATTGTTTACAATAAAAAACATTCAGTCTTTACACATCCTTAGACAATATTAATATAAAAAATAAAACATAAATACATCTTAATGTCATGCCCATACATTTCCATCAATGTACATTGTTCTCAATTTAGTACCCTTGCTTCCACAGTGACATATCATTACTTTCCACTCTGTTTGAGGGGCTTCCTCTTGGTCTCAGCCCCTCATTGCCAGAAATGGAAGTGCTCTATACTCTCATTCTTCCTCATAGCTCCCTTGTGTTGGCTGCACCATACTTCAGTGCGTCCTTCAGCAAGTGGTCCTGCAGCCTGGATTGTGCCAGTCAGCAGCTTTCTCTCACTGAAAGCCCAAGTTTCGTACTGACTTATGGCCATGATTCATCAGATTTGCAGATGTATGTTGCTAATTTCACAACATTCGATTTGATTTGCAACTCATCAAAAACTGAAGGAGCTAATGCCACAAATATGATAAATGGTAAGTAACATTTGTGCTTCTAAGGCTTCTTTGGCAACAAACAAACTCCCAAGAGGGGTTCATTAGAGGCTTCTGTCAGGGTGGGATTCATGCCTGGTCCATGGAAGAGATCATTTGCTCTGGCTTGGATCATACGGTCTTCATCCTCTGACCAAAGACAGTGTAATGGAACCTGGCTCTTCTAACAGGACTTGTGCAAGTTTGCTGCCAGGCTTCCTAGTGCCACTAGCTTCCTGAAATGTGTGTCCAAATCCATCTTTGTTAGCTTAGATTTTTTGAGATCAACATTTGTGCCTTCTGATACAGGATTAGTGCATAATTTCATCCTAAGTGAGTTAACATCATGTGAAACTTGTACCCTGGCTTGGTAATTCATCATGTCAGGAAGCATCTGGAAGTTTACAATGCCATTCTTTGGGCGAATGGTTGCTATGTTTTGATTACATATTCCTTTGACTTTTCAATTTTTACACAATTGCCATCCCCATTTGTGATTTGTTTGAACAAGATTTAAAAAATTGTAAACATTTTGAACATTTTTCTTGCAAATATGTTGATTTAAATCCAGTTGCAACAATTGAGAAATCAGGATTGAATTAACTGAGAGATAGAACATTGATTGGGAGCAATAAAGGCAACCTGCAGAATGTTTGAGAATAATTCCCTTTGCTCTAAACATTGAAAATGGATCATTGACTCTTAGTTTGCCATATTCCATCAAGAGCAGTAAATAAATATTTAAAAAGTAAACATTTTATTGACTTGAAATATCAGAACTTTGCCTTTACTAACAAATTCAACTGGCAGGGAAGTAATTGTCCCCTGTCCTATTTTTACAGGAACAAGAACAGATCAGTAAATTGCATTCAGTAATTCTGTTTCATAGCAACACATTTCTACCTTGCACTTTCGGCCAAAGTATTCAGCATTGCAGAAAATCCCCAGCCATAGAAATACCTCTGCTAAAATTATACAAAATAAGCCTCCTACTGTGTTTGGAGACGATTAAATTTTTGATTCCATGATTTGGCCACAGTCCTGTATCCTTCAGGATTATATAATTTAGTTTTAGTTGAAGTTCACTATTTTGTAATTCATAACATTAAAATATCCTGCATTTATCTATAGTATTTGGTTCTGGGGTTTTTGAGAAGAAGCTATTGTTATGCCAATGAACTGTTTTGATTCACTCTCTGAAGTTTTTCTGTCACAGTTGCTAATCGCTACAGAATCATTTTTGAGCAACCTCCAGTGAGATATCTTGTAAAATACTCCTTTTTTTTAAAAGAAAGTAATTACTTGAACAAAAAAAATCCCTGGTCAGAGGCTTTATCTGGGAGGGATGGGGTGGGGTGGGGAGGTTAATTATCTACAATGTTATTGTTCATCTTTCGGGTGGCTCCATTGAGGGAGAGGAATCTGCAGACGGTTAAATGTCTTCAAAGAATGTGACTTCGAAATTAAACAAAATGGATTAAGGTTTACATATTCATGCAAACAAAGTTTGTTCAGTTTAAGTACAGTGAAGTATTTTTGTCTTTTAAACTCTTTATTCTTAATGCAGGTGTATTAGTTGGGTGTTGTAAGAGCAAATCTCAAGCAACCAGAAAAATTCACTTATCCGGCATCTACCAATCCCCATTAGGTGCCAGATACCAGGGGCTGAAAATGTGTTATTCAGGAGGAAAAAGTGTTTAAATAACTGTTATATGATCCTAACAAATTTCTGGAGATGCAAAACTAGGGTTGTGCAGGATGTGTGTGAGGAGAATGCAGAAAAGCATCAGGGGAAACTAGATGGGTGAAGTGTGCAAGGACACTGGGATATGATATAGAAAAATGTCAGGTCATTCACTTCAGAGGAAAAAATAGAATAATTTTTCAGTGGTGAGGGGGTCCTAATTTTGGTATTCAGGAGGATTGGGTGTCCTTGTGTAGCAATCACTAAGATGGTAGATCAATACGCATTTAAGAAGATAAATGAAAAGTTGACCATTACTGGAAGAGCATTTGAATATGAGAATATCTTCCAGTTATGTGGAGCTCTGATGAGACTGCATCCTGAACATGCTCTGGACTCCCCACCCAAGGAAGGACATGTTCGGAAGGAAAAAAGGGCACTGATAGTTCACAGGATTGATTCCTGGGATGCTGGTTTTGGGATATGAGGAGAGATTATGCAGACTGGATCTTTTCTCTTGTTTTAAAAGAATGAAGATGAAGAAATTACTTTGTCCAAAGGATGGTGAATCATTGGTTTTCTCTCCTCAAGATAATAATAGAGGCACAGCTACAATATATTCAAAGCCAGGGATAATGGATAGTAAGGGAATCCAGTTCATGAAGCAAAGTGGCACTGAAGTAAACAACAGGTTCTTAATGTACTGTAGTTGTTGTTTCACCAGCATTACGTGCTTATGACACAATACAATGCTATCAAAACTGTTGGAAAGGGAATATTCAAGAATTGGTTGTGACTTGTTCTTTGAAATTTCATCTGGTGAACACTTCTAGGATTCATCCATGTGTAATTCTTGATTTGGAATCACATGAATTTGCTGTTTGCTTTAATAATATGTAGTGTAATATTCAGGTGGAGATTTTTCAATAGATGTTAATTTGCAACAAAATATCGCTTCAAAAATTGCTGAATTCAACATGGAACAGTGACTAAATTCATTTGAATATCCCTTGTTGTGATAATTAAAATGTTAATGTGTTACATCCGTTACTGATGGCTTTATTATTATGATTTATAGGTTGGAAACAAATCATTAAACAGCAATTTAAGATTCCAACTCAAATGACTAATCGTGCAGTTTTAAAATCCCTGCAAGGACATTGTTCTATCGTAATGCAGTGCTTGATACACTCTTAATAAATTGCATTAACAAACAATCTTGTTCTTTTTTATTCCACCCATGCTATTTGTTATACTGATATTCCCAGAAGAGAATGATGAGATTTTACATCATATGAAAACCAGCAATATTTAGTACTGTAATGTGTGAAAGATTAAAATGTTCATTGAAAACAGTATTAAAAATAGGGGATATGGATCAAGAATTACATTTGTGTCCACATCTGTCCCCTGTACCGAATTTAGCTTTTGTTTTGTTTCACATCCATCCACCTTGATTAAAAAGATTTAGTAACTGGTCAGCTGGCATTATTTACAGCTATCATTAAGGTAGGAAGAACTGCAAACCTCTGTTTTATTGCTATATTTCATGTCGACACTGCAGCAAAGCAATATTGGAGCTTAGCTTCAATGAGCAAATCACGATTCACACAGTGCCAAAACTTTGGCTGCATTCTGTTTGTGTTCGAGCCAGTTAAGGGTTAATATCTCAATTGTACAAAGTGGGTTAGATGTGAAAAGAAATTGGAACTTTTTTTCATTCCACATGGTCTCGTTTGAAGGTCAATTCTTTTTGGGTTTCCGTTAGTAAATTTTTGAAATGAATAACTGGAGTGGTTTTTCCATTAAATCCTGAATTATTGTTGTTAGGAAATTTTGAAAATGTTACTCCTAAATTATTGTCAGATTCTCAATTAACATTTGTTAAGTTAGCTTTAGTAATATCAAGGAAATGTATTGATGTAACATGGAAATCTGATGTCTCATTAACATTAGGCAGATGGCATGCTGTGATTCAAAGTTGTATTCCTTTATAAAAAATTACTTACAATTTGAGGGGAAAATATTCCTTATTTCTACAAATTTGGAGGCCGTATGTTAAAATTATAATTCATTTTTTAAATTCTCCTGATCAGTAAAGTTTTCCCTGAAAGAATAACAATTTTATGATATTTCTGGGAAGCATATATTTAGATATAGGAAGGGACCATGTGTTGGGTTCAGGATAGATTTGACCTACTGGGACAAGGAAAAGATGGTTGGAAAATGGAACCATGGGTTTTTTTTTGTAATTCTTTATTTATCGCACCATGAACCATATCCACCAAAATATTTACAGATGTACCTCTTTAAATATATACAGTGGCATTTTCTCTTTTTTTTCCCCCAATCCTCCATCCCCCCCTTCCCACCCCCCCCCCAAAACCAATAAATATTGAACATATACAATAATACAACATCTTTATACAAAAGAAAAACAAACAAGAAAGACATGTCATCTACTTATACACATTAAATCTGAGAAAATGAAACCATGGTTGTCGAAGCAGGTGAGACAACAAGTCAAGAGGAAGAAGGAAGCATATATTTAGATATAGGAAGCAGGAAGGGCTTATGAGAAGTATATGGTAGCTAGGAAGGGGCTTAAGAAAGGACGGGAGAGCTCGAATGGGGCATGAAAAGGCATTGGCATGAAGGATAAAGGAGAATCCATATGTGTATGTGAAGAACAGAAGGATGAAAAGAATGAAGGTAGGGCCATTAAAGGATAAAGGAGGCAACATGTGCCTGGAGGTAGAGGAGGTTGGGGAGGTCCTAAATAAATACTTTCCTTCAGTAGTCACAAGAGAAAATGACCTTGATCAGGACGTGATCAGAATAGAACAGACGTGTGCTGGACAGTATTGAGATTAAGGAAGGGGAAGTATTGGATCTTTTTAAAAACATTAAGATTGATAAGTCCCTGGGGCATAATTGAGTTTTTTGAGAAGGTAACAAAAGAAATTGATGAGGGTAAGGTGGTAGATGTGGTCTACATACATTTAGTAAGGCATTTGATAAGGTCCCCATGAGAGACTTGTTAAGAAATTCTTCATGCATGGGATCAGTGGAACCTTGGCTGTGTGGATTAAAAAATTGGCTTGTAGGTAGAAAGCAGAGAGTAGTAGTAAAAGGAAAGTATTCTTAATGGAGGTCAGTGACTAGTGGAGTACCACAAGGACCTGTTCTGGGACTCCTGCCTGCTCTTTGTGATTTTGTTTTGTATAAATGGCCTGGATGAAGAGGCAGAAAGATGGATCAGTAAATTAGTGGATGCATCTGAAGGTTGTGGAAAATTACAAAAGGATATAGACAAGATCCAGAGTTGGGCAGAAAAATGGCAGATGGAGTTCAATCCAGATAACCGTGAGGTGATGCATTTTGGAAGGACGAACCAGAAGGCTGAGAACAGAGTTAATGGTCAGTTACTTAAGAGTGTGGATGAACAGAGGGACCTTGGGGTTCAAATCCATACATCCCTCAAGGTCACTGCACAGGTTAATAGGATAGTTAAGAAGGCTTCATTAATAGGGGGATTGAGTTCAAGAGTAGAGAGGTCATTTTGCAATTCTACAAATCTCTGGTGAGGCCACACTTATTGTGTTCACCTCATTATAGGAAGGATGTGGACACTATGGAGAGGGTTCAAAGGAGATTTACCAGGATATTACCTGGATTGGAAAATGTCTTGTGAGGCAAGTTTAGCAGAGCTGGGACTTTTTTCTTTGGAGCGGAGAAGGATTAGAGGAGACTTAATAGAGGTGTATAAGATTATGAGAAGCATAGATGGGGTGGACAGCCAGCGCCTATTTCCCAAGGCAGGAATAGCAAACACCAGATGACATGAGTATAAAGTGAAGAGAGGGAAGTTTAGAGGAGACATCAGAGGTAATAAGTTATAGGTACATGGAATGCCTTGCCAGTTACGGTGGTGAAGGATGAAACATTAGGGGGATTTAAGAGACTCCTAGACAGGAACATGGATGGAAGAAAAAAGGAGGGGAGGAAGGGTTTAGTATTTTTTTTAAAGCAATGTATGTTGTAGTGTTCTATGTTCTCTTAATAGGAGTCCTGTAATATCCAATTGTCTAATGACATCTGTTAATCTAAAACTGCTAGGGATCCCAAAAGTGCCAGATTATTGGAGTTGTAAACTGGTGATTCTTTTAATCAAGTATTGTTAACACAAATTTACAAAAGAATTTCATAATATCATAACAAGTAAATGATGCACTTTTATCAAAATATTCTTCAGTATTAAGATTGGACTGGAAGGAATGTCATTTACCAAAAATGTGAGTAAAATGCCTTTGATCCGATACAATACTATTTATTGTCATGTCATAAAAGAGAAATCTAATATCACACAAAATCACCTTTAGTCTGCCATTAGGCAGACAAAGATTTGTCATTGGCATTGCCCAGCGTCCCTTACACTCAGAGAAAGAGAGGCAAAAGAGAGTCCCCCTCAGAGTGACTAAGTGTCTGTGGATTCGCCTCCAACACTCCCGCAGCCTCTGCAGTTGTACTCTTGTTAAGTACTCTTGTTAAACCATCAGCAACCTGAGCCCAAATCCAAACCTCCAATATGATGAGGAAGCCTTCAGCACCCAGGGCTTGGTTAATGCAAAATTGTAATGCAAAACCATTCTCACTGTTGTTCATTGATATCCTGCATCTCGCCATGCACAGGCCAACACAGTGTGGTTTTTATTTTTAATTTTTGTGCATTTAAAATACTTAGTACAGTGAGAAAGGCTCATCTGTTAACAGACTAATCTCTAACATTCACACCCTATGTAAAGAGTCTAACATTACAATGAAAAAGGAAGATCAATGAGAGCACTCCTTCAATACTGCAGGGAAGGGGGGGGGGGGGTGAGGGAGGGAGGGAGGGAAGGGAGGGGGGAAAAAGGTGAGAAAATGACACTGTGTATATTCAAGAGAAAAAATGTCTGTATGTATTTTGGTCAGTATGGTTTATAGTGAAAAATTTATTTAAAAAAATGCTGCAGGGTAGAAACTCCTGAAGTTTGTTGGTAAGTGCCTTCATGCTTTTAAACATTCTGCCCATTGCAGGAAGGGGAAGGGGAAGGGGAAGGTTAGTATGTCTGTGATGTGATGAGTCTTTTAATACATATTGGCTTCCTCTCCTAGACAGTGGGAGGTGCAGGGGAGGAAAATCTTCATTATGTTCTGAGCTGCTTTCATTACTTTTTGCATCTCCTGATCTTGAGCAGAGCAGTTTCCATTACCACACTGTGGTCCTATGTACAAATGGCAAAATCCAGGGAACATAAAAGTGATACAAAGTATCTGTGGTTTCATTTATTATAACATTTTAATTTGTTGTAAATGTTTGGAGGACAGTGCAATGATGGATGCTTATAAGATTAATTTCCTGTGATTGCTCAAACTATTTGTACCAATCCAGGTAATAGAATACAAATTAGATCTGTTGCACAAGGATCAGCTCATAACTTGATTGTTTTATTTCTCTTTCTAAAACTTGTAGGACATCCAACTGACTGTGTTCTTGTCTCCTGAGACAAAAGCAAAAATAAATCAGTGAAGGACTGGATTTAATTTTTGCACTTGCCTGGTTCTTGCTTAATAGAAACAGTAATATCTGTAATAGATTTGCGGGTTTCACCTTTCCACTTTTAGGATTTTTCCAATTGAAATAACTAAAAGTAACATCTACCTATGCTTGCCCAGCTTCAGATTATATTATTAAATTCTTGTCTGAGCAGTCATTCAGGGTGAAGATTTGGAATCTATCTGCAGGAAATAGCCACATTTGGATACCTTTTTACAAAGTGAAAGGTATAATTGTATTGAGCTTAATGATTCAAAGAAAAGCACATGCTTTTCTCAATGTCTAAAAATCTAATATTAAGTATATATTTTGTGGCAAATTTTGAATAAAACATAAGAACCCATCTAATACAGAAGGTCAAAGCTATTCTTGGGAAAATGAGAATTATTTTGCAGTATATAAATGTTATTCTGACTTTGCAAACATGAGCACCATGGCTCATTTGATCCAAGTAATTTCTGTTCTGTTTTTGGCCCATATAAATAGCAGTGTTAACATCATAACTCTGTTCCTCTTTCTCTTAATTATTTATCCAACCCGTTGTATGTTGATATACTTCAGTAACTGTCTGTCTGGCCATGCATTTCACAGGTTTTTTCCCATCATTTAATGTTTTGTGTGGTCGTGTCAGTCCCTTGCTCATCCCTTCATGCATTAATGAATGCAGTAATTAATTCTCAATTAATTAGGAGGGGAGGCAGGCCCCTCCAGCCCGGGTAAGAAACCTGCATAGGAGAAGGCCACTCCGATATAAAACCTACGACCCAAGGACCTCGCTGCCACGTCCCAGCTTGCTCGGCCACGGCACACGAACCATGGGTGTAAAGGGTGGGGCCAGTACTGCGCGCACTGCACTCCACCTAAAATCTCCTTTGCGCAGGCCCGAGGACAAGTCCACGTCCTCCCCCTCCACGTCCTCCCCCTCCACGTCCTCCCCCTCCACGTCCTCCCCCTCCACGTCCTCCCCCTCCACGTCCTCCCCCTCCACGTCCTCCCCCTCCTCGTCCTCCCCCTCCACGTCCTCCCCCTCCACGTCCTCCCCCTCCACGTCCTCCCCCTCCACGTCCTCCCCCTCCACGTCCTCCCCCTCCACGTCCTCCCCCTCCACGTCCTCCCCCTCCACGTCCTCCCCCTCCACGTCCTCCCCCTCCACGTCCTCCCCCTCCACGTCCTCCCCCTCCACGTCCTCCCCCTCCACGTCCTCCCCCTCCACGTCCTCCCCCTCCACGTCCTCCCCCTCCACGTCCTCCCCCTCCACGTCCTCCCCCTCCACGTCCTCCCCCTCCACGTCCTCCCCCTCCACGTCCTCCCCCTCCACGTCCTCCCCCTCCACGTCCTCCCCCTCCACGTCCTCCCCCTCCACGTCCTCCCCCTCCACGTCCTCCCCCTCCACGTCCTCCCCCTCCACGTCCTTCCCCTCCACGTCCTCCCCCTCAAAAGATGCTCACAAACTCAAGCTAGCATGCTGGAACATCAGAACCATGCTAGACAAGGCTGACAGCCACCGACCTGAACGTCGGTCTGCCCTCATTGCACATGAACTCCTCAGACTTGACATCGACATAGCCGCTCTCAGTGAAGTCCGCCTGGCAGATGTAGGCAGCCTCCAAGAACGCGGCGCGGGCTACACACTCTACTGGTCTGGCAAGCCTTCGGATGAACGACGCCTATCTGGTGTAGGCTTCATGGTCAAGAGCTTCATTGCCTCCAAACTCGAAAACCTTCCGACAGGCCTCTCGGACCGAATCATGTCCATGCGACTCCCCCTTCAAAACAAGCGTCACATCACCCTCATCAGTGTCTATGCTCCAACCCTCCAGGCGGAACCAGCAGAAAAGGACAAGTTCTACACCGACCTGCGCAACCTCATCCAACGCACCCCTACAGCCGACAAGGTTGTCATCCTGGGCGACTTCAACGCTCATGTCGGCAAAGACTCAGAAACCTGGCCAGGAATCCTGGGCAAGCATGGCGTCGGCAAGTGCAACGACAATGGGCGCCTCCTGTTGGAGCTCTGCGCAGAACAGCGGCTCGTCATTACAAACACCCTTTTTCAGCAGAGGGACAGCCTTAAGACCACCTGGATGCATCCCTGATCCAAACACTGGCACCTCCTGGACTACATCCTGGTGCGAGAAAGTGACAAACGAGATGTGCTCCACACCAGGGTCATGCCTAGCGCGGAATGCCACACTGACCACCGGCTGGTTCGCTGCAAGCTCAACCTTCACTTCAAGCCAAAGCCCAGGAACAATAAAGCCCCCAGAAAGAGGTTCAATGTTGGAAACCTGCAGTCAGACGAAGCGAGAGGAAACTTCCAGGCAAACCTCAAAGCAAAGCTCGACGATGCAACCCGCCTCACGGACCCGTCCCCTGAAATCCTCTGGGAGCAGTTGAAGACTACCATACTGCAATCCACTGAAGAGGTACTGGGCTTCTCCTCCAGGAAAAACAAGGACTGGTTTGACGAAAACAGCCAGGAAATCCAGGAGCTGCTGGCAAAGAAGCGAGCTGCCCACCAGGCTCACCTTACAAAGCCGTCCTGTCCAGAGAAGAAACAAGCCTTCCGTCGCGCATGCAGCCATCTTCAGCGCAAACTCCGGGAGATCCAAAATGAGTGGTGGACTAGCCTCGCCAAACGAACCCAGCTCAGCGCGGACATTGGCGACTTCAGGGGTTTCTACGAGGCTCTAAAGGCTGTGTACGGCCCCTCACCCCAAGTCCAAAGCCCGCTGCGCAGCTCAGACGGCAAAGTCCTCCTCAGCGACAAGATCTCCATCCTCAACCGATGGTCAGAACACTTCCAATCTCTTTTCAGTGCCAACCGCTCAGTCCAAGATTCCGCCCTGCTCCAGCTCCCTCAACAGCCCCTAACGCTAGAGCTGGATGAGGTTCTCACCCTGGATGAGACATATAAGGCAATCGAACAACTGAAAAGTGGCAAAGCAGCAGGTATGGATGGAATCCCCCCAGAGGTCTGGAAGGCTGGCGGCAAAACTCTGCATGCCAAACTGCATGAGTTTTTCAAGCTTTGTTGGGACCAAGGAAAACTGCCTCAGGATCTTCGTGATGCCACCATCATCACCCTGTACAAAAACAAAGGCGAGAAATCAGACTGCTCAAACTACAGGGGAATCACGTTGCTCTCCATTGCAGGCAAAATCTTCGCTAGGATTCTACTAAATAGAATAATACCTAGTGTCACCGAGAATATTCTCCCAGAATTACAGTGCGGCTTTCGCGCAAACAGAGGAACTACTGACATGGTCTTTGCCCTCAGACAGCTCCAAGAAAAGTGCAGAGAACAAAACAAAGGACTCTACATCACCTTTGTTGACCTCACCAAAGCCTTCGACACCGTGAGCAGGAAAGGGCTTTGGCAAATACTAGAGCGCATCGGATGTCCCCCAAAGTTCCTCAACATGATTATCCAACTGCACGAAAACCAACAAGGTCGGGTCAGATACAGCAATGAGCTCTCTGAACCCTTCTCCATTAACAATGGCGTGAAGCAAGGCTGTGTTCTCGCACCAACCCTCTTTTCAATCTTCTTCAGCATGATGCTGAACCAAGCCATGAAAGACCCCAACAATGAAGACGCTGTTTACATCCGGTACCGCACGGATGGCAGTCTCTTCAATCTGAGGCGCCTGCAAGCTCACACCAAGACACAAGAGAAACTTGTCCGTGAACTACTCTTTGCAGACGATGCCGCTTTAGTTGCCCATTCAGAGCCAGCTCTTCAGCGCTTGACGTCCTGCTTTGCGGAAACTGCCAAAATGTTTGGCCTGGAAGTCAGCCTGAAGAAAACTGAGGTCCTCCATCAGCCAGCTCCCCCACATCTCCATCGGGCACACAAAACTCAAAACGGTCAACCAGTTTACCTATCTCGGCTGCACCATTTCATCAGATGCAAGGATCGACAACGAGATAGACAACAGACTCGCCAAGACAAATAGCGCCTTTGGAAGACTACACAAAAGAGTCTGGAAAAACAACCAACTGAAAAACCTCACAAAGATAAGCGTATACAGAGCCGTTGTCATACCCACACTCCTGTTCGGCTCCGAATCATGGGTCCTCTACCGGCACCACCTACTGCTCCTAGAACGCTTCCACCAGCGTTGTATCCGCTCCATCCTCAACATCCATTGGAGCGCTTTCATCCCTAACGTCGAAGTACTCGAGATGGGAGAGGTCGACAGCATCGAGTCCAAGCTGCTGAAGATCCAGCTGCGCTGGATGGGTCACGTCTCCAGAATGGAGGACCATCGCCTTCCCAAGATCGTGTTATATGGCGAGCTCTCCACTGGCCACCGTGACAGAGGTGCACCAAAGAAAAGGTACAAGGACTGCCTAAAGAAATCTCTTGGTGCCTGCCACATTGACCACCGCCAGTGGGCTGATAACGCCTCAAACCGTGCATCTTGGCGCCTCACAGTTTGGCGGGCAGCAACCTCCTTTGAAGAAGACCGCAGAGCCCACCTCACTGACAAAAGGCAAAGGAGGAAAAACCCAACACCCAACCCCAACCAACCAATTTTCCCCTGCAACCGCTGCAACCGTGTCTGCCTGTCCCGCATCGGACGTCAGCCACAAACGAGCCTGCAGCTGACGTGGACTTTTTACCCCCTCCATAAATCTTCGTCCGCGAAGCCAAGCCAAAGAAAAGAAGAATTAATTCTCAATTAAAATATTCCATTTTTAATCTTACTTTTCATCAGTAAGGTTGAAAGGAAATCCCATTTGCACCACAGTGGTCATTATGAAGTCGCATTCAGTATCCCTATTTAACTTGCATGGGCTTTGAGGAAAGCTGCATGACCTTCTTCAGTTCAAGCAATTTAAAATTGGGCATTTGATATTGATTGTGGAAAGAATTGTTCAAGTAGAATTATTTATTGAAAAAGCACAATTTTGTTTAAAATGGTGAATACTTATCAGTAAAGAGGAATTACAGTATTTTCTATTTGGTTTTAGTTTTATATCTGAAAGACTTCTGATTATAACCACTCGAAAATCGTGGATGTTAAAGCAGAGATCAGTAATTTTAATATGTTTCCATAAAACACATTCCTAATTATGATAATTTCATTAATAAGAAATCAGAATATTGATCTATTTGCAGTTTTTCCACAATACTTCAGCTGTTGGAATCCTGTTGAATATTTGAAGAACCCTGCAGAAACGATTCTTCAAAGAAATCCTAGCTGCAAATAAGAATATCATGGTTTCTAATAAAGTTCTCTGATAACGAAAGTCTGAAGGTAAACTTGGTGACTGCTTTTTATTACATTATTTAATCTTGTATTTCCTTATTGTTGTGTTATGCTTTTAGATGATTGGTTGGAATACTGCAGGCAGCTCCATCTTCAATTGACGTGGAATTTACAGTGAAGGCCTTGTGTATGTTTTAAATCAGTGCGACCCTACAGAAGGTTCTAACTGCTAATACAATGTGGAGCTTTGCACATCAATTATAAGGGTGTTGTGGATCAATTAAGCCAGCTCCAATGTTAATGATTTACACAATCTCAATTTTCTGTTGCTAGGAAATTTCTTTCTGATGGTACTCAATTTTAACTGTGCATTTTGTTGCTGTCACACAGGCATCATTAACACTTTCGGGGAGGATGGTGCATAATTAACTATTTCTAGTTCTGCAAAAGGTACCAAAGAAAGGTGCAGAAAGATGTTCTGAAATTTTGATTTCTGTTTGTTAATGTGGGGCCCCTTTTACAATGGTTGACAGAGAACTTGTGATACAATTAGTTGGAAGAGTGGAGATGCATCTTGTGGCATTGTGCCACAGTTCTCGTTACAGTTGCATGCTGTGCAATGCCTTTGTCTGAAAACTCTGCCTAAACTATAAATAAACTTGCTATGTCAGGAGCTCTGTATGAGCACTGGACGCTGTCTGTTTTTGCAGCTACACAATAGCCATAGCTTTCTTGCCCGCTGAAAGCTCCCTTTAGTTTGATATTTCGTGCTCTATAGCTTGGCATTTTATTTAAAGCAGTAGAAACATTGTGTGAAATCTCTTATTTTTAAGGAAGAGTGTGTTTGGAGAGGTTTTGGTGCTCCCTTTCCTTTACCAGTATATCATTTTGATGTTGAGGTAAACTTTAGTGGTGATCCAATTGACATATGTTGAGTGGGATAACTGTGGTGCAGTTGTTCCTTTGGAGTTGAGTCCATAGATGAAACACTGAAACCAGTCTTGGGAGGGGAGTAGAAACACTTGACAATCACTGACCACAGCTACTTTATATTTAGTGATTATTTTGCAGGAAAAAAAATCAAAATGAATAAATGTGCATTGAAAAGTGAACTTGTGTAAGTACGGTTTATTTATTTTGTTAGTGCTTTTACCTTTTTCGGGTAGAAATATGCTTGCTCCCTGTAATTCTTTGTTCATTTAGAGCAGGGGTGTCAAACTCCAATTCACGGAGGGCCAAAATTAAAAACTTGAACTAAATATTTATTGAAAATTTTCAACAACATCTGCATGTTTTCTCTTCTTTCAACCTATGTAACGTTAAACTTTTTCTTATTAAAATAAATGTTTAATAATAGTTTTGGATAAACTCTTTCCAGAAGCATTAACAAATGAGAAATAAAATATTCAATAAATAATATTTCTCTATAGAGGATTTGTCCAATGTTGCTAGTGTGCTGTCAAATAGTAAAATCTGAGGGCTATTGAGAATGTGGGAGAATAACATGATTCCTGAAACCATCAAATGGGTGACTGATTGTGGGCATGAACTCGAGCAGGGTTATTTGCCATGCCCTTTTTCCATTGGTACAGATATCCTTTGATTGACACACTTTTCAAGTTTTATGCCTAACGAGCTTGTATCCAGGTGCAGGACCATTTTTAACCAGGAATATATTTATCACTGTGACATGAAACTATTGGAAGATCGTTTTATCCTGAGATTAAAGTTCATAATCCTTACTCAGGCCTGTGTGCGGGAGGGCGGGGTTTGCGGGCGATCGGGTTGGACAACGACAGTGCGGGGGCATCGGCTCTCGCTGCAGGGCGGCATCTCGGCGGATCAGCGGCCCCGTCACCGTGAGTCGCGGGTCGGCCTGCGGCAGGGAGGGGGAGTGGGCAACGGTCCTGGCGAGGTCAGGCCCGAGGCCTCCGGTTCTGGGCGCTGGGAAGCGGCCTTGGCTTCCCCTGACACCGGCCAGGCCCCAAAACCAGAGTCCACGGTGAGACCCTGCAACGTAAACAGAGGAGGTGGGGGCGATTAGCGGGCTGATGCCAATGCATTCTGGGATTTGTAGTATTAGCTGTGCATGCGCTATACTGGCGCGGCGGCCAGCGGGCCACCTCTAATACATTTTTGAAATGATCTTGCGGGCCAAATATAATTGGGCCAGAGTTTGACATGTGTGATTTGGAGGGATGCATCCTGCGGCTATTAAATATGGTCAGTGGTTTAACACATTGTCAAGTTGCTTGCTGAAAACTTGTTATTGAGATCCAATCTTCTGTGAAAATTGGATAAGGATGGTTCCTTCTACTTTAAAAGCAGGAAGCTCAGAATCATGTGCTTCATGGTTAGTTATTCCTTCTTTTGATGCAAGTTCTAGTCATAATCTCTTTATTTTTTTTAAAACTAGAAGTCTTCAATTCTTGCAGTTTTAAGAAACCCTTTGTTAGAATCCTGATGGTACATTTGGTATGTTCATTTTGTGTAACAAAATTGAGTTGCTAAGCAACAGTGAACATGATACCAAAAAGGTTTAGAAGGTGAATATAGAATCCTCCTTTAAAATTGACATCCAGGAAGAACATTTTATGGAATGCAGCTTTAGGAGATGTTGCTTGGAGATCTGGTTGTCTATGTTTAATTCCAATTCATTTGAGGTATTTGCTTAATTGTAGCTTGGATTGTGCTTTTCCTCTGTATGTACCTGATTGGCTGAATGAAGAGTGAGGCAGGTTGTCGGGCAGTGACGTTGTAATACTTGGTAATTTGGAAATATTTTCCTGGGTTGTTTGGCCAGTAAAATCCGATTACTGACAGTCTGCTGCGGCAGTACATTAAAAGACAGTCATATGGTTTCCCACTATATATAGCATTTCCTTGTTTAAGGGAGAACTTCAAGGCTGACATTAAATGATTCTGTGAAGACTCTGGAGGGGATAGCTGTAACCACTGGAATAAATGTATTTGACATCTCTTGGATTATAAAAACCTTGAACCGAGTGATGGGGACTGTGAGTGAGCTCTGTGCATCCAGTTTCCAAGCTTTCCTGTGTCCAAGTGTAAATGTTAAAGCAGGTACAGTATGTTTGAACAGCTCTGAGATTGAAGAGAAACCTTTAGCACTATGGCGTAAGACTTTCACAGTGTTATTGATTTAAAAGTGAATAGATGTGACAATATTGAATAGCCACTAACTCAATGGAATGGATAAAATGTAATCTCTCTCAAAAAGAATTACTTTTATCTGCCTTTATTCTAATATTTCTGAATGATTGTTATGATGGGAATTTAATATATCCTCATAATTAATTAGTGTTCTTTATATTTCTAGGCATACAGGATTATTGCATGGCAAAATAGACAGGAAATATCTTTAAAATTTAATCTGAAGAGGGAAAATCAAAAATGAAAATGGCTGCATGAATGTATTCACACCAGAAATTTAGATCCTCAAAAGCTATCTGATCTCTGATATTGTGGGTTTTTCCCCATTGCTGCCTACGTCAGTGGCTTCTCTACATGGAGGTCTGAAGTGTGCTGAATCCGAAACATCTCAGCAGAATTCCAGATGTTACTGCTTCGTAATTTTTCATTGAGGTTGCTCACATAATCTGCATCTCCTTGTATCTTTACCCTAAAAATTAATTAGTATAATTAGAATTGGAGCCAGTGTTCCAGTTGCACATCCCAGACTACAAAATGAATAGTTTTATTGAAATACTAATTTCATTTGAAAGTTTGTTCCCAAAAAGCATCATTAAAGAAAAATTGACAATATATAGACACTAATAGTTTAGTTATTAATACTGTTAAGTTTTGCTGTAATCATTCTCCTCCTCAATGTGTGATGTGTTAAATAAAATGTCAAAATATACTTGATTGAAATTGTTGTTACTGTAGAATTTGCCTGATTGACTTCTGTTGCAATGACCCACCCACAGTAGGGAGTCATATGGCTGTTTCTCAAGCAGCTGGGATGCAGCTATTTGGCCTTTGGAGAATGTTGCCTCATTTTGCATAAATTTGATGTATATTTAAACACTTGCAGAAAAATGGGGAAGCAAGTCCCTGGTGGTAGAGTTGCAGTCATGTGGCTATGAAAAGTTGCAAAGTAATAATATTTCCAGCAGAATTGCATAAGTTCTGGGATTTAGCCCTTCAGAGGGTACATAGCTGACATTGGAAATAAATTCCACAAAATCAACAGAGACCAAAAGATTTTGAAGATCCAAATTTCATGTTCATGCAGCCATTTTCATTTCTGATTTCCCCTCCCAACCACTAGCTGTCTTCTAGTGACATACTAAACACTGTTCTGGTTGTGTACAATGGATTAATCAAAGTGAGGCCATCAGTGCTTTTACTGGGTAAAATATAGTTTAAAAAAAATGCAGCAGGAGAATTTTCAAACTGTTCTGTCGAAATTATTTTGATGCCCCAAACAAGCTCTATCCATCTTGAGTCAAAACCTGCCAGCAAATACAGATGTTCATTGTTAATTAACAAGTACAAGAGTAGGCCATTAATCCCTTTGAACATGCTCTGCAATTTATTTCTATCTTGGCTGATCCTTTGTCTCGATTCCATATTCCTATTTTCCACTAAATCCTGAAACGTTTTGCTTCTGAAATGTATTGCTCTAAAATAATTAGCAATGTGCCACTACTGCCCCTGTGGTAATGAATTCCACAGGTTCATCACTGAAAACAATTCTCCTCATTTTGGTTCTAAATCTCTTGCGCTACAAGTTGAGACCATGACCCTCTCTTTCTCAATATCCCAACATGGCTGTTGTCTAAACCTTTTAAAACGTTGTGAATTTTAAATTTTAATGAGATCCCCTCAATAGAAACTTGTGCAAATCACCAATTTCACCAATGCAGGAATCAATATGTTGAACCTGGGTCATATCAGGTTGATCCCCTCTTTCTTCTCTGTTTATAGCTCAATGTTCATGAACTCTCTTCTGTTACATTGTAAAATAGGATCTATCTTTCCCAAATAAGCCAAAAATGTCAGTTTTTGGTGGTGACCTTTGCAAAAAATTAATATATATTATGTATGAGTTGGCCTATTTCGATGCTGTAATGGTTAGAGAGGTAAAACGTGTATGTGAACATTTTGGGTCCAGTGACCATAGATTAGTTTCCAATCAATTATGGATAAGAGTGGGGTCTGCTACAACAGCACCACTAAATCAATGCACCGGACGCAGTTAATCAGGAAAGATGTTTATTCAAACTTGTTCCTCTCTTAGGTCTCTTGCCCACGACCTTACCAGAGAGAGGGGGATCTTTTTCTCTTCTATCCATTAGTGACTGGTGTCACCCTCTGTTCTGCTAATATTTCAAAACAGCACTGAGCCCACGTTAAATGTTCCACTTGAAACTCAAACATGTTACAGACTAAACCAAGCCAGTCATCTTTGCTAAAATTAATGATGAGGGAGAAAATGAAGGGAATAGAAAGCAAGGGAGTAACAGGGAGAGGATGCAAAAAATAATGCAGGCTGAATGAGAGGGGAAAGAAATCAGGCTCCAGATGATTAAGGAAAACAAGGCGAAAGAAGGAGACCCTAGGACACTGCCACCCTATGTTGAGAATGAGGACTCAAAAGATTCCTTGTGGGCAAGACTATCTGCATGTGCTTTCCAGCAGCCACCGTGACCAGTCCTGCATCTCACTTGGTTCAATAAAAGATGGTTTCAGACTTGGCTCTGACGTAAACAATTTGCTCATTTTCAAACCAAGTTTCCTCCCTCCGTCATTGACGGCCGTGACACTATGCACGATTGAGGAAGATGGGGGGGGGTATGAGAACAAATTGGAGGTGGCATGGATTTGGAAAAGTTGATTTGTGATTTTTGTTCGATTAAATTGAGGACAATTAATGGCCAGTTATGTGAACTTTTGCATTTTAGATTGTTGGCTTCCACTAATTTTTGAAGTAGGAATTTGGAACAACCAAGTTTTGATTAATGTTATCATGTAACGTTGATGCAAGTCCAGGAACACAGAATACTGCAGAAATTCTGTTACGATTTGGAACGTACTACTTGAAAAGATGTTAGTATTTCAGCTTTCAAAAGAACATCAGATATTTATGAGAAAATAAATATATTGAAGTCTGTGCAAAGTGTACATTGACTTGGAATAAATGAATAGCACTGTCACACCAGGCTCAATGCCATTCTCTACTTCATTTCCAAAGTATTGTGTTCTCTCTTTGCTTCCTTGCTCAAAAATCAATGAAATTTGTTTTTAAATATGTTCAAGTTGTTATTCTAATTTGATAGGGTCTTTATTTTAGTGCTGTTGTCTAACAGGTTCAATGGTTGATTTAAAGTGTATCATGGCGCGAGAGTGCATTGTAATATGTGAATATCCCTTTACAGCAATTACCCTGAAGAGAATGATGATGTTTGGGCACCACTGGATGGTTCACTTGGACCATGAACAATTTGACAAGGCAAAATATATTGGGAATTGCTATCCAAGTACAATCGCTAAAAGTAAAATGCCTATCTATGTCTCTGGTATACACCAGTGTAGAATTGTGGAACTTAGCGATGCAAAGCTGATTGAAACATGAGACTGTGACAAACAGCCGTCACTTCAAATTGTCTGCGTGCAAATATATTGATCTGTCTATACCCTTTAAGGAATTAAATGTTCTTTCTTTGACTTAAACCAGAGTTGGTTTTCACTCTGCAGGCAATTTGTTGTGTGTGTTTTTAAAAATAAAAATGAATTTTCTTACTTATGAACTTTGACAGCAGAAATAAGATAATGAATATTTTACAAATTGTAATGCAGCATTTGGATTTTCTTCCCAAATAAGAGGTTCCATTGTCCAGATCATGCCCAGAGTATGACGGAAAGTATATCAAAATGGAACACTGTCCACCAAGTTCAGATTGCAGCAGCTACCACTTAAAGAAGCAGACTCGAGATTTGATTGTTACTTTCAGAATTCACATTGAGTTCGGTCTACTCAGCAGTTTCTTGAAATATTAGGTGTGACCTGTTGAGTTTCTTCACTTTTGTGTATAGCATTTAAAGAGAGAAGAAAGAGGGGATCAACCTGATATGACGCAGGTTCAACATATTGATTCCTGCATTGGTGAAACTGGTGATTTGCACAAGTTTCTATTGAGGGGATCTCATTAAAATTAAAATTCACAACGTTTTAAAAGGTTTAGACAACAGCCATGTGTTGTTTAAGTTGAAATTTTCTAACTGCCATTTCCATGTTTTTTTTTAAGCGTTTTTCTTGTTCCTTGTACTGAACTTTGTAAATTCTGGCTCAGTCTCCACCTGCTCTCTGACTCCAGAATGTAATTTGTGAGGATTCCTTTTATGCTTTTTTTTGCAGCAGTAAAAGCTATTTCTGTGAGCAACATCAGACTTGTCAATTGAAGCCAGTTTGTCCCCACTCCTTTGCAGTTAAGGAAAAGCATTATTTTTATTGAAGTGAAATTTTGCAGGCAGAAGTTTTAATAAAAATGACGCAAGGGCAGATCCTTGTAGCAACGTTGCCATTGCTATTCAGTCAGAAGTTTATGAATTCAAACAGGTAAAAAGATTGATTTTGTGAAGGGCAATGTGACCTTCAGCTCCTGCCAGCCAGTCTTGCCAGTCTATACCCTTCATGGTGTTCCAGGAATCATGGGCCAAGATTTTTTCTTTATTCTGGTCAGGAGTTGCTCTGGATCTTGCCTTCCCCTCATACTGTACGCCCTCAATTCCTGGTTTGAAACAAAGTGAGAGTCTATGAAGTGCTCTTCACAAGCTCTGAGCTTTCCAGAACACATCATAATCGGTTTGAGGTTAAGCCACTATTGTCATGGAGAAAACAAGACAACCAATTTGTAGAAAGCAATCTCCCATGTAAAGCAATTTGAATATGACCAGTTAATCAATTGCCAACCTTAAATTAACATTCAGATGAGTGGTAGTCAACCTTTTCTCACCCACATGCACCTCAGTATTCCCATCTCAAACCCATGGACCACTGGTGTAGATGTACTGGTGAGAACTAGTCTCTTCCCAGACAATTGAATGGATTTTGTTTTGGTGGGAAAGTTTTAATTTTTGTGATCAAATTTCCACTTTTGCACATTAAAAAAAAAAATTCTTACTATTATAAGTAAAGTTTGTCTTTATGCTGTGTCACCATGGACAACAGATAACAAACCCATTGATCACCATGGGCTGAGAGCCACTGTTTTAGTTAATTAAATATCCTTTCATTTACCCTTGCCTTGTTTTGGTCTTCAAGGACTGAAAAGGATGGGAAAAAATATTGTAATAATAAAAAAAATGTGGGAAGGCACAGGGAGGAGCAAAACAGAGAACAGCATAGGGTAAGTTAATGCCTACCGAAGAGTCCAGGCATGAAACATTGGGTACCTTTTACTTCCAATAGATGCTGCATGACCTACTGAGTTTTTCCAGCACATTTGGCTATTGCATAGCATTGGATGATAGAACTTGCCCAAAATGTTTGAAACATAGAATCAGACAGCAGAGAGTGAAGAGCAAATCATAATGCTGGAGAAACTCAGTGGATCGGACGGCATCCATGGTGGCGAAAGCACAGTTACTGTTTCATGTTAAAATTCTGTTTTGCAGCTTGGGGAGGAATGGAGGTGCAGAGTAATTTGCGTATCACATGAAATAAAGAAATGGGAAAGGTGCAGACCTTATTTTTGTCCATGATTCAGATTTATTGTCAGAGTACATACCCCCACATCTCCATCGGGCACACAAAACTCAAAACGGTCAACCAGTTTACCTATCTCGGCTGCACCATTTCATCAGATGCAAGGATCGACAACGAGATAGACAACAGACTCGCCAAGCCAAATAGCGCCTTTGGAAGACTACACAAAAGAGTCTGGAAAAACAACCAACTGAAAAACCTCACAAAGATAAGCGTATACAGAGCCGTTGTCATACCCACACTCCTGTTCGGCTCCGAATCATGGGTCTTCTACTGGCATCACCTACGGCTCCTAGAACGCTTCCACCAGCGTTGTCTCCGCTCCATCCTCAACATTCATTGGAGCGCTTTCATCCCTAACGTCGAAGTACTCGAGATGGCAGAGGTCGACAGCATCGAGTCCACACTGCTGAAGATCCAGCTGCGCTGGGTGGGTCACGTCTCCAGAATGGAGGACCATCGCCTTCCCAAGATCGTGTTATATGGTGAGCTCTCCACTGGCCACCGTGACAGAGGTGCACCAAAGAAGAGGTACAGGGACTGCCTAAAGAAATCTCTTGGTGCCTGCCACATTGACCACCGCCAGTGGGCTGATATCGCCTCAAACCGTGCATCTTGGCACCTCACAGTTTGGCGGGCAGCAACCTCCTTTGAAGAAGACCGCAGAGCCCACCTCACTGACAAAAGGCAAAGGAGGAAAAACCCAACACCCAACCCCAACCAACCAATTTTCCCTTGCAACCGCTGCAACCGTGCCTGCCTGTCCCGCATCGGACTTGTCAGCCACAAACGAGCCTGCAGCTGACGTGGACATTTACCCCCTCCATAAATCTTCGTCCGCGAAGCCAAGCCAAAGAAAAAAAAACATACATGACATCCATACAACCCTGAGATTCTCTCTTCCTGCAGGCTCCGCAGAATTACCACTAATTGGTAGTGCAAAATAAATACACAGCATAAACATAAACAAAGAAGAACAAACAATGACTGTAAACAAACTGCAATTCAGAGAGAATAAAAGAAAAACCAATAAGAGTCCTTAAATGAGTCTCTTATACAATGATCCCATTTATTTGGTGTGTGACCAACCCGTGTTTAAAGGCAGCTCAGATCATTCACACTGAACAAGAAAAGCTGGCGTCATTACAGCATCAGAGTCCTGGGAAGGTGGGTAAGCCTTTTTACACAGGAGCCAATGCGTTTCTCATCAGCTCTGATACTACCTACCTTGGAGGGCAGTTACCAGGATGAAAATGACTCCCCCATGCCGCATTTGTTGTGTTCACACAGGCAATGAAGCCATTAAAAGGCAGTTAATTCCCATCTTTTAAGGACAATGTAATGGCCCATCTGTTTGAGTTTGTTGTTGAGGAGTCTGATGGTGGAGGGTTAGCAGCTGTACCTGAGCTTTGTGGTGCAAGTCTTATGGCACTTACACCTCTTTCCTGATGGCAGCAGTGAGAACAGAGCATGTAATGGGAGATGTGGGTCTTTGATGATTGCTGCTGCTCTCCAATAACAGCACACCCTATAGATGTACTCAATGGTGTACAAAGTTATTCAAGTCAGTATCTCAAAATGATGATAAAATAGATAATCTTTTGGCACAAATAAATTTACCAAAATTAAATTTGGAAGATCAAAGAGAACTGGGTGCCTACTTCACCCCAATAGAAGTGAGGGAAGCATTGAGCTTGTTACAAAGTAATAAATCTCCAGCAGAAGATGGATTCCCACCTGAATTTTATAAATAATTTAAAGATTTATTTATCCCCCCTTTTATGGAGGTATTAGGACAGGTGGCAGAAACACATACTTTACCAGAATCTTTTAACACAGCAATAATAATGCTTTATAGACATTATCATATAGACCTATTTCATTATTAAATACAGATTATAAAATCGTAGCAAAAGATATTAGCAAATAGGTTGGCAAAATTTTTAACAAAGTTAATAAATATGGATCAGACTGGATTTTTAAAAAAAGATAATTAGCAGATAATGTGACCAGATTATTGAGTATAATACGTCTAGCACAAAACAAAGAGGGGGATTTAAGTGAAGCGGTGGCTTTAGATGCAGAAAAAGTGTTTGATAGATTAGAATGGGACTTTTTGTTTAAAGTGTTTGAAAAATTTGGGTTGGGATAAATTTTGAAAATTGGATTAAAGCTTTATATAATGTCATAACAATGGGCAGATACCTGTACCTTTTCATTTAACTAGATCTAGTAGGCAAGGGTGTCCATTATCTCCAGCTTTATTTATTTTAGCAATTGAACAACTTGCAGAACTGATTCAATCTGACTTTGATATTAAAAGTTTTTAAATAAACTGCAAGGAATATAAGATTAAAAGAATATGGGATAGTATCCAGTTATAAAGTAAATTGGGTTAAAAGTTAAATTATGCCGCTTCCTAGAGGTAACTATACTCCGTATCAAAGATATCTCCAATTTAAATGGCAAATAAAATAATTAGGAATAAGGATAGATAATTAAATAATCTATATAAAATAAATTATTCCCCTTAAGAAAATTGAAGATTTGAAAAAAAATTGATAGAATTGCCATAACATTATTGGGAAAAGTTAATTGATTTAAAATTAATGTATTTCCTGGAGTGCAATACATTTTTAAACATTGCTTATATTCTTACCACAGAATTTTTTTCAGGAATTAAGTAAATATGACAGGAAATATCTTTGGAAGGGTAAGATGTTGAGGCTTTCCTTAGAAAAATTAACATGAAAATTTGAACCAGGAGGCGGCCTACAACTTCCAAATTTTAAATATTATAAGGCAACACAAATGAGATTTCTCTTTTTTGAAGAGGGAGAGAAACCAGCATGGATTAAGATCGAAATGGAAAAGATTGGAGAAAAGATGCCAGAAGATTTTGTATCTAAATGGGAACTGGGATTAATATTTGGTGATATGTTGAAGCGTTTGATTAATATATGGTATAAAGCAAATACTGAAATGGGAACAAGGAACCATGGTTTAGCTAAAATGCCTTTGAATCAAAAATAGACATCCCATTTACAATAAATAATCAACTTTTGAATATTTGGTTCTCTAAGGGAATTAGAAATGTAGAAGATTGTTATGAAGGAGGAAATTTAATGTCATTTGAACAATTAAAAAATAAATATAGGATACAAGATGCAATATTATTAAATAAAAGCATATTTATGAGAGAAACTGGGCCCAATAATGTGATTACCTAAAAGTGGTGAAAAAAAGCCTTGATTCTTAATAAATCTATTGAGAAATTTATATTAGCTGTGTACATTTTTGCAAAAGGGAAATCAAAAGCAGGAAATTCATAGATCTAGATAGAGGTGGGAGACAGATTTAAATATTATTATTGGGGAGAAAAATTGGTCGGATGTATGCTTAGATAGTATGACAAATACAATAAATGCTAGATATAGATTGGTTCAATATAATTTTTTACATAAATTATATCTTATCCCACAAAAATAAATAGATTGAAGTCAGATCTTTTTTCCATGTCCAAAATTGAGACCATTTTGGATAGAATTAGGAAATATTTTGGAGAAAGTCACAGGAACTAAATTTCCACAAGATCCAATGTTATTTTTACTGGGTTACATTTCAGGGATAAGACCAAAATTAAAATTGAATTTATATCAAAAGAAATTTGTAAAAAATTGCATTAGCAGTTGCAAGAAAATGTATGACAGTGACGTGGAAATCAGATTCTTGTTTAGCTTTGGAAAGATGGCATGTGGAAATTCACAGCTGTATCCCTCTTGAGAAGATTACATACAACTTGAGAAATAAAAATACATTTTTGAAAAATTTGTGCCCATATTTACATTTTTTAGGTATAAATGGCTGTTCCTAAACCTCATGAAACCTTGTTAACTCCTTGAAATAAATAAATAAAATTGAAAAAGATTAGAATCGAGTGAAAGGCAGCCAGGATTTTTTTTTTGTTTCTTTACTAATTGTATTCTTTTTCCTTCTCTCTTCCTTCTTTTCTATCCCTATTGGGGTTATTAATTGGGGGGAGGGGGTTTTATTTTTATTTTCTTTTTGGGGGTTTATAAAACCATCATGTATAATGGATTTGATATGATTACATTTATATTTTGTATTTTGATATGAATAGATGTATGGAAAATTTAAATAAAATATTTTTCAATAAATGGTGGGGAGGGCTTTGCCGATGATGTCCTGGGCTGTGTTCACTACCCCGTATAGAGGGCTTTATGCTCAAGGGTATTGGTGCTCTTATTCCAGACCGTGATGCAACCGGTCAGTACATTTTTCACCACACCTCGAGAAATTTGCCAGGGTTTCTGGTATCATATCAAACCTCTGCAAATTTCGGAGGAAGTAGAGGCGCTGACGTGCTTCCTTCATGATGCCATTGGTGTGTTGGATCCAGGAAAGATCCTCCAAGATCTTTTGATCATGATTATCTTAATCATAAAATTAATGCCCAAGGGACAATATATTGGATGTTGTAGCGTGCCTTTACCAGTTAATATTATTAATTGTTTGCCTAGATCTTCTAGGTTTCATCTGAGATTATACAGTTTGTATGCCAATGAATGAAGCCATTCAGTCCATCTAGTATTTGGTGGCTCCCAATTCCATTTCTCACATTCCTTTCCACTCACCCTATGAATTATTCTCTTTAAATTGCCTACTCAATTTGCTTTATAAAGACAGATCTTAAGGTCCTTTATACACTTGGTGATTTCCTCCAGGCGCTCATCGAGAGGAGCTCGCCACCATTATTTTTTTTGATCAATGGTAAATCAGAAAAATCCAGGACTACCTGCCTATCCACCCCCACCCCCCCACCCCCCTCCCCCCCCCCCACCAAGGAGGTTGCACACATGCAAGAAACTCATCAATGCATCACTAATGGGACCTAGCAATACTGGGTCACCTGTTCACACTGGAGCCATTTCAAAACAGATTAGCTTTGATACAACCTTCCCAGGCTGTTAAGTTTATGGACCCCCATTCCGGTTTTGGAGTATTTATACTGGTGAACCAGTAAATTGCTGCTAAATTCCTGGTTTCAAGTGCCAGTGTGAAAGGGGCTAAAATTTGTTTCCTCGCCTTCTCTGGGTAAACTTTTTTTTTTCTGGCTTCCGTTTTATTTGGACAATGTCATCTTCATTTTGGTTTTAACTTTTTACTGTTTGTTTGGCCAGCGATGCAGGTCAAAGACCTTTATGAATTTGTCATTGATCCTTTTTCCGCTCGATGGATTTTGGTGATTTAAACGGCGTAATCCTGATAGTTTCCAAGAGTAATGATCAGCAGCAAGTGAGATTTTATTCATTTGTTGTTTTATTAATTCTGCATTATTTTCCTCTTTACACTTGAGTCAACAATGGTGAAATTGAGATTCTTGTGGTGTTTTTAGAGAATGGGCTCTTTCCTTTATGCAATTCCTAAATATTTCCTCTCTGGTGGCCTCAATTACAAACAAGAAAACATTTCTTTCAGAACTGCTCTTTCTGTTCCTTTCTCAATTCCCAACTCTGTGTTTCATGCTCCCATCCCCTGATAGTTTTTGGACTCATTCCTCAGTCCTTTTAACTCTTGAAAAAGCAGTAAAATTAAAATGCTGTTGATTTGCAGCTAGATTACAAGATGTTTTAAGCATCCTTGTAGTAATTTTACACATTGCAGTGCTAGAGATGCTGTATATTTTCGAGGATATTATAGGCAGCTAAAATGCAAACTGTTGGATATATTGTGTGGGTTAGATGCTTTTGATGGAGAGCATTGAGCTAACATATCAGGTCAGGGGTTTCTCCTGATCTAATGGAGGAGATGGTCTTGGCAGATTGACTTGTGATTTGAAACCAAAGAAGTGAAGTTCATGTTGGGCTTAATCCAGTGAGGTTGTCAATGAGATTGATTGATTGATTAAACAACCTTAATTTAACTCCTTATTGGGATGAGAGAACATTGCTAGCATAGTACTAATGTTGTTTACAGGAGCATGTCTGCCTGTCCCGCATCGGACTTGTCAGCCACAAACGAGCCTGCAGCTGACGTGGACATTACCCCTCCATAAATCTTCGTCCGCCAAGCCAAAGAAGAAGAAGACCAGTACAGTACTCGAGTTTGAGTCCTCCAGCAACAGATTCATAATTTTCATTGTTTATAGTTTTGAATACCTCAGCTGGGCAAGGCAGCAGACACATTTATGCCATCTGTACAATTGTGACTGAAATGTGAGGAAAAAAAATCTGGAAAGCTTTCTATTTGTAGTGGTTTAATGAACCTGTATGCACATTTAAGGCAAAGTAATATTTGAGGAGAAAAGATAAATTTTGAATTGGGTTTCAGTTCATTTACAGTAGTAATTCTATCAACCAAACATAAAATGTGCTGTGTTTAGCTCTATAGTACTTTAAAGTAGCTTTCAACTGATTAATTGTCATTTTGCACTAATTCGCTGGATTGACTGGTTAATGTTCTTATTTAATTACTTTTTAGGGAAACATTTTTCCATCAGGGTTGTGACCTGGCTCTCAGTGAAAGAGCATGTAAACCATGGAAATTTGAACACTCTGCTTTCCTTCCTGGTGTAATCAGGGGTATAGTCAGATTCTGGTCGTGGAACGAGAGCACATGAAAAAGACGGCATCGATAAGCACTGTTTGGTGGGGGGACAGAGGGTGCTTTTCCAGCAGTTTTATAGGCATCATAATCTGTTTAAATTACAGAATGAATTCCCCATATGGAACACAAGTTTCCAGACTTATTTATTAGTCGATTTTGTAACATGCAACCAGTGTATAGCCAATATATGTTTAAAAATGTGCATTCAGACTTTTCTTCTCTTGGAATTCTTGAAGAAGTGCCTTGTAGATGCATAAACCGTGGACAATCCAGGCATTGTAAGCATTTTGGCTGTTGTCTGTGACATTTGTTTGTGCAAGAACCTGACTTTAGTCAGATCCAAGTTCCGGATAGTTTTTGAACCATGGCATTGTTTAAAATGGTATGTGACTATTGCCGGCAGCTCTTTCCCACCCCCACTCATGCCACAACCTTATTGAATCGAGCATCAGGCTAGACTGGCCGAATGGCCGACTTCTGCTCCTCTAAGTGTTCCCAGCTCCGTGAACTTGCACCCTCAACCTGCAACTTTGACTGACCCCAGTCCTGTGACCCTGAACCTCGAACCCAACAGGCCCTTACCTGCAGCCCTCTCCATCAGGGCTGGGCTGATGGGACCCTGCAACTCACTGGGCCTGCTCTGGGGGAAATGGCAGGGCCATCCAATATCATCACCCACCACCTGACAACATTCGCGGGCAAAAAGCCATGTGTGACAGTGTGCAGGTTCCCATGGATGTGGGCGGGGCGGAGTAAGTCAACAGTGTGCATACATGGTGCCCTTGGCTCTGATACCACTTCCTTGCATATGTGCAGAGTCCATCGATGAGGTGACAACTTGCAGTCAAATACTGAATTTACGTGGTGCCTTTCCTTAAAATGACTTTTCAGCGCTATTGGGCTGAAAAGGTGCTACTTCTGAAACATTTGTTAAGGGGGAGCACTAGCTATGCCACTGGATGTAATATGTGTTCAGTAAACAAGTCTGTTCATTCGCTGACTTGAGTTGTCCTTGCAATGGCTGATGTTATGTGTAAGCATCAGAATTTTGCTGGAGTTAATTGCGTATTCGTATATAATTTCTACGCGTCCCAGAATATTTGACAAAACTGGTGCAGCTTGGTGTCTGACTTGTCATAAATTCATTCACAGCTTTCACTGATATGTGGGTAGGATCTGTAGCTCTGATGTCTGAAGGACCTACATACTGTTGCTTTAGTTGCAGATTTGCCGTAAAGATCTTTTTTATTTGCTCGCTTCCTGCGTAGAGTTTCAAGACAACAACAAGAAAGAGAAATGCATGAAGAATTTTGCCAGTCGAACATTGACAATGGAAAGAGAAAGCTGTTAATGTTTTGGGTCAAATACTGAGAAGCAGGAGGGACTCGAGTCAGGCATCAACCATGGGCTTGTCATTATTTTGACTTGAGACTGTTTATCGAATTTTGGGTCTTCCTGTTGGAGTAATTCTGCATGTGTTGGAAAGCATCATTGACCAAAGATTTTCTTATCACACTTGTACATGTCACATGGAGCCTGTAGCTTTGAATTCCTGAAGTTATTTTGCAGAACAGTGTGCCAGAACAGAAGTCTCTTTCCCCTTGTGTTGACCTGGACAGAGATAAATAACATTACAGTTAAAATTGTATAAATCTGCCCCAATCAGCAAAGAAAAGGGGAAACAGTAAAACATAATGGCGATATAATGTTTCAACAGTTATAAAGCACAAAGATGTGTGAACATTTTCTTCTCTATTCTTGGAGTCACAAAGACTCAAGAATTAAGTCAGACTACCAAGAACAGAGAGGTTTGCTCATGTTTGTGGGGTGGGAGGGAAGCAGTTTCTGTGCTGTTAACTAGGTTTGTGTGAAGATTAAATGGTGGATAATAGTTTATTTAAGGCTTTCATTATAATATCCTGAGTTGGGTGGAGCACTTGTATGCTCAGAGAGGTTCCAGATTGTGGTTCATGAGGTCTTGATTTTTTTTTGACAGTTGCAAGTTGTTTCATTTACACTGTGCAGTTGTATCAACTTCTGTGTCAACATTCAGGATGTCAAAGTGAAATCCATGCTGGCTACACTTGAACAAAATGTATCCTAGAAATAGTCTGAGTTACAGGTCTCCATTGTATTACTGACATACTTGATTATTGGTGTGGAAATTGGATGCATAATAAATTGATAATGATGTTTACACCAGTTCAATCTAAAATAAAATTTGAGGCAAAACAGGAAAGTCTGTAGATGCTGGAATTTGGATTTGAGGCAGTGTGTTTGATTGCATCTTTAACTTGTAATCATTCAGAATTGAATCTTCAGTGATACTAATAATGGATCTCCTAGTCATCTCTCCAGGAAACTATTACGTGACGATCCTTAATTTTAATGTTCATTTAACAATTTCCAAAAGGAAACATACCAATTGTTCTTGTTTTGAGTAGCACAAACAAAAATGAGGACTGGAAATGTTTAGAGATAGTAGCCCCTTTCACACTTGCCAAA
Source organism: Narcine bancroftii (assembly GCF_036971445.1). Lineage (NCBI taxonomy): Eukaryota > Metazoa > Chordata > Chondrichthyes > Torpediniformes > Narcinidae > Narcine > Narcine bancroftii. The sequence continues at coordinate 357,734,323 of NC_091471.1, read as the reverse complement.
TGGTCCCAGGAATTAATGGCCAATCAGCCTAAAAAGGGTCCAGTGTGAAAACAAAATCTACTCAAAGCCGGTGTGATGTGGCAGTCTATCCCTGGCTTGAGATGATGTAATCTCATAGCGGGGATAGGCTGCCTCGATCCCTACTACAATGCCTGGCATCTGCAGATGCTGGCATTGCAATCAAGCAAATGTAGAATGAGCAGTTGCATTCTGGGATAGAAATGACCCAGATTTTTTGCACAAATGCAGGAATGTGAAGGAAGAAAAGATTAAAATGAAGGTATAAACTTTGCCGTGGGAAAGTTGCAGTGGGAGGGGGAGAGAGAGGAAATAAATAGCAAGAGCAGACAATTTTTAAACAGCACAGAAAAGTTGGTAGCGCTTTAGTGCACAATTTATAAACACCGTGGGAAAAAGCAATGGTGGACTTCACTTTCTAGAATGCCATATGGCAGAGAAACCCCTCCATGCACAATCCTTTGTGCCATATGGAATTCTGGGAAGGCAGGTCCGCCATCCTCTTTCTCCACGGTATTTCGATATAGTGCTACCAACTTTCTCAAGCTGTTTAAAAATTGTCCGCTATTGCTAGCACTTTCCCACAGTCCCTTATAAAGGGACAAAGTATATATGTTGGCATAACAACAGAGGCTGAAGGGCTCATATTTTGGTGTACATAAAGCTTAATTATGTTGTAATTAGGCATGATTAATTTTGTTCGAATATAAGGTCATAACACATTGATCAGCAAGTCCACCATCAGTCTGTGCATTGATGTCACTGGTAGAAGGTAGAACAGTCTTAATCCCGGGAATGGCTCCTTGCAACTGTGAACGCATGCAGTGTCCCAGTTAAGAGTGGCCAAGTAGATCAGCAAAAATGCCATTCTTATCCTGGGACACTGAATGGCCAATTTAGTGGAATGCAAGTATAAAGAGGGGCTTTTTCTTTTCTTTGGCTTGGCTTCGCGGACGAAGATTTATGGAGGGGGTAAAAAGTCCACGTCAGCTGCAGGCTCGTTTGTGGCTGACAAGTCCGATGCGGGACAGGCAGACACGATTGCAGCGGTTGCAGGGGAAAATTTGTTGGTTGGGGTTGGGTGTTGGGTTTTTCCTCCTTTGCCTTTTGTCAGTGCTGCGGTCTTCTTCAAAGGAGGTTGCTGCCCGCCAAACTGTGAGGCGCCAAGATGCACGGTTTGAGGCGTTATCAGCCCACTGGCGGTGGTCAATGTGGCAGGCACCAAGAGATTTCTTTAGGCAGTCCTTGTACCTTTTCTTTGGTGCACCTCTGTCACGGTGGCCAGTGGAGAGCTCGCCATATAACACGATCTTGGGAAGGCGATGGTCCTCCATTCTGGAGACGTGACCCATCCAGCGCAGCTGGATCTTCAGCAGCGTGAACTCGATGCTGTCGACCTCTGCCATCTCGAGTACTTCGACGTTAGGGATGTAAGCGCTCCAATGGATGTTGAGGATGGAGCGGAGACAACGCTGGTGGAAGCGTTCTAGGAGCCGTAGGTGGTGCCGGTAGAGGACCCATGATTCGGAGCCGAACAGGAGTGTGGGTATGACAACGGCTCTGTATACGCTTATCTTTGTGAGGTTTTTCAGTTGGTTGTTTTTCCAGACTCTTTTGTGTAGTCTTCCAAAGGCGCTATTTGCCTTGGCGAGTCTGTTGTCTATCTCATTGTCGATCCTTGCATCTGATGAAATGGTGCAGCCGAGATAGGTAAACTGGTTGACCGTTTTGAGTTTTGTGTGCCCAATGGAGATGTGGGGGGGCTGGTAGTCATGGTGGGGAGCTGGCTGATGGAGGACCTCAATTTTCTTCAGGCTGACTTCCAGGCCAAACATTTTGGCAGTTTCCGCAAAGCAGGACGTCAAGCGCTGAAGAGCTGGCTCTGAATGGGCAACTAAAGCGGCATCGTCTGCAAAGAGTAGTTCACGGACAAGTTTCTCTTGTGTCTTGGTGTGAGCTTGCAGGCGCCTCAGATTGAAGAGACTGCCATCCGTGCGGTACCGGATGTAAACAGCATCTTCATTGTTGGGGTCTTTCATGGCTTGGTTCAGCATCATGCTGAAGAAGATTGAAAAGAGGGTTGGTGCGAGAACACAGCCTTGCTTCACGCCATTGTTAATGGAGAAGGGTTCATAGAGCTCATTGCTGTATCTGACCTGACCTTGTTGGTTTTCGTGCAGTTGGATAATCATGTTGAGGAACTTTGGGGGACATCCGATGCGCTCTAGTATTTGCCAAAGCCCTTTCCTGCTCACGGTGTCGAAGGCTTTGGTGAGGTCAACAAAGGTGATGTAGAGTCCTTTGTTTTGTTCCCTGCACTTTTCTTGGAGCTGTCTGAGGGCAAAGACCATGTCAGTAGTTCCTCTGTTTGCGCGAAAGCCGCACTGTGATTCTGGGAGAATGCAAGATTCCCAGAATGCAAGATACTTGCATTCTGCGAATGCAAGTATAAAGAGGGGCTACAGATAGGCCAAATTATTAAAAGGCTTTAAAAGACCATATTAAATCATTACATTGGGGAAAATTAGGACTCTCAGGTTTAATTCGGGAAAGGTAAAGGATGATTGTCCTCTGGTCCAGAATCAGATGCAGGATTAGTTCAGGTTTCCTCACTGTAAAAGTAGAAGACCATTTAGGAGGGCATTGAAGATGATGAATATTTAAGATTTAGGCTTCAGCAGCCATGGATGCAGTAATTGTGAAGGTAGGTAGTGTGGGGATTTGATTGTGGCATTGAAACTTGAAACTGAGCAAGGAGCTAGGAAGGGACAAGGGGAAAATATCAGGTGTGAAATGTGTGGAATATAACTTCATTTTTGTTTTTAAGGTTATGCCAAATTGTAAGATGTGATTGACTGCTCTCTTTTGCAAGAAGGTTCTGGAGAATCTTCCTCTGCAGAGGAAAAGCATAGTGAGACTGTTGCCACACACAATAAAATCCTATTTAATGAAATACATTTTGAATTGCTGACAATTTTCCAATATTTTGGTGAAAGGGAGAGATGTTGAGATAAGAAGTGTTGAGATCTGGGCCTGATAGCCAAAGATAATGGCTTCTTGCAGAACAGACAAGTTGATGAGTTCCAAGTTTACCAGCAATGTGCCTGTATGAGTGATGAGAAGTACAAGGAGGTCCCAGAATGCTCTGACTTTAGCCACTTTCAGGTGGAATAGCTGGGAGAATGTGACTCCAGAGCCGGCTGCGGGTGTTTGCAAAGTGACATTCAGGTGGCAGCACTGAAGGTCTGCAATGGGGAGAGGCACCGCGGAGCAAACACCAGCTCCTGTCGACTGTGGCCATAGTCCCGTCCGCTTTCAGGTGCCCGGGGGAGCGCTTGGAAGCGGAGAATACACCTACCCGAGGAGGGTTGGGTAAGTACTCCTCGGGTCAGGGTTCTCCGCTTTCAGGTGGCCTCCCAACAGCCGCATTCAGGTAGTTTAGGTGGCTTTACGTTGGGGTATTCTGGCCACCTGAAAACGGCTTTTGTAGGTTATTGTGGGCCCAGGAAGCTTGGGTGGAAAATGATTCTTGTGAGGTCTTGTTTATGCAGCACTTTATTGTCTTTTAAGTTGAAAAGCACAAAACTGAATTGAAAACTTTTAAGACACATGAGATGCTTCATGAAATCTCTAATTTGCCACAAATTGGTGAGTTTCAGTTCTACATCATTAAAATAAATGTTATTTTCATAAAAAGCCTCTGTTTTCTTTATTCTTCACATCCTGTCATGAATTTCCTGCTGTCACAACAGGTGGGTTGACAGCAATTTTTAGAAATGAAATTTATATGTACAGACTTTTACAAAAGGTGGGGGGAGAGACCATGTGACAATCCAATCACTTGGGGCCTGAACAGTTGCATTATATATGTTCAAAGTCTGCAGACACTGTGATTGAAGTAAAAACACAATGCTGGAGAAACTCAGTTAGTCAAACAGTGTCATTTACAGAGCAAAGATAAAGATACAAGACCAACGTTTTAGGCTTCATCAAGTGTAAAGTGGTGGAAAGGGCAGGAGTACAGACATACAGGAGGAGGTATTTGGTGGATAAGGAAGAGGGGGGAATGGTTCATTGAGTGGAGAGGAAAGGGGTGAGAGCTGGAGGAAGGAAGACAAGAGGGATGGGAAGGAAGGGTGAATGGGGAGTGGGCTAGCAGAAACTGGAGGTCAGTGTTAATGCCATCCAGTCGGAGAGTGCCCAGACCACTTGTAAATTGGAGGAGAAACACTGAATTTTCAGTCTGGGCACTTTCCAACTGGAATGCATTATCATCGACCTCTGGTTTCTGTCAGCTTTCTCCCTGTTCTCCCCCTCTTTCCATTTCCCTTTGCCTTCTTTCCTCCAGCTCTCCAACACTTTCCCTTTCATTCACTGAGCCATCTCCGCCTCCCCTTGTTTGCCCTCCCTCCCTATTACCTCCAGCTTGTGGTGTAAAGGTTAAAACCTTGTGTTTTTAAACTCTAAATTAATTTTATGCCTTTCGCTTTAATAAACTATTGTTTGCAGTGTTACCATAGTGACTATGTTGTAATATCCACGCAGACTCAAGGTTTTAACCTTTACATTCCGGCCCCTTATTATTATAATAGATATTAATGGCTAATATATGTGGGACTTTGGTCCTCCACCTGCCCCTCCCTCCCACCATTTTATTCAAGCACCTTAATGAACGGCTTAAGCCTGAAACTTTGGTTTTGTATCTTAATCTTTGCTGTATAAAGTACACTGTTTGACCTGTTGAGTTTTACCAGCTTTTATTATAGGATGAGTTTGATGGCAACTTTCATAGACTGGAAGGTATGCATCAAAATGCTGAAATTGCTGTTACTAAGTTGGCCTGCTTCTCCGCAGGATTGTCTTGCGTTATTGAGATGCATAGAAATTCTTGAAGTTGTACTTGTTAGACACTACCCACTCACAAAATCAAATACATGGGGAGTCTTTTCCTTAGACATGAATTCTTGCTTTAAAAAAAAATTAAATGTGAATAACTCCTTTGCTTTAATTTTGCCTCATTCTTTTCAATCCCAACTTTCCAGCAAAAGGAAAATACTGCACATGATGGATATCTCAGATAAAAACAGATTCTGGGAATATTTAACAGGTGTTGCAGCATCACTGGAGGGAGAAACAGAGTTATTGTTCAAAACCAATAAACCTTCATCAGTGGGACACGAAAGTCTGCCGGTGCTGTGATTGTAGTAAAAAACCACAGGAATAATGGAGGAACTCAACAGGTCTCTCAGAGTCCAGAGGAGGTAAAGATATATCACTGATGTTCGGGCCTGAGCCCTTCCTCAAGTTGTAAGTAAAAAGCAGACAGGAGGCTATATTAAAAGGCTCCCTATTCACCAGGCTTTTAATTTTGTCATCTTCCTGCTTTTCACTCATCTCTTGAAAGGCTTGGGCTTGAAATGTCAGTAATATATCTTTACTTCCTCTTGATGCTGCGAGACCTGCTGAGTTCCTTCAGTATATCTGTGTAAAAACTTTCATCAGAATGGGTTGATGGAAGATCATTAATTTAAGAGCCATATTTTCCTTCTCCATACAGTAGAAATGTGATTATACATTCCCAGCCTATTTTCAAATCCTGATGGTTTGGTATCTGGCTCCATCAGTAAATAGATCTGACACTCTCCCCTGACTCACCAGGATTCTGGTTCCAGTACTCCTGTTCAACATGTTAGGGTCCCATCTCCTGCTCTCGCTTTAAACTTGAGGTATACTGGGAAATATTTTATTAAAATATTGTATTAAAAGTGAATTAAAATGTATTGGTTTATTAATATGAATAACCCTAACCCTAATATTAAACCTGAATATTTGCCTATCATACATACTGAGGTGCCAGATTATTGAAGCTCTATGGTACATGGTTTAGTGTTGAACTAATTTTTCTAATTTGTATTCCATCCTCAGTAAGGATTACTTCAGGTTGACTGTTGAAAAATATCCAGTTTTATGCCTCGTTTAGAGAATAACAATCACTTTTATTTGTATATCATCAAATTATTGAAAGGTGAATCAATGTGAGCAAACAAAATATGATGCTCAGGAACTTTAGGACAGAGTTGCCATATGTTTGGGAGTGCTTGAGATCTGAAAAAGTGATAGGAAAGCTTCTTCTGCACGCTAATACAGGTTCAGGACAACCGAAGAGGTGGATGATAATGGCTAGGAAGGGTGGAACAAGGGAGAATAGCCAGTAACAAACAGCCGATAAGATGAGACAGAGATGTATTGGATAATGTTACTGATGTGTGAGAAGACAATCTTTGACATAATGTGTCAGATCCTTTCCTTGGGGTCAGATATGCCTTCTAAGTTTGTGAACACTCTGGTTTAGTTTCAGATATTTACCAGTAAGAGATTGTGGCTAGTTGGTGCTGCATTTATGTGATTTTTAACACTGAACTCACAATCTTCTCTGTAAAATTCTATATAGGTGGCCAAGAGCAGATATAATGTTGCGCATGCTGTCTGTAACTTGCCTTATGAAGTTCTCTAAATGCAGGTTGACGTTCACATCTCTATTCTTGATACTTTAGTGAATGTGAAAATAATGATACTGGCCTCTGCAAATGACAAGCCGTAGCATCGTTTGTTGAGACCAGAAAATACTGTAAGTCAGCTAGAGAGAGGAAGCTATTTTCTCCCTTAAAAAAAATACAAATAAAATGTGTTTTCAACACTCTACTCATTTCATTATCACTGGAATTATTGTTGAACTTGTGTGTCTGGGTAATTTGGGGCTGGAATGGTCTAGGGATTGTATATTCTGTGCAGTTACAGTTACAGTTTGCCAAGGCAAATAGCGCCTTTGGAAGACTACACAAAAGAGTCTGGAAAAATAACCAACTGAAAAACCTCACAAAGATAAGCGTATACAGAGCCGTTGTCATACCCACACTACTGTTCGGCTCCAAATCATGGGTCCTCTACCGGCATCACCTACTGCTCCTAGAATGCTTCCACCAGCGTTGTCTCCGCTCCATCCTCAACATTCACTGGAGCGCTTTCATCCCTAACGTCGAAGTACTCGAGATGGCAGAGGCCAACAGCATCGAGTCCACGCTGCTGAAGATCCAGCTGCGCTGGGTGGGTCACGTCTCCAGAATGGAGGACCATCGCCTTCCCAAGATCGTGTTATATGGCGAGCTCTCCACTGGCCACCGTGACAGAGGTGCACCAAAGAAAAGGTACAAGGACTGCCTAAAGAAATCTCTTGTTGTCTGCCCCATTGACCTCCGCCAGTGGGCTGATCTCGCCTCAAACCGTGCATCTTGGCGCCTCACAGTTTGGCGGGCAGCAACCTCCTTTGAAGAAGACCGCAGAGCCCACCTCACTGACAAAAGGCAAAGGAGGAAAAACCCAACACCCAACCCCAACCCACCAATTTTCCGCTGCAACCGTGTCTGCCTGTCCCGCATCGGACTTGTCAGCCACAAACGAGCCTGCAGCTGACATGGACATTTACCCCCTCCATAAATCTTCGTCTGCGAAGCCAAGCCAAAGAGAAAGACAGTTTACATGTTCATGTTGCTAACAGCTGATAAAAGCTCAACATCAAACACTCATAAATCATTGTATCAGCTACTTGAGATACAGAAACTGGCAGGTTGATGAATAAAAATAAAGGCCATGTGAAGCTAAAAATGACTCAGTTACACTTGTTAATTGAAAAGTTCAGAAATCATTGCGCATGTTGTCTTTTTTATTTGCTTAAATATGAGGTTAATCTCACTCTGATTGCAAGGGACCCACAATTTGCATTGCAGCATGGAGTTGCAACCAACCTCTGTCTCCCAATTTGGCCACCGCTCCTTTGTGCACGTCCAGCAAGCCGGCGCAGGTCCAGCAGTAAAAACTCCGAAATGCTAGAGGAACTCACCTGGTTTATTCAGCATCGACAATCTTTTTGTCAAAAATACATTGCTGACATTTCAGGCCGGAGCCCTTGCACATTAACAGGTTACTACACTGCTGTATTAATCTGGAGGCCCAAGTCTTCTGAGCAGAAGAGAGGCAGTAAAGAAAGTTTGGATGGTGCAACAAAGCAAAGAGGACAAATGATTCAGTGAGGATAGAGTGCATAAGGAGTACAGAGAAAGGAGCGAGAAGAGTTGATCTAGGTACAATTTGGGGAAAGCAAATCCTACTTTTTTCAGTGTTGTTTCTGAGTTCAGTGGATACGGCTTTTGCTGTATGTACTATGCTTTGTTCCACATGCCTGAGAAAAGTAAGTCCTCAGAAAGGAACTATTCAAATAGGTATGCTGGAGGGGTGAGCAGGTTTGGAATGGCAAGTGAACGTCAATGAAAGCAGAACTATTAAACCCTATATTTAACCTACTGAAAGAAATTGATATATGAACACAATGATAGAGAAAAATAAAAGCTAAAAGTGACTTTTCTGTGAACACTGAGATAGAAAATCAGTGAGATTATTCAAGCTTTTATTCTTGTAACTCATTTCCTCTGAGTGGATTGCTAAATTTGCTCTTGAGCAAGGGCCCTGGAGCAGGTTTCACTGACATGGAGGATGAAGCCCTGCGTGTTTAATTTCTTTTCCATTTGGGAATCATATCATGTGGTGAGCACTGAACAAACCTCACCCATAAATGCTTTGATAGAAAGTCACAAATATTCAAACATATAATTCTTCTTCTTTGGCTTGGCTTCGCGGATGAAGATTTATGGAGGGGGTAAATGTCCACGTCAGCTGCAGGCTCGTTTGTGGCTGACAAGTCCGATGCGGGATATATAATTTAAAGCTCAAAAAAAAGTCTGACAACAAAAAAAAACATTTAATACTGGGAATGTCTGGACATTTAAATTAGCAGTAATTCTATTTAATGTAAATCAAATGAGTTTGAATGGCACAAGATCAGCTGTGTAGAAGAGAGGTGGAAGTTACGTGAACGTGCTATGAAGTTTGCTTTTTGGTCCAGGAGCTAAATACCAAATGTCAAGGATTTCCGGCGGAGTGCTTTCTGGACAGAGATAGCAGTTAATGTAGTGAGTGGCAGAAACCTGGGTTCAAATTCGGTGCTGTCTGTAAGGAGTTTGTATGTTCTCCGTACCCACGTGGGTTTCTTCCAGGTGCTCCAGTTTCCTTCCACACTCCAGAGAAGGGCGGAGTTCATAGGATAATTGTTCACATGGATGTATTGGGGCAGGCACAGGCTTGTGGGCTGGAAGGGCCTGTTACTGTGTTGCATCTTTAAAATTAATTAAAAATACCTTTCTGATTGTCCAGGTATGGAGATAATTGGCCAAAATAAATTGCCCCAGGAGCCCCTTAGCTAATTTATATTATATTCAGAACAGAACATGACTATGGCTGCCCTTTTTATAGTCCCCTTATTCTCATTTTTTTTTATGGAAGCAAAGTCATGAGAAATTATTTTAATATGGAACATGTGAATATTCACTTGCATTATATTTTCATAACTGATGGAAGGAAAGCTGAGCACATTGCTGTGACGTGAGGAACTGGAAACCTGAAATAAAAGATTACTAAGAATGGCAAAGGATGAAACTTGTACTGGCCTCATTTCCTAATTACATATTGTGTTTATAAATGCATATTTGATGCTAATTTTAATTCTTACAAATGATTACTTCCAGTTGGTCAACATTATCATCCACAAAAAACATACTTACATTTTATTTGATTGTTTATTGTGGAATGCACCCCTTGATTAAAACATTGCAAACATTTCTGAAGTATTTAATACTGAGCCAAGATATTGCTGAAGAATTGGATCCACTTGGAGTGAACGCAAAAGCTAAAATCTTTTTCATGAGTGAATGTATAAATGGTGCTTGCTGTGAAAGCACAATTGCAGAGCCAAAAGTAGCTCGAGGAACAGAAATGGAAATTTGCCAGGGAGGTGGGAAGAACCATGATAAAAGTATATTCAGATTTATTGTCATGATACATACCTGACAACACATACAACCCTGCGTTTCTATTTCCTGCAGGAGAGGCAGTCACCACTTATTAATAGTGCAAAAAAAAAACCAATGTGCACATGTGAAACAACTCTGTGAAACAGAGAGGAGAGGGCAAAAAATTAAGTGCAAATCTAAGAGTCCTTAAATGAATCCCTGATTGAGTTTGTTGTTGAGGAGTCTGATGTGGAAGGGGGAGCAGCTGTTCCTGAACCTGGTGGTGCGAGTCTTGTGCAAACTTGATGGCACTGTTGGAGTTGGGATCAAGTACTGCAGTCGCGGATAAGTACCTCTTTCCTGACGGCAGCATCGAGAACCGTGTGGATCCTTAATGATTCCTGCAGCTCTCTGACGGTAGCATTCCCGTAGATGTTCTCAAGTGAGCTATTTCAGTGGATTTTAAGTGTGAAAAGCTTCATTTTCTGAAGGTATACAATTTTAGGTGAATGAATCTTAAAAAATTCAGAGGTTACCATTGGTAATTGTCAGTTGTATGCTCTTTCCTCAATTGCCTTTACTGCTCTTCTCTGATTCCTTGTAGCCTCTCATTGGTTTGTGGCACTTATTTGAATCCCCCCTCATGAAATATAATGATTAGATCCCTTGAACTGGATTGCAGTGATTGTTAATTAAGTTTCATCAGACCTTGTGCCCTGTAGCCAAAGCTTTAATTATTTGTTGTATCCTTCTGGGAAGTTTTACCAAGTTCTGTTTCCAGATGGCTTATACCTAACCAGATTGTTTATGACAACCTCTAGCTAACAATCAAAGAAAAATATGCTTCATTCGTTCTCTTTACTCTTAACCAAGCAACATCATCAGGTGCCCGTAATAATAACTGTGCAGATTATGGAAACTTTGTAGTTCATGGCTTTAGATTGAAATATCGCTAGCTGTGTAAATTATGCACCATATTAATTAAGTATAGGAGTTAAACAAGAAAATCTGCAGATACTGTGGTCAAGGGCATAGATCACCATGCTGGAAAAACTCAGTAGGTCACACAGCATTCACAGTAAATGGTAATCTACGTCTTGATCCTAGGCCATTTGTCAGGGGTGCCATTTAAGAAGACAGCAAAAAAAAAGTTGGCATTGCCATAAATTCTGTTAATGGCAACGCTGCCACTGGTGCAGTCATGGAGAGTTGGGAGCAGAGACACAACACTCCCCTGAAGGGTCCAACCACCCAGTCTAACTGCCAACAGCCCAGTTCAGGATTTAAAAAAACCTGTTAAGTGTTTTGTTTAAATTCCGCAACCGCGAGGTCTGAGCCCAAGATGGCAGTGTCTGCGAGGGCTTGCAGACTCTGGCAGAGCGATGGACTGGCACAGCCAGCAGTACCAGGGAGAAACCCTACCCCGGCCACATTGAGAAGATAAGCGGAGGAGGCGACCCCAAGCACAGTGACCAGTGATAATACATTTCTGTTTTACTACATGACAAATAGCATCTGATCTTATTTATAATGTGAATGCAGCTCCTAGGTCTGTAATCCATTGATTTTTTAAAATGTTTCATTGTATTGAATTTGTAGCTTGGTTGTAAATAGTGTACATTAGATCATCCAAACCTTTATCAAGCTAATCTAAGTTTGTACCTGTAGAATACATTAAGTTTCAGAAAAGTGCTTTTGGAAGGATTTTCTTTTAATGTTCAAGTTTATTTGTCATCTGGTTGTAGCAGTACAACCCGACGAAACAGGATTCTCCGATCCATGGTACAGAACATTGGAGATATACGAACATAACATACATAAAAATGATTCGTATACACAGTGCACATGCACATATAGTAAAATAAATAATATTAATAAATAATAGTCATGGGGGCATGCCACATGATGACATAGGGTTAGACCCTGAATCCCTTCTCTGAAAAAGTTTTTTTTTTAATTAACAAAGGTTGAAGAAGTTTTTTAAAAAAAAAGTAGTTGGAAGATCCAATAAACAACAGAAGATGTCACCAAAGAAAGAAAAAAAGAGCTAACTCCACGAGAAATTGAAACAGATGTGGAGGAGAGGCCTACCTTGAAGAAGGATCCTGGAGCTGTCAGGAAGGTAGGAGTCCGTGGAGAAAAGTCTGGAGCTGGGGAGACCATGGACATTGCTGTAAAAGGTCTTCCCCAACAATGGCCGTCTGCTACAGGAGAAGAAGTGACTCTGCGCATGCGTGGCTCCTTGCACTTGCGCAGAGCACAGAAAAAAAACAGGGAATTTTTAAAAGAGCCCAAGAAGCTTCCGGCTCAAGTAATCAGGATGAAGACCAAAACGAACAGGAATTACATCTAGAACAAAGAGCTATAACGAAAAAGATGGAAAAAATTGAGACGTATATTTACAACTGAAATGAAGAAATATATGGAAAATTTTCGACAATCTTTGGTGCAATTTAACAGCAGAAGTTAAAAAATGCAATAAGAGTATAGTTGAAAATAAGAATTTTACATAGAAGGTAGAAAGAATGATGCAGCAAGTAGATAAGAAATTTGAAGTTGTGGAAGAAAAAAATAAAAGGAAATTAATTTGAAATTCAAAATGTTAAAGAACAGATGAAAAAAATTCAAGATGAAGCTTGAATCAGATCAACTAACTCAAAAAATTGACACTTTAGAAAATTTTAGTAGAAGAAATATCAAAATTGTTGGACTTAAGGCGATGAAAGTCAAGAAATGAAGTTTTTGCAACGTTGGATTACATCTATGGTTCTTAGGCATGCACACCAAAGTGTACTAAATTAAAAGAAATTAAAAGAGATTGACAGTTTTCAAGAAGTACGGATTCTTGAGTGGTGCAGAATTCTGAGCTGGATTTTTAGACTTCTACTGTATTTCATAATTTTTCAACAGTTATTATGGATTGTTGACACCAGCAGTGTTCTAGGTCCACCCGTCATCAGCTGATTCACAAACCATCTTCCCTCCATCCTCAGATCAGAAGTGGGGATATTTGCTGATTCTGATCAATTGCAATGGCATGTCCTCAAATGGGAACCATTGGATGATACCAGTTGGGGAGACTAGCTAACTACTTTTGTAATAATACGTGATTGTAATTGCAGAGTTTTCCTTCCATTATCTAGGTGCTGGCCACCTTCCAGCAGAAACTCACTGGACCAGCCAAATAAACGTGACTGTCAGAATTGGCAAGACACAAAAATGCACTGGAGAAACTAGGTTGCGCAGCTTTCATAGGATTCATTTTCCAATTTTTCATCAGCTCAGGCCCGAAATGTTGGTTATCCTTTTCTTTTTATGAATGCTGCATGACCTGCTGAGTTTTCTCAGCAGGAGTATTTTATTCAATCCCAGCATCTGCAGATTTTCTCATTTAACTCTTAAGAACAGGTCAAAGAATGGCTCATTTGATTGGCATTCCATCCATCAACATATACATTCTCTAGCACACCGAACCTGCAGCGTCTTTTATTCACAACATGTAATGCAGTTACTCAACTAAGTCACTGTCTGCATCTTCCAAATCTCTGTGCTCGACCACCAACCAGGGCAAAGGAGCAGGTGCATCAGAAGGTCACCACCTGCAGGTTCCATTCTGAGTCATACACCAAGCATCACTTGAAAATCTATCACGAGTCTTGCATCCTTATGGTATCTGAATTTTGCAGTTCCCTGCTGATAATGCTCAAAAGAGCACCTTCACCAAATAGACTGCAGTGGTTCAACACAGTAGTTCTTTACCACCTTCTGTAAAGCAAACAGGGATGGACATTAAATGTTGCCCTTGCCACCGTTATCCCTCATACTTCAATTAATTAAAAAGTAAGAAACCTTTGTGGGTAAAAAAAAAATTGCAACCCTCCATATGGATTCCCATCTTGACCTCAGTTGCCTGCCCTCCAGAATTCTCACCACCACAATCACTGACCCAGACGGACTCCGTCCCTGGCTTCCACAACCATGGAGCTCCCAGAACCACAGCCTTGGACCTAAGCCCAGGCCTTGGCAACCCACGAAACAGGGCTCCCACACCACGGCCGCCGACCCAGGCCCAGACCTCGGCCACCTAAACTACAGAGCTCCCACGGCCACCGACTCCACCACCCTACTCACTGGAGCTGCATGCGCCATCTCCTACTGGTATCCGGGCCCCAGTCATTGACCTGAAGGAGCTCCCTATACCACTGCCACCCACCTCAACCCAGGCACTGACCCTCCCTATTTACCGCAGCTTCTGACACCGCCGCCGATTCCAGCATTGGACCTGCAGATGACGCTGGAGCCTTCCTTGCTGACTCATCCCACGTGGCTCCCGACACTGACTACATCTCGAGCCTTGATCTCTCTATTAGTTCCCACTTTACTACTCCTTCCCCAACCTCCCACTACTCCACCCTCATCTTCCCCTTTTGTCCCCCCAACCCTCTAATCACCAATCCTCTTTCTCCCCCCCTCCCTCAGACTCCCCTCCTACTCTCACTCTGACCCTTGCCTGGTTTTTACTATCTCCTCTGATCTTCTCCTCTCAGAGGTGGAGCACTCTATTCTCAGCAGAGGTCTCACCTTTGTCCCCCCTAAGTCCACCCACAACAAGTTCAATGCATGCCGCAATGCTGCATGCTTCCATTGCCTCCATCTGCAGGCCCACAACTTTGGTTGCAACTCTCCAGCACCACCCCCCCACCCCGAACCTTTCTGCCGCTTCAAGACCTCTTCCTCCTGGCAAGCTGCCCGCTTTAGACCTTTTTATCTCCAACTTCTGCCAGGGCATCAATGATCTCAACTTCACTACCCCCCTCTCCTATTCCAACCTCACCACTTCAGTACGCTCTGCCCTCCACTCTCTCTACAACAACCCTAACCTCACTATCAAACCTGCAGACCAGGGTGATGCTGTTGTAGTCTGTCACACTGACCTCTACCTTGCTAAGGCTAGTCGACAGCTCTCAGACATCTCCTCCTATCAACCCCTCCCACAGGACCCCACCATCACCCATCAAGCCACCGTCTCCAACACCATCTCTTACTTCATCGACTCTAGGCACCTCCCCCCACCAATTGTCTCCCATCCTAGCACCACCCGTTTCTACCTTCTACCCAAGATACATAAACCTAACCATCCAGGCAGACCTACGGAACTAATTTCATCCTACCTTAACTCCATCTTTTCTCCCTTAGTTCAATCCCTCCCCATCTACATCCATGACACCTCACATACCCTCCACCGCTTCCAAGACTTCAGATTCCCCGAACTGGACCGCCTCATCTTCATGATGGATTTACAATTCCTTTACACCTCCATTCCCCATATAGAAGGCCTCCGAGCACTTCACTTTTTCCTGGACCTCAGACTTGAGCAGTCACCTTCCACCTCCACCCTTCTCCACCTGGCAAAACTTGTCCTCACCCTTAACAATTTTCCCGCATGAGTCCCAGCTATGCCTGGCTATTTGTGGGTTTTGTGGAACAAAACATGCTACAAGCCTACACAGGCAAGACTCACCAACTCTTCTTCTGATACATTGATGACTGCATCAGGGCGGCCTCATGCACCGATGATGAGCTTGTCAATTTCATCAATTTTGCGACCTATTTCCACCCAGACCTCAAACTCACCTGGTCCATCTCTGATGAAACTTTCCCTTTTCTGGATCTCCATCTCAGGAGCCAGACTCTCCACTGACATTTAATACAAACCCTCTAACTCTCATAACTACCTGGACTACTCGTCCTCACACCCTGTCCCCTGCAAGGACTCCACCCCCTTCTCTTAATTTCTCCGTCCCCGCCACATCTGCTCCCAAGATGAGGTCTTCCAGTCCAGAGCCTCTGAAATGTCTGCCTCCTTCCACAAACATGGCTTCCCCTCCATCACTATTAACTCAGCCCTCACCCATATCTCCTCCATTCCCCGCTCATCTGCCCTAGCTCCCCCCTGCCCCTAGAAACAATAAACAGAATCCTCCTTGTCCTCACCCCACCAGCCTCTGCATCCAACACATTATCTGCTGGAATTTCCAGTACTTACTACAGGACCCCACCACCAGACACATTTTTCTTTCTCCTCCCCTGTCTGCCTTCCATAGGGACTGCTCCCTCTGTGACTCCCTTGTGCATTCTTCCCTCCCCACAATCACTCCCCTGGCACCTTCTACTGTGGTCGTAGGAGGTGTAATACCTGCACCCACACCTCTTCCCTCACCATGGTCCGAAGTCCCATGCAGACCTTTCAGGTGAAGCAACACTTTACCTGTACCTCCAAAGAACTAATTTACTGCAGCCAGTGCAACCTCTGTGACCTTCTCTACATCAGAGAGACCGGTCGCAAATTAGGAGATCGCTTTGCCCAACACCTCCTCTCCGTCTGCAGCAAAAGTGACGTCCCCGTAGCCAACCATTTCAATTGAGTCCTACTCTCAAACTCACATGTCTGTTATGGCCTTTCACACTACCACCACCCTGACCACCCACAGATTGGAGGAACAACACCTCATTTTTTGTGTGGGCACCGTCCAACCCCAGGCATGAACATTGAGTTCACTGCATTCCACTATCAAGTATGCTTTCCCCCCTCCCCCCCCCCACCATTAACTAGTTATTCCAGTTCCTACTTCCTTTCTCCCCCCACCCCCCGCGGTGTTCGCCCACCCTCACCAACCCCCCATTCCCCCTTTTCTTTGGACATCTCATGCTCCCCCAAACCTCGATGAATGGCTCAAGCCCAAAATGTTGGTGATGTATCTTCACCTTTGCTACATAAAGCCACGATTTGACCTGCTGAGTTTCTCCAGCATTTGTGTGTTTTTTTTCTCTTACCATGGTATAAACAGAATTCTGTGTTTTACGCCTTGTCAAGGAATAATATCTCTACTCTGCTTTCAAATAATTTCATGAGATCATTAATGGAATTTTCTATATAATTTTGATGAGCAGATTGGGCCTCACTGCCCCATGAAAGGAATGCAAACTAATACTGATTTTTGTCTTTGCTATTACCCCAAGTCAGCCTGATCAGGTCTGAAAATTCTGTGCTGAGTAAGTTTGCTGGTTTTTACTATTTAGTCCATAGCTAGTTGAAATATTCATAGATTGTTTGCTGTTTTATTGCAATAATTTTAGGTTTATAAAAATTGAAGAGAATGTTTATTTGGTCTGTTACGAGTCCAGAGGACCCCAAAACCTAGCAGCAATAGATATTCACCAAGACAAATGGTTACTTAATCAAAAGTTGCTTTTAATTATCTTTAAACATGAAAACAGAATCATACTTTAACTAACCTAACAACCCCCTTCTAATTCTAAGCGCATGTGTATGTAATGTGTGTGTAAGTTCAGAAAAGTTTTTTGGTTCACAGTCCAATCTCACTTCTCATTCCTCCAAGTTCACTGGTTGCAGGCAATTCTTATACTGTGCATAGAATTTAACATTTGTAAAGTTCACCAGGCTTTGGTGCTTGAAAGGTAAATGGTTACCGTTCAGAAAGGTTAGTTGGTTTTCAGAGAGAGAATTGTTGTTCCAGGACATCCACAACTGATGTACTTCTATCAGCCACTTCGGTGTCTTGCTGATGAAACTTGCTCCTTCAGGATTCTTCTGATGACAACCTCTTTCTTTCAGGTCACCACAGAGTTCCTTTTTGTTTCCTTTATTTCAAGTAAAACATTAGACAGCCAGCATGAACTACAAGGGCTTTGACCAGGCCGTCTTCCAAATGGGGCTTTCCACTAGCTTGCCAGCTTGTCCTGTTCTAGTCCCAGCTGCGTCTGCTGGCTATAACACTGTAGAAGAAGTCTCTCTCTCTCTCTTAGAGAGAAAGCCTGTTTGACTCTCTCTGCTTACAAAACTACATGACCCTCTTAGAACAGTAAGTTCTCCTTCAGATTGTCTGAGGCTCCGACAAAACCTTTCATCTGTTGCCTTTTGTAAACACCAATCCATTAGTGAAGTGTCTTGGGTACTCTGCAAAGCTCTTGCAAAGACTGTTGGCCCTGACATGTCTAGCATTAGCAGAGCTCCAGTATTTCAAATAAGATCTGTTTTTAGTGTTTGTATGTAACCTAATCAAACAAACCGTTCCCAATTTATCTCCCAGAAACATATCTATATATTCTGTTACAGGTCAAAGTAATGAGATGGCACTTTACAAGAGCAAAATGCTTGATAACTGGCATGCTAAAAGTGCCAGCTTTGAAAATGTCCTCAGACTGGGATTCTGACATAATACCCCATCCTCCTCCCTCCCCAAAACCTCTACCCGATTGAACCTCCCACTAAATCCTATTTGGCCTTCACCATCCTCTCTGACCTTCCCCATTAGAGACTGAAAGTTCTGTCCTCAGTGGAGGCTTCACCTTCATCCCCCTTCGCCCCACACCTCAGCAAGTTCCGTCGTCTCCATCTCCTTGCCTACATCCACAACACCATGACTCTCAACCTCCAACTACAGATCCTTTTTCCCATTTTAAATTTTCTTCCTCCTCCTGGACACCTTGTGCTGGTCTGCCTTCTTTGGACCTACATATTTCCAACTGTCGCCATGACATCAACGGTACCATTTGTCTTGGTGAATATCTATTGCTGCTGGGTTTTGGGGTTCACTGGACTTGTAACCGATGTGTTTCCACTGACATAATTGTTGCCAAGGTATCTGTGTTACCAACCTGTGTGCTGGGTGAATTCTCTGAGAACAAGAGTAATCTTTAACTGAAGTTTCCTGCCTGCTATTATCTCAACTACAATCATCCCATGTAAAGTTATGATGTCTCCACTCATATTTCCACCCTGATATTTCTTACTGCAAAATCCATAAATCTAAGTTCCTATTTTTGTAGGAAAGAGCAACTTAATATCTAATTTAGACTGCTTCCAAATTACATTATTGTTTTGAAGCTGTAATAAATCCAGAAGATGTAGAGCCCACTTCTAAGTAATTGATTCCATTCACTCTGTTGCAGTTATAGGATCAATTTTGTGGAAAGAAGAACCTTGTGTTTTGAATTGTTGCACTCTTCCCCCCCCACCCCCACATGAGGATAAATAATTGTTTACTTTTGTCTTGTGCATTCATTCATAAGAGAGGATGATCTGATTTTTTTTTCCTAACTGCTATTAATACAAGTTGAACACCAGGCATAGGTGCAGTTTCAAGAGGGAGAACAAAATATTTTCCTCTGCTTTCCTGTTGCAATCTCTAAATTGAATAGTGCTTGAAGACCATGCAGGGCAGCTAGACGTGCTGAAGACATTGCCAGAATCACAGACTTTAACGCACTGCTGCGAGCAGTACTAATTAAATAAGATGATATCCTCCATTTGTGTGAGGCAAAGTTTCACTGAGGTCTGCCGGGTAACAATTGCTTCCTTCAGGAACTATAAATGTCCTTAACTGCTGCCCTTTTGATTTCCCCAAGCTTTGAACTAAAATGAAACATAGTTTAACTTGATGACTGCAAAGCACAAATGAATTTTAACTGTTCTCAGCAGAAAAATAACAAACTGATATTTTTAACTTGCTGTTAAAAATGATTCTTAAAGTTTGAAGGAGGATGTTTTGGCAGCAGTCAGTTGAAAGAAAGTTTATAGCAGGGCATTTTGAAGAAACTTGGTGGTTCTGAATCAGGGAAAAAAAATAATCGGCAGGCAACGATATCTTTCTTACACCTGAAAGCTAATCCCTTGCAGTTGTATTTAATTCTGCTGTATTTATTATGAGACAATATTTTACAATTACTTGTTTATGCAAATTTGAAAACTGACCAGTGTTGTAATTGTTTCAGTGTAAAGATTTGACCCACACTTTGGATAACATGTTAAAATAATTGGTGTAACTTGCACTGTGGCTATGCCAGTGTACTTTGGAATGAAATAATGTGCTTTGCCTTACTTCCCCTGAAAGTACAGGTTTCTTGTGGGGAATGTTTTCACGGGTTTCAGGAGTTGGCATAGTTTTGTGCAAGACAGTAGGTGTGGTCAGTAATGCTGAATTCGATCCTGTGCTCCATCATCATCTGTGGAGGTCCTCTGTGCTCTGTCATTATCTGCACATCTTTGGGGATAACTGGTTGAGTGCGAGAACTGTGGCTATTTTGTCCATCTGTAAAAACCAGGCAATTTTTGATATTGTGACAGATCTAATAATTCAGTACTGAACCCAGGCAGAATTTACAACCTTCCTTCTGTGTTTTTGCTATGACATTACAGAACTTTTTCTTTCATTTAACGAAGAATGGTAATTATATTTTCTGCATTTACTTAACATTGTAGAAATGGCATAAGACTCTTTAATGTGTCAAAAGCCTCCTTGGCTTGGTGGTGAAGTGAGAGTGTAACATAGCCATACAGGCCAGAAAACTCTAGGTTTCACTGAGGCAGACAATTTTTCCTATCCATAGATGTTAATGGATCTGTTACAGGGAAGAAAAAACAATCAGGGTGCTAGCTACTGTTAAATATTTAATACCTTAGTTCGTTGAAGGTTGAGAGTGGTTTCTGAGAGATTGTTTAAAAAAAATGTATGCAGTAAAAAACTCTGGAATCCAGCAGTCTGGGAATTGGTAGATGCCGTGAAAGTGTATTCTCCAGTTGCTTGAGACTTACCTTCACTGTGCTTCACAAATAGACCTGCATTATGAATAAACAGTTTGAAAGACAAAAATACTACGCTACATTTACACTGAACAAACATCATTTGCATGAGTATATAAACTCTAAAGCATTTTATTTTATTTTCAGTCACATTCTTTGAAAACGTACAACAGTTGCTCCATCTCTAGGTTCTTGGAGCCACTTGAAAGACAAATAATAGGATTATAGATAATTAACCCCTCCCCCAAGTTTACAGATAAAGCTTCTGAGCAGGGATAAGGAGGTACCCCAATGGTGAGCAGCATCAACCAGCTCTTCAACCTGGGAAATGCCATTGCTGTTTCACACCATTTTATTCAAACCGCTGCTCCGAGCAAAGCATGATCAAGGCATCTGCTAGCTGAATATTTGCTCCCCTCTTCACCGAAGGTGTTTGTATTACCTCAGAGAACATTTATGTTTACAATTTTAAACTTGCATATTTTCTTACCTATTATTTTATTCTTTAATTTTTTTTTGTTTTGCTAGTTGCTTGAGACTGACTGTTGCTTGAATTCTGGATACCAGGACTTTTACTGTATACCCGTTGTGAATGTAGATGGTGCAGTTATGGATGTATATGTCTGAAGCTCTCCACCAATGAGCTTTAAAATCTCAGCAGTAACTGGCTTCATTTACTGGCTGTGGAAGAGAATTTGAAATTTCCTGTTTTGCATAAAGAAGACAACTCCTAACTCCCCTCAGAAATGTCTTTCTTCAATTGCTAGGCTGAGCTCCCTTCTCTCTGGGTCCTTACTCAATTTTTTATCAAAACAAAATAAAATATTATTGTTTATCAAAGAGGTTGGAAATTTTCACTGTTGGCAGATTTTTTTAAGGCTTTCTGCACTCTCTGTACCCTGGATTTGTTTTATCATTGCACTACCTGCTTTCTTGTATGGTTAAACAAGAAAACTTGCAGATGTCGGGGTCAAGCAATACTCCAGCACGTGTATATTGTACCTAAGAATGGGTCGACTTACCTGGAGAGCATGCGAAACAAATGTTTTCAGTGTATCTTGGTGAATGTGACACTAAACAATTCAATTCCATTGTCTACTTACACTCCCAGGTCCTGAAACAAGTTTTTGTGCTTCTATACAATCTACCTTCCTCCCTCTTTAGGCACTTTCAGGTGGCCAATTGCCCCGCATGTAAAGCCGCATATTTAGGCAATATGCGGCCATTTTGAGGCCACCTGAATGTGCAGGAGGCGCTCTCGAGGCGAGCTACGTAACCCTCCTCCGAGAGGGATAATCAGCTCAGAGTGGCTCCCCCAGCCACCTCAATGCAGCTGGCTGAAAGCGGATGTTAAAGGGTCAGGCTGCTGATCACAGCTGACACTGGGCAGGAGCCAGAGTGTGCTCAGAGCCGCATCCTGTGCAGCTTTGTCCTTCAGGTGGCCAGCGTTGCGCTTTAAACGCTGCCAACTGAACAGCAATTGAAAGGGCCGCTTCTGCTTCTTCAGGTGCATTCTTAGCGTAGAAGGCAGCTGAAAAAGCCTTTTGACTTCTGACATTGCTTTTAATATGCCCCACTCCACCTTTTGACTCTGAACTATATAGTCAGGCTTTTGAAACATTACAAAATGGAGAGTTAAAGATATTGAAGGGAAAAGTTGATAACATTGTGTTATATACCCCAGAAGGCCAGTAGAAATTCTAATACGATCATTGATCACTAGTCTGTCACTTTGGGACTGCACTGGCTAATTTGATTCTGTACGGATTGTTTCAAATTTATTTGAAATAAGAATCAATGCCTTCATTACTTGAACTTAATTTGTAGTAGTTTATAGAACTTTCTATAATTTATCCTGTCAGGTGCTCTGTGAAAATCTGCTGTTGTTTAATATTTGGAGCATGGTGCGTTCAAGGTTTTGCTTTGTGTTTAAAAAAAAATGTACTACTTAAAAAAATTAACCTTAAGGAAGCAGATTTGTACTACTTAAAAAATTAACTAAATGTATTACTTAAAAAATTAACCTTAAATGACAAACAGGAAGCAGATTTGTACTACTTAAAAAATTAACTAAATGTATTACTTAAAAAATTAACCTTAAATGACAAACAGGAAGCAGATTTGTACTACTTTAAAAATTAACTAAATGTATTACTTAAAAAAAATAACCTTAAATGACAAACAGGAAGCAGATTTCCTGTCCGTGAACTTGTATTTTCACAAATTTAGTTCTGCTTTTGTTCAGTCTATCCAAAAAGCTACATGTTTATCTCACCCCAGTTCCCAACTTCACCCACGAAACCATGATTTCTGGGCTGCTGTGAGAATCTTCAGATCCACACACAAGTATGAGTAGCTCCATATAAATGGTGGTTCTTTCAGATGTATATTTAATTCTGTGCTTGTCATTCTCATAGTTGTATGAGAATAGTCACATGGTCGATGCTGGGACTTGGCAGTTGTCACGTCATCCTGAGTGAATTTCTGAGCACATGACCATGTGACTATTTAACATGACTTCAACTGTGATGGCCAACTTGACTGACTGATCAACTCAAATGATTTATACCTGTACTGTCAAAATTAATTTTACAGGCCATAGACGCACACACACATCAGTTAGATAGCTGTTGATTTTTTTGTGTTCTCTTTTGTATTTTAGGTTTAAATGACTTCAGAAATTGATCTTCCCTTTGTGATTCATCTCTTTATCAAGGCTCTTTGTGGAATGCAGAACTTTGTGTTTTTGTGATGCCACCAATACACCACCAATAAAACAAATACATATGGCCAAAAACTGATATACATTCCTCAGTTCACACCTGCCATTTGTAAGTCCAGGTCTCTGATACATCGCAAGCAGTGCATATACTTTCCAATAAGGGGAAAATTAAGTAGCTTTGGTGAGAGGTAAAAAAACAAAACCCATCTTTTAACCATTGAACTTCAGGATGTTACTTTTGGTCTGCATGTCTGTTAATTAACCACAAATTGTTCAATGCTTCAACTTCGGCCTTGTCTACCAGGTTTTAAACCTCTTCCTGAACATATTTTTTGCTATCTGCAGTGAACACTTCTGATTCAATTTTATCTTGATGGAACCCTTTGAATTAAACACCAGTTCACTTCATTTAGTTGAACAATCTGTGCTTTTAAGTTAAGGTCTTGTACATTACCAGAAATGAGTTGAGGAAACATGGTGTGTCATTTTCCTGTTGAGGAGTTTGAGTGAAATACAAATTCTCATTTTCTTCCTCAAACTTTCTATTTTTGAGGACAAGCACCTGTTGTCCTGGGTAAACTTGTACCTCTCACTTTGTTCGTTTTAGATTGGTCACAGTGCTTGAGTTACTGAAAGAAAACAGACACACACCCTGAGAGCACTTCAGTTTATACAAATCTTTATTACAAATTCTAAAGCTGATATCAAACTACAATATGCAAGCCCTTCCCAATTATACTTATCAACGCCTGGACTGATTCCAACCGCCGAGGTGAGGCAACGACTGCACACTTGTAGTAGGTTGTCTGAGTTTCAAGCAGGTTACTGATTCTCAGCCTTGCAGGAGCAAAAGCATGGTTTAAATCCTCCAATACACCTGTATATTTGGACTTTGACAGATTATTCCTTGCTGGGTCTTCTGTGCATTGTTGAAATCCATGATACCTCAGTTAATGTTAAATTGAGGTCATGTCTGCCCATCTAAGGAGTTGTCTAAGTAGAGCACATTTTCTGGACAATTTTATTGGAACAGGACTTAAAGGAGAAGAGTCGGGTATTAATTTCTTTGTTGTTTGTCAAGTCTTCCTAGATTTAATTTAGATGCTATCTTTTACCAAATCATTGCATTGGTTATACTTCAAAAGTACATGATTTATTATTATGAAATTTGGGCCAGACTATGGCTGGACTTGCAGGTCATTACATCCTACAAGGCAAAGCCTAACATCATAAATGGCTGTGATGCTTCACTCGCCAATGGGTGAACACTTTTTTATGCTCACTTTGAGAAGAATTCAACTATACCAGTGAGAATTCCTGCAGAAGCTGGCGACCCTCTGATACCTGTCTTGGGTCTTGATGGTGTTTCTGGCAGGATACTGAAAATCTGTGCCAAGCCACTAACTGGTGCTCATGGACATTTTCAATCTCTCCTTTCTGCACTTGAAGGTTCCCAGTTGCTTCAATAGGGCATCAATCATATCGGAGCTGAAGAAGAGCTTCTAGTGCCCAGCAGTATTCCCATCTATTATAATAAAATGCTTTGAGAGTTGGTCATGGCCAGAATTAACTGTTATCTAAGGAAAGACCTCGACTCACTGCTATTTTCCCATCACCACATTTGTTCCACAGCAGATGTAATCTCACTGGTTCTCCAGTCAGCTCTAGATCACTGGACAACAGCAATACATCAAGCTGCTTTTCATCGATTGCAGCTCAGCTTTCAACACCATTATCTCCTCAATACTGGTCAGCAAGCTTCAAAACCTGGGCCTCTGCACCTCCTTTTGCATCTGGATCCTTAACTTCCTCATTGGAAGACCATAGTTAGTGTGGATCAGTGACAACCTCTCCTACTCACTGACCATCAAGGATGTGTAAGTAGCTCTTCTCTCTCTGCACCCATGATTGTGTGGTGAGGCACAATTCAAATGCCATCTACAAATTTGCTGATGACACCATGGTTGTCGACAGAATCACAGACATAGAATGGGGAAGTGTACGGGAGTGAGAGAGATCAGCTAGTAGAGTGGTGTCACAACAACAACCTTGCATTCAGTGTGAGCAAAATTAAGAAATTGATTGTGGACTTCAGGAAGGGGAAATCAAGTGAACAGAAACTAATTCTCATCGAGGGACCAGTAGTGGACAGGGTAAAGAACTTCAAATTCTAGGTGTCAGCATCTCTGAAGATCTATCCTGGGACTGTCATGTTGATGCAATCATGAAGAAGACTCGCCAGTGGCTATATTTTGTTAGGAGTATGAGGAGATTTGTTGCATCACCAGGATCCTTGAAAATTCCTACAGGTGTACTATGGAGAGCATTCTGACTGCATCATTGTCTGGTATGGAGGTGCCAATGCTCAGGACAGGAAAAGGCTACAGAGGGTTGTGAACTCAGCCAATGCCATCATGGGCATTACTTTTCACTCCATTAAGGAAATCTTTAAGAGGCGGAGTGCCAAGAAAGTAGCTTCTATTATCAAAGACCCTCACCACCCAGCCCATGCCTTTCCCACTGATTCCATCAGGAAGGAGTTACAGGAGGGTAAAGATGCACACTCACCTTGATTCTGTTTTGTCCCCCTGGTCCAGTCTCTCCCCACCTACATCTAGGATGTTTCACATGCCCTCCATCTCTTCTACAGCTTCCAGATCCATGAACTTGATCGCCCCATATTTACCATGGACATCCAATTCCTATACACCTCCATCCCCCATACTGAAGGCCTCAGAGCCCTTTGTTTCTTTCTGAGAATAGACCCAATCAGTTCCCCCGCCTCCCCCCTCCCCCCGCCCACCACCACCTCAGGCTGGCAGAATGTCCTCCCCCTCAATAAGCTCTTTTTACTCATCCCACTTTCTCTAGGTCAAAGGGGTAGTCATGGGTACCCATATGGGCTCCACTATGCCTGGCCTTTTGTTGGCTATGTGGAGCAATCCATGCTACGAGCTTAGACAGGCGAGGCCCCTCAACTCTTCCTCCGCCACATTGACGACGACTTTGGTGCTGCCTCAGGCACCGATAATGAGCTCATTGACCCCATCCATTTTGCTGCTAACTTCCACCCTGACCTCACATTCACTTGGCCCATCCCTTTCCTCGATCTCTCTGTTTCCATCTTGGTAGACAAACTTGCAACAAACTTCTACCAACCCATCAACTCTCACAGTTGCCTTGACTGTACCACTTCACACCCTGTCCCCTAATAGGATTTCATTCTATTCCATTTTCTCAATTCCTCTCTCTCTGGCGCATCTGCACCCAGGATGAGGACTTCCATGCTAGATCATCAGAGATATCCTCCATCAAACAAATGGGTTTCCCTCTACCTCCATCAATTCGGCTCTCACCCGCACATCTTCCCTGACCCCCTCCACCCCCATGCGCAATAAGGACCAGATTCCTGTTGTTTTCACCTACCACCCCACCAGCCTCTTCAACCAACACATCCTCATCCTAATCATACCTTGCCTTTCCAAATTCAATAGATCTTGTCCCTCCAAATCCCTTCCAATTACTTTTATAAACTCTGTAACTCGATGGCTTGCCCTATGCTGCCCTTTAACTATTCTCCCTTCTTCTAGTACCTCGCCCTTGGACCACAAAGATGAAAACAAATCTCTGCCAGGGGCGACTTATATTTTATTCTTGATATATTGCTATCGTATTCTGGCATTCAAAGGTTTGGAGCTTAATTGTTTGTGTAATAACAAGTTGAACAATCCACTGGTCAGTAGGTGGCAGATTACCATGCAAGTTGAGACATTCATTTTGGGTACTGAACATTTTTAAGATTTGTTTATGCAAATTAAATTGCAAAGTTATCGTATTCTTTAATCATTCTTGTATATACTTAATATACTATCTTCTTTGTATTGGCTTCGCGGACGAAGATTTATGGAGGGGGTAAATGTCCACGTCAGCTGCAGGCTCGTTTGTGGCTGACAAGTCCGATGCGGGACAGGCAGACACGGTTGCAGCGGTTGCAGGGGAAAATTGGTGGGTTGGGTTTTTCCTCCTTTGTCTTTTGTCAGTGAGGTGGGCTCTGCGGTCTTCCAAGGTGGTTGCTGCCCGCCGAACTGTGAGGCGCCAAGATGCACGGTTGGAGGCGATATCAGCCCACTGGCGGTGGTCAATGGGGCAGGCACCAAGAGATTTCTTTAGGCAGTCCTTGTACCTCTTCTTTGGTGCACCTCTGTCACCGTGGCCAGTGGCGAGCTCGCCATATAATACGACCTTGGGAAGGCGATGGTCCTCCATTCTGGAGACGTGACCCAACCAGCGCAGCTGGATCTTCAGCAGCGTGGACTCGATGCTGTCGGCCTCTGCCATCTCGAGTACTTCGATGTTAGGGATGAAGGCGCTCCAATGAATGTTGAGGATGGAGTGGAGACGACGCTGGTGGAAGCGTTCTAGGAGCCGTAGGGGATGCCGGTAGAGGACCCATGATTCTGAGCCGAACAGATTAATAATTGTGTCATGTAGTAATTAAAACTGCTGGGTAATTTTGCATGGAATTTGACTGTAGGCTGAAAGTATTTTCAAGCAGGCTAATATCATTAAAAGACAAGTGTTCAATACTATTGTATATTTTGACGAAGTGATTCAGAAAGATTTTTGCAGATTTTCTCCAAAACCAAGTTTAGAGTCGCATGTGCATGTAGCAAGTTTGGTTTGCAAGCAATCCAGCGAATCATCACTGTTCATCAAGTAAGATGCAGGAGAAAAGAGAGAGTTCAGAGGTACAGAACAAAGACAAAGTAATTTTACTCGTGTGATGTTCATTCCAGATTCTGATTACAGCAGGAAACAAATTGTCCTCAAATCTGGTGGCATGCGATCTCTCGCGTGACCACAGCTCTTAAGAAAATATTTGTTTAATCAGTCTTCTTGGGTAGATTTGGCTGTTTTGTATCAAATTCAAAGACCAGCGCTTAAAAAGGAACATTTCTGATGCTTCAGTATTAATTATAAGAGGTCAGGGTAGAAATGCAGACTTTCAATCTGAAGCTTTAGAATCATTCCTTTCCGTCTCATCCATCTGGAGTCTAAGAGATGGGTACATGGAATGCCCTGCCAACGGTGGTGGGGGCAGGTGCAGTAGCATCTTTTGAGAGACTGAGGCATGGAAATGAGAAAAAATGGAGGGTTATGCAGTAGGGAAAGTTAGGCAGTTGTTCGAGTGGGTTATTTAAGTTGGACAACACTGTGCACTGAGGGGTCTGCACTGTGCTGTAGATTTCTCTGTTCTATCACTGCTGTTTATGGAAGCTGCAAATTAATTTATTTTTAGATGCTGGAAATACGTAGGAGACTAGAATACTGAAATCCTCCAGCAGATTGTTTTTGGCTTTTCACCTCACTTTTCTTTTTAAACATAAAATTCTGTTCCATATCTTGCTGGTTAAATTTCAAGGGGTTCCAAAAGTTTAGCTTTCTTGGGATTTGTTTTTGAAAGCGCTGTCACTTTTCTTGCAGGACAATGGTGCCAAATTATTCTTGGTTGTGACATAGAGTTAGAGCTGTTGTTAAATTCACTTCTGGGACTTTGGGACCACTGTAGAAAGGCAATTTGGAG
This sequence comes from Narcine bancroftii, assembly GCF_036971445.1. NCBI lineage: Eukaryota > Metazoa > Chordata > Chondrichthyes > Torpediniformes > Narcinidae > Narcine > Narcine bancroftii. The sequence continues at coordinate 357,705,497 of NC_091471.1, read as the reverse complement.
TGCTTTAATGGGAGATAAGTAGTATGTTACTTGCTGTGCATTATTAACATTGGTCCTCTACCGGCACCACCTACGGCTCCTAGAACGCTTCCACCAGCGTTGTCTCTGCTCCATCCTCAACATCCATTGGAGCGCTTTCATCCCTAACGTCGAAGTACTCGAGATGGCAGAGGTCGACAGCATCGAGTCCACGCTGCTGAAGATCCAGCTGCGCTGGATGGGTCATGTCTCCAGAATGGAGGACTATCACCTTCCCAAGATCGTGTTATATGGCGAGCTCTCCACTGGCCACCGTGACAGAGGTGCACCAAAGAAAAGGTACAAGGACTGCCTAAAGAAATCTCTTGGTGCCTGCCACATTGACCACCGCCAGTGGGCTGACAACGCCTCAAACCGTGCATCTTGGCGCCTCACAGTTTGGCGGGCAGCAACCTCCTTTGAAGAAGACCGCAGAGCCCACCTCACTGACAAAAGGCAAAGGAGGAAAAACCGAACACCCAACCCCAACCAACCAATTTTCCCCTGCAACCGCTGCAACCGTGTCTGCCTGTCCCACATCGGACTTGTCAGCCACAAACGAGCCTGCAGCTGACGTGGACTTTTTACCCCCTCCATAAATCTTCGTCCGCGAAGCCAAGCCAAAGAAAAAAAAAAAAAATTAACATTGGATTTACTTTGAAAAAGCATTCATAGCAAATTCCTTTTCAGAAGTATCAATGGTTCTTGAATGCATGCAGTGATGTGATCCCCAGAAAACCAGCGTCAAAACTTGAATGAATATGCTACAACTGTCACTGAGTTCATCAAGACCTGCTTAGATGAGTGTGTGCCTATCGGGAGCACCTTAATAAGCAGCATGGATGAATCTAAAGATTCACAACTTGCTGAGGGTGATAAAGCCAGTGATCCAGATCTCGAGAGGAAGCCCAGGTACGTCCTGCGAAAGGCTATCTCAAACCCTGAGGCAATTTAGAGACAAGCTAGAGACAGCCATCACATCCAACAAGGCAAGATCAAACCACCATAAATGAGTGTGTGCTTCACTACCCAATAAGCTAAACACCTTTTATGCACACTTTTAAAACTCAAATGACACCTATATGAATCCCTGCAGAAGCTGACAATCCTGTGTTATCTGCCTCTGAGGCCAACATCAGAATATCTTTCAATAAGGTGAACCATCTACACTTTTAGGACTCAAATGACACCTATATGAATCCCTGCAGAAGCTGACAACCCTGTGATATCTGCCTCTGAGGCCAACATCAGAATATCTTTCAATAAGGTGAACCATCTACACTTTTAGGACTCAAATGACACCTATATGAATCCCTGCAGAAGCTGACAACCCTGTGATATCTGCCTCTGAGGCCAACATCAGAATATCTTTCAATAAGATGAACCATACACTTTTAGAACTCAAATGACACCTATATGAATTCCTGCAGAAGCTGACGACCCTGTGATATCTGCCTCTGAGGCCAACATCAGAATATCTTTCAATAAGGTGAACCATCGCAAGGCTGTGATTGCATACCTGGTGGGGTACTGAAAATCTGTGACAGCCAACTAGCTGGAGTTGGCTCTCGTTGCTGCAGTTAAAGTTTCCCTCCTGCTTAAAAATGGCATTAGTAGCACTCATAAGTACTGTGATGAAATGCTTTGCAACGTTGGTCATGGCCAGAATGATCTCATACCAAGTAAAGATCTGGACCCAAGACAATCGCTTACCATCACAATTGCTCCATAGCATTTGCAGTCTGACTGGTTCTCCACTCTGGATCTCCAAGACAACCGGCTACTCTTCATTGACTACAGCTCAGCTTTTACCACCATCATATTCTCAGTGCTGGTCAACGAGCTCTAAAACCTGGGCCGCTCCACCCCCCTCTGCAACTGGATCATGACTTTCTTATTGGAAGGAGAATTCATACTTTCTTATTGGCCAGTATGAATCAGAAACAATGTCTCCTCTTCACTGATGATCATCAGGCTCCCTCAAGGATGCCTTCTTAGCCCACTGCTCTACTCACTCTATACCCAGACTGTGTGGCTAGGCAAAATTCAAATTACCTCGACAAATCTGCTGACGAAACCACGGTTGTTGGCAGAACCATAGATGAACAATGATGAAGGATTCAGGAGAGAGATAGAGCAGCAAGTTGAGTGGTGTCACAACAACAACCTTGCACTCAATGTTATCAAAACCAAGGAACTGATTGTGGACTTCAGGAGGGGGAAATCGGAAGACCACAAACCATTCCTCACTGAGGGGTCAGCAGTGGAAAGTGTCAACGTCTCTGGAGATCTGACTTGGGGCTCTCATGTTGATGCAATCATTAAGAAGGTCCGGCCAGCAACGATACTTTGTGAGGAGTATGCGGAGATTACGTCTCCACGAGACCCTTGCAAATTTCTGCAGGTGTACCATGGAGAGCATTCTGACTGGTTGCATCACTGTCTGGTCTGAAGGTGCCAACGCACAGGACCGGGGAAAAAAAATCTGCACAGAGTTGTGAACTTGGCCAGAGCCATCGACCTTCACTCTATTGGAGGACATCTACAAGAGGGGGTGGCTTAAGAAAGCGGCCTCTCTCCTCAAGGACCCTCAAGGAGGTGGTACAGGAGCCTGAAGATGAATATCCATTGGCACGAGGACAGCTTCTTCCCCTCTGTCATCAGGTTTTTGAATGGACAATGAACCACAAACACTACCTCACTTTCTCTTATTTTTTTTTTGGCACTGATTTAGTTATTTTAATTGTAATTTACAGCAATATTTACACTGAGATGCTGCAGCAAAACCAACAAATTTTGTGCCGTGTTTCATGACCACTTGGTTCTGATTCAAAGTTAATTCGTGTTGAAATCTTGATCAGGTGCAAGGGTGGTTCTTTGGGAAGAGATTAGAATGGGTGGAGAACCACACAATGTCCATCTCTCTTCCTTTAGCTTCTGTCACGAAAGCCATTCGCATTGTTTCACAAAAATCACGTGAAGAAATTGCTCCAAGCTTGTGAACGTTGCAGAAGAAAAGTTTCAGAATTCTTGTCGATATTTCCTGTTGTTTACATATATTGCGAATTATGATTCCTTGGCTCGTGACTCGTGGAAGTAGATTTGTCGATAGAGTGGGCCTTTGCAGTGGTAACGAAGCCCTTATTGTACAGCGCTTTAACAACAAAAGAAACAGAAACGGCAGAACTCAGGGCTGGCAAGAAAGATTGTGGATAGTGTAAAGCTGGAGCAGTACACAAAGTGCTGGAGGAACTCAGTGGGTCAGGCAGCATCGATGGAAGGCAAGAGACCACCAACGTTCTCACCCAAGCTCAGAAATCTGGGATCATTCGTGATGTGACATTGAGCTGAAAGAGTTCAGTATAACAACAAGCTGCTCTCACACTGTAATTTAGAATTGCTGTTAAAGCAGATATATGCACATGTGTCCATAGAGGTGGATATTAATGTTGAACACACAGAATATATTGAGGTTGGGGAAGCTGTTGAGAGCAATGGAGCTGTACTGAGGTGAAAGATTTCAGATTTATTTTGTCAGAATGCAGACATGACATTACAAACAACCCTGAGATTACTTTCCCTGCTGGTGAGGCTGAATGACCACTTATTGGTAGTGCAAATAAAAACTATACAACATACACGTGTAATTAAATACAGAAATGTAAATAACCTGTGCAATTCAAAGAGAAAAAAAATCAATCAAGTGCACGAGTAATGAGTTTGTTGCTGAGGAGTCTGATGGTGGAGGGGGAGCAGCTGTTCATGAACCTGGTGGCATGAATCTTGTGGCATGGATCTGAATGGTCAGGAAGGAGAGATGCAAAGAACAAAGATTAAACAAGTAATTTTGGTGTAAAATAGAAAGTGCGGCTGGTAACTTACCAACTCTGCCCCTTCAATATTTTTATTTCTAAAGCAAGGTCACATTTCAATGAAGTACACAGAAAACAGTTTCTTAATTCTGCATGTTAAAGAACTAGATATCATGTGAATTTTTCTTCAAAGGGTTTAATGTATCTTATAGATTGGACTTCAAATAAATGGGAAAGGGGGTGAGGGAGGGAGGGAAGGGAGGGGGGAAAAAGGGGGAGAAAATCACACTGTATATATTCAAGAGAAAAAGTGTCTGTATGTAAATAAAAAAATGTTTTTAAAAATGCTGTAAAAGGAGAATAGATTTTAATCCTCCTCTGTGAGCTTCAATGTAATGACATAGAAATGTTGCCGATCTCAAATATATCAGTTAACATGCTGTGGCTGGGATTTGCTGTTCCTGGTGTCAGTTGCTATTATATTTGGAACAGCTCTCCTGTTGTCTTTGAGCAAACACATGTGCAGGCTTGAAAATGCCAAAGTCACTGAGTCATATATTACTTAAACAGACAGGAAAGGCACCAGCTCAACTGCATAATCAGGGTGTGCCTGTCTCTAGGGTGTTTGATAAGAATGAAGTTCAGTGCCTCCTCATAGCGATCTAGCTGGCTGCCAATTGGTGTTTTGAGGCTGTTGCATAGTTGATTGTTAAATTACACAAAGTGCTATGGATACATTTGATTGGCTTACAAGTAGTAGGTACTAGTAAGCCCCACCTGCTATCAACTACTTGGGCTGTGCTGAGAATTCTTGGATCTTTCCTCGTCAGTTTAGGTTTCAGCTTCAACTGTTTTATTGAAATAGTTTTTGTTTTCAAGTTAATTTTATCAAGAACAGTGTCTGGAACAATGGTTCTCAATACTGAAGATGGTGTTGGTAAGTTATAACAGGAAATCTTTTTCCTTTCACATTAGTTTGTAAAGTCTAACCTAGCTGTTTACTCCATGTTAGTATATGTCGTAGCTTGTAGTCATGAAGTAAGCAAAAGGACATTAAGATGTTAGTATTGTTGACATATAACTTTAGTTTATAATACCTTACACACATAGATGTTAACTGCATGTCCTGTGATGCTTTTCCTGTTACTCCCCCTTCTCTTCCGCCAGTCCCCCCCCCACCCATTCTTAGAAACTGAAAATGGACGTGGCTGTAACTTTATCTTTGTAATTCTTATTATGTTGGTTGACCTGCAGATGGTGTTATACCAGATTTTACTGTACAATGTTGGGAATTTGGAACTAACCATTAGAGCATTAATGTATAAAATAATAACTTTGGATCAAAATGATAATATTAACCACAATATATAGTGACAATTTAATGTACAATGTCAGATAGTTTTTCTTGAGTAAATTAAATGACAAGCAACTATTCATTTGTGCACAATGTATCTGTGGGAGAAAAATAGAAAATATCTGAAAAATTCAGTTGGTTAAGGAGAAAAAGAGAGAGAGAGAGAGAGTGAGAGACTGAGATAACCTGATAAAAAGTTTTGTGAAAGGTCATGGACTTCAAATGTAAATTCTGTTTCTGTCTCCACTTCTGTTGACTGACCTGCTGAGTATGTCTCACGTTGTCAGTTATTATGATCAAATTTCAAGCATTTTCAGTTTTAGCTTTTCAATATTTGTGAAGCATCCCTATTTTCTCTGAAGTTTGACAAGTTCCATTCTGTGCAGAACAATCTAGAAATGATGGTTCAGTCATCTGCATGGATGAGGGAGAGGCCCTGAAGTACATGAGAATGTATCCATTCCATTTGCATTGGATTTCAGATTTATTGTCGGAGTACATATCCTTTCTCCTGCAGATGCGGTAGAATTACCACTAATTGGTAGTGCAAAAAATAAACTGTACACAGTGCAAATATGTAAACAAATAAAAGAACTGTAAACAGAAAACAATGTAAACAAACTGTGCAATACCGAAAGAACAAAAGAAAATCAATAAAATGCTCATGTCCTTAAATGAACCTCTGATTGACTTTGTGTTGAGGAGTCTGAGGGGTAGCAGCTGTTCCTGAACCTGTTGGTGTGAATCTTGTGGCACCTATACCTCTTTCCTGATGGCAGCAGCGAGAACAAAGCATGTGCTGGGTGGTGAGAGTGTTTGATGATTGCTTCTGCCCTCCCTCAGCAGTGCCCCCTAAAGATGTACTCAATAGTGAGAAGGGTTTTGCCTGTAATGCCCTGGCTGTGTTCACTACCTCAGGAGTATTGGTGTTCCCCTACCAGACTGTGATGCAACCTGTTAGCTTTGTTGCTCCAAATAAATATTTCTAAAATATAAATATGTACATATACTCTTTCACTTCTGAATGCAGACTCAATTTCAACATTTTAGATGAATTTGGACAGGTACGTGGATGGAAGGGGTATGGAAGGCTGTGCAGGCAGTGCAGAAAAATAGTTCGGCACAGACTAGAAGGGCTGAAAGACCTATTTCTATCCTTTAATGTTATATGGTGCTATGGTTCTACTGCAACCAATAACATTTTTCAAAATATTGTCCCTAAATTGTAATGTAAATTGACAGCAAATTTCTTTACACCCTGTTTCCACAAATATGAAAGTGGCTAAGTATTTTTTTAATTGAGGGAGAAATATTTTCCAGGACACCAGTGAATAATCTCTTGGTTTGTATGTTGCATCGAGAAGTTGGAAACTCAAATTTAGTAATTGCTGTTTTTAAATTCTAAAATGTAGGCAAATTAAAGGAAGGAAATACATTCAGAATAAAATGCAAATATTTCAAAAATACCTTCTGTAGCTTCTTAGCATATTTTATTTGGAGAAAAGACAGTCCAAGTAGTGTTAGGACTTGTGTGTGTGGGTGATTATACTGAGCTGGGGGTGAAGTTGATGTGTTTTTTTTTTAAATTATTGTAGCACCTGTACATTATATAACTATGGAATTTTATGTGATGTAGGAGAAACAAAAATGACAGTTTAATTAGATATCTGTTTTTGTGAGTTCCTATCCAAGTTTTATTCCACAGTAATTTCCAGTTAAGTCACTGCATTTTATTCAAAAATATCACAGATTCTGTTTCATAATCTAGATTACACATGAGACTCCCAACCCTTCACTTAATTTGTCAATGTAATCAGTGCATTTTAAATCTAAATTCAGTATTTCTTTGCTAAAACTTGTTTTTATTAATTTTATTCACAATAAAACTTCATAAAGGAAAGCCATCCAGTCTTTTCACATCCTTAGTGTTACATTCAAATATACATTCTATTACTCTACATTGTTACATTAATCTTCCAATTTGCTACGCAGCACTGTTGCAACTAATGTATCCCTTTGTAGTTATTCTTTCCTCCATTTTTTGAGGGACTTCCCCTCCAGTCTCAGCCCCTCAGTTCCCCATACTGGAAGAGAATTAGGTTGTGGTCCTTTCCCACAAGGCCCTTAAGTAGGCTGAATCCATCAACATGTACCCTAGCAGCCTGGAATGTGCCAATTGCCAGCATTCTCTCAGACATCTCAATATGCTGGTCCTTTGTTTCATCAATGTACATTTTCAGATGCCCCTCCTTTGGCCTCATTTTCAATCCTTCACTACCCTCTCAAACCTCATCTGTCTGAGTGAAACTAACTGTTGGGCAGTTTGGTTGCCAGTATACTTGTTTAAACGACCACGAGATCCTCAATGATTTGCTATAGTAGACAATATAGAACTGCATTTTGTTTTGCTCCCAGTAAGTACCGTTGTGATGGTTTCACGGGTGTTGTTAGTTAGAATTTGCTGATCACAATTTTAATACTTTACTATTTTTTTTGTCTGAATTTGCAAGGAAATGGAAAAGAAAACCAGCCATTACATCACCTACATCAGATCCTACTGATCATCTGGTATGAAAAATGGCAAAAGTTTCAGCAGTTAATTTTCAAAGAATATAATGTTATTGACCTGTAATATCATGGTCAACAACTATATCTTGCTGAGGTCCACTTAATGAGTTTTGGGAAGTTCAGATTATATTATTTTTAGTGTCCCGCCTGAACAATGTGACTGTCTGGTGCTGGCCTGCAACAGGACCGTATCTTGCATTGTTCCAGTGCCATCCAGTATGTATTGAAATGCAGTTAATGCCAACACAAGAGATTACAGCTGTTGGACCATAAAAAAACCTTCGAATGAACTCAGCCCTTGTGGAGATAGAGTGATGGTCGCCATTTCAGATCAAGATACTGCATCAAGACTAATGCATGCTCTTGACCTGAAATGATGACCATCGCAGGTGGTGCAAAGCTAATACTAGTTGATAAAATGGTATAATTTTGTTGTATTCACTTGAAAGGCATTTGTAGTTGAGCCAGTCCATTGCTGTCTTGCAGAGTGGACGATGGGATGGTCTTTGAAATGAAATGTTAGGCAGTGAATAAAACCCTCTATCAATACTCTGAAAATCAGTGGGTTTGCAACCTTTTCAGACTTCAGATCATCTTTCGTTACGTCAGACCACCTATAATAAGCCCATGGGCTGCCATTGGGGGGAGGGGGTACTGGCAAACTCAAGCCTCTTCCCTGTCTTCTAGCAGAATTTTTGTTTTGGTGGGAATTTTTTAAACCATTTTTTTTTTGGTCTTTATTTTGTCATCAAATTTACAACCTTATTTCACACAATTCTTGTTTATTCCTTTACTATGGACCAAACTCACGGACCACTGGTGGTCTGTGTACCGCAGGTTGAGAAATACTGCGACAGATGATTGTGTTGGCCTGCTGCTTTCAAATACACCATTGTATTCTCAATATAGATGGCACCTTTAGGGATGTGACCAAATTAGCAAGTATATGTTTGTTTCAACCCCAGGACAGAACATCAGTGCAATTAAAATGCAGCATGTGATTTGTATCCTTGAGGGACAGGTCAGAAAATCACTGCTGCTTTGTTCCCTAATGATCTTCCAATGCCAGAGTTGTCAACACCATATGTTGCTACTTAAGTCCAGAAACAGACTATCTGCTACATGCGGGAGTTCTCAAACATTCCAAGTAGCAGGTGCGATGGGCTGGAATTGAAATTTTCTCTGCCAGCAAGCAACCTGGGCTACTCATTGGTACAATTTGTGAGGCCCCCAGGCCCAATATCACATGAGTTGTGAGACAAAATGAGCTTCCTCCTCGACTTCTGGCTCCTTTGGGGAAAGTGGCATGGCTATCAATTAATGGCTGAATCCAGCAACAAACTTCAATAATTGCAGACCACCATGAATTCTAGACTCATCTATTTGATGGTCAAAGCAACTTTCGTTTGAACAGTTCCAGGTATCTGTACAAAATGATGTCTCAAACTTGAGGAGGAAATATACCATTGACATAATGGCAATGTTATTTTAATGAAAGAAAATTCTCCTCTTCAAGATCCTTAATAAAATCATACTGTACATGAGTTATAGTGAAGAGAAGTGGGGAACGGAGTACAATTTAAAACTCTGCAGTAATCTTCATACATTTATAGTGCAGTTTAATTCTTCGAATCATAATAAATGGGATTTCTTTTAACCTCAAAGTGAAACACAGCAATAATATTTGTTTAAGTGAGATGAGATAATGAAAAGAAATTGCAGCCCTGCTTCAAGCTATGGTAAGGGATTGTACACATTCTTTCTATTCTGTTAATCTGCGTGGTAGCTACCACGAAAGATCGTTTGATCAGTTCCTGTAATGTATAACTTAAAGTGAAAATTTTACATTCTGCAAAAATGTGTGGAAATAATTCTCTCTCTCATAATCTAAGATTTTATCGATTGCTAAAAAGGAACTGGCACAGAGTAAATAGTTGACTTTGTTTCTGAATGTTATAACAATGTCCTGCTGCTTCAAGTACAGAATTGACCTTAATCCTTAGACATGTTTGACAAGCCATTGGTGCAGTGAAAGTAATCTGCTGGTGTTCGATTGTAATCAACACTGATGTTATGGTTCAGTAGAGGATGACCAGTTTGAAGACTCAGTGGTCATGTTTTTTAGTTCATACTCGATAAAATAGTGAGGAGATATTTATGTCATCTACAATTAGCTGCTTACTGTGTTATTTGGGAAAGTGTCTCACCATCATTTATTCAGAACTATGTGGCCAATGTCTTTATCTGGTATACCCTTGGTATAACTTATTTTTTCTTAAATTAGATCTGTGATGTCTGCCGTCTCTAGATTTCTTGCAGACCTTAGTCAAAAGAAAGTTGCAAGGCAATCAGCAAGCAAAAGCTGTGACTGAGCCAGAAAAGATGATACAGTATTGAAGCAGCTGACCAAAACTTGATCAAAGAAATAGGGATTTTTGGAATATCTATCAGAACATTTAATGATGGAAGAAAGTTACACGAGGCCTGGGTTTGCAGAGTGCAGAGATTTCCATAAAATTATAACCTTGCACAAGCAATGACAATGTTGATTAGGTCCTTTTTATTCCCATAATTAAGCTAGAATAACCTGGTCTTCGAAACAGAAGAACTGAGAGCAGGAATACTCATTTTCCTCCTTTAAGTCATCTTCTTGTCATTCATAAGGTCATAGCTTATCTTCTACCTGAAGATATTGTCCCTATTTTCGTTGATTCCCCTAATATCCAGAAACCATTTGATCTCTGATTTGACTGAACTCTATGATTGAATCTACCATTCTTGCTCAGATAGAGAATTCCAAAAGTGTACCCCCTCCGAAAAATGTTTCTTGACTTGGTCCGAAATGGCCCATCCCTAATTTTGAGACGGTACACCTAGCCAGGGAAATGGCCTTCCTGCATTTATCCTGTCCAGTCCTGCAAAAACATTATCAGTGAAGGGTCCTAATGCTTTTTTGAAATTCAGAGTATATAGGCCCAGCCTCCTCAAGTTTTTCTCATCCTTCAAAGCAGTCTAGTAGATTTTTGCTGCATTTCCTCCATGGTTAATATGTGATGCAACTAGTTGAATTATTGCCCCACAATTCAATAACATGGGTTTGATGGTGATCTGTGGTGCTGGTTTGGTGTTTCCACATTTTGCTTGTAAGTGAATGGTTTTGTGGAAACATTCAACCCAGCCGTTAATGCCAAACAGTGGACAAGCTCATAACATTTGTACCAATCCCATCTTTCAGCTCTTCTATATCTGGGTGATTTTAAGTGCTCATCTTAGCTCTTCTTAAATGCACATTACACGTTTTTATTTATACCCTCATTTGGCTACTATAACTTGCCCTCAGGGTGTTTTGTTAAATGATAGAATGTGAGGGTTTTGACCGGAATGTGGGAAGAGTCGTATAAATGGGTGCAGGATGGTTGCTGCGCACTTGCTGGGCCCAAGGCCAGTTATCTCGTTGTATGAGTCTGTGCAGTCTCATCATAGACCCATATAATTGCATTGGGAGCAGCTGCATATTTTCCATTGGTGATGAGAAGGAATAAAAGGAATAACAGTAAATTAATTCATGATAGAAATCCCAATGTTTCTTCAAATAAATCTGCAGCCAGCAGTGCAAGACCATGCTTTCCGGAGCTGCTGCTACTCACTTCCCCTGCTGAGAAGGTTGTCCAGGGCAGCCCCTGCCAGCAGCACAAATTTCTTAATTTTCCCTGCTGAAATGGTGGGCTGGGGGGTCTTATTTGCCATCAAATTTATAGATTTAGTGCAATGAAAAGCAAACTGTTTAGAACAAACAGTTAAATTAAAATTTAAATTAAAAAATTCAGTATGTGCAAATTACGTGCAGTAATTTTAATGTTAGTCAAGATCCCAAGAATCGAGATCACACTGACTGCTCCTTCCAAAACAAGACATTTTAAAATATTTGACAACATAAATATTAAGAGTTCTAAATAAAATGGAACATAGGCTTTGTCCAGAAGGAGCAGGGGAGTCCAGAACGAGAGAGCAGAGGATTAAGGTGAGAGGGGAAAGCTTTAAAAGGGACCTGAGGGCCATATTTCTCCAACAGAGCATGTTAAGCAAACTGCCTAAGGACTTTGAGGCATGTACATTGGCAACATTTAAAGGACACTTGGACTGGTACTTGGAAAGGGAAGATTTTGAGGGATATTGGCCAAACACAGACTTTGGAGTTGCTCAGGTTCCTTAAGTTAACACAGTTGAGTGAGGGGCCTGCTTTCACGATGCATATCTCTAGAACTCTATTAAAAAGATTTGACAGACTAGTTGCATGGAGTTTTGAGGAGTTCCAGTATCTCTTTACCATATTGCCATTATTCAATATCTGCAAATCATTTTTCCAAGGAAGGCAGGCAGCTGCCATCATAATTGGACTAGAGCTTACATGTTTCAGACACATGAAAGCAAAAACTGAATTTGACATCGGCTATGGTGTCTTACTACACCTGGAAGGTAAATGGTTGCCAGTTACTTTGCATTCATATGATATTTACAGGAACTGAAATTGATGAAGATTAAAGATGTTTTCAAGATCATATTTGATGGCAGAAGGAGGAATAGACATTGAACCAACTTGCAAACAGTGCGGATAAATATAATGAGTACTATTTGCTGCATCCTCTTCTCTTTTCTTTGCTCTCTTCTCTCTTTGGCTTGGCTTCGCGGGCGAAGATTTATGGAGGGGGTAAAAAGTCCACGTCAGCTGCAGGTTCGTTTGTGGCTGACCAGTCCGATGCGGGACAGGCAGACACGATTGCAGCAGTTGCAAGGGAAAATTGGTGGGTTGGGGTTGGGTGTTGGGTTTTTCCTCCTTTGCCTTTTGTCAGTGAGGTGGGCTCTGCGGTCTTCTTCAAAGGAGGCTGCTGCCCGCCAAACTGTGAGGCGCCAAGATGCATGGTTTGAGGCGTTATCAGCCCACTGGCGGTGGTCAATGTGGCAGGCACCAAGAGATTTCTTTAGGCAGTCCTTGTACCTTTTCTTTGGTGCACCTCTGTCACGGTGGCCAGTGGAGAGCTCGCCATATAATATGATCTTGATCCCAAGATTTGCTGCATCCATTCTTTAAAAAAAAGACTAATTTTCTAGTACATTTTGACTGTTTAACCCATTTTGAAACCACTTAGGTATCTTTCTTATTTTGTTTCTCTGAATATTCTTTAATGATTTTCCAAAATCCACATATTATCACCTTCAGTACTTTTTCCCCATCTATTTTGTTACAGACTTTTTCAGAATACTTGGTCAAGTACAGTTGTCTCTTCTGAAGAAGGTTTTGATGTCCTTAACTAAGTACTCCAAACTTTAACCCAAACTGACTTTCATAAGGTCATGTTTGTGGAAACGTTGTGTTTTTTTTAGTTAATTCAGTAAAACCCCTGGTATCCTGCACCTATGGGATTGGTAGATGCCAGACAAGTGAATTTTCTGGTTGCTTTAGACTGCGTGTGGTTTGATTGGCGAACTAACTGCGAGGGGGGCGCCAATTTTGTATTTTTTACCGATTTATTTTCCTTGATTATTTTTTGGCTGGTTGCTTGAGACTGTCGGTCACTAGAATTTTGGATAACAGGGATTTTACTGTGTATTGCTTTCTCTCCAGTGTAGAGTCTGCTTAAAAAGAGTTTTAGACCAGAAAACAAATAACATCTAATTTTAAAAATGCTGTTAGCCTTTCAAATAAAATGAACTACTAAATAAATGGACATTTAAAAAGTAAAATACAAGGAATTATATCAGATTAAAACAGTCGTGCTAAAGTTTGTCTACAGATTTTGCCTAAATTATTTGCTTCTTGAATATCATTTGAATGCAGCAAAAAAAAAATCGCCATTTATTCTTTCTTGTGAGGGAATCCAGAAAATTAACAAATTTTGGTAAGTGAGATTAGAGTTCAGAAAACTTAGTTTTCTAAGTTCCATGACCTTATGAAACAAAATGTTTGCGGAAAACACCTTGCTATTGCAATTGGCACACAGTTAAAACATTGATGATAGATTCTGTGAATATGAGGTACTTAGCAGGAATGCATACGTGAGGGACCAGGAAGTGGTTTTGGAATCTAACGATTTTTCACAATGAAACAAAACATGCTAAAAAATTAAGGTCTAGGTGACACAGATAGAATTAAAGCCAGCCTAATGCACCCATTTGTTAAACTATATGTGTAACTACATAAATATTTCCCATCATAAGGATTTACTATCCACTAAGATATTCTTTAAAATGACACAATTATCTTTTCAGTTGCTTAAGTAGGTTGAGTGCTCTGGTCTGCCATTTCCTGTCATCATCACAAGTTGCTTCATGCAACTTCACCAAGTGGTGGCAAAGTTCCTCTTCAAACACAGTGAGCTTGGGTTACAAGCTCTTTGAGCGTTGAGCTCTTTTTGTGAAAACTCCAGATTATGTAATGATTACTTGTACAAGGAACATTATCAGTTTTGCTGCTGTTTTCAAATAGCAGTTATCACGGTTTCCTGGTTGTAATCCAGATAAATTTAAATCCTTTTTTAAAATGAACATAATCATTCATCTGGTGTTAAGCATTAGTCACCAGACAGGAACCTACACCAACCAGATAATGTTAGTTTAATCATCTTGTTCTGACACACAAATGACTTGGTTTTCTTTAAAAGAAACACACCCAGTTACATCAGAAAATTATCCATGATTGTGTTGTTCACATTGGACAGTTGGGAGCCCCAGCAATTTTAAGCCTCATTTTTTTGACCTTCAACATATTGGGAGAGGAAAAATGATGGTCGCCTCCCTTTCACATAGCTTATTGCTAGAGGTTTAAAAGGTCTTGTTCTGGAAGAATTCAACTTGAAATGAACATTCCTAGAGTTGAAGAGCAGGGAAATAAGCCCTTCGACACAACTCTTCCATGTTGACCATCCTCCTAAACCTTTCCCATACATTGAGTACAGTTCTGGTCACATTTCATAGGAAGGATATGGTAACAATAGAGAATGAGTTCAGAATAGATTTGTAGGATATTGCCTGAATAGAGGGGTTGCAATTATTAGGAGAGATTGGTGAGGCTGAGATGATTCTCACTGAAATATATGACCTTTATATCTTGAACCTTTGCCCTATGATGTCGTGCCGACTGATAGAACATACAAAACCTTCCCTACCTCACACCTATAGCCCTCTATTTTTCTTGTATCCACATGCCTAAGTCTTTTAAATGTCCCTATTGTGCCAACCTCCGCCACTACCCCTGGCAATAAATTCCCGGCTCTGACTACTCCCTGATATCTCCCCTAAACTTTCCTCCCTTCACCTTAAACAGATGTCCTCTGGTATTTGCTAATGTCGCTCCAGGAAAAAGGTGGTAGCTGTCCACGCTATCTATAATCTTGTAGACCTCTAATCTTTTTTGTTTCAAAGAGAAAATCCCAAGCTCTGTTAACCTTGCCTCATAAGACACATTCTTCATTCCAGACTACATCCTGATAAATCTCCTCTACCCCCTCTCCAAAGTTCCACATCCTTCAGTAATCAGTAACCAGAACTGAAAACAATATTCCAAGTGTGGTCTAACCAGTTTTATAAAGCTGCAACCAGACCTCATGGTTCTTGAAATCAATCCCCCTATTAATGAAGCTTAGAATCCCATAGGGCTTCTTACCTATCTCATCAATCCCAAGGTCCCTCTGTTCCTCCACACTGTTAAGTATCTAACCATTAATTCTGTATTCAGTCTTCTCATTTGACCTTTCAAAATGCATCACCTCACACTTATCTGGATTGAACGCCATTTGCCACTTTTCCTCCCATCTCTACATCCTGCCTATATCCTTTTGTAACCTGTAATACTTTCTGCATTATCCACAATCCTTCCAACCTTTGTATCATCTGCAAATTTACTGACCCATCTTTCCACTTCTTCATCTGTTTCTTCTGCTGCATCTCGCTGAATCTCTGAATATAAAGGAGCTGACTGAGATGTGGGGTATAAGCAGAGATTGAGCTGGCTAAGGCTTTATTCCTTGGAGCACAGGAGGATGAGGGTGAGCTCATCGAGGTGTAGAAAATCATGAGATGAATAGATCGGGTGAATGTAGAGGCTTTTATCCAGAGTGTGAGAATCGAGAACCAGAGGGCAATAATTTGAAGTGAGGGGGGAGGGATTTAATAGGAGCCCGAGGGGGTAATCTCTTTACACAGAGGGTTACAGGTGTATGATATGAGCTGCTGGAGGGGTTAGTTGAGGCAGGGACTATTGAAACATTTAAGAAACTTTTGGCTGGATACATGGATAGGACAGGTTTTGGGGGATCTGTGCCAAACACAGACAGGTGGGACATATGTGGGTGGGAGATTTTTGGCTGGCATGAGCAGGTTGGGCCGAAGGACCTCTTATCATGTTTTATGTCTCTGTAAGTAGAAAAATGGGGTACAAGAATGAAATGGGTAGTAGTGAGGGAAAGGAAAAAATTCATGGCAATGACATAATAACAATGGGGGAGAGGTTGAAATTGATCCATTAGGATAAAAAGTGGAGAAGAAAGGGGAATTCCAGCATTTATTGAAGGGAAAGTTCTTTCATGAACTGTGTTAGTTTGAAAGGGTGGGGGGAGCAGGGCTGTGATCTTAATTGGAGGGAACAGAGAGTCATATTTGAAGCAGGAATACAAATAGAGCACCAACTTGAACGAGAGATGAAGATTATTGCTGAATTGAATATGGGCAACTGAAAAGGAAAAAGCCCTTTTGAAAGATTGGAGAATTGTCTTTCACATAAAATTCTAAATAATTTCTGTTTCTGAAACTCTAATGTGTCACAAGACCAGGTTCAGGAACAGTTGCTACCCCTCCACCTCCTAAACAAGTCATTTGAGGACTCTTACCTTACACAATATTTATTATTGAATATTTATTTTCTATATTTTGTTTCGGCATTTTGTTTACACTTCTTTCTTTACATTTCTCCCGAGGACAGTTTTTTTTTGCACTACCGCTAAATAGAAATTTTGCCTGGCCTGCAGGAAAAAGAATCTCAGCGTTGTATGTGATGTCATGTACATACACTGACAATACATCTAAAGTTTGAACTTTGACCCCAACACCCGTCAAACCCTAATTTAAAAAAATAACAATTTTATGTCTCATTTAACAGTTTTCTCTCAAGTGTGATGTGTAAATGTGTTTTACAAATGAAGGATTGTTAACTGTGCCTACAGCTTAATTTACAAAGCTGTCATTGTTCCAAGTATTCACATGCTTATAATTGGGGGTATTCTTGGTTTTTCAGCTGTTTGGTACTCTTTTTGTTCTTGGAATACTTCTGCTGTTTCTTTATTAGTCTTTCAATACGTGGATTTCAAACTGGGGGAATCTGAATTAATTTTTTGATAATATGATGTAATTTCTGGACTGATACCAAAGCAAGTGCTAATAGTAGTTATCAGATTGAAGAAATTTAGCTTATATTGTTTGTCATATCTTTGGAAAAAAAACCTACCCTATTCAGTAAGGACAGAGCAAAGTAAGACCTGGAACATTTGCTGCTTCTCTTTCCACAGATGTGGCTTGGCTTGTCAATCTTTTCCAGCATCTTTTGTTTTTATTTTAGAATTTCCACATCTATAATTTTGAACTACCTCATTGGATAAGGTGTTGGCTCTCACCTTCATTACTGGATGTTTATTGTCCTTCTAAAGGCTTGGTGTGCCCTTCAGTTATAAAAGGTTAATGTGGTTCAGGTGTATCTCCACCATCAGAGTAATGTTGAATGTGGCTTTGTCAGCATAACCAATAATTAATGACTTTTTTATTTACAAAACACCGATTTTATTAAAAAAAATTAAATTTAGACATGCAGTACGGGAGCAGGTTATTTAAGCCCACAAGCCCATACCGACCAATTACATTCCCAGTATGTTTTGAACACTGGGAGAATACCGGAGCCCCCAGAGAAAACCCACGGAGTCACGGGGAGAATGTACCAACTGTGACAGTATATGTTGTGTTTTATATAGTATATAGATATGATTTTGGGAGATAAAGTGGGGCAGGTTTTTTTTTAAGAGTAGGTCACATGCAAGCCTTTCAAAACAGATCCCATTTAAAATACTGGAGCTTTGCTCAAGCCAGACAGTCCGCTTCCGAGAGCCTTTGCAAAAACTTTGAAAAGTGCCCAAGGGACTTCACTGTGCAAATCAACAAATGAAAGAACTCGTCGGAGCCGCGGGCTGACTGAGTGCAGTTTGCTGTTCTAAGAGGGTCATGTGGTTTTTGCAAGCAGAGAGGGAGTCAACAGGCTTTCCTCTGAGAGAGAGAGAGACAAAGAAAGACAGAATTCAGTTCTGCAGTTTTACAGTTCATCCGTTTTACAGTTCAGAAGCAGCAGCTGTGACTGGAACCGGACAAGCCGGCAAGCTTGTGGAAAAACCCATTTTGAGGACTGGTTGTGAGTGCTTAGTTCAGCTTGGACAAAGCCCTTGTGGTCCATACAAGAGGAGAGGAGTTGCTGCCTAATGTTTCACTTGAAATAAGGGAAACAAAAAGGAACTCTGTGGAAACCTGAAAGAAAGAGTTTGTCGTCTGGAAAACTTTGATGGGACAAGTTTCTTCGGCAAGACACTGAAGTGGTTGATCAGAAGGAATCAGTTGTGAGTGTCCAATGAGTAACAAATCTCTTTCTGAGTGGTAACCATTTACCTTTAACGCACCAAAGCCTGGTGAAGATTCATAAATGTTAAATTCTGTGCACAGTATAAGAATTGTCTGATACCGGTGAACTTGGAAGAGTGAGAAGTGAGATTGGGCTGTGAATCAAATAACTTTTCCGAACTTGCACACACATTACATTCACGTGCACTTAGAATTAGAAGGGGGTTAAGTTAAGAGTAATAAGTTGAATTTTGTTCCTGTTTTCATGTTTAAAGATGATTAAAAGTAACTTTTGTTTAAGTAACCATTTGTCTTAGTGAATTTCTATTGCTGCTGGGTTTTGGGGTCCTCTGGGCTCACAACATCCCAACTACAAAATTGTTAAGTTAGAGTTTATTTGAAAAGTAAGCAGTGAGAGCATGAGGAACGTGTTAGCATGTGGACGTGTTTGATGCATCCACGAAGGAGAAGAGGAATATGGGAGGGCCAGAGTGATAGTAATTGACTGCTCGTGTTTTTTATGTCGCCCTGATATGAATCCTGTGCCACGAGTGTTGCCACAATAAGTTGTGAACTAATCCAGGGCCATGCTGCATGTGGGATCACAAGAGTCCGAACAAAAAAAATGGCTGTGATCAGCAGAGAGAGCTCGAATGAAGCAATTAACATGATAGGAGTCAAAGAAAAATGAGGGTGGAAGATGCATGCAGCCACGGTGCGAGGCTGCAAACCCTTCAATTGCCACCCCATTCACTGTGCAGAGTGCCCCTTTTAATGTTAGACTGACAATATTCCCATAAGGTTACAATTTCTGCAGGCAATGGAGGAAATGTAAGTTGTGCAACCTTTGGTATTATAAGCTGGTCAAATGTCAACTGGGCTGAGGTAAATTACCCTACTGGCTGGTAATGTCTAATGTTTGCACATTATGTGGTATTTGCACATAAAAGTAACATGTATCTGGAGCCAGTTTTTAGGCATTTGTTCTTTAATCTCATGCCTTTAATATTAGCTTACATTAAAGCACACAAGAACTGCTGTTAGCTACAAATTATTATTTTAAATATTTAAAATTTTAAAACCATGATACATACAGTTTAAAAAAAAAAGGAAATAGTACATATTGTCAATAAAGAATACATGGTATATAACCCAAACCACCCCCCCCCAGCCCACCCTCCTATCATTACAACCCTCCCCTCCACACCTTCCCCCTATATCCCCTCCCCCAAACCTTGCCTAACCATCTAATCTACCCCTCAAAAGAAAAGAAGGAGAAAAAGAAAAAAGAGATATAATCTACAATAACCTTAATTACCATGGATTGGAACGACACCACCACAGCATGGCCAAAGAATTCAAAATTTTAAACCCAAATATTCCAAATAAGGACTCCAAACTTTCTAATTTAAAAAAAAAAGATAATTATCAGGTACATGATACATTATTTTTTCCAATGGTATACAAGATCTCAACTCCATGTGCCACCGATGTAAATTCAAAGCCATTTCATTTTTCCAAGTAAAGGTGATAAAACACAGGATTCTGTTGACACCGTGGTTAAGTGAAAAAACACACAAATGCTGGAGAGACTCAGCAGGTCAAATAGTGCCTTTAGATAGCACCAGCATTTCAGGCTTGAGCCCTTCATCAAGGTGTGGGGGGAACATGAGGAATGTCCGAACAAAAGGGGGAAGGTGGAGAGGGGGGTGGTGAGGGTGGGAGATGATAGGAGGAGAGGTAATCGCAATACAGTTTCTTGCTATTGGTAATGGTAATCTCAAAAATGCAATTTGAAATCTAGTTAATCTTAATTCCAAAGCTATCTTTTTAATATTACCTAGCAAAAATATTGATGGGTCTATTGATGATTTAACTTTTAAAAATGTCTTGTAAAAATTCTTTCAGTTGAATCCAAAAAGGTTTTTTTTTTACCTTATCACATAACAAAGTAGAATATAAAAAGGAACCTATTTCTTTCTGGCATCTCAAGCATAAATCTGACGAAATTAAGTTGTATCTCTTTAATTTTTCAAGAGTCAAATATAATTGATGTATAAAATTATAATGAGCTAATCTATATCTCACATTAACAATTTTAGTCATACTATCTTTACATAAGTTCCTCCAATCTTCTTGAGAAATTGCTATCCCGAGGTCTTTTACCCATTTTAATCTGGAATTTTGTAAATCTAACTTGGGCATTTTATTCTGTAATAGCAGATACATTTCAGATGTATACCTTTTCTTCCCACCTTCTGTAAGTCAAATCATATTTTCATCTCAGTCATGGTACTCAGGTGATTATTGGGCAATGTCTTTGTTTATTTTTTACTACATTTTAACAAGCTGCCAGGTGTAAAGTATATTATTCAACCTTGATTGGATTTCCTATCAGTGCTGAAATTATGAGAAGTGGTGAATACACTCAGGTTGCAAGTACATCAGGAGCTGGATAGATGTGACAAGGAAACACATTGCACAGCCACCAGAATGTGTCGAATATGTGAACTGTCGGAGTGATTCAGGTTTTGATTTTTGTCAACGGGTATTTTACACAAGAATTTTTCAACTATTAGAAATGGTGCATTACCCCTTTGCAGGATCATTATATTAGATACCAATTTTGGAAGTGATATTCTGCATCAGTATTTGAAAGTGGCTGTTATTGATATGCCTCTGTATGTTATAGGAAACTAATAGAGCATTATTGAAATGGTGGTTTAATCTCACTGAAAATGAAAAAATATTACAAAAACTGAATTCTGTTTGAGAAAATATTCCATCTATTCCTACGGCATTTCTATTTGCCATTTTTTTTTTGCTCAAGTCTTAAGTCCCGATTTGTACATTGTAAATGATTTTGCTTTCCTCCAGTGTGACACAAGAGTACTTTTCCAGTTGAAGAAAGTTTTTTTTTTCCCCGACAAGATAAATGGTTTAGGTTTGAATTGCACGAGTGATACCCTTCATCCATCTGAAATGGATTTAAAATTGTGGAATGCAAAAAATTAGGCATTTTGCCCAGATGTCTATTTACTTTAGATCAATAGTAGTCGTAGTGTTGACTTCTGTTGTTTACATGGTATTTTAAATTTAACCTTTTTTCAGCCGTTGTTTCCTTGAGCATAAAATGCATGTACATTAATACATGTCTGGCACTTTAAACAGTTGCAAATGTCAGAAAAAGTGAAGCTTAAAAGAAATGAGTTCTTTTAACCAAAACGTTCATTGTACCTTAAGGGACAAGGAAAGCTTCCAAGTGAAGTAGCCACGGTTGGTCCTTCAAAGTTAAATGGTGTTGGATGAGAGAAGGCACTTGAATGTGTGTGGCTTCCAGAGTTGGACTGGCCTCTCTGACTCATCTCCCTCCCATTAGGAACACCTTTGCTTTTCATTTTAGCCTGGACTCCGTTGCAGATATGCACCACCTGCCACAACCTGGCCTTCCCCTGATTCTGGCACTGCTGTCATCATTTTTGTTCACCGCCTCTTGTGCCCGGAAATCAGCGACAACAGCATCGTGTTTACAGCCGTAAATTCTGTTTTGTTTAGCTCTCTTTCTCTTTTTGAGGCACTCCACAATTCATTTAAATTTGGCTGTAATTGCTGTTCTGTTTAAACCTCACACCAAGGTTGAACACAAAAATAGATAAACATTACAGGGAAATAGAGCCAATTAACTCAATGTTGACCAAGGGAACAGTATTAGTAATGAGACCAGAACTCCTTGAATGCTTTGTTGGGTTCATTTTTTATTTGCTGAGTTTCAGGACAGAAGGATCACTTATGACCTCCTGGATCAACCTGGGTCAATGATCTTCTTGATTGATTGAACCAGAAATCAAGCCCTTAGTCCTTTCCACCAATAATACTTTCTTATGGTTACTGAAAATGCTATCATGTTCACATTTTTTTTCTGCATGGGCAGTGACAATCCTCTGGTGTTTTGCACAAGGACCCATTTCTTCATGTGCAAGTTGAGTGAGGGATTGCTGGAGGTGGGGGAAAACCTGTGCCCTACATACTCGAGGCATGCGCACATAGACGAAGAGCAGCCTATCCCTGTTCCAGAGGAACTATGGAAAAGGGGTTCATTTGGTCCCTGCTCCTGCCTGCCATCTGCATTTCTTTTCTCCTTCTTAAAGACCTTCAGGCAAAAGGTACAGATCCCTGAAGTCCAGCACCT
Organism: Narcine bancroftii; assembly: GCF_036971445.1. Taxonomy (NCBI): domain Eukaryota; kingdom Metazoa; phylum Chordata; class Chondrichthyes; order Torpediniformes; family Narcinidae; genus Narcine; species Narcine bancroftii. Next base: position 357,682,909 of record NC_091471.1, on the reverse strand, counting down.
TAGGTTCAAAGATTTTTTTTTTCAATAGCTATCAGGCTCTTAAACTTCCCCATACATCCCTAACCATAACACTTCTCCAGGACCGCCAAAGATGTGTCTGCACGATTGAAACTTCACAATTCTTTCCACTATTTCAACTGTCGTTTATATTTACTTTTTTGTTCATTGCTCTTTGTATTAATGTAGTTTCAATTTTCCTGTTGTTCATGTTTCACATACCTGTGTGCTGCAGCAAGCAAGAATTTCATTGCGTCTGTACATTGTACTTGTGTGTATGGTAACTCGCACCTCAGCTCCATCTAGTTCTCATTTTGACACTGCTCTGTTGAAATGAGAACTATTTATTTCAGCCGTTTCATGTCATAAAATAGGCTGAATACAAAATTACCAGACTTGTCACGGATCTCTTCCTTTAACTCTTCTCTGGTGTGTTTTACCTGCTAAACTGCTTGGCAAAACAAATTTTCCCATTACTCCTTAGTGCATGTGACAATAAACTTGAACTGGAATTTAAATGATATATTTCTTTGCAAGATTATTTGAACATTGTAATATTCAAAGAGATTTCATTACATTGTAGAATGATCAAAAGATGGCTGCAGAGAAAATATGAATAAAATTCCTCTAGACCTACCTAAGCAGTGTTGGCGGCATGTTGCCCCACCACTCTCCACTCCCAAGTTTCAGTAATATCACAAATAGTTGTACACAAGTTAAATGGAGCCAACTTGTGGTCAGATCTCAACACACAAAACTACCACCTTGCAGAGCTCGTCCTCTTCAGGGAGTGCAGATGATTATATAAATAATAAATTTGTATAAACTCTTAAAAGGTTTGACATAATATATGCCTCAGTTGGAAGTCTGTGACAAGTTGAGCCAATGTCACAGTATAGTTAATGTCGTAGAATGGAAGAAGTACATATTGGATTTCTATTTAAGACATTTATTATAATCACAACTGATTTTGGGGTATAAATGAGGAGGAATATTATCGAAGGGCGCAAATGCTTTTATGATTTATATGAAACTATTCCCACAACCGACAATGCCATCAGAAATCCTTTGATGTCACTCTTTTCTCACTGATCTTTCTGTAAATTTGCACTGTTTACTGAGTTTTTATTGCTGTACTTTAAATGGGCTGACGAGCTGGATTGCACGCAGAACAAGCTTTCTCATTGTATCTCAGGACCTATAATGATAAACTTGAACTTGGGAAAGGATGAATCCGTCTCTTTTATTGCCTGGAAATCTGTATTGGCTGATAGAGTACAAGATTTTTAAAAATCAGTCATGTTAAGAGCACACAGAACTCTGCAGTTTAATCAATACAGAATTTGAAACAAACAAGATCAATGAAATAAAGTGTTAATAAGATAAACACTCAGTTTTCACTGGTGGAGAGAATTACCATGTTTTTGGTGTGATAAAATTATAAAAAGAATTTCTTCAGTTTAGCAAACGACTAACAAGATTTGCATGCTTTTCCAATATTTCAGAAAAGTCTTGTGTCTGTGGAGTCAGCAGTCATAATCATCCTTGGTAAATCATGATTATTGAGACTTGGACAATGTGAATTAAGTAGTTATTACCATAAGTCCTTTCAAATGGAGTGGAAGACATGCAAAGTAGCAAATGAGATTAAAGGCTGCGGTGATCGAGTAAATATTGGATTGAGATGGTCAAGAAGAGCACGAGGGCAGCAGCTAAACCGAGGTTGAATGTTAAAGATCTGAGGATAGATGGATGTATTAGAATTTTTCTTGATTCTTCTGTGTGAGCTATGAATATATGCATTGGGAAATTAAACAGACAGGCTAGGTTTTATTGGTGAAACAAGAAAGTCTGCACATACTGTGATTGTAGTCAACACGCAAAAGTGCTGGAGAAACTCAGCAGGTCCTGCAGCATCCATAGGAGACAAAGATACATAACTAATGTTTCAGGCCTGACCCCTTCATTCAGAGTATGAGCAAAAAGCAGGTAGGAGCCTGAATAAAAGGCAGAAGAGGAGGGAAGAAAGGGCCGGGAGAGGAGCACAAGCCCATAACCAAAAGGTGGGCATTGATAATAGAGCAGGAGAAAAAAGCTGAGAATTGATCGGGGGAGGGAGATAGCTCTGTGAATGCAGAGAAAGGGGGGGGGGGGGGCCTAATGGAAATCAAAGATTGATGTTAATGCCATCTAGTTGGAGGGTGCCCAGATGGAATACAAGGTGTGTTCCTCCATTTTGTGGGAGTTCAGTATGGCAGTGCATGAGACTATAGACAGACATGTCAGTATGGGAATAAGATTTTACTGGACCAAAGTTATTGGGTCTTTACAATAGTGTGCTTCCTGGATCAAAAATAGTTTTCTCTTTCGAGCTTTCGGATCATCTTCTGAGTACATCATGTCCCCATTTCAAGTAGTAACATCAATTTTTATTATAAATTCTAGATGAAATTCACTATCAAATAATAGAAAACCATGTTTCAAATATATTATAAATTGGAAATTGTCCATAGAAACCTACTGTAATATCAATATTGTCTTGTCTTTATATAATGTGGTGCTTGCCGGTTGCATGTACTTTCAAACCCTCTAATATATTTATATGTCCTATTGCAAATGTTCTAATAAATGTTCTCTGACAATGTCAACCCACCCCAGTTATATCTTATAAAAACAAAAGAACCTGGAATTTTGTGGGCACCTCAAGTGTGTTAAACAGCCACAGGTCATAGAGAAATCAATATTTTGTGGGCTTACTACTGCTTGGAAATTCAATAGCGCATAAATCACGGGCCAAAGCATCACTGAACAAACAATATCCAAAGTCAGGACTCCAATGGCAATGTTCACTGAAGTAGTTTTCAATAGTTGGAGGGTTTTGGCTGTGATGCCCTGGGTTGTGTCCATTACATTTTGGAGGGCTTTACACTCAGGGGTATTGATGTCCCCATACCAGACAGTGATGCAGCCAGTCAGCACACTTTTTGCCACGCATCTGAAGAAAGTTGCCAGGGTTTTTGTGGCGTCATATCAAATCTCCGCAAACTCTGAATTGAAATTAAAAGGCAATAAATGCGTAAGAGATATGAAATATATATTTGCACTAGGGGTGGTGCAGACGGTCTTTCTGTGCATTCCATGATTAGTGTAACAATGGGAGGTTCAAGAGTCTGATAGCCGTTGGGGGAAAAAAACTTTGTAAATATGGAGGTTGAAGCACGTAATGGAGTAAGAAGAATAACATTATAGGTACTGAAGGTAAAATTTCAGCTAAAACTCCTTTGTATCAGAATTTTTCTTTTTCAGTGAATAATCATCTTTTGAAAATATGGGAACAGAATGGTATTAAGTTGGTAGAGGACTGTTATGAACTGTTATTTCATTTCAGAGAATGAAGTAAAAATATGGAATTCTTTCGAATACCTTATTATCAGGGTAGAGCTTTATTTTTAGATAATTTTGGACGTACGTTAAGTTTGTCTAGATGATCCAGATTGAAAGTTAACTTACTGAAGGAGATAAGAAAGGATTTATATCTGAGATGTATGCTTTATTACAACATAAAATGCATAAGACAGATATTTATAAATCTAGGTTTAGGTGGGAAAAAGATTTGGCTATTTCTATTTCTCACGACGATGGGATGACTATTTGAAGACAGTGTGAGTAAATTAGTGAATGTAAGATATAGATTGGTTCATTATAATTTTATACATCAGCTTTATTTAACTCCTGAGAAGTTAATGAAATATAAGTTTATTTCTTCTGATTTATGTTTTAGATGCCACAAACAAAGTTGGTTCTTTTTTTACATTCTATTTGGTTGTGTGAGGGAGTGAAACCTTTTTGGAATAGAATTATGGAATTCTCCTTTACCAGTGCATTTTTGAGATTGGCATTTGCCGTGGCAAGAAAATGTTTGGCTATTATTTTGAAAAATGAGACTGATTTGAGCATTCCACGATGGCATATGGAAATAAGAATACATTCTATTGGAAAAGAAAATGCATAATTTACATATTAATTATCTCTTTTTTTGTTAAGGTGTGGAGCCCGTATATGAAATATATGGGTTTAAATCTGTAGTAGTTTTTTTTCCTCTCCTGCTGTTGGGGTTGCATCAATCATGGCAACATTGGATGATTGTTATGTGAGTTGATCTCCTCTTTTCTTTCTTTCTCTTTGGGGTAGTTTAGAGGGGGGTGGGGAGGGGGAGGGGTTATAGGGGAGAAAATATTATGTATATTTGTACTTTGCCTTTGATCATATGCTTTATTTGAGTGATAAATAAAATATACAAACAAAGTGGAGGTTCAACCTTCCATTGTGCTCTGTCTTAATTTGTACTTTAGTAGTTCTGCTTAGTTCATCATGATGAAGGTCCGCAGCATCTTGCACTCTCACTTTGAGTTGAAAGAGGAGTTTGGTAAACCCACTCCACCATTCGAATGCCTGCTTCATTGAAAGTACTGCCCTCTGGTGGAGATGTTGAACCAAGGTTCCAGCTTCTATAATCTCACCCAACTGTGTTCCCTGAAACACAGCAACCGCTCATTGTGTTCGAGCCAACTAAACCTATCAACGGCCAACTAAGATGTAACCTTTTGAGATTATCTGCGTTTTTGTGTGCAGCGCTGCCTGCAAGCTGGGACCATGAGAACAATGAACAGTTTTATTATTAGTTAGCTTATTGTTTGGTTGAGATTTATGACTTTGCTCTTGGAACTCCCATGTTAATTCGCAAGAATTAACAAAGTATATGTTTGCATTTCCATTCTGTAGTGAATGAAAGCGTTAAGAATAATTAAAAACCACAAGTGTGTAATCATTAGGGTATTTTTTCCAATATCTTCAAAATCTTGCTGTTTTAATGGTGAAGGCTATTGAAATCATGAGAAATTATCCAAATTACACTTAGGAATTTGAGTTTGAAAGTTGTTCATGTTGTCCCTTTGTAGGCAATTGAACATTCATAATTTGAGCCAACTTAGCTGTTAACGTCAGTTAACGTGCATTGATTGGACCCATCACTCTGCCTTTGGACTCAAGTCAACTTCTTTGGTCTATTGAATGCTCGATTTTTTTTTAATAATTGGGGATCTCCTGTTTCGCTGGTTGCCTGTGAAGTTTAGCACTGATTCACACATTTCTTCTTTGTTTGTTCATGTGCATGATGTTGAGCATCGCTGACAAGAACCAAATTTATTACCTTAACAATTTTCATGGCTATCCCTCGGGTTGAGGATGATGGTCTTCATTCCCACAAAGTGAAGATGTCTGTGCGTGTATTTGTTTAACATGTATTTGATGTTGCCCTCCAAGAAGCACACAGTACTTCATAAATCAACTAACTCATTGATTGGAGCTGATGGATTTGTTGTAGTCTTCATCTGCTTTCACAGCTTTTGAGTTAAGATTAACTTTGTCCATCTGTTCCACCAATGAGGACTTGGTTGGATTCTTTGTCAGGGACCTATCCCTCAACCTTACGGCCATGGGTGACCCTACCAGGATCATAGCTCCAGATGGCCTTAACAATAGCTGCTCTTTGAAAGTTGATAGAGTTCCAATATTTAGACGCAGTGAGGATGGAATGTAAAATTATTTTGAGTTCAGGATGATGTGTGAGACAGGGAAACCTGCAGATGGTAGTATTCCCCATGTGTTTACTCCCCTTATTCTTAATTGAGGTAGAGCCTGTAGGTTTAGGAATTTACTCAGTGAGTAACTGTGGTGCATTTATGAATGGCATACGGTGGTGAATGGCGTATCTAAGAAACCTTTGATTTAGTAAATTGCAGATGACACCAAAATTGGTGGTGTGTTGGACAATGAGAAAGGATATCTACATTTACACAGTATCTAGACCAGTTTTACCCCCTCCATAAATCTTCGTCCGCGAAGCCAAGCCAAAGAAGAGACCAGTTGGAGAGGTGGGCAATTGGAATTTCATACTGGTAAAGGAAAGGTGCTATTGTGTTTGTATTGTATATCAATATGATTTTGGGAGATAAATTGGGGCAGGTTTTTTAGTGTAGGTCACATACAAACACTTTAAAACAGATCTTATTTAAAATACTGGAGGTCTGCTCATGCTAGACAGGCCGGCACCAAGAGCCTTTGCAAAAGCTTTGGAGGGTGCCCAAGAGACTTCACTAATGTATTGTTACTTAGAAAAAGGCAATGGATGAAAGAACTCGTTGGAGCCACAGGCTGTCTGGACTTGAACTTGCTGTTCTAAGAGGATCATGTGGTTTTGCAAGCAGAGAGAGTAAAACAGGCTTTCTCTGTGTGTGTGAGAGAGAAAGAACAGTTTGTTTTGTTGATCTTGTTTGTTTCAAATTCTGTATTGATTAAACTGCAGTTTTACAATCACCAACAACAGCTGGGACTGGAACAGGACAAGCTGTAAAACTTGTGGAAACCCCCATTTGGAAGATGGGTTGTGATTGCTTGGTTCAGCCTGGTCAAGACCCTTGTGGTTCATGTAAGAGGAGAGGACTGGCTGCCTAATGCTTCACTTGAAATAAGAGAAACAGAAAGGAACTCTGTAATGACCTGAAAGAAAAAGTTTATCATCTGGAAAAACCTGATGGGGCAAGTTTCTTTGGCAAGACATTGAAGTGGTTAATTAAAAGGAATCAGTTGTGGGTGTTCAGCAAACAACAGATCTCTCTCTGAAAACCGAGAAGAACGTTCGTGAGTGATAACCATTTACCTTTCAAGCACCAAAGCCTGGTGAAATTCATAAATGTTAAATTCTGTGCACAGTATAAGAATTGCCTGCAACCAGTGAACTTGGAGGAGTGAGAAGTGAGATTGGACTGTGATTTAAAGAACTTTTCGGAACTTATACATTACATACACATGGGCTTAGAATTAGAAGAGGGTTAAGTTAGGTTAAGGTAATAGTAATAAGTTTAATGTTATTTTTATGTTTAAAGAGAATTAAAAGCAACCTTTGTTTAAGTAACGATTTATCTTGGTGAATATCTATTGCTGTTGGGTTTTGGGGTCCTCTGGGCTGGTAACACTACACTTTGGTAAATTAGACCAGCGCAGGGCTTGCACGGTGAATGTTTGGGCTCTGGAAAGTATTGCAGAACAAGGACTGAGGGGTACAAGCATATAGTTCCTTGAAAATGGCAACTTAGGTGGATAAGGTGATGAAGATGATGTTTGGCATGCTCATCTTTATTGGGCAAGGTATAGAGTACAAAAATTGGGAACTCATGATTCATCTATAAAAGGCATTGGAAAGAGCACACTTGCAATACTGTGTTCAGTTCTAGTCACCCAGCTAGAGGAAGGACATCAATAAACTGGAAGGGCCACAGAACTGGTTCATGAGGATGTTGCTGGAGCTGAAGGGGTTGAGTTATAGGGAGAGGTTGGATAGGGTGGATCTGAATCCCTGGAGGCTGGAGGGTGATCTTTCCAATGAAGGACTCGGGCCTTTTACTTCCTGTGAATGTTATGTGATCTGCTGCATTTTCCAGCATTTTTGTTTACTGCATTAGACCCCAGCATCTGTAGATTTTCTTTTAAACTCTGAGGTGTGAACTTTACAGAAATTTACAAAATCATGTGGCATGGACAAAGTGAATGCTGGTGGTCTTTTTCATAGGGAAGATGATGTAAGAACCAAATTGAAGGTGAGGGTAGAGAGATTTAGGAGGGAGAGGAGATATTTTCACTCTTGAAAGTGGTCCACATCTGGAATGAGCTGCCAGAAGAAACTATAAGATGTGGGCACAATAACAAAATTCAAAAGCCATTTCTGGATGTGTGGCTGAGAAGGACATGGACCAAATGCAAGTAAAGGGGAATAGCCCAGAACACTATATTATTTTGCGTGGACTAGCTGAGCAGAAGGGCCTCTTCTATACTGTATGCCTCCATGATTTTATTGATGTTGAGCTGCCACCATTGTCCCTGCGTCAAAGAAGTTAGCTGTGTCCTGCCTCAATGATGACCGCCCTGTTGCACTCACGCCCATCGATATGAAGTGCTTCAATAGGATTATCATGGGGCGTATCAAGTTCCTACTGTCCTCGACACTAGAACCCTGCAGTTCGCATATAGACCCAACTGGAAAACAAGGACTCCTATGTTTGAATGCTGTTTATTGACTTCAGTTCAGCATTCAATACAATCATACCACATTACATGATAAGGAAGTTGAGCCTGCTGGGTTTAAACACCTCTCTCTGTAATTGGATTCTTGACTTTCTATCGGGAAGACCTCCAGCAGTCCAGATCGGTAACAGCGCCTCCAAGGCCCCCAGGGCTGTGTGCTGAGTCCACTGCTCAATCCACAACTGTGCAGCTGACAACACAAACGTGGTGGGCCTTATCAGTAAGAATGATGAGTCAGAGATGAAGTGCAGTCGCTAATGGACTCAAGCGCAGCCAACGACCTGTATCCGAACATTAAATAAAAATGGTTGTTATCTTCAAGAGGGCCTGAGGGACCATGTTCCGCTGACCATTGACTGCTCCACCATTGAGGTTGTCAAGAGTATCGAGTCCCTTGGAATGCACTTGGTGGAGAACCTCACCTGATCCCTTAACACATGCTCCACAGCCAAGAAGGCCCAGCAGTGCCTCTGCTTCCTGTGAAGGCTGAGAAAAGTTAATCTCCCACCTTACATTCAACAGGGGATATATCGAGAGCATCATGTGCAATTGCATCACCGCCTGTTTTGGAAGCTCTACGGACCACAAGACCCTGCAGAGGATAGTGAAATCAGCAGAAAAGATAATTGGGAGGGGGGGGGGGGTCTCTTCTCACCACAAAGGACATTTACAAATCTCGATGTAGGTGAAAGGCAGAACATTGTGAAGGACTCCACACACCCCTCAAGTAAACTATTCTCCCTTCTGCCATCTGGTAGGAGATATTGCAGCCCTCGGGCTTTTATGTCCAGATTGGGCAAGAGATTTTTACCCCAAGCCATCAGGTTCTTGAACTCCCAGAACATATGTGGATAGGGTACTGTGGACTGTTAATGTATAAGCCTTAAAATTTTTAATGAGTTGAACTTTTAACCTATGTTTGTAAATATGTTCCGTGGTCCTGGAGAAATGCTATCACACCTTTACCATGATGTGAATGATAAATGACTTGAGTTTCTCCAGGGATTTGAAGCCACATTTATCCAGGCACATGCAGAACCTTCCATTGTAATTCTGACTTGCACCTAGTCAATGTTGGCAAAGCTTTGAGTTAATAATACTGTAGATCTTGCTGACCATTTCAGAGGGTGATAAAGAGACAAGATCTTTGCTGGATGCATGGAGGCTCAGGTTTATGTGAAGTTACATGACCATACATGGGTAAAGATGACAGATTTTCTTTATTGAAGATTATTTGTGAACCTTAGAAATACAACAAAGGAAATGCAAGAGCTACAGATGCTAGAATCTGAGGAAACAGTATGGAGGTTTCAGAAGAATTTGTTAGTTTCATCGGCAACATTTTAAAAATACCTATTTTTCTAAAGAAAATACAGATAATTAGGTTAATTTTAATGTTCCAGCTATTCTGATAAGATTTAAATTTTTGCCTTTGGATCCGGCTGATTAGTTCAGCAATCGACCCCTGCACTAAGCTTCTTGTCAGGACAATTGTTCTAAATAGGTAATCCAAGTAAATGAGGATATCTGTGAATAGCGGAGTGGGGGAAATCAAAGAGCAAAGAGGAGCTGGAGGAACACAGCAGATCAGGTAGCATCCATGGAGAGAAATGGACAGTCAACATTTCGTTGGAACCCTTTTTCGTCTGAAGCAGTACAGCTCGCAATGATTTCTGTCCATTTCTTCTTGTGGACGCTAACTGACTGCTGAGTCCCTCCAGCTCCGCTCTATTTGTTCAAGGTTTCCGCATTTTCAGTTCCTGTGTTTCTCCAGTTATTTTGCCGTTGCTGAGCTAGCCCACTAAGTGAGATGAAAGGGAAATCCACAAAGTCTTGGGCATTCGACGATCTTTTTTGAAATGCTCAGAATACTCTATCCATTGCTAATTGGGGGTGAGTCCTTCAGCAGTCTCTTTCCCAGAGTACATAATTTGAGGGGAAATGATAAGAATATGGGGATTTTAAAAAATGGGATTAATGCAATCTTAGTTTATATGGGTAGTTGATAGTTGGCATGGTCTCAAATGTGCTGAAAGGCCTGCTGTGTGTCTCTATGGCTCTATCCCTTCCTCTCCCATTCCCTTGGGTAGTGTTCCAACTTCCAACCAGACTCCAGTTGAGCAATAATCTCGGATGTCCTCTGAGCCTTTTATCCTTTCCCTGAGGTCATGCTCTCTAGTTTTGGCCTCCTTTGGCATGGCAAAAAGTTTATCTGTTACCTACCTTACCTATGCCCCTCATAATTATGTATACCGCATCATGTCCCCTCCAGGCCTTCTCTACTCCAAGGGAAACAAACTTAGCCTATCTAATCCCTCTTCGACTACAGTGCTTCATCCCAGGCGCTGTCCAAGTGAATGTCCTCTACACACACGCCATTCCAATCGCATCCTGAACGTTAAATCTCTCTCCAGTATTTAATAAGAAAGCAGTGTCTCCAAATAAACACGATCATCTTGCGTGACTGATACTCTAGTTATTAAACACAATAGACTCTTTCCTGGTGCAAATCAGAATCAAATGAGGAACTGATCTGATACTGTTTCGTGGTTTACTGCTTTGCATAATATCCTGTGGGGAAAAAGTCCTGACATATTTTTGGTGCAGTCTATTACTGACAATTCTTGCCCGGTTAACTAGCAAATACAGAAAAGTAATTGCGGAATTGATGTATTAGGGTGGATGATTATTTTCCTCGCTGGCCATCTGTAGCAAAGAACTAAGTGCAAATGTTTATGAAAAGCTTGACATTCTTATTTTTTGTTGCATGGAGTAGAAAGGATGAGAGTTGAAGGAGTTAACTTTCAACTTACAGCCATGCATGTGGTGTAATGTGTCCTTGGAGAATCCGATCAGGGTTGAGAGACTGATTTTCAGTAGAGCTGTGTTTAGCACAGGCAAGGGTGGAGCCTAATCACATGCATCCAACAGAAAGAGAAGAGAGCTTCACACATTCAGCAGTATCACAGCTGCAACACTGGGGAAACATACTGAGAGTGCGGCATCAGCACCTTTTTCAGCCTTTGAAGCAGGACTTAGCTGGAACCGTTTTGTATTTACGTTGATAGCACATTATTTCTGTCTGATAATTCTGGCTGATGGATTAATAGTTTACTGGCAACCGCCACTGGTCTTCTCAGCTCAGTCTAAGAATATGCCTGTGGACAGAAGAAGGACAACATTAAGATTACAAAGGCCTTTTTAACCAAGGTGAAGGTTTTATTTAACAAAAAACATTTGATGAAAATCTCTGCATTTTGCAGACCGTGTAGATCATAATATTGATGGTTATATTTTGTTGATCTAATTTTATTCTTGGGATTTATCGGTGCTCTGCTGCTTGGGAAAATCAACCGTTTTTAATGATGTTGCTGTGTATATCGAAGATTGTCAGCTCAAAAATAGAAGCAGAATCAGGGCCCTACACAAACATACCCAGCTACACTATCTGAGTTGTATTAAATGTATACATCACCTCGGTTTATTTGAGCCATTTATTTAGAATCTTTGTTTAATTTGAAAATGTATCAATCAGAAATTGAAATGTCATTCTTTATATTCTCAATTTCTTTAGTTTTCCTCACATCAAGAATTATTGCCTTCATTTTCAGGGTTCATTGCCATTGTCTTCAGTTGCTCTTATTGCATTTTGTTTGTAGTCTTGAGGAGAGAGAGAGAGAACTGATGAAACTGAATTAGAGGTTAGAAAATGTATTAACAATATATTTCTGATATTTAATTGGAATTACTTGGATATCTCAGTTTGGACATGCTTTCATTTAGTTAGTCTGCAGAAGCCATGCCTTTTGTACACTGCATATATAGTCATTCTAAAGCACCCCAGTGAGCTGTATTAGAACAAGAACTGAATTATTTTGAACAATTGTAATGTAATTTTGCATGGAAATTCAGTTAAGCTACTGCAAAGGGTTAATTAGGACATGAAGACTAAAGAATTTTGACGCCTACTCTTAATGGCATTAATATCTTCCATGTATAATAAGCCAATTGTATAATAACAGAATTCCATTCTTTCTAAATATGTGCCCCGATGTAATAGATGCTGTTTCAGCATTTGTCTGTTGGGATCAAACCATCTGCTTCTCAACAGTTTCAGTCAGTCTCAGTACCTTCAGACCTGTCAGAATGCATATTACCAGGCAGGACGGACCCCTTGAACTCAAATGTATAAAGAGCTCCAGGCGATGTTGAGGGAAATCCTCCATTTTCAACAGGCTTAGTTAACTGTTAGATATCTAAGGCAGCTCACTATGATATAGTACAATTCTCAAGCTCCACATGACTCAATGTATAAATTTCAGTAGCAATTGTATTAGTTGATTAACCCATCAATAGCTTTCAAGCCTCTGGTTCCAAAAATATATCAAGATAGAGTATACTGCAGAAAATAGAATGACTGCACGATATTGATTTTTTTTTGGTATAATAAATTCAATTTTTTAGGAATTTGCACAGCCTTTGTCCAACAACAACTCTGCTTTCTTGTTTTTCCACATTATTCATCTTAATAATTTGTCGGTATGATTATTGAAATAGTAAGAGAAAATAACATTTTATGGCAAGTATCTTAATAAGGCTCACATCTTAATACTGTAAAATCCTCTGTGTCCAGCACTTGGGGAGATTGGTAGATGTCGGATAAATGAATTTTCCAGTTGCTTGAGATTGTGTGTTGTGTGATTGGTGAACTGACCTCAAGGGGCCCAAATTTTAAACTTTCATATTTGTAACCTACTATGTATTTTCAGCAATTTTTTTTGACAGTTGCTTGAATTCAGATAATAGGGATTTTACTGCATAATGATATACTGAAAGTATTAAATTAGGGTTGTGGATGTGAGGTAGGGAAAAAATAGATTGTTGTGGAGTCGGTATACATAGGTCAGCCCAACATTGTGGGATGAAGGGATGTTACTGAACTTGCAACCCAGGTTCGAATCTGGTACTGTCTGTACATTCTCCCTGTGTCTCCCCAATGTCTTTCTTGGTCAAAAACTGTAATGGGTGGCCCCTGGTCTGTGTCCAATCTTTTTTGCTTTGTCTGCCTTGATTAATCAATCATGACCTTGCACACCTCTGTCCAATCTCCTTTCAATCTCCCTCGCTCCAAGGAAAATAACCCCAGTGACTGCAAGGCAACCTCGCATCTGAAATCACTCATCCCTGGAATCATCCTGGCAAGTGTCTTCCCTGTCTTCTCAAGGACCTCCACATCCTTTCCAGCATTTGGTGACCCTTTCCAAACAAAGAACTCTAGCTCAGATTCTGATTTAATGTCAGGGTACATACATGATAACACATATAACCCAGAAATTCTTGTTATGCTTTTATGTTCCATGAAAGTAGTATTCATGCTCCTATAAATATTTTAATTCCAGGTTACTTCTCAACATTTTTCTGGAAAAATACTTTAATTTTGCTAAGTTTTCATATGATTATTCCAAGAAACTGAAACCATTCATTGATTAAACAGCAAGAAAAAGATATTTGTACTCATCAACTGTTTTGCTGTTATTCTCTACAGTATATTGAGGATTGTAGATGCTGAGATTATCATGCTGGTATGGGTTTTAGTTAAACAGGGATCATTTTGATAAAACAAATTGAATATTTTCATCAGCTAAGCAAAAGGAAGTGCTTCTTATTTGTGTCAGCTTGGTTATTCTATTTACTATTTACAGAAATGCTGCCAAATGTGTCTTGCAATCAACCACTCAGTTGACATTTATACTGACTTGTAATTCTGATCTAGATTAAATAACTAATTAATCACTAACAGTTTTAAGAGACAAACACTTTTTTTATTTTCTTTGACTTTAAAAGTTAACTAGGTTTCTCTTTCCTTAGATGTTGTCTGACCTGCTGAGTGTCTATTCTTATCTCTCTTAATTGCATTAATTTGCTCTGAATTTAATGCAGTAAAATGCTTTCATTTGATGTGCTATCATGTCAATAATATGTCAGTCAGCCACTCACTCCCTCAAGACTGCTCTACCATTCAGTATGATTATGTCTGATTGGGCCCAGCCTTGTATCCTTTTTTTGTGCCAGTTCTCCATAGCTCAAAATTCCCTGATCTTTCAAAAGCTTCCTGTGATCTAGCTTCCATAATCCTCTAGACCACACATGTCAAATTCAAGCCCGTGGGCCAAATTTGGCCCGTGATATAATTATATTTGGCCCGCAAGATCATATCAAATATGATTTAGAGCTGGCCCGCTGGCCGCCGCGCCAGTAGAGCGCGTGCACAGCTAATACTACAAATCCCAGAATGCTTTGCAAATGCATTGGCGTCAGCCCGCTAATCGCCCCCACCTCCTCTCTTTACTTTCATTACCATCTGCGACCTGTCGCCGAACTCACATGTAATAAACCCCTTACGAAAAATGGCCAAACGAAAGACAGAAAACAGGACCTTTCAAGACAGGTGGGAGGCACTTTAAAAGACAAACCTGTTTGTCTTGTGTGTGGAGCCAGTGTGTCTGTAATTAAAGAATATAACATACGACGACACTATTAAACGAAACACCAGGACAGGTATAAGGATCTGAACGAGAAGCAAAAGCTCCAGAAGGTGGAGGAGATGAAAAGAAGTCTGGTTTTACAGCAAACTTTATTTTATTTCTCATTTGTTAATGCTTCTTCTGGAAAGAGTTTAACCAAAACTATTCTTAAACATTTATTTTAATAAGAAAAAGTTTAACATTACATATGTTGAAAGAAGAGAAAAAACATGCAGATGTTGTTGAAAATTTTCAATAAATATTTAGTTTGGCCCACGACTTAGTCCAAGTTTTTAATTTTGGCCCTCTCTGAATTTGAGTTTGACACCCCTGCTCTAGGGTATAGAATTCCAGAGAGTCACTCCCCTATGCAAGAAGGTTCATGTGCATTTTAGTTTTAAGAGATCATTCCTGAATCTTATAACTTGTAAAGCTCCAGTTAGGCACTATCTTTAAGTGGTAATTCTCCCTCACCCACAGAAAAAAGAATCTCTGGGTTATATGTGTTATCATGTATGTACCCTGACATTAAATCAGAATCTGAGCTAGAGTTCTGTGTTTGGAAAGGGTCACCAAATGCTGGAAAGGATGTGGAGGTCCTTGAGAAGACAGGGAAGACACTTGCCAGGATGATTCCAGGGATGAGTGATTTCAGATGCGAGGTTGCCTTGGAGTCACTGGGGTTATTTTCCTTGGAGCAAGGGAGATTGAAAGGAGATTGGACAGAGGTGTGCAAGGTCATGATTGATTAATCAAGGCAGACAAAGCAAAAAAAAGATTGGACACAGACCAGGGGCCACCCATTACAGTTTTTGACCAAGGAAGATATTGGGGAGACATAGGGAGAATGTATAGACAGCACCAGATTCGAACCTGGGTTGCAAGTTCAATAATAGTGTTGCACTAACCGCTATGTTAGCCATGCCGACCTGTAATTTTACTGTGATTTATAATTTCATTTTTCTATTTTGTTTTATTTATATTTAAAAAAAAAACAAGTTTGGCAAATAGTTGAAGATCCTTGGCCAAACAATCACTACATTCAATTTGTACTGCACATGGTTCATGTTTCCTGACAATATTTATATTGAGTAAACATTCTCATTCCTTCCAAGTCTAATAGAACAGCTTCTTAAAATCTGAAATGAAACAGAAAATGTTGGAAATACCCATTGATATTGCATATTTCAAGCAACATCAATGAAGAGAGAAGCAGAATTAGCATTTCAGGTTGACATTTCCATTTATGAAATGTCAATGAGATGATTTGCCTTTAGACGATATCAAATTGGTCTCTTAGTGGATTGTGCTGAGACAGCAATATGCTAAAGCCTGTGATGATCATGTACATTCCTCCCTCATTTCTGCACACAAGCATGCGATCAAATCTGTATTTTATTTTTTATATAAATAATACATTATAAATATTATATATAATAACAGTAATTAAGAATAACACACCCAGACATGTACACATTTTATTAAAAACAATATATGTGTGCAGACTCTGCCGCTGTGACAGTGAAGAAGGGCCTTTTTAAGGTGTATTGAAAGGTATTTGCAACATTTATTGTGAGATGGTTTGTTTTTCAATCGATTAATTTGGAGTTTTCTGCTCTTCTTAAACTTTGGTTGTCCATTTGTGGTAGGACACACATTTACTTTTTGTGTACAATTCCTAAATTTTGAATTGGCTCTGACTGTAAATTCAAATAAACTCCAGTCCTTCCAGGCATTCCCAGGCTACTGCTGATCTCTGCATTGTTTGAAAACCTGGTGATGTATCCAGCTCTTAGCACAGAGAACTGCAGCCTCAGTGTAATTCCATTGGCGAAGAAGAGAAGTTTACTGTTTGATCCAACAGAAGTTTACTGTTTGATCCATCCGGGGGTGGAGGCCAGTCAGTCTTGTGTGGTAATTAATCTTTACTCCCTTTCTTTAACCAACCATTTTAAACTGGTTTGACCAGTTCAAGTTCAGCAATTTTTGCATTTAATGTTGGAATGCAACTAAGATAATGAATCAAAATCAGGATATTGATGTTTGGAGGATATAATATTATTATTTTGGAATGGTAGATGGGTATCAATGACAATGGAACATGATTTGAAATGTAGAATCGACATATTAAAAGTTAATAAAGTCTCATCTTTAAAATCAATGTTGAATTCTTTGGCAGTTGTTGGTTATTGTGGGCTGGAGGTCCTGATTCTATGCTGTCTCTCCAATGTCACAAATCCTATTTGTTTAACAACAGTACATTTAAAATTCCGAATCTGTGCCAGTTTCTCAGTATTATACGTCCAAAATGTTTTCATGGTTTTGGTGTGTCCTCTTTTCTCTTTGCAAACTGGTTTTAAAAATGTCTCCGATCTGATATGCTGCACCAGCTTTATGACTTGTTTGTTTTATGTTCAACAAAGACAAAAGGCTTTGAAAAAACAAAAAGTTTGCTTTGAAAATTTCATAGGCAATTGGTAAACCAGTATGTAGTGAGCCCACCTCACTGACAAAAGGCAAAGGAGGAAAAACCCAACACCCAACCCCAACCCACCAATTTTCCCCTGCAGCCGCTGCAACCGTGTCTGCCTGTCCCGCATGGGACTTGTCAGCCACAAACGAGCCTGCAGCTGACGTGGACTTTTACCCCCTCCATAAATCTTCGTCCGCGAAGCCAAGCCAAAGAAGAAGAATTAAGAATACTAAATGATATTCTTAGAGAATCGGTACAGAAATGTTGCTGTTGTACAAAGCAAAGGATAGTTTGGATTGTGAAAGATGAACTTGCATGAATGCCCTATGCTCATAACAGACATCGAGAAATTATATTACAGGCACTGGGTGGACTGGGTTATTAATATAGTGATCTAAAGGCATAACCTAGACGAGTATGTGCACTGCAAAATTCCAAGTAATTGTGCATATTCCAACAACCCATCATCTTTGTGTTCTAAAAACAAATTAAGGGTCTTTAGATTCACATTCTGGATGTGGCAGAAAAGAAGAATCTGTATCACAGCTGCCAGACTAGCTAAGGGCAATTGCAGTTGTTAAGCATGACCCAGCTGATAGCATTGACCACTGGCCCAAACTGTTGTTTCAGTTTCCATCAGAACTCTTAATCCACATGACAGTGAGGGAGAGTTGTATTGTTGGAGGTGCCCTCACTCAGATGGATTCAGTAAAGCCCTGTATGCTGCTTAGGCTCAGATGGTCTTTGTAAACCCCAGGTACTATTTCAAGTATTTTTCTCACGTTCTGAAAATATTTCTCCCTCAACAAATCATGCCGTTAGACGAATTAAATTGTGATTCATCTCATTACACTTTTTAGGTTATACTGTATAGCTCTTGCTGAATAGCTGCAACGTTTACTTGCATGGAAAGTTACTGCCTTCTGAAAGTAATTTGTTGTAGGTATTAGTGTGAGCTCTTCCCTTCAATAGCCCTTTTTATGGAACGACACTGCATTGAAGCCGGCGGGTGAGGTTGGTGGGGTGAATGGTGCAGTAGTGTCACCGTGAGGTCATACATCGCGCCGATCAATGGCCTATATCCCCCATGCAGCTGAAACTGCTCTGGTAAATACAGAGCGGTTCCAGCTGCATGGGGGAGTATGGATAACGAAGACGGCAATTGAAACAAAAGAGGCTCACGCTGCCGGGCTTCACCATCCCCTTGCCTGCCTCCTTCTGGCCTGGCTCAGTGAAGGAGCGAAGGGAGGGGGAAATGAGAGGATATTTCTGGGTGTCAGAAGGGAGCCCTAACCCCAGCACCAATCACCACGGGAGTCCTGGTGGTGGCTCCTGGGTTGCGGGCTGACGGTGTCATCGTGATGTCATCAGCCCACCCATTTACAGCTGCTTGTAGCAGCAGTGCCTTCAGGATGGATCGGAGTCTACATCCTGGATCACCCTTTTAGCGATGTAAAGGGGGAGAATATCCATGATAATAAGGCCTTATGAAGTGCAAAGAAAGAACAGGTTTGGACAGATTTTAGACATGCATTTAATGCCATAATTTAGAAAGTTTGTCAAGGGCACAGGAGAGAATCTGAAAGTGTTAAAGAGTTGCTAAATATTTTAAATGATGCAAAGAATGGTGTGCAAAAGTGTGAGGGGCATAAATTGGGTGAGATGTAGTTTCTCAGCAGTTTGAGCAGCACCAATGGGAGGAAAAGAATGTTTTTTGGGCTGGAACCTTGCGTCAAGACTGGATCGAATCATCGACCATTCTTTTTCTCCCACTGTTGCTGTTTGACCTGCTGAGTTTCTTCATTTGTTTTGATATTTTTTGCTCTAGATTCCAGCATCTGGCAATCAGTTGTGTTCCCTGGATAGCAGTAATATTTTCCTAGCAGCAGGGTTAACTTTAACCAGAGAGCAAGATTTTAAGGCAAGGAGCAGAATGTTTAGCGGTGATATCAGATTGGTTTTTTTTCATCCAGAGGGTGTTTGGATTTGAGGTGCAGTGCATGACTGGTTGGTGGAGGCAGGCACTCCTTTTGTTTTTAAGAAGTGTTATGAGCCCATAGGACCTCAAAACCCAGCAGCAATAGATATTCACCAAGACAAATGGTTGCTTAAACAAAAGTTGCTTTTAGTTATCTTTAAACATGAAAACAGAATCACACTTCAACTTATCACTATTGACTTAACTAACTTAACTTAACCCCCTTCTAATTCTAAGTGCATGTGTATGAAATGTGTGCATAAGTTCAGAAAAGTTTTTTGGTTTACAGTCCAATCTCACTTCTCATTCCTCCAAGATCACTGGTTGCAAGCAATTCTTATACTGTGCACAGAATTTTACAAAGTTCACCAGGCTTTGGTGCTTGAAAGGCAAATGTTTACCTCTCAAGAAGATTCTTGTCAGTTTTCAGAGAGAGATTTGTTGTTTGCTGGACACCCACAACTAATTCCTTTTTAATCAACCACTTCAGTGTCTTGCCGAAGAAACCTGCCCTCTCAGGGTTCTCCAGATGATGACCTCTTTCTTTCAGGTCACCACAGAGTTCCTTTTTGTTTCTCTTATTCCAAGTGAAAAAATAGACAGCCAGTCCTCTCCTCTTGTATGAACCACAAGGGCTTTGACCAGGCTGAACAAAGACTCGCAACCCATCTTCTAAATGGGGTTTTCCACAAGCTTGTCAGCTTGTCCTGTTCCAGTCCCAGCTGCTGCTGCTGACTGTAAAACAGCAGAACTGAATTCCCTCTCTCCCTCCCTCCATCTCTCTCTCTCTCTCTCACAGAGAGAAAACCTGCTTTATTCTTTCTACTTGCAAAACCACATGACCCTCTTAGAACAGCAAGTTCCACTCCAGTCACTCTGCAGCTCTGACAAGTTCTTTCATATGTTGCCTTTTTGTAAACAACAATCCATTAGTGAAGTCTCTTGGGTACTCTCCAAAGTTTTTGCAAAGGCTCTGGGGCTGACATGTCTAGCATTAGCAGAACTCCAGTATTTTAAATAAAATCTGTTTTAAAGTGTTTGTATGTGACCTACACCAAAAAAAACCTGCCCCAATTTATCTCCCAAAAACATATCTATATACAATACAAACACAGAAGTATTCAGATAAACACTTGAATCTTCAAGACTTTGAGCTCTCAGATTTAAACAAGTGTTGGTAGATGCTGGGAAACTGGAGCAATGCACAAAATGCTGAAGGAACTCAGCAGGTCAGGCAGTATCCATGGAACACAATGGATGATCGATATTTCATCTGGAATAGCAAGAAGCAGGGAGACACCTGAATAAAAGGATAGGATAGGAGGAGCATTAGCTAATAGCTTATTTCTTTTCTTCCCCTTCTATATTTACCTAAACGATAATGGGGAAGAGGTAGGGGGCTGAGAAAAACACACTCTGATAGAAAGGGATGAGGAGCTGGGGAAAGGAAGATGTGGGTGACAGGCAGATAGGGAAGGTGAAGAGGGGAAAGGAGGAGGAATGGGGCCAGAGAGCTAATGGAAAGTAGGGTGAGGGAGGGATATATTGAAAGGGAGGGGGAAGGAGCTACCACAAATTGGAGACTTGATATTGATGCTGTCTGTTTGGAGATAGCCAAGGTGGAATATAATGTATTCCTCTGCCAATTTATGTGTGGCCTCAACCTGGCTACAGATCAAGTGCTGGTAAATAGGATTAGTATGGACTTTGTGGGCCTCCTGACCCCATAGCTATCACTCCTTCACGGGGAATGCAGGGAAATAGGATAACCTTTTGGAAGATTGGTGCTGGCATAATGACTGAATTCAATGTTGATCAAACAAAATTCTTGATTCTTTGAGCACTGAGGTATTGTAAAATAGTTAAAATGTGTAATAGATCATATAAAGGTTGATAATGCTAATGTTTATAGCGATTATTAAAGCTAGTTTTCCAACTCAAAATTTTTAAACAAAAGGGGCATTTGTAGTATCCCTCAAATATTGGCTCTTCAAGGGAAGGTCCATAACTGGTGACATCGAAAAAAGAAGTGCATGGCAAACCTCAGTCGCACTGTCTTCACCGTCCGCCCTTCTGCTAGGCAGAAGATGGATGAACTTGAAAACCTGAATCTCCATATTAACAGACAGTGTATTTTCTGCAATTATCACTCCTACATAGACCTCTCGCTGGTAAAAGATGATGCCTTTGGGCTCTTCTTTACAACCTGCATTTTGTTTTAGTAGCACTACTTCCTGCACTCTTTGACTTCCCTTCACTTCAGTTTTCTTCGGTATGGATTGAATTACCTGGACAGCTTGTAAAACAAAGCTTTTTAATATACCTTGGTAAACATGACAATAATGAATTCAATTCGTTTTCTCATTTTAATGTCATCTTTTCTGCTTGATGTGACGTTTAGTATTTTCACTGAAACTGGGTAGAAATGAAATGACTATAACACTCGGGTGTTTACTTTCCCCATTGAGAAGAATTGGAGAAATTGATTTATTGAGAAATGAGTTTGAATGACTAGATTACTTGCCATTTTTCCATATAACCACTTACAGCACAGAACAGGCCAGTTCGGCCCTACTAGTCCATGCCGTAACAAATCCCCACCCTCCTAGTCCCCGGTCCATACCCCTCCAGTCCTCTCCTCTCCATATAACGATCCAGTCTTTCCCTAAATGTAACCAATGATCCCACCTCAACCACGTCTGCCGGAAGCTCATTCCACATCCCTACCACCCTTTGCATAAAGAAATTTCCCCTCATGTTCCCCTTAAAATTTTCCCCCTTCAATCTTAAACCATGTCCTCTAGTTTGAATCTCCCCCACTCTTAATTGAAAAAGCCTATCCACATTTACTCTATTTGTCCCTTTTAAAATCTTAAACACCTCTATCAAGTCCCCCCTCAATCTTCTACGCTCCAGAGAAAAAAGCCCTAGTTTGCACAACCTTTCCCTGTAACTCAAACCTTGAAATCCTGTCAACATTCTCGTGAACCTTCTCTGTTCGTTTTTCGTTTGTATTTATCACGCTATTGATTTGTTATTTTGGACAGGCATGTTCTCCATTTAGAAATACAGCTCCTTTATCCGTGATATATGTCTTCCCTATGGTTCTGGAGGAGTAGTCAAAGCAATATTGAACCAGACACTTGGCATTTGTAATTCTTAAGGTTATTAAATATTTATCCATTTTATGGGCAACTGAAATGGCTGCATATACAGAAGTCAAAATATTTCTAAAAAATGTGCCCGCAACTTTATTGTAAAGAAGTTAGCATGCACATTATTGGGAAATAGTCCCCCTTAATGCTGAGAAATGCTCTGTCATTTTTTTTTTGCCATAGGGTCCCATTTCCAGTAGCTTAACCTGTGTTTTTTTTTGTTTGGGGCTCAATGCTGATATATAACTTAGAGTTTTAATGTGGTGCAGAGCTCTTGATGGACTGGATTGTTCTGATTTTAAAATATTTACTTAATTCTGCTTTATGTATTTCTCTAATGTTTTAAGTCCTTTGCCATGCCATGAGAGCAGAACCAGGCACAAAAATATCAAAAGTAGTCAAGTATCCTGTATGTCTCATGATAAAAACATGCAAATGTATGTGTTTATTATTACTAGATTGTTAGTAGATCATGCAGCGAAATGAAACAATATATTGATTTGCCATCAACTCTTTAAAAAAATGTCTTGATTGTGGGAATCTACTCAGGGCACATTGCCTTGTGTTTTATTGAAACTTGCATTGTGGATCTCTGTGAATAGAAGCACAGAATCCATCATGCTTGTGTGTGAGTCTGGTACAAGTAAAGGACCTTATGTCAAACCACATACAGCATAAAATACTTTGGAAGACTAGGAGGCCTAAGGATGCTGTAAATAATGTAATTTTTTTTTAATGGGGCTTCATTCTGTTGTGGAAACGGAAAATTGCGTTCACCTTGCAGCTATGTCTTCAAGGTGGCTTCAGTGAATAGTTCAGGAGTGTTTGGTGCAACAGTTTGGTGCAACCTGCCTGCATATTTTAGAAGTGATGGTGGACAGAATGAGCAAGCACTGTGAACTTGGAAGCTGGGGTTATTGGATAAAAACAATACTAAATGGGCAATGATGTTTGCAATCTCCAAATATCTAAACAAATGAACCGAACATGGAGCATGTTGAGAAAATATGAGGAAGAAAATGTTCTTGAAGCCCAAATAGTTTGAATAATTCCAAGTTCGCATTTATTGCCAGAGTACATGCATGACATTCAATACAACCCTGAGAATCTTTCCTGAGAGCCAGGCAGAATTTCTACTTATAAGCAGCTGTAAACTGTACTCGGGAAGAAAGATACATAAGAGAGAATTTTAAATAAAGAAAGAAATGTAAAAAAACTGCAATACATTAAAAAAAATAAGTATTTAGTAATAAATAATGTGCTAAGTAAGAGTCCTTAAATGAGTCCCTGATTGAGTTTGTTGTTTGGGAGTCTGATGGTGGAGGGGAAGCAGCTGTTCCTGAACCTGGTGGTGCAAGTTTTGTGGAACCTATAAAATACCTTTTTTTCTGATGACAACAGCAAGAACAGAGCATGTCCTAGGTGTTGTGGATCCCCGATGATTGATGCTGCTTTCCATGTAGATTTTCTTGATGGTGGGGAGAGTTTTATCTGTGATGTACTGGGCTGTGACCACTACCTTTTGCAGGGCTTTCTGCACTTGAGGTACTGGTGCCCCCACACCAGGCTGTGATGCAGTAGGACTGCACACTTTCCACTACGCATCTGTAGAAGTTTGCTCAGGTTTTCAATATCGCCCTGAGTCTCCATAAACTCCTGTGGAAGTGGAGGTGCTGATGTGTTTTCTTCACACATGTTGGGTCCAGGAAACATCTCCAAGATCGTGACTCTCAGGAATTAAAATTTGCTTGCTCCCTTTACCATTGATCCCCCAATGATCACTCTGGTTTTCCCTTCCGAAAGTCTACAATCAGCTCCTCATTGTGTGAGACGTGTGTGCTGACTCATTGTCCCTTTTTATACAGCCCACTACTGTGATATTGTCAGCAAAATTGTAAATGATGTTGTTGTCATACCAAGCCACACATTCATAAATGTGAAGTGAGTCGCAACCCTGTGATGCTCTGATCCTAATGTTCTTGCCAATCCACACTAATTGGGTCTGAAGCTGAGGAAATCCCAGACCCAATTACGCAGCAGTGCCGGCCAGCTCTTGGAGTTTGCTGATCAGTTTTGAAGTGACGATGGTGTTGAATACAGACCTGTAGTCAATAAAAGCATCCTGATGTATGCAGCTTTGCTGTCCAGGTATTCCAGGTTGTTTTACTTGATGATTGTCAGGCAAAACACCTTAACAATTCACTGATGGCATTGAAGATCTAGTTTTATGAAATATTTTTGAACGATCTACAGCTATTTATTTATGCAGAGCTTCCTAAAGCATCTATAGTGCATTTGCCACTGAAGCAGGCAGTATTTTATCACATTTGTGAGCAACCCATAACCAGTCAGTCCTGTGAGTGATTTCTTGCAAAAGTGAAACTTCAGGAAAACTTGCTGTGTGTAACTGTGTTGGATGGTGTTAGGTCTGCTTTGTTCATGAATGAGTGAGACAAACACCAGACTGAGTCGAAATCAGGGTTCTTTGTTCTTTATTACCGGATTGTAACACTTGCAACTAACAATGTTAGTTGGAGAATGCATTCTGCCGTTATCAGCAAAATGGTGATTTTTTTATACCCTTGGATACGTGCTTAGAACATCATCATATCATTACTTGTCCAATGACTAAAACTATTGCTATCCTTTCCCTGCTAGCTTCCTGCCTCTCAATCCATCAATGTCTCTCTTATCTTGTAAGTACAAGGATGCATTCACATCTTGTTACAGCCCTGCACAGGGTAACTCCTTACACATTCCCATCTCATGATGTTTTACCTTACAATGGTGAGGTGTGAGAGTCCTATACTTGAGGTGAT
Source organism: Narcine bancroftii (assembly GCF_036971445.1). NCBI lineage: Eukaryota > Metazoa > Chordata > Chondrichthyes > Torpediniformes > Narcinidae > Narcine > Narcine bancroftii. The sequence continues at coordinate 357,657,824 of NC_091471.1, read as the reverse complement.
GGCCGGAGCTTGCAGCCACAAGTGAAAAGTTTAGTTGTCATTGAATGCTGTGCCCAAAATACTTGCTTCAGTAAAAAGGTCCCATGACCCTGTCTTTTCATGTGATAATGAAAAGGAAACTCCAATTGGTAAAACGGGTTAGGATGTAGGAAACCAAGCTGTGAGTTTACTGTTTATCATTGTACAAACGAGCCTGCAGCTGACGTGGACATTTACCCCCTCCATAAATCTTCGTCCGCGAAGCCAAGCCAAAGAAGAAGAAAGAAGATTGTACATCAATGCTGATTTTATAAAGCCCAGATATTACAGCAATGTAATTTCAAATGCTGTTCCATGTGTTTTTGTTGCTTCATTAGGTTCTACTGAATATGACTAAAAATAAAAATTGAATTTCATTTTATACACATTGATAGCATTGTTAATCTGATTCAGTTACAAATGTGGAATCTTTGCTTCTACTTAAAATTTGGAAGTGGTTTAGCATGTGTTAGTATAGAGTTTAATACACATGAACATGCATACATTAACCAAAGGAGGGGATTTCTGTGGCATTATTCAATTCTGCTACATGCTTCAGGCAATTTTGAATAATTAAATAGCAGTTTGGGAGGGAGAAAGGAAAGGCCATGTGAAGCAGGCCTGGACTAGTTTAAACGTGGGTCAGGTGACAATGAAGGTCAGAACAGCTGAGGTTTGCCAACCAGCATTTGTGATTTGGCTGGCTCACTGTGTTCATGTCTTTACTTTCAGTGCCTGCGGACCTGACTCCAGAAGAAGTGATAGAGCTAGAAAGCATCCGGCAACGAAAGCAGGAGCTCTTGGCTGACATCCAGGTACACTACTGATTCCATTGGTTCTCAAGTTCTCAATAGATTCCAATCATAAGTTCAGCAACGTTAAGTTGCTTTTTTATTAGTTTAGTTTTGATTCAATTGATTAGAAGGTTTTTTTTCGGAGCCTACACTGTCGTGTCTTTATGCAATTAAAGATCATTTCCCGTGTTCCTTCCTAACCTGCAATTCTAGATGATAACCTGCAATTCTAGATGATATACTATTTACTTCCTTATCTTTACCCCCTCCAACAAATGGATAGTTCAGTGACTGGGTCCTCCAAGGCCCTCTATTTATATTTTAACATTTCTATCCCAGGGTAGCGTGCTCCAGTTTTCTGAGCCAGTTATGCTCATTTGTTTTAGTCAGTAACGTGAGTTTGATCATTTCAAGAAGTCTGGAAGGATCTCTACAGATCAGTTTAACTTGTCTAGACTGTCAGAGAGGTGGTAACTGCAACCTAGCAGGGGGAGGGAGGTGGCAAAACACTGCTTTGGTAGGTCCCTACTCCTGTTTAGGAGCTTATAAAACTGTAGAAAATCAAGGCTGCTGTAAGAAAGTGACATGAAGCTTATAGTTCCCTAATCAGATTTGCAACATACAAAATATTTTTGATGTGATCTTTACGAGATTTGTTCATAACTTTATTTAAGAATCTTACATTTTCTTAAAATTAAGTTTACAAAGGAGCAGAACATACCTCAAATTCCATTTAATTTTTGACAGTATAAAGCTACAGAAAATAATTTCAGCTGTTAATATCAAAGATTATTAAAAGTACAATTTCTCTGCCCTACTTTCCTATTTTTTTGGCATGTTGCTCTGGTTTTCTTTTCTCACCTCGATATTTCAGATACTTGAGGGAGTAATCTAGGATGATGCCTCAGTGCAGTGCCAAGGGATTGTGGCATTGTCATCGGTGGCATCTTTCCAATCGGATACAAATCTGAGAGTTATTGTTCCCTTTCAGTAGGGTCCTGTGACATTGAGTGAAGTCAAACAGAGGAGTTCTGGCTAATTCCGCCCCCCACCTCTCTTTCCCCCCCCCCCCCCAATCAACATGACAGAATTACATGGCACATTTACAGAACCATTATTTGATGTGATTTTGGCACATCTTCATTCATTTTCAAATGTATCCGTATTTTGTAATAGTAAAATGATTTGGACCATTGTGAATGGTAACTCTATATTATGATTTTTTTTTAAAAATCCCTTTGGAAATTAAATAGACTCTTTGTACTGTATATGGACCATGCTCTGAAATTCATTGGGTTGTTTGCCTACACATGATAAATTAACAAGAGGATGTTACTGTTTTCCTTTTAATAATAGTTTGTACTAATGTTCAAAACCTAGAGATCTTCCAAACCGTTTCCATAAACCAGTTTTGTCATTTTTGTTGAGATTCTTTTGTCCATACAATTTGTGTTTGTGTCTGGCTGAAGTATGGTGTAATATTGGTGGAACTCTGATTGGAATGGATGTGATGTGGCAAGATGAAGGAGAGGATCGTGGACCTGGAACAGTCATCTCCACTACACACTAACTCTGTAGTAGAGAGAGTAGAGAGCACCAAGTTCTTTGGTGTTCACTTAACTAGTGATCTATCGTAGACACTCAACATGTCCTCACTTGTCAGGAAGCCACAATAACGACTGCACTTACTGAGGAGACGACTGAAGTGGGCAAGGCTACCGGGCACCATCATAATGTCAAACTTCTATCAGAGCTCTATTGAGAGTGTCCTGGCCGGCTGCATCAAAGTGTGGTTAGTGCAGATAAATGAATCTGAGGTCAATCCACAGGATCGTAAGAATGGCATAGAGGATTACTAGAGTCTCCCTCACCCCCACCGAAGTGATCTACCAGTACTGTTGTTTGAAGAGGGTGTGCAAAATCATTGAGGACCTCTTCTACCTTGCACACAGCATCTTTTTGCTGCTCCCTTCGAGGAAGGGATACAGGGGTATCAGAGCCAGCACCACCAGGCTGAGGATCAGCTTCTTCCCACGAGCAGTGAGAATGCTGAATGATCAAAGGAACAGCTCACAAAATCATTTGAGACTCTCATATTTGTGAGGCAATATTTATTTTTTTGTATCGATTAAATATTTGTCCTGCAACATGAGCTACCCTCCAATCCTCTGGGACCTCACCCGTGGCTAAGGACATTTGAATATACCTTCCAGAGCCCCTGCAGTTTCTCAGCTGATCTCCCTCAAGGTCCAAGGGAATATCATCCAGCCTTGGGAATGTATCTACCTTTATTTGCTGTAAGGCATCAAGCATCTCCTCCTCCTCCTCCTTAACCTCCATATGTTTCATGACCCTTCTGTTTGTTTCTCTTCCTTCTTTCTGCATTATGCCAGTCTCCTGAGTAAATACTGATGCAAATAAACTGTTTAAGATCTCCCCCATTATGTGAGGCTCCACACATAGTTGACCACTCTGATCCTCTTGGGGATCAATTTTGTCCCTTACTCTTAATATACTTGTAGAAACCCTTCGGGTTTACCTTTACATTATCTGCCAAAGAAACCTCTCGTCTTCTTTTTGCCTTCCTGATTTCCTTCTTGAGTATTTTCTGTACTTTTCAATACTTCATTAGTTCCTTTGCCTATACTTGCTATGCACCTCTTCTTCTTAACCAGATTGCCAATCTCCCTTGAAAAGCTATGTACCCTGTGTCTATTAACTTTGCCTTTCATCCTAACGGAAATATGCAAACTCTGCACTCTCAAAATTTCAACTTTGTAGGCCATCCACTTATTCAACACACCCTTATCAGAAAAACAACATATCCCAATCCACTCTTCCTAGGTCCTTTCTCATTTCCACAAAATTTGTCTTCTTCCAATTTAGAATCCCATCATGAGGACCAGACTCATCCTTTTCCATAATTAACTTAAAGCTAATGACATTATGGTCTCTGGACCCAAAATGTTTGCCTAACATACATCTTTCACCTGACCTGTCTTGTTCCCTAATAGGATTTCAACTACTGGATCCTCTCTTGTTGGTACATACCTCCAAATATTGATTCAGAAAACTTTCCTGAACACATTTCACAAATTCCAAGTCATTCAGCCCTTATGCAGTATGGGAATCCCAGTCAGTATTTAGAAAGTTAAAAATCTCCTACTATTTCAACTTTCTGCTTCTTACATTGGTCTGCTATCTCTCTACAGATTTTCTCCTTCATTTCTCTCTGACTATTGAGTGGACAACCCTATCAGTGTGGTCACACCTTTCCAATTCCTCAACTCTATCCATATGGTCTCTGTAGACAAACCCTCCTGGCTGTCCTGTCTTCACCTTAGGACTTTGTATGATTGATGATGACGACCTGGGAAGCTTTGGTTGATTTCAGTACACATAGACTGGCTTCAGTGAGACAGGACGGGAAATGTTCAGGCTTAATTCTTAATGTGCATTATTTAAATACTCTGGATCCTAAAATTTGCAAGTCTAAGAATTCATTCAACATTTGCTGTTCATAGTAAAGAATAGCAGAATTTAATGCAGGAGTTGATCAATAACAATACTGTGATTATCTTGTCCAATAATACACTAGCATTGACCTCTCTGTGATTTGAGCTTTTTTTTGTGGATCATTCGGCAGACTTGTATTAATCCTGAGGAATTTGAGATGAGATTCTTATTATAATTGAAATCTTATCCAAGTCATTTTCTACCATCAAAACAAAAAAAAGATGCATTTGTCTCAAGATTTTCCAATTGGTTTAAGTCACAACCTATGAGATAAAATAACAGCCAATGGCAAATGTGAAATGAGAAATCATTCAAATTGATGCCATTAATTTTGGTTTTGGTCTCTAGAAGAGGACTGAGGTCGCTCTGATGAGCAGTTTAAAAAATACACCTGTTGTTAGTCTGGCAATTGCTTTAAAGTAATGGTGCATTCACAGTTGTCAATTCAATAAATCTGTTTTTTAAAATTCATCGTGCCCGATAACCCTGCAGTTGGTGATGAAGAAGAGCTGTGACTGAGTTCAGGTTCACTGTAGATGTATAAAAAAATTTGTGCCACATTAGCCTCTTCAAAATTGAAGTAAAATTACCATCATACCAAAACCCTTGTTAGTGTGTGGCATGGGATGATGATATTTATGCAAATTAAGTTGGAAAAATAATATTTTGTTTACTAGCACAGGGCCCATGCCTGAAACATTGGTTATCCTTCACTTCTTATGGATGCTGTGTGACCTGCTGAGTTTCTCGAGCACATTTATGTACTCCACTTGACCCTAACATCTGCAGATTGTCTTGTTGAACAGTATGGTCCATTGTTTGCATCTGACGTTGGGCATAGATCATGAAACATCGAACATGACTGTTAGCCAATACACTCACTCAAATTTAATGCTACAGTCGAAAGACTAATTCCTCTGTCCAATTCGCTCCACTGCCATTCAGGGCTGCAAATTTTTATTTTAATGACCTGATAATGATATAATTCCAGTGCTGACCAGCAACTCAACCTTTGAGGGCCAGAAAGGGACCAATTAAACTATGAACCAATATCACTAAAAGCAGGAAGTTTTTCTTGGAGGTTACTGAAATATTAACATTCACTTTTGCCTTTTTAAAATTCTTGTTCTTTATCTATTTTTGCACTTTGGCTTTTATTATCTGTCCTTAAATTTCATTTGTTAAAGTGGTAGACCATGTGACCTGATACCCTGGAAGGTCCCAAAGACTCCATTCAAGTCCTCATAGCACACTAACCTGTAATTAGTGACATAAAACTATGAACTGAAAAGTGAAGAATAAATTCCTGCCACATTACTTGTTGACTCTGTGTCTCGTCATAAACTGCTGGGCCATTGTTGACTTTTGGGAATCTTCCCCAATGAATCATTCATATCCAAACCTTTAATTTTATGCTGTAATCCTGATTCCTTCTCCAAGTCACTCAATTGCTGGAATCTACAGCTAAATCTTCTCTGCTGGAGGAACTCTGGGTTGAGCAGCATCAGTGGGAGAAAAATAATGGATGACATTTTGAGCCAAGGGCCTTTATTGAGATTGGAGATATGCAGGGGATGCCTGTGCATAGGGGTCTGGGTCCTTTTTATGCTGACTACTTGTACATTTCTCCAGTCTTGATAAGGGGCTTTGGCTCAAAACATCTAGCATTTTTTCTCCCACTGATGCTGTTTGACTTGCTCATTTCTTCCAGCAGAATGTGTTGTGCATCACTCAGATGGGCAGCATGGTTGGCCTAAGAGTTAGCGCAATGCCTTCACAGAGCCAGCAATCGGGACAAGGGTTCGAATCCGGTGGTGTCTATAAGGAGTTTGTATATTCTTCCTGTGTCTGCATGGGTTTTCCTCGGGGTCTCCGGTTTCCTCCCACCCTTCAAAACGTTAACGGGGGTGCAGGTTATACATACAATTGCCATCCAATTACACCCAATTGACCTACAACTCCCGGTACGTTTTAAAGGGTGGGCGCATGGACTCATGGGCCGAAATGGCTTGCTACCGCACTGTATGTCCAAATTAAGTTAAATATAATTTGCGATAGGTTTGTCCATGCAAATAGGTGTTAAATACTGAAAGAAATTGCTGTTTCATTTTGACACTTGTAGTTTACCAAGCCTATAACGCTTAATTAATTTATTGCAGGCTGCTCTAGTCCTAAAGATAATCCACTTTTAAACGTTTGGATGGAGTTCTTCCTGTTGATATTCCGAGTCTATTGCATTCACAAGTTTCAGTTAAAATCTGTTCCTTGACAGATGGAAAGACAGAATTTAATTTTCCAATTACAATCAATAAGAACACATAACCAAATAAAAATTAAATGAACAATAGTGTAATTCATGTGAACATATTAGACTGATCTATAATTACAAAAAAGTTGTTTCGACATTAATCCCTCAACTTCCTCTGTTGCCCCACTAAAGCCATTGCATCAGCAGAAACTGTGAGAAAATCCTCAGTGACCTGCAATGTTGACTTGTCATGACACCTCCTTTTGTATTTGTTTTCAGTTACTATTGTGGGAATATTTAGAAACATTTTTTACAGTTCAGTAATCATTGGAACGGATCTGAAACCATCACAATATTTTGGAAGGACAGAAATTTCTGTGAACTAACAGACAACAAAATAACAATCCTGAACCATCATTTTGAATTTGGGAAGGGAAGCAGAGAAGAGTTTTTCAAAGGCACATTGATCCAACATGTTTGCCACTTTAGGTTAATAAAGCACTGCCAAAATTCTAATTTAATTCTATCATTATAACTTGTCAAGTCACCTTTATTTATCGTTCATACCACGCTCACACGGTAAAGATCAGATAGTGTTTCTCCAGGATCACGGAGCATATTTACATAAATATAAGTGAGTCTAGAAGTTGAACACATTGAAATATTAAAATATGAAGACGTATACAGTCAAAGTCCACGATACACTATCCACATATGTTCTCGAAATTCAGGAGACTGATGGATTGGGGGTAAAAACTGTTGCCCAATCTAGACATAACGACTTGAATGTCACTGTACCTCCTATCAGATGACAGAAGGAAGAACAGTTGACGTGAGGGGTGTGTGAAGTCCTTTACAATGTTTATTGCCTTTCGCCTGCATCTAGTGTTGTCGACGTCCTTCATGGTGAGAAGAAAGCCCCCAATGATCTTTTCCGTTGACTTCACTATCCTCTGCAAGCTCCTGCGGTCCAAGGAGATGCTCTCAATGCATCCCCCTGGAGAATATAGTGAGGATGGAGGGTGGGAGATGAACTTTCCTCAGCCTTTGCAGGAAGTAGAGGCATTGCTGGGCTTTCTTGGCTACGGAGCTGGTGTTAAGAGACCAGGTGAGGTTCTCTGCCAAGTGCACTCTAAGGAACTTGATACTCTTGACAACCTCAACAGTCAGCGAGCTAGTTTCTCCAACCTAATTAGAATTTAATATTTTCTTGGAGAGGTAGCTACTTAGTCTTTGGATCGAATCTTTTATATCAACTTGAGAATAAAATGTTTAGCTCCTGGAATTTCTGGTCATCTAGATTTTATTTGGACAGCAGTTATTATGAATATATTAAGCTATTGTAGCAAATTATGTGAATAAAGCACCACAGAAGTTGTCTGTGAGCTGAACCAACAAAACCGTTTAATAGAATCTTCGCAGGAGTTTAAATAATTACAATTGACGCGCTATCACAATCATGTGACCTCCGAAGTCACGCCCCCCCCCCCACCTCAGAGTTATTCTCCCCCCCCACCCCCGGCCACTGGGAAATCCTGATCCTGCGTGGGCCCGCAACTACGGATGGCGGTTTGATAATGGAGTGGTATGGCTCACCACTCTATGATACTTGGCCTAGTCACCTGTTACACTATTCAAATTTCGGGATGTTGAAACTATAATGAATATTCTCATGTGAAGCACTGGAATAGGGAAAGGAAATTCAATAAGACTTAAAAGTAGTTTGTGATCTTGCTTTCTAAACCACCTTCATAACAGCCATTATGAAGGATGTTATTCCATGTCATTCTTGGATCTATTGAGGAAGATTTATTCAGCGAGTAATTTGTGACTGAAGTTGTTAATGCGTTCTTGGTAAACATCTGGTGATTTTGCTTTATGTAGTGCACGATAGTGAAAAGTTTTACCCTATCTATGAAAACTTGTTATGCATTATGTAGGTTGTGGAAGAAACTCAAATGGTAAAGTAATCACAGCTAAGTGAGAGTTGGTTGAGCAAATTGTGGTTTAAGTAGAATGTAGTGGTAGGTAGGTTGAATGAATTTGATCATCAATGATGTAAATATTATCTGAATTATTGTAAATACCATGCAGCAGAAGGAGGATATTTGGCATTTTAAGTTTGTTCCAGTAATCCAGGCGATCCTACTTCCTTGCTTTTTCTATGAATGAATAATTCATTCCAAACCATTTTGAAAGCTGTTTTGAATGTCCTGCATTGTGAATCCAAACCATGTGCTGTATAAAAACATTTGCATCATGTCAACTCAGTTATTTATGCCCTTGGGAAATTTCTCTTTATCTATCCAAAATAAACCCTTTTGTATTTTTTAAATTTCTGTAATATTTCTTCTTCATCTTCCCTAAGCTTAAAAAAAAATCATGGGCTCAACTTCTGCAGAAAATCCCCACAACTGCAATCTCTCAACCCTGGAATCATTCTAGTAATTCTCCTTTGCATCCTCTCCAAAGGTTTCATGTTCTTTCTAAAATATGGTGCTTGGAATTGGACACACTGCTTTAGCTCGAGTTAAGCTGGATTTCACCAAGCTTTTATATTCTGGCCCCACTTATGAAGTTCAGAATGCCTTGTGCTTTTATTAATTGCTTCAGTATCCTGTCCCACCTCGAATGATATGTGTAGGATCACACTGAGTTGGTTATCGTGCATCAAAATTAGAAGTGATTTAAAAAAAAACTTTATTGTTTATTCCCAGTGCCAGTGCTGTGCAATTGCTCAGCAAAAGGAGGCGTAAGGTGCTTCTTCCATCCGATAGCCTACAGGTCACCCTTGGACAAGGTGTAGTACCTGTTTGGCCTCCTAATCAGGGTTATGTGATTACAGGATTACATATGGTGGGATGGTTTTTACAAGCAGATTCTACAAATTGGAATTTATGGCTGTAAAACTAAAAACACTGGGCAGGTGAATCTGCGGATCAGTGGCCATGGTTATCAATCCAGTATGAAGACTGCAACTGAAGAAGGCAAAGGGAAACCATTTCAGTATTTTTCCCTGTATAAACATGAATTCAACATCGACTACAGTTTCAGATCAAAGATAGAGCCTTCACTGAAGGAGAACAGGGGAGGCAACAACTACAATTTGGAGGGTCAGAGATCGTGACGGATGGAGAGACATGATTGCGCATACCGGATGACAAGGCACCTGAATGATGATTGTCTATTGTCATGTCTACCAAGATACAATGAAAAGTTTGTTTTATGTGCTGTCCAGGCAAGTCAACTCGTACTTAAGTACAGCAGGCAGTGAATTAATAAAGCAAAGGTGGAGGGTGTAGTACTACAGAAAAACTCAAGAGTGCAGGATAATGAGAAATGCAGTTAACACAGTGCAAAGGGCATTATCCTTTATTCATGTGAGGCCCAATTAAGAGTCTGATAAAAATGAAAAGAAACTGTCCTTGCATCTGGAGGATTGTATTTTCAAGGTCACTATCTGCTACTTTTAAATTTCTACTATCAGCTTGCATTGTGTTTCCTTTTCTTTCCAATAAATATCAGATCAGACACTATTTATTGTTATGAAATCAAACAGAAATGAAATGTTAGACAAATCGTCTTCAGTCTGTTAAAAGGCAGATAAAAAAATGACCATCAGCATTGCCTGACGCCCCTTACAGTCAGAGAAAAAGAAGCAAAAGAGAGTTCCATCTGATTGACTGAGCATCTTCTGTCCAGCCCTCCTACAGCTGCTGCCAATTGCACAAGACTCCAGTCCAGTTCAAACCATTGTCAATCTGAGCCCAAATCCAAACCTCCGACATGACGAGGAATCCTACAGCACCCAGGAACCTTCGGGACCCCTTCTTGCCCCTTTGAATCCTGGTTCTGATACTTGGTTCGATGAGCCAGTCTCCAGCAGCCCATAATAACTTGGGGTGAGTCTTTTGACCTCAAGTCACCAGTAACCTGTGACCTGTGTGGGTTCCTAACCCACAAGTTGACAACTGCTCACTGCCTGTGTGTATCCTTGAGCCCCTTGCTCTCTGTCACTGTGGTCATCCTTCATGAGGATGACCTCAATAGGGGGTGTTCTCCTTGTGCCTAGTGACCTGCGCTTGTCCGCTGCTTCCCCAAAGTCTGCAACCTCTTGTGGCCGTTGTTGAATACTGGCGCCACCATCTTGGGCCCAGACCCCGAGGTCACAAGATTTTAAATAAAACATAATTGGCTCCTTTAACAAGCCATTTAGAACCTGTACAGAGCTATCAACAGTTGGACTGGGCAGCAGGACCCTTCAGAGAACCGCTGTGTCTCCACTCATTGCTCTCCCCAGGTCCACACCAGCGACAGTGCTGCTTTTGCAGCTCTGGCAGCCTCGTCATTTTTTTTTAACATTAAAATAGTCAAGTTTATTGTCATCTAATTGTACAATCAGAGATGGTGGCACCTGTGATTGTACAAGTATAACCCAATGAAACAGTGTTCTCCAGTCCTTGGTGCAAAAACATGCAGACATACAACCAGACATAACACACACTCAAACAATACATATGCAGGACAAGTATTAATCCACACGAATGAATAAATATTATTTCTTGAATACGAGAGTCTCGGATGGTTTGTGTGACCAGTTCCTTTGGTCGTTCAGCATTCTTACTGCCCGCGGGAGAAAGCTGTTCTTCACCCTGGTGGTGTTGGCTCTGATCCTCCTATATCTCTTTATCAACCGGAGCAGCTGAAAGACGCTGTGTGCGGGGTGGAAGGGGTCCTCAATGATTTTGCACGCCCTCTTCAGACAAAGATCCCAGTAGATTACGTTAATGGGGGAGAGGGAGACTCCAGTGATCCTCTCTGCCATTCTTATTGTCCTGTGGATTGACCTATGATCCATTTATATATGTTTTAAGATTTTGTATATCAATCACCAGACACTTTCTGCATTGAATTTCATTTATTTCACCAGCCTCTCTGTGTTTATTGCCATTTTCCTTGCTGTTTCATACCAAAATTTCATGTCAAATATAGATTTTAAAATTCCAAGAAAAATCTATATTTTTTAAAGCCGGATAGTTTTATCAATAATTTCTCAATCAATAACTAGTTACCTGCTGAAATTGTTTCTATATTAAGAACCACTCAGTTGCTTAAACATTTGCCATTGTGGGCGCGAATGTGTTTGCTTTCTTCATATTTTCCCCAAATTATTGTTCATAAATTAAAGATGTGTTTATGTATGCGTGTACAGAATATATAATTAATTGCCTGTAATGTTTACTGCAATTTAAATGTTTTGTATCTGTTGCGTTCGAATTTTGATCGTTGACATTGATGCAATGTGAATGCTGCCATTTAAATAATAGCTTGGGGTTTCAAGCACTGAGTTCAATTTTGAGTAATTAACCACTATATAAATTTTCTCCCTGCAGCCCAGATTTTCATTGCTACTACTCTTTGTAATTAGGAGTCAGTGAAGTCAAATAACAAAACAAGTTGAAATGATAAGATCAAGCTCATCTCATTTATTTAAAAAAAAGTACTGCCGCTTGCGCACTGCCACCTGTGCCTCATTCAGTTTGCTCAGGGAGCTGTGCTCATTGAAGAAAGGCTCAGCGTGGAGCCTGATCATCAAGGCCCAGTGCTCCCCTCAAAGCAAGCAATCAATTGTACCATTGGTGTGTACTGCAAACATGGCCATTGCACTCTGGTCAGCCTTCTCACCGGGGGAAGTAAGTGGTGGCAGTGGCTCCAGAAGGTGGTTGCGAATTGGAGGCCCACTTCCTGGACAGCTGTAAAATCACCTTGAAGCTAATTAAATAGTCTGATCGCTTTCCTCCTGTCGCCACCTTGTGGTTGAAAGCCTCCACTATGTTTGTATTTCAGCGCCCAAAATGGTGGTGTCAAAATGTCACGTTCGCCTATCAGACTTTGGTGGGTGGAGAAAAGGGGGGTCTTGTATGCCATCAAATATGGTAATTATTATTCTCTGCATATTCCATCTATTTTCTCACAATATTGATCATTAAAGTGCAAAAATGAATAATTTGTAACCACAAGCCCCCAAAGCAGAGAAGCTAATTTACATCAAACTGAAAGCAATCTAAAATCGAATTTACTAGATTGAAGTGCAGGTCTAAATGTAATATGTGCAATGCAGATGATTATGTCCTTTTAGGGCTTATAGAGATTGGCCCTTCTCCTCCTCCCTCCTTTGGCTTGGCTCTGTGGACGAAGATTTATGGAGGGGGTAAAAAGTCCACGTCAGCTGCAGGCTCGTTATGGACTTCACAAATCACAATCCAAAAATCTGGATTATGGAATAAAACTTGCTTATGTGAAATTTGTGTGTGAAAAAATAAAGAAATGTAAAATGTGAAGGAAATAACAAATGTTATCTGCTTTTATATCTTGTTATTTCTTGATGCATGTGTAGATAAGGTTTTTTTTTAAAATGTGGTAGGTTCATTTTTCTGCAGTAGATTTTTTTCATGTGTGTTCTATATTTACTGTTATTTGTTATGACATATTATTAAATTATCTTATGCTTTCATACACATCAAATAAAGTTATGTTCTATTCAAACTGAAGGCTGGAAGGTGATAAGTGGAGTCATGAGGTCTTCACCTACGTCCAGCTTCTGTCATCCACCTGGCTCCATCTGTTTTTGGTTTACTCATTCCTTATCTATCTCACCATTACCTTCAATTTGTTTTTTTCATATGACAGTGTGATAGTACAGATCTATCACCAATGTACATAGTGTATATAGTTACTGTATCTAGACTGTGCTTACAGCGATTGGCTGAGAGCTAAGCCACACCTATTGTCTGGGCCTTAAAGGGTTGTGTCCCTAGCCAGGTCGGATCATTCCGGACTGGTCGGCCACCTGTGAAGAGCTCCTGTCTTTTGCTAATAAAAGCCTTGGTTTGGATCAACAAGTCTTTGGTTCTTTCGACAAGCTCTACAGACAGCATCTGCATCAAGGCAATCTCTTAAGTAACTCTTCATCCATGAACAAACAGCTGAGGTACTACCATTACTGTAGAAAGATAAACAACCCCCCTTGGAACACATTTCCATGTATAATACAGGATTCAATGGGAAGTGGGGATTTGTATCATGGAAAACCATGCTATGGGAAGTTTTTGAGCAAAGCAATTTCTGTGTAATGCAGGATTCTCCCAATAGCATGGGGGATCTGTATGTAAGATTGCTGAGCAAAGTGTGACAATAGGGTACAATTCAATGTTTTTTTTAACTACAAACTAATGATCAGGCAATTGGATTGACGTGTTTGAGCTGAATTTGCAGCAGGTTTCTTTAAACAAGGTCTGAAAAGCCTGAGGGATATGTATGCTGAGATCTCGCTGTTGGTAGTTTTTAGGGCAGAAGATTGGTTGACACAGAATTAGGTCAAAAAACTAACACAGAATTTGGTGTAAATGCTGAAATAATACTTGCAGTTTTCATATGAGAAAAGGAAATACGGTACAACTCCGATTATCCAAAATGGTTGGGACCTGATCTATGTTGAATAAATGTTTTTTTTGGAGAACTCGTCATTTAAAAAAAGTCAGCCCAATAGCAATGGCAAATCACTCGTAACGGTGTTTAAACAGCAACAAACAACAAGGGAACGTTTCTTAAGCATTAGATTAACATTTCTCACCAAGAGAATCCTGGGGCTGCTGCCGATCACCGACACCTCCCCACTGAGGGCCCCGCTCCTGCCACGAGCCTGAGAGGTCCACACTCCTGCCAAGAACCTGATGCCCCTGCTGTTGCCAGGAGCCTGATGTCCTCACTCCTGCTGGGAGTCCACTCTCCTTGATGATCCTGGGACAAAAGACTCTTCTGACCACTTGCGGCTGGGAGACAGTTACACGTAGTTTGAGAGGGAGAGTTGGAGAGAAAGGTCAATAGGGGAAGGTAAAGAAGAAAGGGAAAGAGATGGGGGAGGACCTGAAACGAGAACAATTGTTCTAATTTCATGTCGAGTGAAATTTTTTTTCAACCTGTGAGGTCAATTCAGCTCTGAAAAAAATTTGGATAAATTCTTCATTTATCCGAAATTTAAAAAATTTTTTGGATAAAGTGAGGATTTCTGAAAATCTGATTTCAGGTAATTGAAATTGTACTGTAGAGTTAGAGGAATAGCTTCTCTATATAGTAATGATAAGACCTCAATGATGCACCATGTGGACAAAGAAATATATTGTTGAATGGTCCAGTATGTTTTGTATTCCTATAGTTCCCATACCTTCAGTTTCTTTGCTGTTAAACTGAGGTTCTATATATATTATCTCAGAGATAACTGAGATAACAAGTCAAGTATCATCAGTCGGAGAAAAAGAATGGTCAACGTTTTAGATCAGGAAAGGATTCTGACCTGAAACATTGACCATTCTTTTTCTTCCATTGATACTGCTCTATCCACTGAGTTCTTTCAGCTGATTGTTATTCCAGTACAGTATCTGCAGCCTCATGTCGCCTATATATAGAGTTTTGTTCTTCCCTTAATGAGTAGTTAACATATAATCCATAATGCAGTGCGAATGTAGTTGCTAAACATCATTGCAATTAGCATCTCAGAAGTATTTCAAAGGCTTAAATGGGGAGCTTTGAAATAGACCTGATATATAATCAGGTGCTATATAAAATGAGGTCTCTTCTCATTAAAAAATAATATAAAATGTACTAAGAAATGATTCAGACTAACAATTATAAATGTGTAATTATTTTTAAAAAACAAATATTAAAATATCTATTAACATTAGAGAACAAAAATGGGATTTATCTCAGAATTTAATTATGCTGCCTCATCGGTATTTGTGTTTTCAGTTTGTTTCTCTTAGACTTTATTGTGACCATATTCTTAAAAATATCTTCATATGTACAAAAAGAAAATGGACACTTGTCTCATTCCTTAATTTGTTGATGCAGATTGGGTGAAAAATCTTTCCTGGTCTTTTATTTTTTCCAGTTAAGTAACAAGGATTAATATTTCAAACATTAATGTGTTAATTTACTTGCACTTTCGTAATGTTCAATGACTAAATATTGTTTCATTAATGAATGATAAAACTGATAAAGTTTTATCGTTGACAGTATAATTTTGTCTCTTCTGGAACGATGTCAGATACTTTTTATTTCTGTGATGTTCATTTAGTGAAAACAATTTCTGGAGACAAAAAGAGACAAGAATAAATATATATCAGAATATTATGAACAAATAATGACAGAGGTTCAGGCTGATAAGGAAATTATTTTCACAACCTACGGGATTTCATGTTAGTAAAAAAATTTTTTTACACATCTTACTCAACGTCTTTGCGGTCGGTATTGCCTTTTTAATACTTAATAGTCATCAAAAGCAACTCATGCCTATATTTCCCAGTGTCATTTCTTCAGACAATCAGTGTGTTGATTGTAAGAGAGATTCTCTATTGACCATTAGCAATTGTTATTTGTCCATTTGTGATTGAAGGTCATGAAGGGGATTGATTTCAAGGGTCAGGGAAAATCTCATGTTTGAATGAGGAAGGTAAAAATCAAGTTCTGCAAAAATGACAGATTGATTTATTTGCACTATTATTCTGTGGTTGTCGGTGGAGCTAACTACATCATGTTAAATGAGGGCTGTGCAAAAAGAGGAATATTGGAAATAGCTGTTTTCATTTTCCTTTCTGATATTCAGGGTATTAGGTTATAGAAAAATTGGAGAGGTTGGAAAATTTATATTTGACTGCTGTCATCTTCAATCTTGTATAAGTTGACAACAAATTCTATTCTCAGTGTCTAGAGTCATGTAACTTAGAAATGGGCCCTTCAGCCCAAATTGCCCATGTCGATCAAAATGTCCCACCCACACTAGTACCACCTCCCTGCCTTTGGCCCATATCCCTCAAAACTTGGCCTAATCATGCATCTGTCAAATGCTTCTTTTACATTGCAATAGACCTTCCTCAACCACCTCCTCCGGCAACTTGTTCCATACACCCATCAACCTCAGTATTTTTTAACATAGGTTCCCATTAACTCTCTCCTCCTTCACCTGTGTCCTCTGGTTCTTGATTCCCCTACTCGTAGCTAAAATTTCTGTGCATTCACCTGATCTATAATTTTGTACACTTCACGAGATCACTCCTCATACTCCAATGCTCCAAGAATAAAACCCTAGACTGCTCAACCTGTCCCTGAAGCTCAAGCCTGCAAATCCTGGAAATCTTCTGTAATCTTCTCTGCATCCTCTCCAACTTGACCACTTTGTTCCTCTAACATGATACCCAAAACTGACACAATGCTCCAAATTCTAAGTACATAATCATGATTTTGGATTAAATATATTAAATATTTTCTTGGATCGAGTATCACCAACCTCTCTCTCGGTGTGTATTTTTCCACATATACTATCAAGTTTTACGATGGTGAAGTCCACGATTGAGTAAAAAAAAATCTTGCTCTATAAAGGAAAATTTTGTTGTGTGTATCTTCTTTCTTTTGAAAACCATCTGAACTTTGTGTTTGTATTTCCATACTGATGATCAGAGTACATAGTTCTGATTCCCCCAACATAGGAAGCCACTAATATATAATTTTTGGTATTAATGAGGAAAGAACTATCTAGCAGAATACGAAAGATCTTTGACCTGAAACTTTGTCTCTTGTTTCTCCTTCCATAGATGTTGCTTGATTTGCTGAATGTTTTCAGATTTTTTCTAATTTTGTGGTGGGGGCGGGGGGGCGTCATTGGATTATTATGATACCTTAAGTCGTATAAACTTCAGCACTAAGGTTATATTTTAGCTGTTGTTGCATTTTCTTTCTACAGAGTTGACATGCCTGCATATACATTTAAGGGAAAAATTCTCTTTTTGGCCTTACAAAATTGGAAGTATTGATTTGAGGGAATAATACTTCCTGATTCTTCTGTTGCCATGTTTCATCCATAAATGACTTGTGTGAGACCAATTGCATTTTATTTGTTACTTATTGGATCTAATCCTTTTTACAGCGGTTGAAGGATGAGATAGCAGAAGTGACGAATGAGATTGAAAACCTAGGTTCAACAGAAGAGAGGTAAGGACTCGATTCTCTTTTCTCTTCATTCTGCATGAATTATTTGCACTGTGTGGTGTCAAAATAGTATGTACCAAAAAAAAGTTTTTGTCATGCAGAACAATTATCGAACCTTGAAAAACGATATAATTCACAACACCTTGTACAGTAATTACATTAATCTTCTTCTTTGGCTTGGCTTCGCGGACGAAGATTTATGGAGGGGGTAAAAGTCCACGTCAGCTGCAGGCTCGTTTGTGGCTGACAAGTCCGATGCGGGGCAGGCAGACACGGTTGCAGCGGCTGCAGGGGCAAATTGGTTGGTTGGGGTTGGGTGTTGGGTTTTTCCTCCTTTGCCTTTTGTCAGTGAGGTGGGCTCTGCGGTCTTCTTCAAAGGAGGTTGCTGCCCGCCGAACTGTGAGGCGCCAAGATGCACGGTTTGAGGCGATATCAGCCCACTGGCGGTGGTCAACTGGATAATGTAATATATAATAACATTATTACTGGTCAAGAACTTCCTTAAAACTGCTGCCATTTCACTGCTGTAACTTTACTGGAAATGCTACATTAATGCCATTTGCATGTAATAATTCATGTTAGGATTTAGTCATGAAGCTCAGACATTCATTGTATGAGGCAAACTTGTTGAGTAGCTTATCTCTTCCTGCCAACTAATTTTATATCCTCATCCTTCCACAGTGGTTACAGCAGCAGTGGTTGCAGGTTGATGGAAATCCTGGGTTGTTATGGAGATTATTATATTTCAGATACTGTTGCATTCCAATTCAATGAGATATAAAGTTCCTGTTTGACTTTTTAAATGTTCAGGAAGCTAGCGAATATAGGTGCTTTGTAAGTCATTGCATTATTGACCCAACAAGCATTCTACCAACGTTTTCAAGAATGTATAATCATATACTCAAGGATACCATAAATATTTATCTTGTTTACAGAGTTAATTAAGTAATTAATTCAATATAGTAATAATGCAACATCAATGCATCCTTTGTTCAGTTTTAGGGATTTAAAATTGCATGTTATCCCTAGAGTTATGTGTGTAGAAACATTTTAGAAAGAAAGACTTCTGAATATGTAATATAACCCTGCCTGGAGAAGAATTTAGGCTGAGCTATCATGCCTCAAGAGTTTTAATTTGTGTTTGAAAGAAAAACCACAGTACTTGAAGGTGGGCATTGTTCATTGGGATGTTTAGGTGCCAGAAAGCCGTCCATTCCGTGGCCACCTAAACGTGCCAGCTGAACTCCGCTAGCCGCACCTGCAGGGACCTAATCTTCTTCTGAACACCTAAACGAAGCTAATAATTCCAAAAATTGAACTGAAGGTGTAATACTGGAAAAAAAAGTCTTTTGAGTTCCTATTGAAAAGATCTGAAAACAAAAAAAACCATCAGCCAAATTCAGGAATATTCTGGGAATACTACTAATTTTTTTTCTGTGTGAAGCTCTTTAAAGCTTTACCAAGACTTTCAGTTGTGAGTTCAGATCCAGTTTGTACCACATGGGCTTGTATCTCAACAGAGATAGAGCTGGCAGGTTGTGTGAAGGCCTTGCATTGGATAATTGCCTGGCAATGTTCTGTTACTGGTAGGAATGCTAGGAGGTGTTACTGTGGAAATTTCTTTTAGGTGTGACATCTTCCTCATGCTCTGCTCTAGTCTGTTGCACACTGCATACAGCCTGGTTATTTCATCTGGCCAGTGATGGTGCTGCCACCCTCAGTGAAAAGTCCCATGCTGTGCTGGTCAAGGCAATCTTCACTTTGCAGTGCCTCCCTCTCATCAAGTTGAACGGCTTCATTGCAGGCTCATAAATTGAATTCTTCTGCTTCTGTATTATTGGTCCTGTCTTATTTGTTCCAAACAGCCTCGGGAAAGGCCAAAGTATGTATGCATTTACAGCTTTGTTAAAACTGTGAATTTCTTTTTACTCAATGCACCACATGAAAGGATTGTATGGCATCCATTTAAGGAAATGGAGGCAGCATTCCTCTGACATTCCTATTTGTGTCTGCCCCAGAAGCTTCCATTAATGCTCCACACAACCAGGCATGTTTTCTAGTGCCAAATCCTCTTTCTCAAAATTAGAGCTACCTTGCTCTCCTTCCATCATCTCCAAACACCAGAAGCAGTGTATACAACACTATGTAAAAAAAAACACACACACACAATAAATGCGTCATATAGATTTTTTCCTTCACCAGCAAGAGAGCTTTGGTTAGGTCTGTATTTAAATTTTCTGTGATCATTGTCACATTGCATTTTGACCACAATTTTGTGGTTAATTTTATTTTAATTAAGCACAGCTCAATTCATCTCTTTCATTTCTGCTTGCCTGGCTTCCAGTGGTGGCTTGCGTACATTGCACAAGATCTGTGCTGACACAAGTAATTGTTTGAACAATGACAGAAGAAATTATGTTGTTATAAGCTGTGTAGCTTCAAAGTCAGTGTGAGGCTTTGGAATATGATGACAACTTAAGTATCAATATACGTTGATGCTATTCTTGGTGAACATTATTAATGTTTATCTCAGTAAAGGAATCACGTAGAAAATTTATGAACCTTTTTTTGTGCATTATGAATTCCTAGTTTCCCTTTATCAACATCAGAAGCTAGTTTTGACATTGTGACTATAAATTGTTTTCTTAAAATTATAAATTAAAAAAGTGATTAAATACTGAAACGTTATAACACGTTTGTAAAAAGAAAATTGAAAGACGTACAGCACCAGCTGTAGCTATCTCAGTGCAAACTAAGCATTGGGAGAAGAATTCGGTCTACATGTCTGTACTAGTTAATGGGAGCGTAGAGAGAATACAGGAAGAAGAGTTTGAGTGGTAGGGTTTGGAATATGATGACAACTTAAGTATCAATATACATTGATGTTATTCTTGGTGAACATTATTAATGTTTATCTCAGTAAAGGAATCATGTAGAAAATTTATGAACTTTTTTTGAGTGGTAGGGTTCCTGTTATCCATGAGTTTCTTCATTTGAGTAATCTAGAGAAGTGGAAAATCTCAACAGTTGGAAGAAGAAAGAATGGGGGAAGCACAGAATGTGGGAGATACCTGAAAGTCGAAAAATACAGTAGGCACCCAGGAGGAACATGAGGTGTTGTTGTTTCTCTCGTTTGTGTTGGGCCTCATCCTGGAAGTGGAGAAGGTCAGTGTGAGAATTGAAAGGAGGTTGAAATGGCAGTTAAGTGGCGAGCTCAGAATGACCATTAGGAACAGATTTCTGCTCCAAATTTCAGCGCCTGCTATCTCTTGTGTCTGTAAGCAAGTTCAATTAGCTTTGGTAAGCACCCTGGTCAACATGGACAAATGAGCTGAAGAGCCTATTTCTGTGCTGATCTACTCCAAGCTGCAAACCTTTTCAGCTGTGAATCGTTGACCAATAAAGTGTGCCATTCATCTTAAAATGCATTTGGTCACCTTTCAATAGTTTTTTTTTAAAGGCACAAGTGCATTATAAGATTATTTGATTGGGGATATTTAGACAATTAAATACAGGAAGATGATCACATTCATTTTTATTTAAAACATAAGTTCAGGTGCTTCAGTCCTCAAGGTTGTGCCAACCTATATATTCCTTAAATACCCCTTAACCTTCTATTTTCCTTCCATCCATGTGCTTGACTAAGAGTCTTTTAAATGCCCCTAATGTTTTAGTCTCCACCACCAACTCTGGCAAGACATTACAGGAACCCACAACTCTCTGTGTATTTTTTAAAAAACTTACTCCTGATGTCTCCCCTAAACTTTCCTTCCTTCTCTTTGTAACCATATCCTCTGATGTTTGCTCCTCCTGCCCTATTTGTTGGGCCTTGTATGTTTTATAGTACTTTGTGTAATTGTTGGAAATGACGACTGTATTTTACCTTAAACAATAAATATGCCAACCACACAATGATTGGCTCTGTATTTAGTATCTTCTCTTCAAGTGCAAAAGCTGGATCATTTAAAAGAAGCTCAAAGTTTAAGTTTTTCTCTCTTTCCCAATTCTGAAGGAGGTTTTTCAACCTGAAACATTGACTCTGTTTCTCTCCCTCCAGATGCTGCCTGATCTGCTGAGTATTTACAGTATTTTCTGTATCTACTTCATGTTTAATATAGTAAACTGCATGATAATTGATGGTTGACTTTAAGCTAACACGTAATTTTGATGAATTTTCCAGAAAAAATATGCAACGGAATAAACAAGTAGCTATGGGCCGGAAAAAATTTAATATGGATCCCAAGAAGGTGAGAATTTTTAAATCAATATTACCAGGATTTTGCATCAATATTTATTTGCCATTATATTGGGTAATGCATAGATCTCAATTAATCATTGCGAACTCTGTGGATAAAGTCAATGAAGAATGAAAGGAGTGGTTCTGGTGCAAGGGATGTCTTCCGATACCTCTTCCATCTGTAGCACAGCAGTCCTCAATTCAACCATGAGTGCAGCAAATGTGATAAGACCACTTCACCCCATCGAGGTTGTTCAGTTTCGCAGACGCTGTGTAGGTTGACTTGTCATGGTTCTCATTTCTTTTGTTGAAGGTGAATGATGCAGATTTGAGTAAATTCACACAATGAATTTCTATGTTTTTTTCTTCACCATCTTTGTATGTTCATCTTTGTAGCATTCATGAATATTTATTATTTTTATTTACTTCACAACTGTTGTGGTCCTGAACAGTAATAATGAAAAAAGTTTAATTATAGTAATTGCCTTAATTCCCTTCCAGAATATTGCCAGCATTTGAGCAGTGTGGCACTGAATTGTTCATTTTGCAAAATTGTTACAACTTCTATGAATATAATTTTTTAAAAATCTTGTAATCTTTTCAGAATATCCCGTGGATAGATAAACTTTTCTAATTAAGAAAATGAAAATATGAAATTAAACTAGAAAATCTGGAGGTATTCAGCTGGTCAGGCAGCACCTGTGGAAAGTGAGGAAGTTTATTTTTGCAACAAATCTTCCCTTAGTTTATGAAAGTCTTTTAAAAACATCATAAACTCCTTATAATACTAGTGATTGCACATCATTCCCTCCATAAACTCACAATTAACATGAAACATAGCAGTTATAATGAAATACTAGATTCTGATTTTATGGTCGACAGAACAACACATTAAAACCTTCATTACTGACTTGTGATGCATACAGATATCTTGTATACATTTTTATTAAACAAATAACTGTGAAAATAACAAATAGAAAATAAACTAATCTGTGTTGATATCTGAAAGCTCTTCTGGATTGATGGGATGTACTAAAGTATCTAATTCTGAGCCTTTATGGTTTTATTAAATCTAAGACCTTTGATTAAATAACATCCACGCATTCACTTCTATTCACTGTTACTGGTAATGGGATAGGTTAAAATAAATGCTAAGAAATTTATTTATTGTTCTTAAAGTTATTGCTTGAATTTCAATTTTATTCTTTGTGACAGGGGATTCAATTCCTGATTGAAAATGAACTTTTAAAGAATACTCGAGAGGATATCGCACAGTTTCTGTATAAAGGAGAGGGACTAAACAAGACTGCAATTGGGGATTACCTTGGAGAGAGGTAACATTTGTTCTGTAATATTAATTTCATTTTTTAAAATTTAATTTAGAGATCTATCACAGTTATTGGCCTTTCCAGCCCTTGAGCCTGTGCCAACCAAATATACCAATTAGGCTGTAAATCTTCTACACTTTTGGATGGTTTGAGAAAACTGGAACACCCAGAGGAAATCCATGCAGGCATGGGAGAACATATAAATTTCTTAAAGACCATACTGGATTCAATCCTGGGTCACTGGTACTGTAATAGTATTGCGCTAACTCTTACGCTAACCGTGCCACCCTAATTTGGACCACTTCAAATTGAATCTAAACTGTGAGATATCAGCCTGCTTTTATAATCTTCTCCAAATGTCTTCTCTATTTTAAGTCTCTTTCCCAAAAGTATTATTTTAGCTTGATGCCTATATTTGCCCATGGGTCACACACTGAGCTAATATATTTATGTCTGTAATGCCACAGGGGCTAATGCTGTGCATGTACTCTTTCGAGCACAGTCTAAAAAGATGACTTAAATATCCCATTTTAACTCAAAGTGGCATAGCATCAGGTCACATGTTCCTTTAACACTAATGCATCAGTTGTCACTCTCAATCTGGAATGTAGTCTGTTAGAGTGCTACCATTGAAGGAAGGAGGTCTCTTCTACAGGCACATTACACTTCTATGATTCATCTTAGGCATTGATTGGAACCTTTGGGTTCAAGTGATTGAGGTATATTTAGCACAAACTCTACCAATTTGACTCTATATGGGTTCATCAGTTGTTTGTAGAAGAAGCTGCTTGAAGCTCTAGAAGGCAGGAAGGATTTTTGTTAAGTTCAGAGTAAGATTTGCCCTGTCAGTGGTTTTCAAATTTTTTCTTTCCACTCACATACCACTTTAAGTGTTCCCTATGCCATAGGTGCTCTGTGATTAATAAAGGATTACTTAAAGTGGTATGTGAATGGGAGATAAAAGGTTGAGAATCACTGCTCTAGACCCAATTGTTACTGAAATATTTTGCTTGAAAAAAATGTCATTGGCCTATTTCCTTCGGAGTTATGAAGCTGTGCTCATAACGAGTCAATTAGATGATTAAAAGAGTGGTTTTTAAACTTTTTCTTTCCACTCACATACTACCTTAAGTAATCTCTTACTTATCACAGAGCACCTGTGGCATAGCGATTACTTAAGATGGTATGTGGGTGGAAAGAAAAAGTTTGAAAACCACTGTTTTAATCGTACCTAATTGACTCGTTATGTGCATGGTTTCATAACTCCAAAGGAAATGGGCCAATGACAATTTTTTTTAACAATTGGGTCTAGAGCAGTGATTCTCCACCTTCCCTACCCACTAAAATACTACTTTAAGCAATCTCTTACTAATCACTTACCGCATCGGGATTACTTAAAGTGGCATGTAAGTGGAAAGAAAAAGGTTGAGAACCACTAGCTAGAGTTTGTTCCTTCTTGACCAGCACTGAGGGAATAACGGTATTGGAGGCCAAACTGTAGTCGATGAAGAGCAGCCATATGTATGAATTGCTGTTTTAGAGGTGATCCAGAACTGAACCATCGATATTGTATCTGCTGTGGAGTGATTGTGACGATAGTTGAATTGCATTGGTCCGGATCTTTACTTAGGAGTGTGTTAATTCTGGCAATGTCCAGACTTTTGAAGTATTTCATCACAGTAGAAGTTACTGCTACTGGGAGGTAGTCGTTGAGGCAGCCCACACTACTCTTCTTGGGTATTGGGATAATTGATGCTCTTTTGAAGCTGGTGGGAACTTCTTACTGCCGCAATGAGAGGTTGAATACGTCTGTGAACACAGTTGGTTGGCACAGATTTTCAGTACCCTGCCAGGTATACCATCATGGCCTGATGCCTTGTGAATGATGTTCTGACATTGACCTCAGAGACAGATATCACAGGGTCCTCAGCCTTTTTAGGGATTCTGGTAGGCATTGTTTGGTTCTTCTTTTCAAAGTGGGCATAGAAAGTGTTCAGCTCATTGGGTAGTGAAGCATTGCATCCATCTATAGTGTTTGCCTTTGCTTTGTAGGCTGTAATAGCCTGCACTCCCTGCAAGAGCTGGCGTGTATCTGTCTCAAGTTTCCTCTGGAACTGCCACTTTGCTTCGGAGATGGCCTTCCGCAGGTCGTACCTGGACTTCTTGTAAAGATCTCGATCCCCAGCCTTAAGCATCCTTGTTCTCGCCCTCAGCAGGTTGTGGATTCTCTGATTCATCCAGGGCTTCTGGTTGAGGAACACCCAGTATTTGCACATGGGAACACACTTATCCTCAAAAGTCTTGATGGCCAGTGGCACCTGTTGCATATTCATTCAAGTCTTTGGTTGAGTTCTTAGAATATATTCCAGTCCACTGAATCAATTCTTGCAAATGGGGCAATGAAGAATGTCAACCTGATTAACCATGGACAAGTTGGGATAAAAAGCAACTTTCTTGGTGCATAACTCTAAGTAATGTAAGCATTAACAAATGAGTGTTAACAGAATGCTGCATTCTATCCTCTTGCAGGGATGAGTTCAATGTCAAAGTTCTCCATGCATTTGTGGAGCTTCATGAATTCACAGACTTAAATCTGGTGCAGGCCTTACGGTAAGTATGACTACTAATGAAACATGAGGACATTGATGGTAGTATTTAAGCAGTGTTTGACTTTTCATCAACCCTCACAATTAACATGGAAGTAACTTGCTGTAAATGAAGTGGTAACGGGCTGATTATAAGATTAAAGGAGATATTAAATTTGTGATTCGTATTTGGTCTGCCTACAGATTCAATTAAAGTCAAGGTCAAAATATATTTGATGGTATTATTCAACTGCGTGTTATGGGACTTTATGGTATATTGTACACCTCCAAATATTTTTGTAACAAGTTAACAACCAGTTAAATGCTGCCTAAAACAATGTTTGTCTTGGGATATTTATTATTGTGAAAATTTAAGGTAACGTTATATACCTTAACTACTAACAAAGCAGCTATGAATCGTTGATGCAGAGAGACCAGACTACCCTTTAGCCATATCATTGCATTAAAGTGATACTGATGTTCTGACGGGTTCAACATTATGAGAAGAAACTCTAGAGGCCTGATTTTACATAATTAAATGATTCTACCTTACACTGTAGTCCAAAGTAGAAGATTGATGGACAATTTGTGTTGTATAAACCAATAACAATGGATTGAGATAGCTTATCCTTTTGTGAGTCGTTCAGGCTCTTTCAATGTGGAAGCAGGTTATTTTAGATTTCACTTGAATATGAAATATATTCATAGGTTTCATGCTGTGTTGATTGAATGTATTTTAGAATAAATAAACATTTTATCTAATGGAATCCCCATTCCACCTTGATGTGAGATTGGAGTTTCCATTGAATAAGTGAGTCATATAATCCTGTCACTGACCAAAATTATTCTGGTTTGTACCGGGGTATGTGAACTCAGTAAATCAGGTTGCCTTCAGATTAGATTTCTAAACGATGTATAAAAATGCCTGATTGAAACAGCATCTGTTGGATGCGAAAGATATCATGTCCCTGATGTGTCCCAAATTTTTGAAGGAATAGAAAACTGAACATAGCAGTGCATAACTTTGGATGGGAGAAATGAGTAACTTGGTGAAGCTAAAATGGCTCAGTGATGCAGTGAATTGAGCTGTTGCCTCAGAGCAACAGCATCCTAGGTTCAATCCTGACCTCCATTGCTGTTCGTGTGATGATTGTGTACTCTCCCTGTGATTGTATGTTTCCTATGTGTACTCCAATTCCCATATCAAAGTTGGAAGCCACTAAATTGTATATGGTATGTAGATGAGAGGCAGAACATGGGGGATTTTTTTCATTTACAAGGAAGAAACCAATTCTGACCACTGAGACCAAATTGCTGCCCAATTACTCCCTAATTGACCTACAACCCCATACGTGTTGGAGGGTGGGAAGAAATTGGAGCACCTGGGGAAACCCCATGGAGGTCGTGGGGAGAATGTACAAACTCCTTACAGATGGTGCCAGATTTGAACTCAGGCTTTTGGCACTGTAATCGATTCATGCTGACCACACTGCCCATAAGATACAAGTCTATGATTAAGAAGTTACAGGAAGAATTAGTGGGAGAAGGAATTGCTCATTACAGTTTTTATGGGCTGAATATCCTGGTTCCATATTGTACTCCACATGGTACTTATGAGGGATCTGCAACTGTGCAACTCCAGCACAACTTTAAGTAAAATGAGGGAGAAATTGGGTTGGTGAATAATATATGACATATTTTGGAGCTGTATTTAATTAATTAAAGTGCTCATCGTAAATAGAAATTTGAATATATCATTAGAGTAAAATGCATTGGTCGATTAACAGACTACAATTTATAATTTATACAGCATCTATAAAATAAACTGACCAAGCTCCCCATTAACAAGATATAAGAATCTATTTATTATGTCCAAAAATCTTTTGAATATACAGATTTTACTTTTGGCTTTAGAACAGCTGTTCTCAACCTGGGCCATATTGCCACACCCCTTCCCTGGGGACCACGGTACATTTAAGGGAGGTCATAGACTGAAATAATAACATTTTCTGGTTTTTTATTTATTTGGTAGGAGAGAAGTATGGAAGAAACCAACTAAACTTGACTGCTTCACAGGGAAGGGGATCCATAAATTCTGAGCAGAGTCTTTAGGGGGCCATAAACCAAAAAAAAAGGTTGAGAATGACTGCTTTGGAGGACAGTCCACAGACAAAATTACATAAATGATTCACCTTGTATCCTGAAATATGCTATACCATATCCATCTGCAAATCTTGGTTCTTCTTTGGCTTTGCTTCGCGGACGAAGATTTATGGAGGGGGTAAAAAGTCCACGTCAGCTGCAGGCTCGTTTGTGGCTGACAAGTCCGATGCGGGACAGGCAGACACGGTTGCAGCGGTTGCAGGGGAAAATTGGTTGGTTGGGGTTGGGTGTTGGGTTTTTCCTCCTTTGCCTTTTGTCAGTGAGGTGGCTTGGTTAGTACCTAGTGAAGGATACATAGTGGTTGCGTGATTATTGTCAACCCTATTTCACAACTTCAGCAGCGTGGACTCGATGCTGTCGACCTCTGCCATCTCGAGTACCTCGACGTTAGGGGTGTGAGCGCTCCAATGGATGTTGAGGATGGAGCGGAGACAACGCTGGTGGAAGCGTTCTAAGAGCCGTAGGTGGTGCCGGTAGAGGACCCATGATTCGGAGCCGAACAGGAGTGTGGGTATGACAACGGCTCTGTATACGCTTATCTTTGTGAGGTTTTTCAGTTGGTTGTTTTTCCAGACTCTTTTGTGTAGTCTTCCAAAGGCGCTATTTGCCTTGGCGAGTCTGTTGTCTATCTCATTGTCGATCCTTGCATCTGATGAAATGGTGCAGCCGAGATAGGTAAACTGGTTGACCGTTTTGAGTTTTGTGTGCCCGATGGAGATGTGGGGGGGCTGGTAGTCATGGTGGGGAGCTGGCTGATGGAGGACCTCAGTTTTCTTCAGGCTGACTTCCAGGCCTGAAGATCCAGCTGCGCTGGATGGGTCACGTCTCCAGAATGGAGGACCATCGCCTTCCCAAGATCGTATTATATGGCGAGCTCTCCACTGGCCACCGTGACAGAGGTGCACCAAAGAAAAGGTACAAGGACTGCCTAAAGAAATCTCTTGGTGCCTGCCCCATTGACCACCGCCAGTGGGCTGATAACGCCTCAAACCGTGCATCTTGGCGCCTCACAGTTTGGCGGGCAGCAGCCTCCCTTGAAGAAGACCGCAGAGCCCACCTCACTGACAAAAGGCAAAGGAGGAAAAACCCAACACCCAACCCCAACCAACCAATTTTCCCTTGCAACCGCTGCAATCGTGTCTGCCTGTCCCGCATCGGACTTGTCAGCCACAAACGAGCCTGCAGCTGACGTGGACTTTTTACCCCCTCCATAAATCTTCATCCGCGAAGCCAAGCCAAAGAAAGAGAAAATTTCACAACTAAAAATTAAAATCTAGAATCTGAGTATCAGCAATTCATATTTTTTTCAACTAATATAAAAACATCAGGCAATTCTTGTGGAGCTTCCGGTTACCTGGAGAAGCACAGAAGATTGACCGAATGATGGAAGCTTTTGCCCAGCGATACTGTCATTGCAACCCCGGAGTCTTTCAGTCAACTGGTAAGCCACAGTGGTACCTTGTATATTTTCAACCAATTAATTCAATAATAACTTCCTTTGAATTAAAATAGTAACTAATTTCAAAGGAGATTTAGAATCAATATTTGAAAATTGTTTGAAAGAATTTGATTTTTGAATACAGTGAAACCTCTTATCCAGAATTCAAACAGCCAGCAACTTCATGTAACTGGAAAAAAAATAATCGAAGAAAATATCTATTTGAAAGTAAATAAGAATAAATAAAAGTTTAAAATTGTGAAAGTAAATATTCTCTGAAGTAACACATAAACCTTTGGTGAAGATGGAGCAAATATTCAGCCAGCGGAGAGCCTTGGTTGGGCTTTGCTCGTAGCAGCTGTTTGAATAAAGTTGTGTTTGAATAAAATGGTGTCACCCAGAATGGTTGATGCTGCTTGCCATTGGGGGTGACTTTCTTAAAGTATCTCCTTATCTCTGCTTAGCAAGAATCTTTATTAGATTATTATTAAGTATATTCGTCAGGTTTATCTGTAAACTTGGGGTGGGGGGGGGGGGGGGGGGTTGGTTTTAAT
Source organism: Narcine bancroftii (assembly GCF_036971445.1). Lineage (NCBI taxonomy): Eukaryota > Metazoa > Chordata > Chondrichthyes > Torpediniformes > Narcinidae > Narcine > Narcine bancroftii. The sequence goes on along the minus strand of NC_091471.1, from coordinate 357,627,903 downwards.
TATCTATAACTACTGTTTGTCTTTTGAGTGGCTCCGTGGAGGGGAAGGAACCTGCAGATACACCAATAGTTAAATGTTTTCATAGAATGTGAATGAAAAATTAAAATGCTTTAAGGTTTATGGTATATATTTGTGCAAGTGAAGTTTGTGCAGTATATAAAAACAGTATCGTATTTTTGTCATCTAAACTCTTTATTCTTAATGAAGGTGTGTCTGAAGCAACTGGGAAACTCACTTATCCGGCATCTACCAATCCTCCTAAATGCTGGATACCAGAGGTTTTACTGTACTTATAATGGGGCAGTGTCATTTGTTTCTCAGGAAAACTGGCAAAGTAGTGGATGCTTTGTTCAAAAACAATTCCTATTTGTTTGCTCATTTGAAAGAAAAATTCACCATTTAAAAAAAGTTGCATTGTATTATATTAATAACACATTTTCATTATTATTAATAGTGCAATTTGATCCCCATGCTTGATCTTTTTATAAAGATTCAAATTTCCTTTATTGTCATATAATAGTACAGAACCTAAGATTAGACACATTTGGCTTCTGCCTGCCAAAAGGCAGAGTCGCTATTAGTAATGCCCAGCACCCCTTACAGTAAGAAAGAGTAGCAAAAGGTACTCACTTCAAAGACATTTTACTGTAATTATTGATTCCTCCATTTCATTTTTACCACTTTCAATTTTCTGCTGGAGGCATTGAGACCTTTAATATATAAAACTAAAGCCCACTTTATTTTGCAGATACATGCTACGTTTTATCTTTTGCGATTATTATGCTGAATACCAGTCTACACAATCCAAATGTTAAGGATAAACCCAGTGTGGAAAGATTCATTCTGATGAACAGAGGAATAAATGACGGTGGTGACTTACCTGAAGAACTATTACGAGTGGGTATCGCAATTGATTGCTGCATTTTTGAAATGGGGCAAATCAATATTGAATAATATATTCAGATTTTAAGAGGGGAAATTAGTTACCAATATGCTTTCATTAACCTGACCTGATCCTTGAATGGGTTTGTAAAAATACTTGCTTTGATAACTTTGTTCAAATGCAGTGACCTGTGATCAAAAATTATTTCAATGATAATATCAGTTAAAGATAAATATTGCAATAAATATAATCTACAGAACTTAATCTCTAAAACACAACCTTTATATAAAAATAAGAGGTTAATCCATCATCAAGCTGTTGTGAATTTCTTCTCCAATTGTATATTTTTTTCCACAGTTCATTTCATTTTAATACTGTTTTACATTTTCTACCATTAGGATTTAAAATGCTTAATTGAGCTGTACTGCAGACGTTGTCAATTCACAAGATTAAGTTATTTTTCCCACACAATAAATTAAGACATGCAAGTTCAATTTCATTATAATCTGACTATATGTACAGCCAGTCAAAACAGTGTTTCTCCAGAGCACATACACACATCAGTACACAGCACATAATCACCTTTACACATAAAGATGTAATGCACAATAAATATATGTAAATATTTTGGAATGATTTGCTCAGTTACAGGATACTGTACATTTATTAGCCTGGTAGTCCTGGTTTAATGCTCCTATTCCTCCTTCCTGATGGTGGTAGGTCAAAGATATTATGTGCTGGATGGAAAGGGACCTCTATATATCTTTGAGCTCTATTTTACCAATGGTGGCATCTAGGATACTCTATAAGCAAAAACCAATTAATGACGTAAAGCTATACAAATCAGAATTACTGGATGAGAACGAAATGGAAGAATTTTTGCTGAATGTCGAACTTCCAAGGCTGGAAGAGAGAGAAAGGATAGAATTAGATACTCCCTTCACAAGGGAAGAAATTGAAAAGGCCCTGGGTTCTCCACAGGCTAATAAATCACCAGAAGACAAAAAAACTTTGTCATAGAGACCAATATCCCTGTTAAATGCTGATTATAAGATACGAGCGAAAGCATTGGCTTATAGGCTAGGACAATACTTGTCAAAACTAATACATATGGACCAAGCAGTATTTGTTGAAGCAAGGCATTCCTCAAATAGTCTTGGAGGATTATTTAATATAATACACATAGCTAAATCTGAACAAAATCTAAGTATTACAGTTTCCCTAGACGCAGAAAAAGGATTCAACCATTTTGAATGGACCTTTTTATTTAAAACACTGGAAAAATATGATATATATTTCTACATGCTGCATGGTTGTGTGTGAAAGTCAGGCCATTTTGGCAAGAAATCACAGAAAAATGAACCAGAATAACAGGAGTGGCTTTCACGGGTGACCTGGAGCTTTATCTATTAGGTAATTTCTTGGAAGTAAGCGAAAAATGGACTGGCGGTAGCAAAAAAAAAGTATCATGATCACTTGGAAGTCAGACTCCCTCTACCTATAGCACAATGGACTGCGGAAATGCTGTATACCTATGGGGAAAAGAAATCATGTAAATTAAAGAATAAATAAGACACTTTTGTAAAGGTCTGGCAGCCATACCTGGACCACACTGTAATAAAAAGGGTATAAAAGTAACTATTATACATACAAAAACGTAGTTTCCCCAACTGTACTCTATATACTTAAAATATATGTAAGCTCTGATGGTGAATGAATCTGCGTGTATGGAAGAGGGGAGGGAGAGAGGGACTTTTTTGATTTTGTTTGTTGGGCTTGTAAGAAAAGGTTTAATATATGGTATATTTAAAATGTTTCTATGTATATTTTTTGATTAAAAACAAAAATAAGATATTTAAAAATTAGTGGCATCCAGGAGCACAGCTAAATAAATCCATTCATGGTGGTTGGAGTTTTAAATATCACAGTACTACAAAACTCTGTTTTTTAAAATAATAATAAAAATTATATTTCATTTTAATCATGTGGCTAATGAAATATAAATAACTTTGACATTTGTGAACAGAATCTGTATGAAAGTATTAAGAACGAACCATTCAAAATTCCAGAAGATGATGGCAATGACCTGACTCACACTTTCTTCAATCCAGATCGAGAGGGCTGGCTCCTCAAATTAGGTGAGTTAGTTTGGTTAGTTTTCGAGTATTTCTGTTCTCGTGAATCAAATTATTTTAAATGCAATAAATGAATTGAGTTTTGTCATGTGAAAGCAGCTTTACACAGGTAAATTACAGTGAAGAATGGTTTGAATCCTCCCTTAATTTTGAGAACTTCAAAATGTAAAAGCCTGTTGTGAAAAATAGTATTATGGTTTAAGGATCTTCTTTCTTTGGCTTGGCTTTGCGGACGAAGATTTATGGAGGGGGTAAATGTCCACGTCAGCTGCAGGCTCGTTTGTGGCTGACAAGTCCGATGCGGGACAGGCAGACACGGTTGCAGCGGAAAATTGGTGGGTTGGGTGTTGGGTTTTTCCTCCTTTGTCTTTTGTCAGTGAGGTGGGCTCTGCGGTCTTCTTCAAAGGAGGTTGCTGCCCACTGAACTGTGAGGTGCCAAGATGCACGGTTTGAGGCGAGATCAGCCCACTGGTGGTGGTCAATGGGGCAGGCACCAAGAGATTTCTTTAGGCAGTCCTTGTACCTTTTCTTTGGTGCACCTCTGTCACGGTGGCCAGTGGAGAGCTCGCCATATAACACGATCTTGGGAAGGCGATGGTCCTCCATTCTGGAGACGTGACCCACCCAGCGCAGCTGGATCTTCAGCAGCGTGGACTCGATGCTGTCGACCTCTGCCATCTCGAGTACTTCGACGTTAGGGGTGTAAGCGCTCCAATGAATGTTGAGGATGGAGCGGAGACAACGCTGGTGGAAGCGTTCTAGGAGCCGTAGGTGATGCCGGTAGAGGACCCATGATTCGGAGCCGAACAGGAGTGTGGGTATGACAACGGCTCTGTATACGCTTATCTTTGTGTGGTTTTTCATTTGGTTGTTTTTCCAGACTCTTTTGTGTAGTCTTCTTGTGTAGCCTTGGCGAGTCTGTTGTCGATCTCGTTGTCGATCCTTGCATCTGATGAAATGGTGCAGCCGAGATAGGTAAACTGGTTATAAACTGTTAAGTGTAGAGTTTTGTTTTCATAATTACAGAGGTACAGAAATGTTAGGGTACTTGACAGCACAACCTGAGCATCTCAACATATTTCAAGCAAAGGTTTGGTGACATATTTGAAATTAATTTTATTTTGAACCCACCCCTTTAAGAATATGATGTCATATTTTCCTAATAGTTGTAACTGTGTAAGAAACAAATAGACTAAGATTCAGTCTATTATGAATGTATCTTAAGGTACTTCATGGATTTTTCATCCCAATTTTCATAATAACATATTAATACTGTTTACATGGTTTAAAATTCATGCCTCATAATGTATAATATTACCATTCAGCTCAGCTATACTGCTGGTACTAGAAATTATATGTTCTGAAAACTAACTGGGATTTTGATCACCATGGTGTAGTTAATGTACAATTCTTTGGCAGATCAATGCTCCAAATGAATTCTGTTTAACTAACTGTGGTAGCAGGAGGGACCACTATAAAAAGATGAAATATTGTTTGTTGATCCAACTATAAAATCGTGATTGTATAAAATAGGATGCCTTTGCTCTTTACTTGCATCTTTGAAAATTGATGTATAAATAAAATAAAAGTATAGTTTAAAATGACAATGTATTGCCTTAAAATGAGAATGATGTGCTCCAGAATTAATGTGTCTCTAGTTTAATTCACCCAAGCTAGAATTAGTCTGTACTTTCCGCAATGCCACTGGTAGTTGACTCGTATATTAAAAGAAATTTTAAGTCAAATTTGTAAGCTAGTTGATTTGGCCATTAATTTGACAAATAATAAGAAACTAATTCTGTGGCATCTAATTTTAGACATTGAAAGTCTGAAGCTACAACCATTAAAACTTGCTGATCAATTTTGTTTTGTAATTTGGTGAGCACGTTACTAATAATATTTCATTCTTCGAAGTACATTGACATCCATTACAAGCCATTTCTATCTGCATTATTTTTCCTCCATTAACTGTCCATTGCTGCTTAACTTCATTTATAATCAATTACATGTTGCATGACAAATATCACTAAATTTGTCTAAATTCTTTTACCATATTGAAAATTATTTAATTATTGTAATTTTGCAATAATTAATTATTAAACTGTTTTCAGGATCAATATTTTCAAAGAAGATTGTCTTGGTTGATAAATATTTGCACATTTGAACATAGTACATGTAATTAATTGAGTGTTTGAAAGGTCAGTATTTCCATTAAATTTGAATTATTTTACAATTAATTCTTTAAGACTAGATTATGTAAAGATTAACACAGAGAGTTTTGCACTTGCATAACATTCCTCTGGACTCTGACATAATGAAGACGTTAATCCATTCAATAAAGAGAAGCTGCTACCAATGTTATAACAGTACACAGACGAAAATGGTACCAACACATAATGTGTTCATATCACCTTTGGTAATTGCAGCTCAAAACATTCAATTATTGCAAGCTTCTATTCAGGTTTGAGTAGACCTTCAATCCACAACAATTCAGAATAAGTTCTGCAATTCTGATGTGGAATGAAAAAGTGGGTTATTTGTTTCTCCTCTACAGGAGAAATCATTTTTGTTGTTTACGCAAAACATGTAATATAGTATTAGCTGTGTGTTTTACTGTCTTTGAAATTTGGTTCCATTAGTTCAATGCAAAGCAAGTCTATTACTTCCTTGTGGTTTTAATGCATGTAAACTGCTGTAAACCTTTCCCCTATAGGTTTAAAATAATACTCATTTTGAATTAGTGATTAGATCTAGCTATTTAAATTGCAGCTTTAACATCTGGGTTCTATAATTTGGGGACATTAATGCTCAATACACTTGAGGATGATTTTAATACATAGTAATCATTCCTGTGCCTGTCCACCACAGATTTATGGTGTAATTTTAACAATTTTTTCTTTCTTATCTGCAGATCGCCAATTGAATACATAACAAAAATCTTGAAGGGTGGTATAGAATTATAAACTGGGTTAATACATTCAACTCTTAACTTATAGCAACTCGTTTTGAATCTGTATTTCCATCTTAGAACTGTGAAAATCTAATATGATCAATTCCACAGGAAAAAAAATAGCATTCAGAGAATGTTTTGGATATTGAATTTTGTTGGTTAAGTGAAGATGTAAAGGAACTTGTGAATATTCATTTGCAGTCACCAGTCACTCTAATTATTTGTCAAGCTTAAATTTAAAATAACATGTTCTACCATAAAAACAATATATTATCACTTCCCCATCCACCCCCAGTATCTGTCCCTGTGTCCATTAGAAAAACTGCACTTGCATCTGCATCTCCTGCCTTACCACTATTTTCTGGCCAAAAGACACTTTTTTTAAACAAAAATAGACTTTGTTCTTAATACAGTACGTTTCCGATTATCCGAAAATCACTTAATTGAAATCCTCAGTTATCCGATTTTTTTCAGTAGCAACATGATATCACAAGTTAAACAAAAAATTCACCTGACGTACTCGTGTAGGGCTCTGACATGCTGTTAGTGCCAGTTTGGTAACGTGCAACTGGAGGAAGTTGGCAGGTCAGGCAGTGCATAGGAAGATTGTTCTCATTTCAGGAAACTCCCTCCCCTCTCTCTTTCTATTCTTCTTTACCCTCCTACTGTATTTGGTTCTCCACTGTCCCAGTGTCTTCAAGGAGAGCAGTCTCCTGGGCAGGAGCGGCAATGGCAGTAGGGAAGTGTCGGGAATCTTGACGGAGGTAGGAGTTGGAACCTCGGGATCCCAGGCAGCATCGGCGATGGCTGTGGGGAGGTGTTGAGGATCGGTGAAAGCCAATAAAAGTATTCTGCTAACGTTACTGTGTTGCGTAAAGCCATTTCTCAGTTATCCAAAAAATGCAGTTAACTGATACACATCGGATAATCGGAAATATACTGTAAATTATTCACTGAAGGAAAACTGTTCCAAGTATCTTCCCACCCTTAGTTTCATATCCATTATTTGCCATTAGTCATACAGACAGAGCATGGTAACAGGCCATTTTGGCCCTCGAGTCTGTGCCGCCCAATTTACACCCCATTAATCTACACCCCTGGTACATTTTGAAACATGGGAGGAAACTGGAACCCCCCAGAGAAAACACATGCAGACATGGGGAGAACGAACAAACTCCTTACAGACAGCGCAGGATTCAAATCCAAGTCTGGTCCCGATCACTGGCCAACTCTGCCCCCCCCCCACATTGTTACATTCATTTTTATTTATACCATTGCCACCACTGTTGTTTGAGAGGCTTCCCCTAGGTTTCAGCTCCTCAATGCCCAGTAACGGAAGTACTCTAAGCTGTGGTCCTTCCCCATAATGCTCTTGTATTGGCTGCACCAAGCCTCAGTGCATCCCTCAGCATGTACTCCTGCAGCCTGGAATGTGCCATTTGGCAGCATTCCTGCACGCAATACCTCCATGTGCTGAAATACCAACAGGTTTTGAGCAGACCAAAGTGAATATTTCACCGAGTTGATGTCTTCAGCAGTTCTGGATGTCTGACTTTGTGTGCGTCCCTGGGAACAGCCCAAAATCAGGGAGTACTCTGTTTAGCTGTTGCAGGGACCCTTGCATCCTTCTCCACTCACTCTTTCCGAATCTGCATTCTGCAAAAAGGTGGGCAACTCTTCATTCTACCGCTATCATCTTGTGGACAACTTATATCGTGGGTGATATACCAGTTGTACAAGAAGAATTTGACCAGGAGGGTTCCTCTCTGCCCTGTCCTGGTGCTTGTTTATGAACACTAATGAGGCATTCTGCCAGATGGCATGAATGGTCTGCTCTGGGAACTGCCCCGCCATGTCCATTGATTCCTCATCTCTCAGTGTCTGCAGGATGTTCTATGCTAATCACTGCCTTATGGCCTTGTGGTCAAAGGTATTTATCTGGAAAAACTTTTCCAGGAAGGATGAGTGGTGTAACAAAGTCCAGCTGAATCAGACATTGAGTGGCAACGGGTCCAGCCTATTTTTCGCAACAACTGGGACAGGTAGAAACTCAGCACATAGCGACACTTGGTGCCCTCATACTTTGGTTCGATGCACAACCTGATGCAGCCACACATAAAGGTGGTCTCAGGATGAGGGTCACGCTAGATATATCTTTGTCCCCGTTGTTTGGTGACTTGTACATAGTGACCCTTTGGGCCCTTTCCATCTTGGATCCCTATATAAACCAGAAGACTTCTCTGTTGACTGCAAAGGTGGAGGTGTGACATTTGGGTCATACCTGCACCATGTACAGTAGTCCCGAGAGCACCTCGCCCCTGATGATCAGGTTCTTCCCTATTACTAAGATGAAGGGCCATGCCACAGACCCAATTTTTGTTGCACGCCTTAACCCCTCCAAACCAGGTCGCCAACACCTTCAGGTAGTCAAATCTAACAGTGAAGGAGATGGTGGACCGGTTGGACCAGTTACCGAAGAGCATTACCTCGCTCTTTTTCCAATTTACCCTGGAACCCGATGCAGAATCAAAATGGCTACAGATGCTTATCAGTCTGTGGACCGATTATGTATCTGAACAGAAGATGGCGTTGACATGAGTGCCTCCCCTGCCTGGCAACGTCATTCATCTTATGCCCTCATCCTTGCGGCTCAGGTTGATTGACAAGGATTTCAAACTGTAGACTTGGAGATTTAAAAAAAACAACCCTCAATGTAAATTGTCAAATGCACTACCCAATGTGTAAAAGCCTTGCATTAACTTTTCAAAGTCAAGACAAATGTGACTTTCATCTCAAGAACTATCAGAGGTGGTCACATAGGTGGCCCCATGAGTTGTCTCCATTCTTTGGCTTGGCTTCGCGGACGAAGATTTATGGAGGGGGTAAAAAGTCCACGTCAGCTGCAGGCTCGTTTGTGGCTGACAAGTCCGATGCGGGACAGGCAGACGCGGTTGCAGGGGAAAATTGGTTGGTTGGGGTTGGGTGTTGGGTTTTTCCTCCTTTGCCTTTTGTCAGTGAGGTGGGCTCTGCGGTCTTCTTCAAAGGAGGTTGCCGCCCGCCAAACTGTGAGACGCCAAGATGCACGGTTTGAGGCGTTATCAGCCCACTGGCGGTGGTCAATGTGGCAGGCACCAAGAGATTTCTTTAGGCAGTCCTTGTACCTTTTCTTTGGTGCACCTCTGTCACGGTGGCCAGTGGAGAGCTCGCCATATAACACGATCTTGGGAAGGCGATGGTCCTCCATTCTGGAGACGTGACCCATCCAGCGCAGCTGGATCTTCAGCAGCGTGGACTCGATGCTGTCGACCTCTGCCATCTCGAGTACTTCGACGTTAGGGGTGTAAGCGCTCCAATGGATGTTGAGGATGGAGCAGAGACAACGCTGGTGGAAGCGTTCTATGAGCCGTAGGTGGTGCCGGTAGAGGACCCATGATTCGGAGCCGAACAGGAGTGTGGGTATGACAACGGCTCTGTATACGCTTATCTTTGTGAGGTTTTTCAGTTGGTTGTTTTTCCAGACTCTTTTGTGTAGTCTTCCAAAGGCGCTATTTGCCTTGGCGAGTCTGTTGTCTATCTCGTTGTCGATCCTTGCATCTGATGAAATGGTGCAGCCGAGATAGGTAAACTGGTTGACCGTTTTGAGTTTTGTGTGCCCGATGGAGATGTGGGGGGGCTGGTAGTCATGGTGGGGAGCTGGCTGATGGAGGACCTCAGTTTTCTTCAGGCTGACTTCCAGGCCAAACATTTTGGCAGTTTCCGCAAAGCAGGACGTCAAGCGCTGAAGAGCTGGCTCTGAATGGGCAACTAAAGCGGCATCGTCTGCAAAGAGTAGTTCACGGACAAGTTTCTCTTGTGTCTTGGTGTGAGCTTGCAGGCGCCTCAGATTGAAGAGACTGCCATCCGTGCGGTACCGGATGTAAACAGCGTCTTCATTGTTGGGGTCTTTCATGGCTTGGTTCAGCATCATGCTGAAGAAGATTGAAAAGAGGGTTGGTGCGAGAACATGGTCATGTTTGGGGGGGTGTGGGGGATTGACCTTCATCTGCTCTGGGTATCTTGTTGGAGGCAGGCAACTTCATAATCACCAAGAATAAGGAGATTTTGTGGGGGGGGGGGCATCTCCTTGTGGTGGATCTAATGTACCGCAACACTCTACTCCATTTAACAATGTGTACTCCTCGCCTGTGCAGAGTGAAAGGCATTTTCAGTATTTGAGCATTCCAGTATTCGAGCAGCTCCCACCATTGCTGTTGACCTCCAGGCCATTCATTTTGGCCAGTGACTTGTCTTCAATTTCATCATCGATGTAGCTGGTCAGTCTGGTGGTGTCAACAACAGACTGGACAGCTCCTCCAGACTCCTGATGGATTTGGTAAAGGAAACCCCTTCAGCAATCCTGCAGATGGAGCATAGTTGCAATCCACCTGGTCGAAGACAGTTCAACATGGACTCTGATAGACTATGTCTTCATGTCGAGGGTCATCGTGGTCAAAACCACCCACATCATGTCAGTGTTCTTCTGTGATCACTGCCTTCATCGCACCTCCTGTCACCCTCAGGAGGACCAGAAGGCAGGCAGGGGAATTTGAAAGCTGAATGTGAAGTAGCGGACCCTAGAGAATGTATTAGGAACTAAAGGAGTACATTGTTTGAGAACTGTGAAACCTTTTGACTCCCCAGTAAACTGCTGGGAAGTGACCAAGGAGAACATCAAGAGGTTCTTTCTCCTCAAGGGTGTTCAGAGTGCAAGACAGAAGCAGAGGGAACTGAGGCAACTCCAGACTGACCTGCAGCAACTCCTCTTTCTGCAGTTGAGAGAGGTGGATGTGAGAGAGAAACTCTGAGAAGTAAAGACCTAGCAAACTGCATTATTCACCTCCAAGTCCTCCAAGATCATCTTCCAGTCCAAATGGAGCAGAATGAGATGTGTGCACACTTTTTCTTCAAAAAGGTTCACAGAGAGAGCTCTGTGATCCACAGCCTTAAGGAAGAAGATGTTTTAGTCACATCTTTGTAGATGGGCACACAGAGGATCAGCATGGTGACTCTCTCCATTGTGGATCCCCAGATGAACCAAAAGCCTTTTCTTTGACTGCCTGGGCAGAGGTGTGCCATATATAGCAGTACCGAGCACCTCGACCTGCATGGTTCTGGGAGGCTCACTGCCTAAAGATACCATCGTACCATTGCCTACAGGCAGGACAGGGGGGTGGACACATGCCTGGTCAGCCTAGACCAGGAGAAGGCTTTCGACTGGATATCACACACATACATGATGTATGTGCTCTGCAAAATGGCTAGTGTGTTGCAAATAACACATATTCAAAAACAAAACTGGACAATGACCATTCTAAGAAACAAGTTCAGTTAAACAAAACAGTCACTTGATGGCATCATTGCCAAACCCCTCCACCATCAAAACCAAAGGGTCACCAATGACGATAAAGTCAATTAGCCAAACTCATTACACTGTACTCGTATTAGCAGTCAGAGACTGGGTATCCTTCACCTACTCATACATGTACAGTTTTTCACGTTATTTGGAGAAATCTGTTTTTGTAATTGTATTGAAACTGCTTTGCTCGATGCATGTTGTTGTGGAGCATTTGGTACTTTTGCTGAGTTGTTGTCTGATTCACATACTAAAGGACTGGATTGGAGGAGTCTGCCATTTTATCTGTAAGGCATGATTATGTATGAGGAAATCTATGCTAGGCTTGAATGTGCGACAGCTTTCGTAGTTTAGGCACCAGACCAGAAGAATTTGTAACCAAATTTAGTGTCTTTGTCAATGTTGAATGGTTGTTCCAGTTTTATTCTTTCTCTGCTTCAAAATAGGGCTTAATTTAGTGGCTCCCTAAGAGTTAACTGCAGTGGGAGATCTGAAGTCGCGATGCAGTCAACATAACCTGGAATTTAAAATAATATATTCATTGGTAATTAACTGAATTTAAATTTCACATCTGGCATGGTGGGATTTGAACTCAAATCTCTTGATTATTAGTCCAGGACTCTGCAATAGTCAATCCAGTAATTTAACTGCTGAGCTACCATGGGACATAATGGTGCAAAACAAAAGTGTATGGCTGTGGGACAAGAATGGGAATACCAGTGAAGGAGGTGTACATAGGATTAGTGGAATCAATACCAAATGGCTGTTGTGCAAACAATATTTGTCTGTAGTTGGAGGACAGAATCTAAGAACAAATGTGTTGGGGAAAATAGAGAAAGAAAGAATCCCAGGGTAAAGATGTTAGGATAAAATTAGATTGGAAGGGTCAGTGAAATGGAAAAGATTGTTTGATAATCTTTCTTCATAAATGGTAATGGAAAAGCTGAGAACAAGATGGAAGAGCTGGAAGTGGACCATGTGAACTTTAAAAGCAATGGAAAGGTGGAAGTTGGAAGCAAAGTTGGTGCATTTTTTCCTTTCTGGGGCATCAGCAGAAAGATGGTCTGAATAAGGATGGAACGAAGAACATGCCTTCAATTGCAGGCATCACATTGATCGTTGCAACACCTTTATTTGGAGAAAATCAATACAAGCCTATCACTTTCATTCTTCACCCTACTCACACTTTGCCCACCTTGTCCTCATCTTCTTACTGAATAGTTCAGTGTAGTATGAGGAACAGTATTTTGTTTTTTGATATGCTCTTCTAGCTTCCCAAGTTAATTGAGGAGTTTAGTAATTTCACAAAATAACCACTCACCCAATTTTTTATATTGCACTTAGGGTGGTATTTGGCCTTCCACTTCATTACCTATATTATGCTTTGTTCTCTCCCACCTTACTTTATATATCTTTTTTTTAATGTTATTGAAAGATCTGTGACCTGAAGTACTCTGCTCCTTTGTCCAGAGAGATTGTCAGTCATTGAGTATATTAGCATTTTCTGTTTTTACTTCTGATTCTCAGTGCCAGTAGTATTTTCCTTTAGTTTACTTGGATTTGGTTTGCTAAGTTCATGGCATTGCAAATATGATAACGAATGCCACTATTAAAGTAAAAGTGATCATTTGTATTTACTGTATTAAGAAGCCATTGAAAAACACATATTTTCAGTGCGACTGTTCTGAAGTAATAATATTTTTGGCTTTTGACAGGTGAATTTTTCATTAAATGACATGATTATTTCAAGTGATAATTAATGAAATATTTAGCTTGCATTGAGTTATCATTTAGCCTTTCATCTGTGAAGTTTGAATCTGGAACAACTTGATGGATTAAAGTCAGCCCACAGAATGTAACTATTTATTAAGTGACAACATTAACGATTATATTAAAGACAAAAACTGATTTGAGGTACTGAACTAGCACAATGAGATGCATCTTTCCGAGGTTGGGGAAGAAGAGGGAAAACTGCTCCAAGCCAAATGTTACTTCACTTCCCCCAGACTCTGGAATTTTGCCCAATTGCATCCTTTATCTAATGCACACAAACCTGGTTTCCCCAACCAAGAAAAAAAAACAGATTTGTTTTATTTTTAGAGATCTGATTAATTATGTGATTAAATGTAATACTGTTGAGATTTAGTAGTTTATGTATTATTTGGATCTTAAATTTGGAACACAGCACAAAAAGATGGAGAAGAACTATAGTTCCTTTTGCAAGTAACATTACAGTACGTTTCCAATTATCCAAAAACCACAACCCAAATTTTCAGTTATCCAAAATTTTGAAAGTTGAAAAAAATGATCTTAAATTATGCATTTATCTTATTTTGTAAGCAGAAAGCACTTTTTTTTTTGGTGAGAATTAAACATGATTTCATGCTTGAAATACCTTCCATTGTTTTTCTTTATTGTTGTTTAACCACTGATACAAGTATTCCGCTGATGCTACTGCGTTGCTTAGAGCAATTTCTCAGTTATCAAAACAAATCCAGTTAACCGAAAAACGTCCAGCTCCAAGCATTTTGGATTATCGGAAATGTTCTGTATCACTTTTGAGAATGTGTGTATGTGTATCAATGTACAGAGCCATCCATTGACTGAGAGAAATTAATTTGAAGTTCTGTATATCACTTGCAAAAAAGCAGTAACATTTTGACTTAATGGAATGTGTTGGTAATTGTCACAAAATTACACGGCAGTGTGACATTTGTAGCATGGGTTAATTCCCATCACTAAGTGCGATGCGTGTGCTTTTGTGCAGATTATCGTGAGTTCTGAGTCAGTTTCAATGGTTCAGCCCAGTTTTAATTGTACATACAAAATATTTTCTTATCATTTTGATGATTAGATTTGAATAATTTCATTTTTACCTATGTTGAGAATTCTGTTTATTCACTTTAACCCTTTGAGCAACCAGTTTGCTTCTTTGTATTCAACTGGCAAGAGAAATGATTTTACACAGAAATTAAAAGATGGAAGAGCACCTCAGAATACAGTGTGACTCTGTAATCTGACATTTATTATTGAATTAACTATATTTGAAACTGTTAAATAACTGATGTCTCTAAAAAGCAGAAATGAAAATACAAGTTTTTAGCTGTTTTTAGTTGTCTGATAAAGTTATAGAGCTGAGGTTTAATGATTCCAAACTGGAGAGTGGGGAATAAGTTGTTGGTATTTTGAACTCTATGTTAGCTGATGACTTGATTCAAATGCAAATCAGTAACTATAGAAAGACTATTTTCATTTGCAGTAAATGTTGTGTTTAGTGGTGAAAAATATCATTGGGGTGAAAGGTAATTTAAAGTTCTTAATTGTATGGTCAAAGGAAATCATTTGTGTTGGCTACTTTCTTCCAAGGGAATGACCTGAAATACCCAGAGTTTAATGGTCTGGAATTTGCTATCATTTAGTGTGATAATCTGTTCATTTTTTTAAAGTTTGGCCTTTCAAGAATTTTTTTTAAAAACTCCAGAAAAGCATGGGCATTCAGAATGTTTTTGTCCAGATAAAATTCAAATAGAAAGAAAAGGAAATTCTCATGTTAAAGCAAAGTCGGTTTATCAAGTCACTTCTGCATTTCTAGTACTCAAAGGGTTAATTTCTAAAATTAATTTTGTTTTTCTTTTTAATTTTCTTTCCTACCCATTTGGTTGTTACATGACTGGCTCTCTTTCCTTATACACACAGGAGGTATGTACCACACTGACATGTAGCTAATTGTGCCCAGGGTGCTGCTGGTCTTTGTCTTACAGCTGGTGGTAGGGGTGTGCTGCTTTCATTAGCGGGTGTTTGTTAGCTCTTTGCTACGTGTGAGCTTAAGGTAGCGGTACAGTGGATCACTCTTAAATGCATAAATGTAAAAATAAACTTAATAAACCAATATTAAATATAAACTTAAAACAGAAATGCACATGCTAATTGGACTCAAAGTAAAATAATGTTTTAGTATCACATGCTTTTTAATTTCAAATGTAATATTGAGCTGATGATTCTTATTTGTTGAAATATTCCAATATTATTCATCTTTGGTTAGTGAACCACATTTTTTTAATGTTAAAAGCATAACACAAAAACTTTATAAAAGCATGCATTTAACCGTTTTCCACTGTGTTGCAGTTTTGCTGTTTTGGTGATCAATCTGTGGCCTTTGTCCTACAGGGACATTTGCTTTAGCAATCTCCTTCTGATCTTCACATCCTAAATGTTCTGGAGATTAAAATAAATGTTTCATAAGTCAAAAATCAGGTGCCTGTAGCAGTGAAGGTAAATGGGACGTCTCGCAAATGTAATTAAAAGCTTAAGCTTGATTCTTGAAATTTAACAAATGATTTTAATGCAGTGAAATTATGTGTGTTCCATTTACCTTTGAAAGGGGCATGAATGTTTTGAGGAAATTAGGACAAATTCCTTACATTTCCAGAGCAAAAAGAAGTGATCAAGAATTTTTTTTTCTTATACCAATATATTCAGATTTTATTCTCTAGTTAGTAGTGAATGATTTAAATTTTTTAATATATATTTACTTACCAGAACTCAAGACTGTTTCATATCTTCAATACTGGTCATTATTCTATAATTTTAATAGAGAGATACGTTTGGTTAATATCATCACCTCCATAATCTGAGCCATATATCATCTTGATGGGCATGTATTCTCATAGCTCCAGTGTCACTGGGTTAATGTCTTGAAATCCCATACATAACACCATTGCTGAAACCCTCTCACCAAAAGGATTGCAGCAGGTCAAAGAGAAAATCTAGTGTCACCTGAACAGGGGATAGCAAATAAGGGTAATTAGTCCTCATCCCACCCTCTCCCACTACATTCCCAGAGCAGCAAAAGTTTATGAAGTATATATGTGGTTGCAAAAAAAAGGCATAGACAGTTTGAACTAAAAAGTCTCCTCATGCTGAATCATTTGTGGATAGAGCAAGATAAGTTAAATTGGATTTGAAAACAAATAATGATTATTCTTAATTTAGTATAATTTCTGCAATTGTGTCACTCAAACTATTTTGGCTGTGCAGAAGTCCTCAGTAAGAAAATTAAGGTTGTCTTTCTTTTGATTTGTTTTTAATCACATTGAACATTACTATGAATGTTTGCATGAACATGTAATTAAAGTGTACACGCATATGAAACAACATGTTAATAAAAAATGAGTGACGTTAAATTTACACTTTAAAGTATAAAGCACATTCTCTAACAGTTTCCATCTCACCTGAATTTATTTCCAAAGTTAATAATATACAGTATTTCATCAAAATAATTTTAATTTGATTTTTAAAAACTTACAATAATTTTATTGAATAATTAAAATATTCTTATCATTTCTGTCATAAAAATTCTTGAGCTAAGTCACTGCAATGACATCATTAATGAATCTACCTTTCTTGAGTGATCTATGGCGCATTGCAAACAGACCTGGAAGTCACTCCTTATGCTTCTAATTCCTACCATGTTAATACAATTTATTCAGTTGTAGTTCAGTTTCATAGAACTGATAACTGGCATCTGTATTAGATTTAATTTTGCAATGTAGCAGACAGTGCCATTGAAAGATATCATACGGCATTCATTGACAAATAAATTTGATCTGTTTTTTTTGTATTTCATTTTAAAATCATTCACAATTTAATAGTCTTGCAAATATGCAATCGGTATAAATACTTCACATAGGTTACATTTTTTTATCTCTCACTAAATCACTGAATATCATTTGAATATTGTAGTTCCAGAAATTAGGAGTATCATTATTTTTTTTAACCGATAGTTTTGAAATATTTTACATAACACCCTGATATGTCAGGAGTGCTATGCAAAGCAAAGATCAATCAAGATTTTAAAAAAATTCTTTTAATTGTCTTTCTTTAAGTAGTTTTATTCTTTTTACTCTCACATTGTTCATGACTGCTCAGTGTTTTCTAACTGCAGAAATAAACCTAGATGCTAACATTTTAAAATAAAGTAACTTTTAATTTAATAATTTTTTTTTCAATAGCTTTCCCATGGAGAATTGACATTAGGTTAACAAAAACTTTAATTTTCAATTGGAGCAAGACGTACTTGTTCCTAGTTCTCAGTTTGAGCTCTATTCTACCTGGTCCCATTCTACAGATGAGCTGTCTGCATCAGGCCTTCTGGAATTTGACTGGAAGTACAAATTATAGTTGTCTGCAAGCAACTATGCATTGTATTATTTCAGTGACAGAGACAATGAGCCGTGCAATTTGCAGAAACAATTAGAGCAGAAAGCAGTTGCCTATGTTCTTAAAAATTAACACAATTTCTTACAAGAAAAAAGTTTTGTACATGAAAACACAGTTTGGTGTAAAACATTGCAATATTAACTAAAGTAAGTCAGACTAACATGAAAAAAATAGATCAACAGTTCAATATTAGACATTTTTGCCCTCTTTTACACAATCGTATTATTTTCAGGCCTTGGCTAATGACATACTTTACACGATTAGCTCGTTGGCTTGCCCTTCCTTTCCCTTTGTGATTAGCTGCTCCATCTACTGTTTTATATGGATGACCTGATTGGAGTTGAATAATTGTTATGCAGAACATGTAACTGAATCCACTTTGTGCTGCTTTGTACACAGTACACCAGTCACAATTCCACTCAACTTTTTCTGTTTAGGTTTTGTTTAAAATAGAGCAAAAGATCAAGCAGAATAATGTGATGGTGGGTCTGGGTAGTTTGCAAGAAAAGATGCTTTCCATTTTCTTTGCAATAAAGTGAATGAAAGTTCTTTATCCCATTTTTATTTAGTGGGGATCAGAACTTTTAATATTTTTTCCAAAAGATTATCTATCCATTGTAAACAACATGAGTGCTCCTGGAAATCACTGCTCCAATACTCCGAGAATGAATGAACCCTTCAATGAAAGAGAAGTTATTTCAATTAAAGAGAAGTTATTTCAATGAAAGAGAAGTTAGTTCACTAATTGTCCAGGTGGTAGCGCTAGTCACCAAGTATTGTTCAACAGCTTAAACATAGGAATCGCCTTTCTGAACAATTCCAAGAGGCAAGTTCTGATAAACAAATGATCTTTTAAACATCTAACTGCTTTGCATGCTTTTATTACGAGGAGTAGACTAATAGTCTTTGTTGAACTGCACTAGAAGGGTTCTGTTGGGAAGGTCAACTGGTGTTCTGGCACTAATGCCCCTTCATCTATTTCAAGAGGTGATTCGTTCCATTTAAAAGTGGCAGCTATCTGGTTTAATGTAACAACTCAGTGTAGATTTTAGTCTAGTCCTTGATAAAACGCATGCTTAAAAAATAATTCACCTGAATCCTACTAACATTATGTTTGAATTAATACTTAATTTTTAAAAATTACGTTAATCAATGATTCAATTTGAATTCTCAGTCTTAAATGGCTTTCTTTCAAACTGTTACTGGAACGATGAGTATGTTATACTGTAATGTGCTTTGCAGGAAATCCTTTTAATATCCACTTGAAGCTGATTTATTTGTATCCTTTTCACATCAAGGCCAATTGTACGATCTTGTGCAATTCCAGTAGATGTTTTAAAAGCAGTTTTTTTAAAAAAAACTCTAGCTCGATATTTATGTACTTTTATGGTATCCTACTCCAGTAGGTGTAACCGATTGCCATCGTAGATATCATCAGATTGTCAGAAGAGAGCTTATGAGTTAAAGTTACCAATGAGCTAGTGTTGATTCCCGTTAGTTGTAAGCACAAAATGGTCTCCTTCCTCTCTTCCTGTTTTAAGTTTTTCTTCTGCATATTTGATCTTTTAACAAATAAAATCTTACTGTATAATTTATTAGAGATGCTCAAGCAAAATATAGACCAGTATTATGGGTTTTGGGGAGTGTGATTTACATAGCATTCGTTCACTTGACTAGAAAGCATCTTGGAGCTAATTTGATCCTGTACAGTATGTTAACATCAATAAAGCAAATGTATCTTTCTCCTAATATTTTAAGGTGAAAACCTGATCTCTCACTTTGATGTGCTCTGCAATCATCATTTTTCTTTCTATTTTCACTAATCATATTTTGATTCTTTAATCCATTCCAAACAGTTCATAATTCCATGTCTTGTCCTCCTTCATGCAGATAAAGTTCACATCATTCTGATAGCAGTATTGTAGAAGAAATCTTGACGTTCAGTATGATGTGCATCCTATCAGTGGCATGTGGTGTTGTATTTGTGTGTAAAATATGCTACCTTATTCTATGCTGCCATCTCCAAGCTCTGCCTTATTTTGTGTCATTCTCCAGGTCTTCCACAAAAGTCTTCATTATTTGATCAGTCCATAGCAAACAATTATTTTTAGCTCTCAGGCACAGAAATTCAAATTTTTTTTGAATTGGAGATGTTGGTAAAATTGTATGGGGAAATTTGTGGCTTGACTCATGAAACCGCTAGCTGCATTTAATGGAGACAGACACAATCAAGAGGCTCTGCTCTGCCTCAGGCTCAATGGGATACTTGTGAACCTTTTCCATTTTCTTTTTATTTTCTTCCCGCCAAACAACATTTGTCAATCTACAGGTGGAAGAGTGAAAACGTGGAAACGGCGTTGGTTTATTCTGACTGACAACTGCTTGTACTACTTTGAATACACCACGGTAAGTTAGGGCTGTTAAGTTTTCAGAATTCTACTTACCCTTTACTCTAAATTTTGTTGTTTTTTTTAAGAAAAGGATAAGTATTTGGGTCATTCTTTTGTATGGTTAAATCAGGTTTTGGTAGATACCAGTACAGATATTAATTATGGAAAGACCATCCAGTACAGGTGGTGCAAGCTTTTGAATTGAAATATTAAACAACTACCAGTCATCAATGTTGGGTCCAATGTTGTTTTTCACCCATACTAATGGCTTGGATGATGATACAGATGGCATGGTTGGTAAATTTGTGGAGGAGAATAAAATTTCTGATATTGTGGTCAGTGAAGATGATTATCTGAGATTATTACAAGATCTGGACTAACCGGGAAAGTGAACCAAGGAATAGCAGATGGGTTTTAATTTGGGCAAGTGTGAGGTGTTGTATTTTGGGAAGTTAAACCGGGCAGAACTTGCACAGTAAGAAAGGAAAGAAGAATAGCATCATGGTTTGTCTGGAGTATCGCCCCTCAACACACTGGAATCCAACAGAGTTTGTATGGTAATTTTAAGGAAGAAGGTGGTTAACAAAGGTCTTAAGAGGCTGGAAGAGTATTTCTACATATTTATACCTAAAATTTGCATATATGGGCTACATAATCTTGTCGATAACTCCCAGGACTCACTGGTCAATAATCCCCAGGGTTCTTCCTATTACATTTTTTAAGCAAGAGGAGTATATTTGCCATTCTCAAATGCTCCAGTGCATCCCCTGTTGCCAGGGATAATGCAAGATAATTGCCAACTCACCAGCAATCTCTTCCCTTGCTTTCTGTAGTAACCTTGGGTATATCTTGTCTGGTCCTGGGAATTTATCAGTCAGAATGGTTTTAGGAAGATCCAACACTTACTGTTTCTTAAGCTCCAAATGCTCCAGTACATAAACCTGGTCTGTACTGACCTTACATTAGGCCCTTTCAAGCTGTCATGTAAAATGAGGTTAACCGGGCAATTTGCCCAGTTAACACTGCACTCACGCAGCAACTTGAAAGTGTCTGACCCCGGTCAGCATGGTCCAAATCCAACCGGGTCCATGACCTACTTCAGAGATAGTCAGGGAACCCAGTTAAACTTAACTAGGACACATCCTCCGGAGGCTTGAACAGCAAAATGGCTGACTTGGTTATTCCTGGTGTCACAGGGAAACCCCTGGGTGAAGTGCCTGCCATGATCGGGGGTGGGGGAGGAGAGGGGTCACTGACGCGGGTCCCGGGGTGCGGAGCGGGAGAGAAGGGGGGTCCACAATCAAGGGGAGTGAGGTCGCTGCCAAGGGGGGGAATGTCGATGCCGCTGGGAGGGGGGCCCACAATCAGTGAGAGAGAAGTCACTGCTGCAGGTGGGAGAGGGATTGCTGCTGTGGGAGGGCTGCGAGCTGCCGCTGTTGCGAACACCACAATGATTGTGACAGCTCAACGTTCGTGGCAGCGGGACATTGTTGGGGGGGCACGCGATTGACGGGGTAGGTGTTGATTAACGGTGGGGTTCGTGACTGATGGGGGGGTGACTGGCTGGGGTTTGGTGATTGACGGTGAGTGGGGACTGACAGGGGCAACTGACAGCTGGTGGGGGGGGTGGCGCGGGCGAAACATACCGATAGGTCCCCTGAGTGTGTGACGCATCACTTATCTTGGGGGCAGGATGCCCCCTTAAATCATGAGGTTAATGGGTTGATTCCCCTGCAGCTTAAAAAGAGGGCTACCTAGGTGCTGCAGCTTAAAAGTGCCTGTTGATCAAGATTCCTCTCTCTGGTGAACACTGAAGCAAATTATTCATTTAGTACCTCCCCTAACTCCTCTCCCTTCAAGCACATGTTCCCTTGTTTATCCTTAAGTGGCCTACCTTCATTCCAGTCATCTTTCTGTTCTTCACACCTCAGAGTTTTCCTTAATCCTACTTGCCAAGGACTTCTCGTGCCTCTTTCCAACTCTCTCAAGTCCTTTCTTAAGTTTTTTTCCTGGTTACCATATAATTTTCATGAGCCCTTCCTTACTTTTGCTTCCAAACCTTATATGTGCTTCTATCTTCCTCTTAACTACCTGTCATCTCTTTTGTCACCATGGTTCCCTTATCCTATCATCTTTTCCTTGTCTCAGTGGGACAAACCTATCCAGAATCCCATGAAAGTGGTCCCTAAATATCTGCTTTATTACTTCGGGTCCCTAAATATCTGCTTTATTACTTCTGTGCCTTTCCCCTAGATCATCTGTTCCCAATTTACTCTCCCCAGTTCCTGCCTTGTCCCATCATAATTAGCCCTTCCCTAATTAAATACTTTACCATTTTGTCTACTATCCTAGTCCATAGCTATGCTAGTCAGGGAGTTGTGGTCAATGTCACCGAAATGCTCTTCTACCAAGATTTCTGTCATCTGACCAGATTCATTACCCAGTCCTCGATCTGGTATTTTATCCTCGTCACCTTATCCATATACTTTGTCAGGACACGCCTGACAAATTCATCCCTCTTGTAGTAAGGAGATGCCAGTCAATATTAGGAATGTTGAAGTCTCCCATAACAACAACCCTCACTTATTTTGGCTAAACCAAGGAGGCAGTTTAGTGTGTCAGATATAAACAAGACCAGTTAAGGAAGGCAGACCTATTTCCATGTAAGATATTAATAATGAAACCCAGTCGTCTCAAGGTTACCGTGAATGCCTCATTTAAGAAAATTTGCATGTATTTAATTACTTGAATTTTAAATCCCTCAATGTCAATGCTAAGGCTCAAATTCATGGTGTATACAATCACACATCCAGAAGTCTGGTTGTTAGCCTAGTAATATAAACCACTATGCTGTCATAGATTTAGCATTTTGGCTTTCAAACCTGTGCAAAACCAGTGCAGTCCTGATTTTAAACCACTCTTGTCAGAGGGTTTTAAGTTGTCATTATCTAATCTTCCAGCTTCCAGTCGACCACACGACTCATAAAATGGGAAGCTATAGCTGGCCTGTGGACAGGATTGAAATTTCAAGAGGGCAGCAATGAATCAACATTTTCTTAATTTTCAGGAAACTCTCAGTTTTGGGAAGGAAAGGGGGTGAATTGGCCAGGATGGAGATGATGTAAATTTACTTTGTTGGAACCTGATTCAATTCTCCGACTACTCTCAGGGTTGTAAGAAAAGTAAACCTTTTCTTTGCCTCTCTGGGACTTGGAATTCTTTTCCTAGTATTTTGAAAATGTAAGTGCTCTGCCTGGTCATGACACTAAATGTGTTTGGGTTCCAAGGTTAGCATTCTCACATCATTCTGCAAATTTGTAAAAATTTATGCTGTCAGCTTGATTCTTGCCACGCTCTTGAGAGAGCAGATTAAAATTCCAGTGTTGTGAGATTGGTGGAAAGATGTCTGATTTTGACCAATTTATCCCTTTAAAAATTAAAAAATAAGATTCTCGATCAATGGTCCAAAACGCTCTTTATTGTAATATAGTGGACCGGACACAGTATCAGAACTTTATTGACGTTTTTGGGGTAACTCATAACTCCTACTATTCTGAGTTTTATTTTCTATTTTGTCATTGGTTGTCATGGTATAAATATCTAAGTTTGAATGGTACAAGGGAAACTATTATCAGGATACTTTGCTGTGGTTGTTCTCATTTTATCCTTGAACTCTCGTTCGGCTAATATGAGTGAAACAGAATATAACATCTCTAGTCTGCATATAAAGGAAGCATGGTCATGAGCTTAAAGAATATAATATACTGATTAACCTTCCATTGATATAAATGATATCTTGAAAATGTTGATGTTTATATTATTCAAAATCTTTGGGAAAAAAAAGTCATCTATTTTACTCACCTGCTTCCCTTTGAATTGATTAAAACTCAGTTGATCTTTTCTCGTATTCATTACAGTTTTTGATTAACTGTATGAGGGACTAGGCAAAGAGATTTTGCAAATTTGTCTTTCACGTTGATGAGGGAAACATTTTGAAGATTTATAATGATTTATAAAGTTAGCTTAATCTTTGTGCCAAATTTGTTTTCTTTCATTTATCGTAAATACACACACTGCATTGGGTCTTTTGTTCGTAATGGGGTTTATGCTTCGAAACAGGTCACAAGGGCAGATGTAATATCGGGCCAGCAGCTATTCCTTCTGATTTATCCTTGAGTACACAGGAATATCTCAAGGTTCACTAGTCTTAATGTCATGTACAAAACCTAAGAAAACATTATTGATCCTCCTCTTGCTGAAAGTAAATAGATGTAATGATGAAAAATGTGTATTTGTGAATTTTGGCTTAAAAGAATAGTGCTTTCACAGGACAAAGAACCCAGAGGAATTATTCCACTTGAAAACCTCAGCATCCGAGAAGTAGAGGACTCAAAAAAGCCAGTAAGTTGATCAGAAATTTGAAACTTAAAAAAAAAAAAAATTTTTTTCTTTAACTTTAATTCAGCAGATTTCGTGCAGCGAGCTGGTGGGGATCCCATGGACTGAATTGGGATTCTGGTCCTTGTAGTCCCAACAAGGCATGTCCGCCATCAGCGGCCCACCGACCTGACAGTTCGGTTGCCCTTCATGGGGGGATGGCCTGGGTGGTGGGGGTCTTTGAGGATAGAGTCTTTGAGGATAAAAAAGAAAGAAAAAAAAAAGAACTTTAATTCAGCAAATTTCCATGTTCGAAACACAAGATGGGTTAGAGAGAATAACTTATCCTTTCAGCCAATTATCATATGATGATTATCCTTGACTTTCTCATCGGAAGACCACGGACAGACAGTAAGAATCAGAAACAAAGTCTCCTCCTCAGTGATTATCAACATGGGCTCACTCCAAGAATGGGTGCTTAGCCCACTGCTCTACTTGTTATACACCCATGTCTGTGTGGCCAGGCACAATTCCAATGCCATCTAACAAGTTTGCAGATGACACCAGTTGTCGGCAGAATCACAAACAGCCATGAGGAAGCTTACAAGAGGGAGATAGATCAGCTTGTTGAATGGTGTAATGACAACAACCTTGAGCTCAAAGTCAGCAAAACCAAGGAGATGATTGTGGACTTCAGGAGGAAGTCAGGGGAATATGACTCAGTCCTCATCAAGGGCTCAGTAGTGAAGAGGGTAAAGAACTTCAAATTCCTGGATGTCATCATCTCTGAGGATCTGTCCTGGAGCCTCCATGTTGATGCCATCACAAAGAAGGCCATACTTTATGAGGTGTTTGAGAAGATTCGGTATGCCATCGAAGACTCTCATAAACTTCTATAGGTGTACCATGGAGAGCTTTCTTGCTGGGTACATCACTGCCTGGTATGGAGGGCAAGAATAAACTCCAGAGGGTTGTTTACTCAACCTGTGACATCACAGGAACCAGATGTCACTCTATCGAGGACATCTACATGGGGTGGTGTCTTTAAAAAGAAGCAGCCTCTATCCTCAAAGACCCCCACCACCCAGGCCATCCCCTCCTCATTCTGCTGCCATTGGGAAAAAGGTACAGGAGCCTAAAGATGAGCACTCAACTGCACAAAGACAGCTTCTCCCCACCCCCCCACCAGCAGATTCCTAACAAATACAACAGTATGATCCTTTACCAGGAGATTTCTTCATTCTCTCACTCTTTAGAAAAATTTTACATTTCTCTTTTTTTTTAAATTCCAGAATTGCTTTGAGCTCTACATTCCAGATAACAAAGACCAGTTTATTAAGGCTTGCAAGACTGAGGCTGATGGCCGAGTAGTAGAAGGAAGTCACACAGTTTACAGGATATCTGCACCAACTCCAGAGGAGAAAGATGAATGGATAAAATGTATTAAGTAAGTAAATTGTTATTCATCATTTCAAGCTGGAGATACTCCACTTGAGAATTTTTCACCATGTGAGCAATTAAAAGTTCCTGAAAATGAGATTGCATATTACTTTATAATTCAATGAGGTCAATTACTTCTCACTAAAATCAATGCACATAGCGTTACACCTTAATCATTACAGGACCTGAATGATCAAGCTTCACCAGAATGAATTGCTTGAGCTAGTGGTAAAATTGGATCCCACTGTTCCCATCACAATCCACATTAGTATGTCTGATGTTATTCCAGTGTCAGACATTTCAGTAATGATTTCATGTGTTCTGCAATACCTGTTTCTCCCTTCCAGCAGTCAGCCCAAAGCTTCAGAGAACAACTGCTATTTTACTCTTTGGCAGGACAACAAGGAGAAAAACATACTGCATTCTTTATTTAACCACTCAAAGGCTATGCTGCTGACATTGGGTCTAGAGCTGACTGCAGATTGTTGACTTGCCTTACAAGGTCTTTAAACTATACTCAACCAAACAGGAGTGCCTACTGCAACATATAGCTGTAGAGCAACTTATTGGTGAGTGCCTCAGTAGTTAATCTGCTTTAAAGTCTTTATTGATGGAAACTTTGGGTTTCAAAGAACTGTTACTATTTTAAAGTTGTAAGTGACTTTGGGAGGACTGAGGACGGTGAGTCAAGAGTCCCATTTCCAAAGATCCTGCTCCCAGAGACAAGATGGTTCCTATTTTTTTTTCATGAAGGATGTGTTTACCGGCATAGGGTTTCATGGACTTTATCAATTGAGGTTTGTGATGTTTTAAGGGATCACCATGAGCCACGCTGTAGAAATCAAGGCAATGGTAGTACGCAAATTCCTGGCTACTGGATCAATCTCACCTTTCTTTTTATTAAACATTAGAAAGGTCATCTGGATTCTGCAATGAAAGAGGAATGACTCTGCACATTGATTTTGATGAGGAGCAGTTAAGATCTCATGCATTACTTTTGCCAGAATTGATGACTTTTCCAAGGTGCAGGTTGCTATCATGTTTCCATGAAAACCCCTTTCTAAAATTGCTAATCTCTTCATCAATAGAAAAGGTTTCCACTTAATAAATCTTCAGGTTCTCATGAGAAGAGCCATGTTTCCTGTTAGCTCCTGTGACCCAAAAGGTCAAAGGTTCCTTTTATTGTCACATATTATTAAAAATGTAATATACATGATTTACTTCAACTTTTTTGTGCTGCAAGGCAAAGAAAGAGTTGCCAAGAGAATTGCCTGGTGCCCCTAACAATAGGAGAAAGAGAAGCAAAAGAATGTCTCCTCACCCTTAAAGAGTCTACAAAGTCTGACATTTACAGTGGACATTATTACCTTTTGGGCGTAGGTCTTGGGGGCATCAGTGATCCTTTATCTCTGAAACGTCTGATACCAGCGCTCATTGTCACCATTTTAGCTGACTGTCAAATGAAGTGACATCTCGGGAGTGTCAAAGATAGTTGCAGAGAATGCCATTGATAATGAGATTCAGGTGCCTTCAACATTCTGGGAATGTGCAGCATTGGGTTCAGATAGAACTCATTGTGGTATATTCCATAAACTAGAAACAGTGCTAAGGATGAGTGACCAAGAACCACAACTACAAGACCATGGTTATTACCGTACCTTTTGTACAAGCTCTGATGGTTTCTTCCTTTATTCTCTACCCAACTATGAGGTCAATATTAGCACTGCCACAGATTTATTCCTGCCTTTATTATTTCTCCTCTCCATCCAAAGATATGAGGGACTTATTGCTTGCCTTTTTAGCCTAAATGAAGAAGCTGAAGAACATTGAATTATCTTCTCATTAATCTTCATTTGGAGGCTTGACTTGGAAATGGGGAATTGAGAGGGTAAAGGACAATCATGGGGTTAGCATGCAGGTTGGGACAGGCGAGGATGAGCGATAAGTAAAGAGCATGTTTTAAGTAGTCTACATTTCACTGTGGCATACCTTGCGAGATCATGAAAGGGTCTTCAACAATGCTATATAAAAGATTGATTCTCATTCCAGGCACCTGGTCGGTTGTCTAGTAGTGGCCCTAATGGATTTCTTGGTTGCTTGAAATTATCACATTCACAATCATTTCATTGTTCCATTGTTTAAATAATGGAGCCTTTTCCTCTACGGTAGCAGAGTTTGTGTTGCGGCTGTCTAGTTGCCATGAAGATATTTTGTAAAAAAAAGTGGAAATGAAATTACCCTATTTTAATTAACATTTGGAAGGCAGCAAATAAAATAGTCTCATCAGTCTGCATTGGACTTGAACCCATTTTTTAAAAAGTTAAAACACCAGTGTGTTATTTCAATAGGTTACCTTGGTCCTTCTGCATGATAGATGGTGTGAGAAATTGAAAGAAAACGACATTCCATTCGGGTTGCTCTTTTGAGGCTGGTGCTAGAGCGCTGGGTTCGAATAAAATTGGTCTGCAATAGAGAATTATTCCTTCCGAAACTAAGTTAATGAAATGGAAACTTCTATTTTTCATACCTTAAACCAAAAATTTTGGCAGTTTCCGCAAAACAGGACGTCATGCGCTGGAGAGTTGGCTCTGAATGCTCTCCAGCGCATGACGTCCTGTTTTGCGGAAACTGCCAAAATGTTTGGCCTGGAAGTCAGCCTGAAGAAGACTGAGGTCCTCCATCAGCCAGCTCCCCACCATGACCACCAGCCCCTCCCACATCTCCATCGAGCACACAGAACTCAAAACGGTCAACCTATCTCCAAATCTTAGATAGTTTACCTATCTCGGCTGCACCATTTCATCGGATGCAAGGATCGCCAACGAGATAGACAACAGACTCGCCAAGGCAAATAGCACCTTTGGAAGACTACACAAAAGAGTCTGGAAAAACAGCCACCTGAAGAAACACACAAAGATCAGCGTGTACAAAGCCATTGTCATACCCACGCTCCTGTTCGGCTCCGAATCATGGGTCCTCTACCGGCATCACTTACGGCTCCTAGAACGCTTCCATCAGCGCTGTCTCCGCTCCATCCTCAACATTCATTGGAATGACTTCATCACCAACGTTGAAGTACTCGAGCTGGCAGAGTCTGCAAGCATCCAATCCATGCTGCTAAAGACCCAACTGCGCTGGGTAGGTCACGTCTGCAGAATGGAGGACCATCGCCTTCCCAAGATCGTGTTCTATGGCGAGCTCTCCACTGGCCACCGAGACAGAGGTGCACCAAAGAAGAGGTACAAGGACTGCTTAAAGAAATCTCTTGGTGCCTGCCACATTGACCACCGCCAGTGGGCTGATCTCGCCTCCAACCGTGCATCTTGGCGCCTCACAGTTCGGCGGGCAGCAATCTCCTTTGAAGAAGACCGCAGAGCCCACCTCACTGACAAAAGACAAAGGAGGAAAAACCCAACACCCAACCCCAACCAACCAATTTTCCCTTGCAACCGCTGCAACCGTGCCTGCCTGTCCCACATCGAACTTGTCAGTCACCAACGAGCCTGCAGCAGACGTGGACATACCCCTCCATAAATCTTCGTCCGCGAAACCAAGCCAAAGAAAGAAACCAAAAATAAAACCAGCAAAAAATTGGGGAATTATTAAAATCTTATATTAAACAAGGATATTATTAAACAATGTTTACTTTCCATATGTGTTAAAACATATAGAAAGTATTTATCGATAACATAAAAATAATAAAAACTACGACTCAAAAGTAATACAGTTTTTACATATTTTCTCCCCCCCCCACCACCCCATCCCTCCCCAAAATAGTAGGAAAAAAAAGAAAAGGCCTGTCTAATAAATCTCTATCAATTAATTAATTAATTGAAGTTTACATAACAATCTTAAACCATACTAATTAGGGTGGGTTGGGTGGAGGCGTGGTAGGCTTTGCAGGTAAAGTGGAGCAATAAAATCCATGTAGCGTTTCCAAATCTTATCAATTTTTTCTCGTTGATTTCATAAATCATTCGTTATTCTCTCTAATGGTATACAATTTAATAATTCCATTTGCCATCTATTCAACCCCACAATATCACCAGATTTCCATGTTACAGCTATAGATTTCTTTGCTATTGCTACACTTAAAAACTTCTTTTGATAAATATTTAACTTCAATTGGGAAGTATCTCTCCATAAAAATATTCTGGGATCCTTCAAAATTTGCGTCTTCAAAACTCGCCCCAATAAAATACTTATATCCTTCCAAAACTTGTCTACATTTTCACATTGCCAGACTGCATGTCTTCTTTCTTCTTTGGCTTGGCTTCGCGGACGAAGATTTATGGAGGGGGTAAAAGTCCACGTCAGCTGCAGGCTCGATTGTGGCTGACAAGTCCGATGCGGGACAGGCAGACACGGCTGCAGCAGTTGCAGGGGAAAATTGGTTGGTTGGGGTTGGATGTTGGGTTTTTCCTCCTTTGTCTTTTGTCAGTGAGGTGGGCTCTGCGGTCTTCTTCAAAGGAGGTTGCTGCCCGCCGAACTGTGAGGCGCCAAGATGCACGGTTTGAGGCGATATCAGCATGTAGGAAAGATCCTACTTCTTTATTACATCTGAAACATTGATCAGAACAATTCAAATGAAGTGCATGCAATTTGTATGGAGTATAATATAATTGATGTAAAAATTTAAATTGTACCATTTGATATCTAACATTAATTGTATTAGTTACACTTTCAAAGCATAATTTTGACCATACTTCTTGAATTTGTATATTTAAATCTTTTTCCCATCTGGATTTGGATTTGATTAAATCCTTTTTCTGAATAGTCTCTTGTAATTTGATATACATATTAGTAATAAATCTTTCAATAAACATTTCTGTTATTAAATATTCAAATGGACTTTGTTCTGATAATTTAAAATGTCTCTCTCATTTTCTTTTTAAGTATGATTTAAGTTGATAATAAGAAAGAGTAGTATTATGTGGTATATTATACTTTCAATTGATCAAAAGTCAAAAAAAACAGATCCCAAAAAACAATCCCTTATTTTTTTAATTGCACAATTATACCAAACATCAAAATAAGATTATTAACCGTAAAAGGAATTAAAGGTTTTTGATTTAATATCATTTTAGCCAACTGATAATTCTTCATTGCTCTTTCTACATGTTCTCCATTCCATACTTTGAGTATGTGGATCAAAATTGGTGTATCTGATTTTCCTTTTAATAATCCCTCATGCCATTTATATAAAATGTGTTCAGAATTACTCTCTCCTATATCAATGTTAAGTAAATAGATCAATCATAATCTTATAGACTGAAAGAACAGGTTTGTGGGGTTAAATGGAATTCTATGTTCATGTATGAAATCCACAAATGTGCTGGAAAATAATCAGCAGGTCATGCAGCATACATTGAAAGTAAAGGTCTTGTTTAACTCTACAGTCTTGTATGTTTCTGCATCTAATAGCAACTAATATTGCCACTGTTGTTTCCGTGATGCCACTTCATGTTCAGTGACAGACCGCACCAAATTGAACTAATGTTCAGTCTATTCATGCTTCGGTCATTTCATTAGGGGCTTTATTTGTGCACCTCCGATAAGTAGAAATTTTGCCTGACTCACAGGATAAAGAATCTCAGGGTTGTATGTGATGTACTCTGACAATAAATCTGAATTTTGAACTTTGAAGGTTAAATTTTGTTCGGGTTCTCTCGAACACTATTACAGCTTGTTAGAAGCTATATAAGCATAATTTTTGTGGTATTTTTACGCCTCATGCCAAAATTAAGTAACTTGGCAAAACAAAAACCCTGATATAAAATAATCCCTTTATATTCTGATATGTTCTAATTGTGCTCTATAGCCATTATGATCCATGTTCCTAAATAGTTATTTTAATGCAGGAGCCTCTGCTCATTTTCCACAAGCTCTGCTGCACTTTATTCTTTTCTTGAAAATTGAGTGAAAGGCTGGAAAGTGTCCAGTCTACAGCATCAAAAAATAAATTGACTCTGTAAACCAACAATAGCTGAAGGTGTTAAAGAATTAAGCTGGAGCAGGGATGGGCAAACTATGGCCTTTGGGCCAGCTGCAGCCCATTGCACATTTTTTAGTGGCCCGTTAGAACATGTCTCTGACAATAAATTGCACTGTACGAACATTGCACTTAGTTTCAACACTAGATGCTGCTGCCATTTTGAACAACTCCTAGACCAACTTTTGCAATGTTACTCATCGATGAAACCATTAACCTCAGTTTTTTTTTTAAAAAGTTTTTAAAAAAAACTACTTTAATGTCAACAGTTAAACTGTTCAGTAGTTATTTTGATAGATAGAAAATAAATTTTCAATGGAACCGGGGTTTCTGGTCTAAAATCACCATTTTTTTTCTCACAGTGTAACTGGTTGAAAACTACCAGGCTTAATATTGTTTGGCCCGTGACTACTTATATTTTTCTGTATGTGGCTCACAACCAAAAAAGGCTGAACTAGGATACAACCCTGAACTAGAGCATTGAATTATTTATGTATTAGTTGCTACAGTTAACTTCAAAGTCTTATGGTGTATTATTTAAATTATCTTTATTTAACTTGCAGGGCTGCAATCAGCAGAGACCCTTTCTATGAAATGTTGGCAGCAAGAAAGAAGAAAGTTTCCTCAACTAAGAAGCATTAGAATGACAGAATTATATGCAAATGATTCAAGTATCTTTCTAACATTGGCCATATGACCTAAGGAGGTCTGTTTTCAAATGTCAGTAACCACGGTGCATTCTAGGCTGGGTCTGTGCTTGTGCTGGAGCGATGCTGAAAGTTCAGAAGGCTCTTCTGTTGCCCTATTCCTCAACTAATGAGGATATAGTTTTATTCAAAAATCTCCCAATATTTCGCTCTGCACAGCTGGTCTGTTTGTGGAGTCCAGAGCCGCTACTTTACCTCCTCAAAGCTTTATAGTTCTTATCAAGAATCTCCTGATCTAATCATTTTTTTTTGGAAAGGGCCTGTTAGCCATGTTCAAAGGACTGGTGCAACTGGTGATCCGTGTCGACTCTAGAAAACTCAATTTAGAAAGCTAGGGAAAACATTCATCTCGGAAAGCCGGTAAGGTCCGAGTCTCGATCTTTCATATGTCAATTGAATGTTTGACAAGGGTTGGGCTATGATTCCTGATGTGTTAGCAAAATGAGAGTTGGACAACCAGTCCAGACTGATGAAGCGAGATATGTGGTGACATGGGGAGTTGGAAAATGAACATTTTCCTGAAATGAAACCAGTATTGTACGAGAAGAATGGTCTGTCCGTGAGACAGTACATTTTGACTTAATCTTTTAAAGTTTTTTTGTTAATATATGTTTTACTTTTCCTTGTTGATTTCCATTATTTTGTGCACTGGTGAACAATTTGCAGAAAAAAGAGATGACTAAGCAGTATTAGTCTATTTATCAGAGCTGTAAATACTTGAAAATGTATAAATTTTCTTTTTGTACCTATTCAATTGGATTTAAGTTGTGAGGATAAATTGTTGGAGTAATTTTTCAATCGATGCCATTCATACTTGTTGTTTAGCACTGACAAACCAGGTCCAATAAATCATATTCTCTGTAATCAATAAGAAGATCTATTTCCTGTACTTTTAACTGAAAGCTGCTTATTGTCCTAAAGAAAACTTCATCCTTATCAACTGATATCCAATTCCTGTATGACATTTCTGTATTTCTGTCAGTGAAATTGTTTGTTTAATTCTGTTAAATGTAAAAATTAAAAGGTTTTAATTGTATTACCCATTTTTACATGATTTCTAAAATATACAAAATGCTTTCTTTAACAATTGGCAGCATACATTTTTAAAATGTGATATTGTTAAAAGCTTATTGTATTTTTATTGGTCATATTGTAAATAAAAGTATAGACACAGTAAGTGATCAGTTCAGAAAGGCATTCAACAATTGTAAGTTAACTTTTTATTAAGCTCTTTGAACAAGCTAGCTATAAAAAATGTAAAAATGACAGGAAAAATTCATCAAGGTTAGTTAACAGCAGGAATTTCCAGATACCACAGATACAAGGTAAGTTAGTAGCAGGATTTAATTCCGAAATGATCATGAGATTCAAATCTATAATCTTCTTATTTGATGGATGTAGTTTATGTCATCATTCTAATTTTGTTGGCACAACTATTTGTACAGCACCAGAACCATCATTTTTGTCATCTTAAAAGTTCCAGGTGTAGAGCCTTTTCAAAGATATTTCTGCAAGCAACTACAAATGCAATGGGATAAAGTGTCAAATTTTGACATATTGAAAGCAACACAAAGGTGATTGATTTATTTTGCATTTTATTAGAGACAACAAAATGATATATTTATACTGTACTTTACAAAGAACAATAAGGTTGAGACTAAAGGGCCTTGAAATTATCCAAAAGTTTTGGATTTTTTTTGCAAAAGTATTGGCTTTAAGGTAATTTCTATTAATTTTTAATATGCATATTTTGTGCATTTATTAAGTACTGATGCATACTTGTCTCTTGAAAGAACTCCTTGTTATTTTCATCTTATAGAAAGTTTCAAGAGAATTTTGCCAGCCTGGGAGCAATGGTTGATTATAATATTTATATTATTTTTATTATAATGATATGGCTCATCATTTGTCCCTCGACAGAACTTTGAATGAAACGTATTTGGAATATTGCAATAAAAATGGAAAACAGGAAATAGCCATCAGGTTAGATGGCATCCATGGAGAGGGAATTAGAGTTACATTTTGGTTTAATGACTGGCATAAGGACTGGGAATGTGGGAGAGAAAATTAGTTTCAAGTTTCAAAGAAAGAAATGAGGGCCAGAGAGAGATCAAAAGGAAAAGATGGCAGGTAGGCGAAGTTGAATGCCAAAAATAGTGGTGACTCTGGCTGAGAGAAGTAAAGATGAGTGAAGTGATGGGAGCAATAGCTGGGAAAGAGAAAATAATTGAAATGCGAAATGATTTGAAGAGGAGAGAGATACAACTGTGAATGCTGGAAAGAATGTTAAATCATTGTATAATCCAGAAAGATTTTATTTGTCTCTGTAAAAGAGATGCTATTCCCAAATTTATGCTGAGCTTCACTGGAACAGTGTAGGAGACCAAAGGCAAATCAGAATATAAACAAAGACAAAATACATTAAACAGGCGACGTATGTGGAGTGATGAAAACAGAGTTAACATTTTAGGTTCATGATTCATCATCAGAATGGAAAAGTGACGTCAGACTGGCAATGGCATAGACATTTAAAATGTCAAGCAACTCAAAGGTGAGAATGATCCTCTGGATTGAATAGATGTATTCCAGAAAGCAGATCCCCAATCCGTGCTTGGTTTCTCATTTGCAGAGATTGGTACATTGGGAGGACTAAATGCAAGATTTGCAATTGTTTTGTCCAGTGTATTGAGTTGAAAGAAATACTGTACATGAAAATTGCTGTATCAGTTGGAGAGATGGTTTGGACCCCTGCTTGGCAGGAAGGGAGTGGAGAAAGGACGAGTGTGACATCTGCTGCATTTGCAGGGAAGGTGCTGTTAGAAAGGGAGTGGGCATTGGTGGACATAGAAGAGTAAATCCCCTGGTGATACTGAAAGGAAAGATGTCTGGTGGTGTGACCGAGGATCATCCATTCATGTGAAGGTGACAGAAGATGCTCCATTCATGTGAAGGATGATGGGGCGGAAGATGCAAAGTTTCCATTCTCACCATAACAGTGGAGAAAGGTCAGAGTGGGAATGTGAAGGGGGGGGGGGGGGGGTTGAGTGACATGAGTCAGAAGCCTAAGATGGCTGTTGTTGACAGCATGCAGGTACTCTGCAAAGGGGTCACCTCATCTGTGTTGTCACTGATGTCAAGGAGGTTGCAGCACGAGCACCCTAATGCAATAAACAAAGCAGAATGAGGTGGAATACGATTGTAGCTCATGAAAATGGTGAAAATGATATTCTGGATGGTTAGTGGGGCCATAAGGCAAGAACCAGAGGAATTGTATCTCTGTTCCGTCTTGCAGAGGGGCGTGAGAGCACGTTAAGAAATGCAGGCGAGGGCTCTGTCAAGTGCAGAAGATGGTAAAGATAGGACATTTAGAATGCAACATCCATGAGATTCTTTAACTTTGAAACTATCCTCCAGCAAAGTGGCGACTCCCCGTCTTCCTTACGGTAGACAAAGTTAAAGAATCTCATGGAAGTCGCCACTTTGCTGGAGGATAGTTTCAGAGTGGGAACACCCCCATCCGGAGGGCGGAGAAACTGGGAGGACGAAGAAAGGTGAAAACATTGACCGTGGGAGAGGCCTGTGCCCCGCACGGATGACCTGACCGGGCACGGTGGAAATGCTCCCCTCGTGCCCTTCTCCCATGAGTGCTAACACTGTCATTTTGATCCTTCCATGTTATTGTGTGATCTGGTTCATGCTCATCATTGTCTTGGTCCTGACCAAGATTAATGCTGGGGTAATCGTGAAGAGGAGGCTGGTTCTATTGAAAGGCAACGTGGTTTACATGGGGCTCATTTCCTCAGCCGGATCCCTTTGAGCTGGAAGGGAAGGGTAGGGGCGGGGCGGGGCGCGCGAGGGGCCGCGCGCCCGCGCCGCGGGAGCCACGCAGGGGAGGCGTGGGCGCCCCGTGCCCGCGCGGGAGCAACGGTCGGGCCGGGGCCGTCACGCGCGGCCTCTTGTCGGCAGCCGCCGCCCAGATCGGCGTGGTCTTCGGAGCGATTTCAAACGTGAGCGCCCGAAGCGGATGCGGGTGGGTGTCGGTGGGCCAAGACCCCCCCCGCCCCTGTCTCTGGTCCACTGAAATGGATCCCCGTGGCGCAGGCGCGTTGACCTTGGGACTGGGCGGGGCCCGATGCGAAGTGCAGCTGAACGACTGGCCTCTGGGAGATCGACTTGGGGCAGGGTTTGTTAGTGTCGGTCGCGTGCGGACACGTGCATAGCTCGGCTCATGCTGGACCCGGTGGGGTGGGGTGAGGGGAGGGGGGCGGAACAGCCTCTGCAAGAGCTTTGGAGCCTGCTCAAGAGACTTCACTAATGGATTCTTGTTTCCAGAAAGGCAACGGGTGAAGGGGCTTGTCGGAGCCGCAGGCTTTTAAAAAATTTAAAGGCGGTGTCGATTTCTTGCGGGAGACGCACCTTACTGGATTGGAGCGGGCTGAATTAAAAGGAGGATGGGTCAGGTTAAGTAATAGCTTTCGCTTCTCGAAGGTGAGGGGAGGGATTGTTTTCATTAATAAAAGTAACAGTACAAGATCTTATCAATTGACCAAGCCGGGAGGTGGAATTGATGCGGAATCCTGGACGTTTATGAATATGCTTCAAATTATGGCGATGAAGCCTTCGTGAAGGATATCTTTCTAAAGGCAGCAGAGGGTAGACGAAATGTGTTGGGCGGTGGGGATTTTAATTTCTGCTTGGATCCGATATTGGGTACATCAGTGAGAATGGTAATGAAGGCGAAAGCCACAAAAGCGACGCTATCGTTTATGAAATATTTAAATCTGATGGATATTTGGAGGCAGCTCAATCCAAAAACGAGATCACTCTTTCTACTCTATGACTCACATACAAGCATTGATTTATTTTTAATGTCTGCGCAGTTTTAAAAAAAATAAAGTGGTAAAAATGGAATACTTGGTGAGGCTATTATCAGATCATTCACCATTAACCTGAACTGTTGAGAGAGCGGAAAGACAAGAAAATGTGCACAGATGGTATCTTGTTGTTGAAAAGGACAGACTTTGCGAGTTTATTAGGAGACAGAACTATTTTGTGAGGCAAATATTCCTTTAACTGATAACAGCTTTTTGATATGGGATATGCTTAAAGCTTATCGGAGACGACAAATTATCTCTTGTACAAAAAAATCTTCGAGAACATAATGCAGAATTGGATGAGTTGGAGAAAGAGATAACAGAACTGGAGAAGGAATATCAGATAACAGGTTCGCAAGAAAAAAATATACTCTTAGAGAATAAAAAAATTGAGCTATAACACATTACAAATATATAAAATGGAAAAAATATTTTAAAATCTAAACAAAATATTATGATTAGGAGAACGAGCACACAAGGTTTTGTCTTGCCACGTGAAGTCAGAGGAATCATCAAGGATGGAAAAAGCAATTAAACGGAAGATGATATCCTAATGTATAATCAAAAAGAAATTAGTGATTTTTAAAACAATATTACACAAAGCTACATAAATCAGGATTATTAGGAGATGATAACGAGATGGATGAGTTTCTAGCAAACAATGAGCTTCCAAGATTAGGTGAGAGGACAGATGGCGTTAGATGTTCCTTTCACAAGGGAAGAAATTGAGAAGGCTCTGAACACTCTCCAAGCTAATAAGTCTCTGGTGGAGAAAGGGTTCCCGCCCAAGTTCTATAGACAATTTAAGGATCTGTTGATGGCTTTTATAATGGAGTTGTTAGGCAGTGGAGACTCAGACTCTCCTAGACTATTTTTCACAGTTATTATTAATGTTGCTGAAAAAAGTAACAGACTCATTAAAATCCTCATCACACAGACCTATCTCACTTTTGAATGCTGATTTTAGGATACTGGTGAAAGCGTTAGCTAATAGACTGGGACAATATTTGCCTAAATTGATACCTACAGATCAGGTGGGAATTACTAAAGAAAACACTCCAGATAGTCTGAGTAGGTTATTTAATAATACATATGGCTAAATCAAAACTGAATTCCAGTATAACGGTCTTCCTTGATGCGGAAAAGGCATTCAACTGCTTAAGAATGGCTTTTTTAATTTAAAATGTTGGAGAAATTTAAAATAGGTAGAATATTTATAAACTGGATAAAAACTCTCCACCACAAGCCAAAATTACCACTAATAGTCAAATGTCAGCAGTTTTCCCTCTGGGTTGATCGAGTAAACAGGGGTGTCCTCTGTCCCCAGCACTTTTTATCTTTGTGTTTGAACTGCTGGCAGAAATTATGAGGAGAGATCTGGATATTAAAGGCTTCAAAGTTGGACAAGAACATAAAGTCAGCCTATTTACTGATGATGTGCTATTATATTTATCTGACCTGGCTGAGTCTCTGGAGAAATTACAAACAACACTAGGAAAATATGGAAGAGTTTCAGGTTTAAAATTAATATGGATAAAAGTGAGATAATGCCATTGATTATGAAAGATATCAAAAAGTAAGTCCATTTAAATGGAAAGTCGATGGAATTAAATACTTAGGAATAATGACTGACAATAACCTACAGAATTTTTACAAATTAAATTATACTCCCCTATTAGAGAAGATAGAGAAGGATTTGCAGAAATGCAAAGACTTGCCGATTACTTTGATGGGAATGGATAATTGTGTCAAAATGAAAGAGATGCCAAGATTACTATATATTTTTCAATCGCTGCCTATTTGCCAAAAAAATCTTAAAATTATTAAACAATTTCATTAAGCAATTCGTATGGACAATAAGGCGTGGAGAATATAGATGGAAAAATTAACGTGGATTTAGGCTACCTGATTTTAGAAAGTACCATTTGTCAGCACGACAGATTTCTTTCATTTTCCTTTGAGGAAGGTAGCTCCCCCCCCCCCCCCCCACCTCTTGGATTCGAATGGGATTATACTCAATGAAAGAAGGGGCAGCAAAGGATTTTATTTATGAGTGGAGTGTTAAGTCAATAACAAAAAAGATGGATAATCCTATATTAATACATGTGATGACAAGAAATCAATGAGTGTATTGGAAAAAAAAACTGGAATAGCATTATGTAAGAATGTGTTATTGCTTATGAATATAGGTTACAGAATATTAAATTCCTGGTATGACAAAGGAATGATACATTGAAGACTGCTATGCAGAGGGGATTCTTATGTCTTTTGATCAACTAAAACAGAAATATGGAGTAGCTAATGGGTCTGTTTCCTCCAGCTAAGATCATTCCTGAGAGAAAGATGGGAGCCAATGTTGGTCCCACCTGAAATTAGTGAAATGGATCAAACAATCTGGCTGGGGAATACACCTAAATTCATTACAAAATTGTATTATACTCTCCAGAGTTAAAGTGCAAAAACCAGGTTTACAGAAGTTGAGGAAGAGATGGGAGTCAGATCTAGCAGGAAGATGTTGGTCTGATTGGTGTTTTTGATGGTATGACATCAATTATAAATGCAAGATATGGATTGGTTCAGTGTAACATCTTACACCAATTATAGCTTACGCCAGAAAAGCCTCATAGGTCAAAATCTGAAATATTGAGATGTGTTTCAGATGTGGGATTGAAACAGGAATGTTTTTGCATGCTACATGGTCATGTGTGATGGTGAGGCCTCGGCAGGATATTATGGAAACATTAACAAGGATAACCTTTGCAGACAATCCGGAGCTTTATCTTTTGGGTAATTTTATTGGAATAAGTAATAAATTAACTAAATTTCACATTTCTTTTGTCAAAGTAACTTTAACAGTGGCTAATAAATGTTTTGCAACTACTTGGAAGTCTAGCTCTCCATTGCTCATAGCTCGATGGACCACAGAGATGAATAGTTGTATACCTGTGGAGAAAATTACATACAATTTAAAAAAAACAAGTATGATATATTTTTTAAGATATGACAGCCATATTTGGACCATATAGGGGGCCCAATTATAATAATAACAGATGTTGTTACAATGCAAACAGATATTATTTCCCCACATAGATTCTTTATATATTTTTTATGGATGGTATAAGTGTGAGCTCTGACATAGTGTGGTGTTAGATTTTTTTGGTGGGGGGGGTCTTTGTTTTTTGTATGAAAAAGTTTAATATATTGTGAAATCAAAGACTTTACTAGGTGTTTTTGTTTAAAAATATAATATTCAAAAAAAGAAGGCAGACAACACCAGCAGCTACAGAAACCTGATGATCAGCATCTCTAGATTAAAGAGCATCTTTCTTTCCAAACAGCTATTAGGCTCACAAAACTTCCCACACTACTACAACCATAGCATTGTTTCTGGATTACCAAAGATCAATCTGCATAAAAGAAACAAAACAATTTTTGTTTGAGTGCAACTGTGATTTTTTTAATCTATCCTCATGCATGTGTTTTTTTCCTAGGCTCTTGGCACATTATGTTAATTTAATTTATACTTACTGCTTACTGTTAGCGCTTTACGTACCTGTGTAACTGCAGCAAGAATTAAATTGCATTTGTATATTGCACATCTCATCATCATCATCTGATTGACCATCTCCTGTAATTGGCTATTTAACTCTCATCCTTCACAGTAAATATAAACATCTTATCAAATTCCCATTTGTACATTTTTTTCTTCATACTATCAGGGTTGCACATACCAAACTTTAAATATCTGGCATAGATCAGTTAATGATGCAACACAACAGGATTCCATTCCATTCATCCTGAAAGTGGCTTCATATAAATATTTATCCAATTCCCATTTGAACATTGACAAAATATTTCCACTTGCTTAATATAAACCTTTTTAAACACTGGCAGGACATTCTCCCCGTGTTCTGACTGAAACAACTACAAATGCAGTCTCAGTTAAATTGAAGCTTTACTCTCTTCCCGTGTCATTTTCTTACACAAGAAACAACTTTTTAAAATGTGATACTTTTTTTTAGGTACAGCATGGTAACTGGCCCACAAGCCCATGCTGCACAAATACACCTATGTGACCAATTGACCTACCTACACCGTGCATCTTTGGAAAGTGGGAGGAAACTGGAACGCCCTGACACGGAGAAGGTACAAACATGGCACGGATTCAAACCTGGTTTGCTGGCACTGTAATAGCGTAGTGCTATTCACCAAGCATGCTGCCCTTTCCATTGATCAAAAACGCATCTATTAATTAATTTGCCTCCCCCACCTATCCCATTCTATCTATCAGGTGCTACCAGATTTACTTCTGACAGGACTTTTATTTTTCCTGTTACCTACTTTGGCCAACAATTTCTCAGCACTAAGATGTTGGGGATTTTGTTGAGATCTCTATGCCAAGATTGCAAATGACCTTGCAACTGGTAACGTATTTAAGAAAATGTGGGATACTGGCTTTTATTAGTCAAAGTTAATCTAAGAGCAGTGATATTATACTCCAGCTTCACAAAACATTGGTTGAAACATATGGAATAGGAACAGGAGTAGTCCATTGAGATTGGTCCACCATTCAATGTAATAATGTCTGATATAATGATAGACTCATTGCCACCTACATCCCTAATTCCCTTACTATGTAAAAATCTATTAAACCTTGTCTTAAATATATTTACTGAGGTCGCCTTCACTGCTTCAATGGGCAACAAATACCACAGATTCACCACCCTCCGGGGAAAGCAGTTCCTCTTCCGCCTAAATCTACTCCCCTGAATCCTGAAGCTATGTCTCCTAGATCTAGTCTCCCCCACCAATGGAAACAACTTACCTACCTCAATCTTATCTATGCTTTTCATAATTTTATATATTTCTATAAGATTCCCTCTCATTCTTCTAAATTCCAGTCCCAGACTGTTACGTTCACTCCTTGAAGAACAAGCTTGCGTGGGTTTAACACTTAAACAACTTTATTCTTCAACCTGCTTGAACCAACAACGCACTCGACTTCTGTCGTAGTCTACATTTTGTTCCCATGCCAACAATGCATATTGCCTGGTGGGAAATGTAGTTCTTTATTATACATGCATAACACATCTTTCCCCATTTTAAAAAGAAAAAATAAACAATACTGTGTCTATATAACAAGGGTATCTACATTTTGTGGTCAGTCTCTTTCCACATAGCAGCTTTCAATTAGTATCTGGGGTGTTTAACAGTCCTTTTCAGTCTGGTATGTGTTTCCACTGGTTTATTGCTTACATTTGCTGCATTAGTATTTGTGTCTTTCTGTGAACTGTGAACACCATGTTCTTTTTCTACACGCGCTGGCCCCTTTTTTGTACTGACAGGTGAAGGATCACGACCATGAGATGGAGATTGTGGTTGCAGATCCATGCTGTTCCTTCTCAGAGTTGCCCCTCCCTCTCACTGGATCTAGTGGAATATGGATTCTATTTCCTCTTGCATAAATCCTTGCATGGACCATGTGCCAGACATAAATAAAAAATCCCAGAAGCCTACAAAGTCTTCCAAGAACGAAGAACCCCTCCCTTTAGCATCATCTTGCAAAACTATTCCTCTCCTGGTGCCACTATCCCATTAGACCAGAGTTTCCACCCTGCTACTATTTTTACCAAGTTCTCGCTCTTTCTTGAGCTCTCTGTGCAAATTTCAATAATATTTAACAATAAATACAAGACGGTTCAAAAATAGACTTTTTACTTGGTCCCATTGTAGAAATTCTTCTTAATCTTCTTGTTTAATATCTTTAATTTTTTCATAATCTTCATAGAAATTCTTCCACTTCTCCATTGATCTTGATAAAACATTGATTGCCATTTGTTACTTTGACTCTCAGATTCGCTGGATATATCATCGAGTATTTTATATTCTTTGACCGCAGATTCCTTTTTACATCATCAAACTACTCCTTTGCTTAAAGTGGGCTAAAGTCTTGAAAGAATAACATCTTTCTACCATCAATCTAAAGCAGGCCATTGTGTTGCTTGGAGTAATCAAATGCTTCTCTAAAAATAGCTTCCCATTCCTAATAACTCAAAAGTCTTAACAAGACTGGCGTGGTTGCTGTTCGTCAGATCTTCTGGGTCCGAGGGTCCGATAAGCCCTTTCTATTTGTAGCTTTCCTTTGAATTTATTTTCTCCAAACACTTGTAGGATCCAAGTTTCAAAGAAGCTCACTGGTTCTCTCCCTTCTGACCCTTTCTTCAAACCAGTAGTCCAAACATTATTGCATCTGCTGAAAATCTCCATGTGGTCGATCTTATCCAGCATAGCTTGTTTATCCAAGTCCTATTTCTTTGCATCCTCTTCTAAAGCGGTCAGCTTTTCTTGCATTCTAACCAAGTCAACGTCCACTTGGCCCATTCATTGCATTAAATCCTCAATTGCCTCTTTAAATTCACTCATCTTCTCTGTCATGTCTCTCATTGTGGTTTCAACACCCGTGAAATGATTGCATAAAGTCTCCAGGATTATATTCACGTCTTGCGCCGAACCTCCAGCACTGCTGGATTCAGCTGGT
This sequence comes from Narcine bancroftii, assembly GCF_036971445.1. Taxonomy (NCBI): domain Eukaryota; kingdom Metazoa; phylum Chordata; class Chondrichthyes; order Torpediniformes; family Narcinidae; genus Narcine; species Narcine bancroftii. Next base: position 357,584,006 of record NC_091471.1, on the reverse strand, counting down.
CCCAAGGCCGCTCTCGTACCACTCCCTTTCAGGCTTTCACTTGATGTTCCTGGCTGAGTGTGTGTCTTGTCCGATTTTGTTTTTTGCTGTCTTGGCTTCTTAGTGTTCATTTTGTTCATTCACAGTGGAGAAAATTACTAATTTTAAACTTTTAAATTGTTTTTTTTAATACTATTCGCAGAGACCTCATCCAAGACACGTCTGTCTCAATCCTTCGTATGGCCATGCCCCAAGGTCCCGGAGTTTAATCATTAATTTTGCTGGTATAATGGTGTAAATGCCATGCTGTAGTCAATGAACAACAGCCTGATATAGGTGTTTATGTGGTCTAAATGGTCTAATGCAGAGTGGAGGGCCAATGAGATGACATTGGATGTTGACCGGTTATGGTATTGAAATGAATTGAAATGGGTCCAGGTTCTTGAGGAAGGAGTTAACTTGTGCCATAACCAAGTTGAGAGATTAGGAGCATAGGATCGCTGGGGGCTATAGGGGCTTGTGAACATGCATTTCTGCTTTTCCTTTTATAAAGAGCATAGAAGCCATTGAGCTGTCAGGAAGTGATGCCTGCAAGCCCTGCCACAGCTACCGAGCAACTGTCTGAAACTCCATCTTATCCCAGATTTGTCTTTTTGCATTAGTTGTGGCCTTCCAAGGTCATTGCCTGATCTTGATGCATTTGAATCACCTGATTTGAAGTCCATGGATCTTCTGGCTTCTGGTTAAGGTAGATCTCATTAGTCTTAGAAGAGGAAACATTCATCCATGCATTTTGTAATGAAGTCAGTGACAGGTTTGCTGCTGAGTCCACTCTACTGACCCCACAAAATCACTTTTTTCCCTCCCTAAACCAGCTCTGTATAGTTTTCTCTCATGGTGTAGTGCTCTTTAGTTTCTGCCTGGATAAATGAAGAAGATGCACAGTCAGAAGGTTTGATTTTCCAAAATGTTAGTGCAGGGATGTAGTGTCGGGTGTTCTTAATAGAAATCTGGCAGTACTTGAGAGTGTTCTACGCCTGGACTTGCAGGAGACATACTGGTCGTAGTTGGCAGTAACCTCTTTCCACTGACCTGATTAAAGTGCCTCACAAGGCATCAAGCTATATGCTGGAGAAACTTGTGCAACAGGTAAAGCTGGAAGTGGATTTACTGTACAATGAATGCATAATATTTGATGTAAAATTAGAAGTGTCATTTATGAAGAAAATGTAACTGAAATATGATAACATTTTAAATAGTTCAATTACAATACGTAGAGAGATATTTGCAATGGAAAAATGTTGACTTAGTAATATTTAAAAATGCAATCTCAGTCAGTAAGAAAGTCTGCAGGTGAAATGTAGACAATATTTTTTAGTACTTGTTTGAAGGTAGATTTATTTTATACTCTTCCCATTTAGGAAAATAACAATTGATTTCAACAAAACGTTTTGGTAAAACTGGTTGAAAGGAAACAATGAATGAAGAAGAAGAAACAGTTCATAGACAAGAAGATGACCCAAGGATGGCATTTTTGCAGAGCATGTGTTTGTTGTTTTTTTGTATGAAAGAAGATAAATGGGAAAAAATTTCTGGGTCAGAGGAAAACAGACAAATTGTGATGGACTTCTTCGGTACAGAAGACATACTGATACTGGTGATCTATATCAATGCTGCAGGACAATTAACTCCAAATTTGGGATTTCCATCTTCAATAAAAACAAAAGGAATTTACTTTGTGAAGAAGAAGATGCTTCGTATCACTGATGATAACATTAAAGAGGAATTATTCATTGGTGATATTAGCAACTCTCCAGTTGAGCAGTTATTAACGGTGATTGAAGAGGTGAGTGAGAGGAAAAAAGAATCAATTCATGATGTATGAGAAATTTGAAATGGGTAGGCCATTCAGAGTACTGAGATTTAATCAACAATTAACTTGATTCATGGAATACATCAAAAATAATTAATTTGTTATCTTTTTTGGTCTTTAAATGTTTATATATACATGATGCTAAATTTAATTTTCCACTGGTCTTAGTCAACTCGATAAATATTCACAAACCCCTTACCTTTTCTGAGAGGCTCTTATCACCTTGGGATGTGCAATATTGCACTCTCTCATCTCAAGTTTTTCCAAATGTAATAAATCTATTGGTCCAAACTTATTAAACCAGCTGTCACAAAGTTGTGTGTCATTTTGCTGCCTCATGCATCCAACTGCTTTGCACATGGAGGTCAGGGCCATGGTTGCTCTTAACTTTCTATCCATGGAACAATTTTATGTATATTTTTAATCGAAAGAAATCTCTTGGGGCCTGCCACATTGATCACCGCCAGTGGGCTGATATCGCCTCAAACCGTGCATCTTGGCGCCTCACAGTTCGGCGGGGAGCAACCTCCTTTGAAGAAGACCGCAGAGCCCACCTCACTGACAAAAGACAAAGGAGGAAAAACCCAACACCCAACCCCACCCAACCAATTTTCCCTTGCAACCGTGTCTGCCTGTCCCGCATCGGACTTGTCAGCCACAAACGATTAGTGTTAATTCTGTTGTGCCCACAGGAAAAAGGAGTTGTATGTGATGTCTTGTATGTACTCTGACAATAAATCTGAAATTTTAGGCTGGTCAATGCCAGATCTCTCTAGTGCAGCAGAACAACCTTGTTTTAAAGAGATGTGAATCTCTAGCATCTCCATCTTATACAGTGTGTTTCCTTCCTTGACTGAACTTCCTGCTCAACATGTACGAATTAATTAAATATCTTTGAATTGTTTATTGTCGCAAGTGTAGTTTTCCATTGGAGGAATTGTCAATGGCATGTTTTTAGGAAGTTCACAGCACTGCCTAATTTTGGGAGAACACTGACATCTAGTGTCATCAAATAACATGGAAAATTTCCCAAGCATGACTTTTTCACAAATGAATGATGGATCCAATTTGCCAAAAACAAAACCAATTGAATCACTCTCGTTCATCAGCAAAATGAAGGAATGTGTTATCAGGTAGGACTGGTCATTAAAACCTAATTTGAATTTCAGAGATGAGATAATAACTTCAGATAAACGAAGATGATTGAAATTGCTGGAGACCAGTCATCCCAGCCCCAGGACATCACTGCAGGAATGTACTGTCAGCTGCTTCTTCAATGATCTTTGTTGTAATGCTAGAAGTGAGGATGTTGCTAATCTATTTGCAGCCCCTCCGCAAATGACCCAGTCCATGGTTGGATGTAGCAAGACTTTGATTATCTTCAGGGAGGCTGATGTGATGATTAACACTTGCACAACAAAAAATGACAGGCACATATCATCTTCAACAAAAGAGTCTAACCACTTCCCATCAACACTGCCATTTCTGACTTCGCCACTTAAATAACACTGGGGAAATCACTGATTTCTTAAATCACAGAAGGAGAAGGAAGCCTGACAACAATTACTTAATTTTATGCTTCTTCAGTTACATTTGGAAATTTAGAAATTGTCTGAGTAACTTCATGCTCTTCAATAAAGCATGCTGATGACCTTTCTCCAGTGAATTCTTGAATACTTCAACTATTTATGTCATTTGACTAAAAACTGAAAAACTTTATCAAATGAGATGACTGTATTCTTCAACAATGCAGCTATTTAGGGCTTCTCTGCCCTAAAATTATATTTGTGGAATCTAGTTCACTTCAAAAGATTTAAAATTCAATCTATATTTTTTTTATTTTGAAAAGTTTCTGATAATTCAGTGTTTCCCCCTTTTACTTTGTGTTGAAAACATTTAAAGAGTGTTTAAAAATTTGGAGCATTATTTTCTTCGTTGTTATCAGATGTCAGAAATTCCCTATTGATGATGTAAACAACAAATGACATTGACCAAGAGGAAATGCATGCCCCAAAGATCGCAGTAAGCAGATTTCTGGTTGGTGTCATTGTGTCACCACTAACTGCCACACTTAGGCATCTGTAAAATACTTGTGTCCTTTTTTCCTCCCCCCCAAAAGTAGATTTTATTCACAATAAATTATGTACAAAAATAAAACCATTCAAAGTCTCTTCACCTCTGGTTTCATATCCATGCATGTCCACAACTACATTGTGCAGTGAACTGGAATTCACTGTCTATGTATTATTCAAATGGTTGGCTCTACCCTTTCTTGTCCCAATATGAACACTGGTTTTCCTGCCTTACCTCAGATTCACCTAAGGACTATTGTGTCTACTGGCCTTGGGTTGTAAGCTATTAAAGGCATGTTTGTACTCCTCACCTGCCTCTGAGTGCATTCAGTCATGCTACTGCTACACATGTTACATTCATTTCTATTTACATCATTACTACCACTGTGGCATCTCGTCATCGCTCCCCTCTCTGTTGTTTGAGGACCTGCCCCTTCATCTCAATGGTCGGTAATGGAAGGAGTCTAGATTATGGTCTCTCTCCACAGTACCCTCATGCTAGCTGCATCAAGCCTCAGTTCATTCCTCAGCATATACTCCTGAAGCACAAATCATCTGTAAAATATTGGTACCTTTTCCATTTGGTATATTGTTAAAAATTCTTCAAAATTCATGATTCTCTTCTTTCTAGGTGGTATGTCCACTTTTCACAAACACTGATAACATGAGTAAATGGCCTCAAGTTGTATCAGAAGATGTCGTGAAGCACGCACAACAGCTAAAAAATGATGTATTTGTCGTTGGTGGACAACTGAAGGGGAAAGCACTCCTTGCTCTTCCAAAAAGTGCTGATACTTTGGAAAATTCAGATGAGGAATCGGATGGGTATTATCAGATTTTCCATTTTATTTCCTTCTAATGGTAAAATGTTTTTTTCAACCACATCTGGTCCAATGATAGAATGCAAGCAGTTAACCTAGTTTGAGTGTGGTGGTTTGATGCTGAACGATGCATGACATTCCCAAGGTGACAAGCTTTGATTGTACATTTCTCTGTGAACAATTTCTCCATCAAGATCCTACCTCAAGCTGCATAAGCCATTATATATTATGTATTTTGTAAACATTACATACCTTCAAACACAAGTCAACATTATCTTATTTTTCTGGAGAATTTTTTAGTTGCTGATGGTCTTAGAACATTTTATGTTGATACATTTTGTTGTTAAGTTCTGTGGAAAAGACCAGTAAATCGAAGACACTTGTATGAGATGCTGCGCCAAGAAGGCAGCCAAAATAATAAAAGATGCCCATCACTCTGGCCATACTCTTTTCTCGCTGCTACTTCTATGCAGCAGGTACAGAAACTGGAAGTCCATCACCTGTCGGTTCTTTCTTAACTTCTCAGCAAATAAAGTAGTCCCTACCTGGGTGCAGAAAGACCTAAACGACACTTAGGTTTGAGTTGAAATGGCAATTAACATTCACAGCAAATAGTGCAGCATGAGAAAGTACATCAATATTTGACATTCAATGTATTGCCACCTCTCACCATAAATATGTTGAGGATTGCCACTCATTAGAAATGAATTGGCCAGCCATAAAAAGAACCCTTCCACCTGATATGCACTAGTTAAGAGTGCGATGGAATACTTCCCTTGAAGAGATCAAGAACTTCAAAACAGCCTTTTTAATTGGTACCCTGTCTACCCCCTAAATATAATTTCTCTACATCGCTGTTGCATTGTGTCTATTTTGTATGTACTTGTGTATGATCATCCCAGAGCACCTCCCAGACTGAAAACTCTACTGTTGTGTATGGCACAGACTCTGGCTGCATTGTGAAGAGGTAGGGAGATATACAGACTAGGAGTGGGAATGTGGCACAGCCTCGGCTTTGGTTCTGGATTAATTACATGGTGGCAGTGGAGGTGTCCAGATCAGCAGTGAGAGCATGACTTGACTGGCTCAGTGGCATGGCAGTGGCGGTCCCATCCAAATTGTAGCACTGCCCGGCACTATCCAGGATGGTCACACCAAGAAGTTAGGAGGCAATTGCAGCGACAATAGAATCATATGAGAGGCAGTGGAGAATGTTATGGCAAATACAGAAAACAGAGAGGTTCAAGGACAGTTATGGTGGTTACAGACTCAGCTCTTACTAGATCCATGACTGGAGAATTGGCGGAAAGCTGCTGTAAATATATTTGATATGCCTGTTAAAGATATTAAAATGTCATTATCGTTAATAATCTTTTACCTGTTGTTTGCTTACCAAGTTTATGTGATTTAAAAAAAAATTAAATGGTGCCTGAATGTAATGACTTTTTGCGAACTGGTTGGTTAGCACTTAAAACTAAGTTTTTTGCTACATATTGGTACTCATGACAATAAAGATAATCAAGAAGGGCAGGGGCAGAAGGCTCATGAGCACCTGTAGCTTTCCATCCAAGTCACAGTCACTACGGACTTAGAAATTGATCGTGGGACTTTAATAATCACTAAATCAAATCCCGACTGTAGGATGTATCTTCACGAGAAATTCTTGACACGTTCAAGAAGGCAGCACGCTATTACCTTCTTGGGGATAATTAAGAATGGGCAGTAAGTATTGACCTTTCCAACAATTCCAAGTTGCCAGAAAATGCATAATTGAATATTTTAAAGTGAAATTATTCCCTTTAAGAAGTGAGTCAATAATTTTAGCTGCCAATTTCAAATTATTGGCAAAATATCTTGAGAGAGAATAAGAAAACTTTTCATATACTGATTGATGTAGGGATCCACAACATTCAACCACATTAAAACTGGTGAATGTGATTCAATTGCAATTTTAAAAAAAGAACAATACATGCATTTGAAATTTTAGTGGATTGAAGGTTATGAGTATTGGGACCACAAATTTTTTTTTCAAAGAACCTGTACAAGTGTGATGCATTGAATGGCTTCCAGTTTTGCTGCAAAATTTAGCATTGCTTTATTGATTTGCATGGGAATAGAATATATTTGGTTGAGTGTGATGACATTTAATTTCAGCTTCCAGATAGTAGTGCCAAATTTGTATTTAATATCGTAGTATCTCTGAGCAATTGACATGTGGCATTTTTTTGATTTCCTATTCCAACATTATTTTTCAAAATGTAATCTTAATTTAAAAATCTTAATGCTTGTTATAGTGGCTTGGTTAAAATGGATCACACAACATCTTAAAGTTTGTTACAGTGATTTGATGGAAGTGAATTATTCATCATGCAGTACTCCAATCTATAAGAATGTTAATGCTTATTTTATTTCACAACCGAGTGTTGGTTGTTTCCAGTTCAAAACTCTAGTTTATTTTTTGCTTAAATAGCTGAAAGGCAAAATGTCTACCTTTCCCAAACCTTTAGTAATACGTAACAGCTTTAAAATGATTATTGCTTTTTCTCAGCTATTTTTAATGCTTTTTAAAATCTCAACTATGCATCAGTAATGAGAGAAAATCAAGGTACCATTAAGGTATTCAAAAATAAAGGGAATGAAAGAATTATTTGAACAATCATGATGAATAATAATGTACAAAGCTAAATGTATTTGTGGTAGAGATTTGTTTATGACTGCTTAAAAGCTATGTTTTATATTTCTGAAATTCATTTCCATCAACATAATAAAATTTTAGAAATGGAAAACACAAATTGACAATGTTTAAAAAAACCGGAACAGTGAGCATCTTGTGGCTAAATATTGCAGGATGTACTGTATTGAAAATACATTGGGATTAAGGAAAGAGAAGCCTTTGCACTTTGTATAAAATCACATATTTACATTACAATGTGGTTCAGGTGTTTATTGATAAATGCTGTGTGGCAATATTGAGCTATCTATTACTGGTATTTTTTAAATTCAAGCTCACCTATTCAAGTGGATAGTGCTGTTCTACATGCTATTGAATCTGTAGTCATTGATTGGATGCATCAAGTGAAAGATGTTTTAACCAAGGACTCAGCGCAATCTTTGTTGGATGGCTTAAACCCTCTGCCGAGAGAAGAGATTGATTTTTGGGACCTGCGGCTAAAGGATCTAAAGTGCCTTAATGAACAGGTGCTCAGAAATGTTATGCATTTTAAAATTAGAATTGTAGATTAAACAAAAAACCCAAGTTTCATTGGACACACATTTTGGAGAACCCATTGAACTCTAGGATGTTTTGTTCTTGATTAAAATACTCATATAAACTAATGTTAGGATCACACACAAGTCTGCCTATTAATATAAAGATGCATTCTACCTTGCCCAGAATATGTACTAATTTGACTAAGTAAAGTGTTTAGCATTGATGTTGAACTTCAGATTCAGACTTGCAAGAAATACATATTTACAATGGCCTATATAGTGCATACATAATGGCATTCAACCTAATGAAATATTACGAAATTCTCTGCAAAAACACCACTAAACAAAATTTGATATGCAGCCATGTAAGGAGAGATTAGGGCATGTGATCAAATGTTAGGTCAAAGGTATATTTTAAGAAATATTCCAAAGGAGGAAAAAAGGAAGAATAGAACAAGGAAGGCTTTTCAGAGTTAATAGGCCATGGCAGTTAAAGCCAAGGCTACCAGTGGAGAAATTTGTGATGAAATATATACGTGAGCTATCTCAGAAGATCATAAAGCAAAAATGAATTACAGAGACAAGGAAGGAGCATAGTGGAAAATAGGAGCCATTCAATATGACTATGGCAGAACATATATTTCAATGACATATTGCCCCTTTCTTCCTAACATTAGTGTTTAAAACTGAGATGGACAGGGCAAAAATAATGTACAGGCAGTGACTTTAAATTTTAAAATGTAGGCATACAGAGTGGTAAACAGCCATTTTGGCCCACGCGCCCATGCTGCCCATTTTCACCCAATTGACCTACAACCCCAGTACATTTCAAATGGTAGGAGGAATCTGGAGCCCCGGGGAAAACGAATGCAAACACAGGAGAATGTACACGTTCCTTCCAGACAGCGCAATATTCGAACCCTGGTCCCAATCTTTGGCGCTGTAACAGCGTTGTGCTAACTGCTATGGTAACCGTGCCGAGCTATGAGGTGATGCAGGGAAGTATGGGTAAAATGGAAGTGTCTCTTCATGGAATCATTCCAGAATTTCCAAAGAAATTGTTTACCAGTTGCTTCTTTAAGATTAATATTCTGAATTATTACTGTAATAACTTGTGCATGTTTTGAAACTAGTTCATGAAATATGTGCGCATTGCATTTAGATCCTGAAATATAAATGATATTACAAAACTTCCAGCCTTTATTATTAAAAAAAATTATGGTTGTATTTCAGTTGTGGATGCCAAAGGTACGCAAAATTTCAGAAGTTCTGGAAAAATCAAGGAGCAGTTACTGGCCAGCTCTGAAAAACCTTTATGATAACATCAGAGCAGGTACTCACAATTCTTCTTTGGCTTGGCTTCGCGGACGAAGATTTATGGAGGGGTAAATGTCCACGTCAGCTGCAGGCTCGTTTGTGGCTGACAAGTCCGATGCGGGACAGGCAGACACGGTTGCAACGGCTGCAGGGGAAAATTGGTTGGTTGGGGTTGGGTGTTGGGTTTTTCCTCCTTTGCCTTTTCTCAGTGAGGTGGGCTCTGCGGTCTTCTTCAAAGGAGGTTGCTGCCCGCCAAACTGTGAGGCGCCAAGATGCACGGTTTGAGGCGATATCAGCCCACTGGCAGTGGTCAATGTGGCAGGCACCAAGAGATTTCTTTAGGCAGTCCTTGTACCTTTTCTTTGGTGCACCTCTGTCACGGTGGCCAGTGGAGAGCTCGCCATATAACACGATCTTGGGAAGGCGATGGTCCTCCATTCTGGAGACGTGACCCACCCAGCGCAGCTGGATCTTCAGCAGCATGGACTCGATGCTGTCGACCTCTGCCATCTCGAGTACTTCGACATTAGGGATTATCATTATTCTATATGTCAAGTTAATATCAAAGATACTAAGTTCCTCTCGTAATGCATTAAGGTTTTTATTCTACTTTATTTTTGTCTTGGAAAACTATATTGTGCAGGACGTTTATGCATTTTTGAGCCTTGGTAGCAAAAATTGTGCATTCTGTTTAATTTAGATTCTCAGAAAAATAAAATGTGAAACTATTGGTGAGTTGGAAATTAAGTACATAAATTTTTGATCTAGGCTCCTAAATTCATCAGTGCATTCAATGGATATGTTCACTATTGTCCAATAATGTGAAATGCAGATTTGGATTTTCATTTGCACATGTAAAGCAGCTGCCCACCATAATCTGTGACGACTGTTTCTGTACATCTTAATGGGGAGCTCTCTGAGCAGATCCCGGGTAGGCATTGAGACTACACAAAGCTAAATGTCCTTTCAAGTCACTTAATTTACTTTTGCACATTAGGACCATCACTTACGATTTCACACCCCTCCCCCATTTCTCCTACCCTATGCCTGCAAGTGAATGTGGGACTATGAATGGCCTAGTGAATGAAGAGGTTAATATCTCAAACATACTTTTGGGAAAATAATCTTTCCGTCAGGACCTACTTTCTCCGATTCTTTTCCCCAGTAGTATATCCAACTTAATGATCAACCCATGATCAATAATTAGGACACCTCTGTCAGACTCCTGTTGATTGACTATAGTTTTATCTTCAACACCATAGTCCCAAATAACTGTCTCCAGGCTCCTAGATCTAAATCTCAGCACCCTCAACTGTAACTGGATCCTTGACTACTTGACCTGCAGATTGCAATCAGTGAGGATTGGCAACAGCACCACTTCTAATCCTTAAATGGGTGGCTCAGTTTGCACAAAGCTGTTAAAGCACCAGCGATCAGGACATGGATTTGAATCTCACGCTCTCTGTAAGGGGTTTATACATTCTCCCCATGTCTGTGTGAGTTTTCCCCAGGAGCACTAGTTTCCTCCCATCGTTCAAAACATACCTGGAGTTGTAGATTAATTACGTGTAATTTGTTTGCACAGTCTTTTGGGCCAAAATGGCCAATTACTGTGTGTCGCGTAGATAAAAGCTCACACTCGACTGGAGAGAGAACTAACGCTTTTATTAGCTTCCAACACAGGTAGGGTTCACGAACAGGCTTCAGAGGGGTTCTGGGTTTAGGTGGGAAACCAGGGTTATATATGGGTCCCTGGGGGAGGAGCCAGGAGGCGGGACCAGTTGTCAGTACAGCACAATTCTAGTGAATCCCAGTTCACTACACTGCTGTATGTCTAAATTTTTTTAATGTTTTAAAGTAAGGGGCTGAGTTCCCTGCAAGGCTGTGGACTCAGCCCCTTATTGTGCTTCTTATACATTCATGATTATGTAGCCAATTACTGATCTGACTCCATCTGCAAGTTTGCACGTGACATCATTTTTGTTGTCTTTATCTCTAACAATGGCACGAAGGAAAGAGTTTAGTGGTATGGTGTCAGGACAGCAACCTCTCCCTCAATGTCGGTAAAATGAAGGAGCTTGTCATTGACTTCAGGAAGTGGAGTAGAGCACACGCCCCTGCCCATCAATGGTGCTCAGATGAAGATATTAGAGGGCTTTATGTTTATAGCTATAAATGTCACCAAAAATCTTTCCTAGTTCAACCACATTAACATTACTGCCAAGACAGTGCCCCAGTGCCTGTACTTCTTCAGAAACTTAAGAAAATTTGGCATGCCCTCAACATCTCTTACCATTTTTTATAGATCCCTTATAGAAAATATCCTGTCCAGATACTTCACCGCTTGGTGGAAAACTCCTCTGCCCAAGACCACAAGAAATTGGGGAGCTGTGAACGCCACTCAGAATATCATGCAAAGTAACCTCCCTTTCATCGACTCCGTCTACTCTTCCTGACTCCTGGAGAAAGCAGACAACATATTAAAACACCCATTCCACCCCAGTCACACTTTACTGTCAAGCAATAAACATTTCAATTCATTGCAAAAAAATTAAATTCCTTTGAGGCCTTTTTTTTTAGTGATGTGGCTCCAGATTCAAACTTGCTCATTTTTCTTCATAAGCTCTTCACTGGTCTTCAAATCTATTGAATTACCTCTCTTGAATTAAGCATTTGTATATCTGTTGTGTGACCATCTGATGAAATTCTGGGTCACAGTTAATAAATGTTTTCCTTTCAGTTCTGCTATTGATATGTATTCTCTTTGTTAAATGTAGGGCTGGAAGAGGCTAGTGATATTGTTTTGCACCTGATACCTCTGAAGTTTTTAATAGATGATGCAATGCAAACAGATTATGAAGAGGTAAGAAGAAAACTGGGAACTAGCAGTGTTTGCTTCGGAAATGTATGGTGAGGTCTCTTAAATATAGGAGATGGAAAAGGGACTTGCACATATGGAGACATTGGACAGATCCAGATGAGTTAATTTGCAAGTGTGATTAATGTGGATGCTACCTTCAGCAGAAGGTAGGGCTGGGCACTAGTCTTGAGAGAACATAGATGAGATGAAATTAACTTTGCTATCTGTACTGTAAATTCTATTCTCCTTTAGTTGCTCAACCCATATTCATGAATAGCACTTGAATTTTGCCATTTTTCATTGCCTTCCTATCCTCATTGTCAGTCACAAAACACGGTATCCTTGGCGACTTATTTGTATTCCTCTCTCTTACATCCTCTCTCCCATTCATATTTTCTTTGGTATCTGTCCAAAAAGTCACTCTCTAAATTTATTTACATATGCTCTTCAAAATTCTCAGCTTTTAACCTTTAGTCCTTTGTTTCTCACAGCAACCCAGTAGCTACTAATTTCCTTCCAAGCCTTTGACTATTTTTGATGCTCAGAACCCCATGATAATTGCTACCCTTTCTCAGGCTGGCTGCTTCCACAGCTCAACTCATACACTCCCATAAGTTGGCCAACTTGAACAGATATAGAACTGGAATAAATAGTAGGACAGGTATTTATTAGGTTGCCATAACCTCTTTTAAAGAAACTCAGCTTTTGGTGGTGAAAAATGTGAACCATCTTGGATCATCTACGTGATGTTGAACTTGAATTTAGTCTACAAACTCCAATTTCATCCATAGATGTTGGTGGTTCATACAAGTATGCAATTTTTAAGAGTTCACATCAGAATATATAGTAAACAGTGTAGTTTGCACAACTCAGAGATAATATTTATTGCTTTTAAGCTTCTATTGTGAATATATTATTGACACTTTTTAACTCCTTGTATTTGGTTACAGGTGTCTCCCTACGTTGGCGTTATAATACATACTGTTTGTTTAGTGTGGGCCAATTCTAAATATTATAACACCCCTGCCAGGATCATTGTTATATTACAAGAGATTTTCAACCTCTTCATTGAGATGGTATGAATATTTTATAAACAATGTGGTACTTATCCATCAGAATATTAGAGAATATTATTTTATAATATACACTCATAGTTAGATGTTCAAGTAACAGTTCCTTATATTTTTCTGATTTACTTCATTATTTTTGTTTTATCACCCATGTTAATGATGCCAAGGTTTTAACATACAGTTGTTCCTTGAGTTACCTTCCTAGGTGAACTGTCCTAAGTTTTTTAGACAAACTCTTCATTAGGAGAGATAAATCTTTACCTATTCAGGGAATGGAGGATTATCGGATTGAAGCAGGATCATGATGAATGATGGAGCAGCATATGGGACCTTGTGTTCTTCTGATATTCTAAATGCATGTGGTTCTCAATAGATATTGAAGCACTCATTCGACAAACAATTACAACTGTGAGAGTGTTTTCCTTTTTATCAGCATTTCCAAAAATTTTACTTTGCAGACCTGTACCTTTTTGAACCCAGATGAATTGATGAAAGGATTGCAGGGGGAAATAGAGGAGGTGTTGGCAACAATCAACATGGCAATATCTGTCTTAAGGAAACTTTATGAGACCTATGATTATAACCGTTTAGGAATGAACAAGTTCTTTAAGGTACTATATACAGCAGTTTTATATTGAAAATGTTAAAATATTGAATACTTTCACAGAACTGTACTTTCTGTGGATCTTGGACTCCCAAGTATTTGCAGCAAAAACTGGAAATCTAAAATAAAAAGGAAAAATGCCAAGAATATTCTGCAGGTCAGGCAACATCGATGAAAAGAGAAGCAGAGTTAATGTTTCAAATTACCTACTTTTCATAAGAAAGGTAAAGAAAAGGAAGGAAATGTCTGTGTTAAAATGGAGACGAAGGTTGTTCAGGAAGCAACTGTTTTCATTGCTGACTGAGAGAAAACAAAAGATGCAAAAACTTGCTGGCGGTGTCATATTCAGAACACAGTAATTCCTGGAAATCTGAATCAAATTAGAAGGCTGGAGTATATAGGCAGAATCAATGGGGGAAAAAATAAACTGTTAATGGTTGATGACTGCATCAGAGCTGTTCTGTTTGATACCCAGAGCTAAATCATGAAACTCTGCAGGCATTGTGGTTGAAGTAAAATCACAATACTGGAGAAAATCAGCAGGTTTTTACTTTTTTTAGTTCATCAGAGCTACCCAGTTTTGACGTTAATTTATGGCTGCTGATTTATAATAATCTTTGCATCTCGCCTTCTCTCTTTATTTTAGAACAGGTCAATTGTGATGTTAGGTAATTAATTCAGTGCTCAAGTCATGGAGTTAGAGAGAGATTACCAAGCAAACAGGCTCTTCAGATGGTCAAGTTGCTATTGACCTCCAGTCATTCACTTTACATTAATCCTATCCTAACCCATGATAATCTCCTCATGTTCCCATCAACACTACCGGGTTTTACCACCCATATATACAATGGGGGTAATTTGCAAAGGCGAATTATCCTTCCAACCTGCAGATTTATGAGATGTGGCAGGAAACCAAGAGCATCCAGTGACAGGGAGAAAGTGCAAACTCCACATTAACAGTTTCTGAAGTTAAGATTGAATATGGATTTCTGGCATTGTGATGCAACAACTCCATGATCTATATCATTTCTTTCTCTCTACAGATTCTGCCTAATTTGCAGGCTATTTTTTTGTTTCAAATTTTTAAGTTGTGAATCTGACAGTTATTTTCACACTATGTTCTTTGTGACCTTTCCCTCTCAACCAAAAGGTGGTTGTTACTTGGATAATCTTGGCTTCCTTCTTATTTTAACATTTTTAATTTAGCCATTCAGCACAGTAAAACAGGCCCTTCCAGCCCACAAGCCTGTGCTGCCCCAAATGCACCAATTAACCTACAACCCCCATACATTTTGGAGGGCGGGAAGATTCCTGGGTGTTAAATTCCTGGGTGTCAATATCTCCAAGGATCTGTCGTGGAACCTCCATGTTTGATGCAATCACAAAGAAGACTCACCAGCAGCTGTACTTTGTGAGGTGTCTGAGGAGATTTTGTATGTCACCGAAGACTCTCGTAAACTTCTACAGGTGTACTGTGGAGAGCATTCTGGCTGGTTGCATCACTGCCTGGTATGGAAGCGCCAACTCTCAAGATGAGAATAAACTCCAGAGGGTTGTTAACTCAGCTTGCAACATCACAGGCACCAGATGTCACTCCATTGAGGACATGAGGTAGTGTCTTAAAAAAGCAGCCTCTATCCTCAAAGACCCCCATCACCACAGCCATGGCCTCTTCACTCAGGTACCATCGGGGAAAAGTACAGAGGCCTAAAGACGAGCACTCAGTGGCACAAGGACAGCTTCTTCCCTCCTCCCCTCCCCCCGGCAGATTCCTGAATAATAAATGAACCAGACACTGCCTTACTATTTGTGCACTATTTTTTTATATATAGTAATGTGAGATAGTTATAAATGTTTGCACTAATGATGCTCCGCAAAACACTGAATTTCATGACTTGTTCATGACAATAAATTCTGATTCTGAAACCGGAGGATGGAAACCCAAGCAGATGTGGGGAGAATGTTGTAATCTCTAAAAGACTGCACCGGATTCCAACCCAGGTGTCCGGCACTCTAATAGTGTTGTGTTCACCGTTGCGCTAACCGTGCTTTTCCTCCGTTCTCTCCCATCCTCCTCTCCCTAGCTTACAGCACCCATTCTCAACAGGGGCCACAACATATTAAGGAGGGCACAGACTGAATTCAAAAATATTTAAAATGTTTTTTTTTTATATAATCAGTAAGAGAGAAGTATGGTAAAAACCAAGTATACTTGACTGCTTCACAGGGAAGGGGGCCCATAAACTTTGAGCAGAGTTCTCAAGGGGGCCATAGCCAAAAAGGGCTTACAGGCATGTTTATTTTTCCCCTTTCTCTGTTCTGATATTAAGTTATTGACTGCAGAAGTTGATTCTGCTCCTTGCTTCACTGATGTTTTCTAACCTGCTGTGCATTTCTGGGCATGTACTGCTTTTGTAGAAGTTTGTTGACTGTTATTTTATCAGTTGTGATCTTCTAAGAAATGTTTCAAGTCTGATACCTTGGGTCTCATATAGGGAAAAAATTGTAAAGAAAGTATATTTGTGTAAGATTTTTGAGAAAATGATATTAACTGGTATTCTGGAAATTGCTGCAGAAAAATGCATGCCTTTCTATTTTAGGATAGAGAACCAAAATACTGGGAGTTTCCTTCACATCTTGTTTTTGGAAGGTTGGACAAATTTATGCATCGATTGCAGACTCTTGAGGTACAGTGCTTTTAAAAAAAAAAGTCTGGTTTTCCTGGGCACTAGTGGTGATCATGAGTGAGTGATTTTTTTTTCCCCTTTGGCATGTTAATTGAATCACTCTTCCAGAACAAGACAAATATTAAATGTACACAATTCCTATCTTTTAAATGATAAATCAAGAATTGTTATAAAAATGAATAAAATCCAAAGAAATAAAAATGAAAGGAGAGAAGCACCAAAGTCTGCAGATTAAAGTAAAAACACAATGTTGGAATGATTCATCAGGTCAGACAGCATGCTTTCTACAGAGATTTTCTACAACTTTTCCAACTACACTTCTTCACACACCCTGTAAGGATTCTATTCCTTTCTCCCAAGATGAGGTCTTCTATTCCAAATCATCCAAGATCTTCTCCTTCTTCAAAAAAAAATGCAGCTTCCACTCTACCACCATCAACTTAGCCCTTACCCACATCCCCTTCATTTCCCACAGATCAGACCTGGTCCCCTCTGCCCCAAGATGTAACAAGAACAGGATTCCACTTGTCCTCACCTACCACCCTACCAGCCTCCACATCCAACATGTGCAATTTCTGTCACTTACAACATGATCCCACCACCAGATGCATCTTCCCCTCTTCACCTTCTGCAGGGACCCCTTCCTCTATGATTCCCTCATCCACTCATCCCTTTCCTCTAATTGCCCCCTACTTTAACTGCAGGACTCTCATATGGGTTAGAATCATTCAAACTCCTCTACAGAAACTTGAGATGAAAAATTTATGTAAAGAATTCAAAGTTAGAGAGTTCTCTTGGTCAACCTGTATCCCTTCACAAACAGAACAGAAGAGGATTTACTTATCAATAATCCATAATTTTGTGGGAATTTTTGTATGGTACAGTAGTATAAAAGATGGGGATAAGTCAGCATACATGATGGAGGTTGAAAACTTGGCTGAAGGGTACACAAAGAACAACCTTGCACTCAACATCACCAAAACTAAGGAGCTGATTGTTGATGTCAGGAAAGGAAAGCCTGAGGTGTACACTCCAGTGAACATTGGGGGATCAGAGGTGGAGAGGGTGAGCAAATTTAGGCTTTTGAGAGTCACTACCTCAGAAGATCTTTCCTGGACCTAACACACCAATGGTATCAAGAAGAAAGCATGTTAGCGCTTCAACTTCCTCAGGAGTTTGCGAAGATTTGGTATGACACCAGAAACCCTGGCAAGTTTCAACAGATGTGTGGTGGAAAATATGCTGACTGGCTGCATCACGGTCTGGTATGAGATCATCAATACCCCTGAGGGTAAATCCCTCCAAAAGGTAGTGATCACAGCACAGGACATTGCAGGCAAAACTCTCCCCACTATTGAGAATATCTACAGGGAACGCTGGTGTTGGAGGGCAGCACCAATCATCAAAGACCCACACCACCCAGCACATACTTTGATCTCACTGCTGCCATCAGGAAAGAGGTCTAGGTGTCACAAGACTCGCACCACCAGGTTCAGGAACAGCTGCTACCCTGTCGCTATCAGACTTCTCAACGACAAACTCGGAGACTCATTTAAGGACTCTTACTTGTGTACTTTATTGATTTTTTTTGTTTTCTCTGTATTGCACAGTCAATCTGTTTACATTTATTATCTGTTTCTATTTCTTTTATTTGTTTACGTGTTTATCCTGTGTACAGTTTATTTTTTGCACTACCAATAAGTGGTCATTCTGCTGCACCGCAGGAAAAAGGAATCTCAGGGTTGTTTGTGATGCCAAGTATCACGGTCTGGTATGAGATCATCAATACCCCTGAGGGTAAAGCCCTCCAAAAGGTAGTGGACACAGCACAGGACATTGCAGGCAAAACTCTCCCCACTATTGAGAATATCTACAGGGAACGCTGGTGTTGGAGAGCAGCAGCAGTCATCAAAGACCCACACCACTCTGACAATAAATCTGAAATATGATAATATATGGGTACTGTCACTTTTTATCTGGCTCTTCAATTTTATATTTGTCAATTCTGTCCAAATATTGAATGCTCAACTTAAATGGGAA
The DNA here is from genome assembly GCF_036971445.1 of Narcine bancroftii. Taxonomy (NCBI): domain Eukaryota; kingdom Metazoa; phylum Chordata; class Chondrichthyes; order Torpediniformes; family Narcinidae; genus Narcine; species Narcine bancroftii. The sequence continues at coordinate 357,565,473 of NC_091471.1, read as the reverse complement.
ATTAAATATAACATTGAGTGGAGGTGACAATATTTTCTTCTCTTAATCAAGAATGGTCAAAGCTGACTTAATTGATTCTGAATTAGCTGAAGAGCCCTTTGTAGGATCCGCCTACTTTAATGATAAGGGGGGGGGGGGGTCTTTGTAAATGTGATGTTCCACTTTCATTGCTCATGGCCAAAGATCATCATATTAATTATGTGCTTCACAATTACTATCATAAACTGAATCAAGTTTGGTGTCTATATGCAGGAAATGTTTTCTACAACTGCTGAATTCTTAAAGCTTGAAAAAAGTGAAGTAGGGGGAATTGGAGGAAATATTCTAGGCCAAATGGTGCAACAAATCTATGCAGAATTTCTAGAAGTCATTAAAATTCTTGCTAACAGCAAGTACAATCCTTTGGATCCTCAAGAGCATGTAAGAAAAATACTTCAATAATTTAATGAAATAGTTAAAACAACTCAATGTATTAAAAGTTTATTGATATTCATTGTTTTATTTGTAAAAATTGAAAGGAGTTCTGTACTAATATTAATAGTAAAGAGAATTTGCTCATGCATATGAAATTAATTGGGCTTTAATTTGAAAGAACTAATTGAACTTCCCATTTCGGAAGGAATTAGAGATGTACTTCAGCAAATATTTGCTTGTTTATTAATGATCAAATTAAGAGAAAATTTGACATGCTTGAAGCAAAAATAAGAAAAAGTTAAATATACTGTATATTCAGTTAATTTGTACACTGGCATTGGTTAACCAAATAAGATGACCCCCGCCGCTATGGATATTTATCAAAAAAAAAGTGACCCCGGTGAAATTGATACTTTTACTGTTCAGTATTAAGAAAACTTGAAGAAGATATATTCAGTGTTTCCAAATGAATTATTGTAAGTAATACTTCTCTTTGTTCTAGTGGCTCTTGCAAATGTAGATTTCTTCATGCTTTGAAACACTTGTGCCTAGAAATTGGACCTCGACACAAAAGGAAAGCTAAACTTGTTTTACATTAATAGACCATGCCAGTGTAGGTTTGACCTGATATTTAGTCACAGAGCTGGTATATCTATTATGGTTTGAGTAGCACAACTGTTTTTAATGTGTGGGCCATGATTATGTGGCTAAATATTTGCTCTTGATTTCTATCCAAATGGTGCTTAAAGTGTGCATTTCAGTCAGCCACAACTTTGCTGAAATATATCCTTGGTAATGAAATGGCTGCAGCGGAGGCTTAATGGATTTGGATCTTTATATCTCAGTGAATGAGATGAAGCTTTCTAGAATTGTACTCATTTTAGTGAGTAAGATGGAGTGCAATACCAGCCAGAGATTGTAAGAGAACTCACCAAGCAGGAGGAGGTTGCAATCACAACCTTCGATGTCATGTGAGACTAATGTTTACTCTATTTCTTTGTGTAAATCTTTCTGGGTAACTACTATGAAGAATTGTATAGATGGGAAGCTTTGAAAAGATGAAATACAACCCTGCAATTGTCTTTATCTGTGGAACCTATATTGTTCATATTTGAAAATCATTACCCTTTCCTTTCGCGCTCTATCTAATTTTGTTTGATTACTGTGTAAATAGTTTCTTTTAACATTTTTCTTTAAACTAAACATAGGTCTGCAATTATTTGCTTATTCAGCATTAATTTTCATCCGTACAGCTATTTAATAAACTATTGAAGATTGTGCTGTAATTTACATTGGTATTTTATTGTTGCAAACTAATGGCTACCAATCAAAAATATAATTCTTTAGAAGTTAAGGATTCCTTACAAAGAAATGGCTTTCATTTGATCATCTCTACTCTAATGCGTATTTTATCCTCTTTGCCACATTAATGTTAATCCCGTTAATAAATCTTAATTTAACTCCCAAATCTCCCTTTGTACTGCCCATTACAAACCATCTGCACTACCTGTGGTTCTGCTCAGAATAATTCCTGTAGACTATTCCTTGTCAGCGGTGGCTTATGCTGTTGCAATTTGGAAAGAAGGTACGGTCCAACGTGGTCCAACCCACGCTTTCAGAAATTAGGATGGCATGGATAGTATAGCAGTTAGTGCAATTCAATTACATCACCAGTGACATGGGTTTGAATCAGGCACACTCTGTACGGATTTTGTATGTTCTCCCCCCCCAGACAACGTGAATTTCCTCTGGGTGCTATGGTTTCCTTCCACCTTCCATGAACATAGGTTAATTGGTATATTTGGGCAGAATGGACTTGTGGGCTGGCAGGGCCTGTCATCGTGCTGTATCTCTTTAAAAAAAATCCCTGTCTTATGCCTTATTAGTATTTAAACATATTTGTTCTTGTACATTTATTCAAAGATAAGATCTTATTGTTTTGTATCAATGCAAACAGAATTTTGAAGAAGACTGTAAAATGTTTCAAAGGACCATTGAAGATTTTGACAGAAGGCTGGCTATGATAATATCCCAGGGATTTAGTGACTGCTCAAACATTACCTCAGCAATAAAGGTAAACATAATTATGAAATCTGTTTTCTTGTGTGTATAAACTAAAACTGCTTTTCTGCGATAGAATCTCAAAATGGTTTTGGTACAAAACAAAGTTATATGGCTCGTCAAGTATACCAATTTCTTAAAGTATGCCCACCACTTCTCTTCATCACCACCACTAATGGGAATTGTTTCTTTGAAGGTACTTTAATACCTCTAGCAGATCAATTTGCAACCTCTCCTCTATTTCAGGGGGATCAACTCCACCTGCAGCTTATCCACATAACTAAAGTTCAGACATCCTGGAATTGTTTTGGTAAAACTTTTTGTTTTATCTGTAGCTTTTATATCTTTCTTAAAATATGACTCATTCTCAGGATAAAATGGTAAATGGAGGGTGACAAATTCCAACATTATCAGCCAGGCAATGGGGAGAGTAGGGCAGCAATTACTGAGCAAGTGCATGCCTGACATGAGGGAGTAATTTGAAGACCAGCTGATCCCTGAATTCAGGAATGGGGTGTTCTAGAGAGAAATAAATACAAAGTTCAGTATCCCTGGGGCAATGAGATTTTTTTAAGTTTTTTTAATAAAAAGAAGTGGAAGTTGAATTCACACAGAATCCTTGAGCAATACAAAGAAAGCAGGAAATAAAAAACTGAGAATCATGAGTGCCAAAAGGAGGCATGAAATGACCAGAATGAATCAGATTAAGGAAACTCCTGAGGCATTTTACACATGAGGGTGCATCACTCAAGACAAAGGAGGGAAATGATAGGTGGGTGAAGTATTAAATTAGTACTTTGCATTGGAATTCATCAAGGAGAAGCACATAGAAGAGAGTGAAATCAGTGTGGTCTTTGCCAACATTTTTGGGCATGTAGATATCAAGAAGGCGGTGAAGCTGGGTTTATGTCAGAATATTAAGGTGGCTAAGTCCCCATGAATCGATCCTAGGTTATTGGGGGAGGCAAAAGTGGAGATTGTGTGGGTCGTGAAAGAGCTGTTTGGATTCTTGATAGCTACAGGCAAGGTCCCAGAGGACTGGAGAATAGCCAATTGTTCGGATGACCAATGGGGATAATTCAGAGAAGTATAGGCTGGTGAGCCTTGCATATTTGGTCGGGAAGCTATTGGTAAGAATTCAAGGGTATAAACTTTATTAACATTTGGAAAAACATGAGCTTATTAGGGATTATCATCAGTATGGCTTTGTAAGGGGAAGGTCATGTCTTATGAACTTAATGAATTTCTTGGGCAGGTAATGATTGAGCAATGGATGTCGTCTATGTGACTTTTAATAAATCATTTGACATTGTCCCTCACGGTAGCTGAACCAGAAGATTGAAGCATATAGGATCACTGTTGACATAATAGATGGGATTCAAAATTGGCTTGGATGGTGATGGAGGCTGTTTCTGTCATTCAAGTTCAGTGTTCTCCAGAGATCATTGCTGGGACCTCTGCGATGCATGTAAATTATTTGGATGAAAATGTATTTGGTCTGATTAGTAAGTTTACAAAATTTGTGGCGTAATGGTGAGTGAAGAAGGTTATCAAAGGATACAGCAAAATTCAAATCATGTTGAGATGTGGGCAGAGAAGTTGGAGACAGAGTTTAATCCAGACAAATGTGAGGTCTTACACTTTTGGAGGTAAAACGCTCCCTTAGGAGCATTAATGTATACGTCCATGGCTTCTGAATCAGCGACATGGCTTCAAATTCTGCACTGTCTGTACATTCTCCCTGTATCTGCTCTGGTTTCCTCCCACCCTTAAAAATGTATGGGGGTTGTAGATTAATTGCTGTTTTTGATGGCATGGGCTCGTGGGCCTAAGGGCCTGTTACCATGCTGTATGTCTAAATTTAAATGTAATATAACTAATTGAAAGTGCCAGTACAAATAAATGGGTTATAAAGAAGACATATGGTGTTCTTGCCTTTATTAGTCTGGGTATTAAGTCAAGAAGACATGTTACAGTTGTATAAAATTTTAATTAGGCCACATTTGGAGTATTGTATGTCGCTCTGGTCTCTGCATTACAGGAAAGATGTTGAGACTCGGAGGAGGTGCATAAGAGACTATAATGAGTGGGTGGAAACATTGGATTATTTTCTCTGGAACTTCAGATGCTAAAGAAGTTTATCAAATAATGAAAAGTACAGATATGGTAGAGAGTCTGGGGCTTTTTCCCTATACCAGAGGGTATGGCTTTAAGATGAGAGGCCTAAAATTTAAAGGAATGTGCAAGTCAACTCTTTGCACAGAGTGGGAGGTGCCTAGACTATGCCCGAGGGTTGGGGATGTTAAAGCAGATGGAATCATAATGTGTAAGAGGCATTTACACCAACATATGAATGTGCAGGTATTGGAGGGATATGGATCATGTGCAGGCAGAAGACATTAATTTTATTTGTCTTCATGGCTGGCACAGACATGGTGGGCAGAAGAGTTGCAGCCAAACTGTGTTTGTTGAAAGTTCATCACGATTTTCTTACTTTTGTTGCTGATCTATGAATGAACTCTGACAGTTACGGAAGATACACAACTGGAGCTCTTTGTGATTTGAAGCTTTGACCCTAAGTTAGGAACAAACCAAGAAGAAAAAAGGTGGAAAGGATTATGCAATAAATAACAATTTATCATGATTTAAATAGGTATTTTCTTGTCCTGTGAGCTGCTTCAGATTAAACAAAGGACTTTGAAAGAAATTGGAGGTTGTTTTCATGGCTTTATTTCAGAGACTTGTAGACGATGGCTTGTCTACAGAAAGTTAAAAGTATATACAGCTGACTCAACAATAGCTGGAAAAAGAGGACTGTACTATATGGTGCATCAAAGGCATGCCCTTTTGCAATTTTTGATTTAAAAGAATAGCAGTTTTATGGACTTCCAATTCACAGTCAGCTGAGTTCAGGGAAAGATGCCTGATAAGATATTGCAGTGAAACAATTTAACAGGTAAGGTGAGAACTCAAGCAAATTGGAAGCCTTGTAAAACAAAGAGGTGTCTCTGGGCTTCAACTTCAGCCATTGCCTAAAGTCTGTTTCAAGACATCATCTCCAGCTTCAGGGAGCCACAATTCAGCTTCTCTCTAAAGCACAGAAGCATGTACTTTTTTGGAATTACACAGCAGCTGTCATAGTTCAATGCATCATCCAGAAATAATGCCTATTGTGTTGGGCACCTGACAACATTTAATTGGTTTGTTAAATTTGATACCTCACACAGAGGTGAAGTGGAAAACAATGATCTTAATTTAAAAAAATTTTTTAGACCCACAATGTGCAATTAACTTTTTTAAATGTGAACCATGCTTGATGAACACTTATTACCCTGATGTAAACTTATTTTTCTCATTTCAGTTGTTGAACATGTTTGGATTTTTCATTAAGCGGCCACTGATAAAGAAAGAAATGTCTGAAAAATACTCAATCATGGTTGATATGGCTAACAGTGATTTAGATGATATCAAGTTAGTGTTTGATGCACACTTGAATGAATCTGCAGCAGGGGACGGTTTTCCTTCTATAAACAGAAATATGCCACGTGTAGCTGGCGAGCTTAAATGGGCACTGGAAATGAATGAGAGAATGGAAGAGACAATGAAGAATTTCAAATCCTTTGACCATTTGTAAGTCTTTAAATAATGGATGAAAATCACAGTGAATATTGAACTTGAATTGTATTAAAAAATAAGGAAACGAGCTGCAGGGATTGAATGTAACTATCTTACTTCAAGAATTTCCTAACAAAATTGTATGAGGCTGACTGAATTAACATTTGCAATGTTAACTTAATTATACAGGGAGTACAAATCCTTACTACCTTTGGTGTAATATCAGCATATTAAAAAATGCATCGTATTTATCTAGCTGAACGATTTATATATTTTCACCTTGAGATTACTTGGCTCCTTGTGTCCTGGCTGGGATTGACAACACGTATTCTAAATAATATGGGACAGATGTACTTGTGACTTGTGGGGTTTATGAAAGTCTTGACAAGCCCAGTGTATAATAGAAGATCCCATATGTAGCCCATGTTTAGAATACTGGACATTTTATGGAATCATATTAAAAGTGACAAGAAAATATAGCACAAAATCTGTTGGTTACTCATTCCTACTCATGAAATCTGTCCATATTTTTGAGAGTACAACCGTCCTCAAGATGCAGATAGCTCCTGCATTACAAGGGGGTGTTGTTCTGAGATTGGGAATCTTGCAAGGGCCATTTTCTGTAATGCAGAGATCTCCTGTCTATGCTTTTACACTTAAATGGAAACTCTAAACTATAAGGCATTCTGAAAATATACACTAAGACTTTTTGAGAAAAATGCTTGTTCACATCTTCTTCTTAGGCCAAACATTTCCTCTCCCCCCAAGTCAGGAAGCTGTGCAGGTTTCCTCTTTTCATCCTCAATAGTAACAGAACTTTCCTACAACGAGGGGAGTAGATTTAAGACAGATAAGGAGGCACTGCTTCTCCCAGAGTGTTGAGCGAATCTGTGGACTTTTCTCCCCAAGGCTGTGTCATTGAATGCATTTAAGATACAGGTAGATTTTTGAAGAACAGGGGAATTGAAGGTTATGAGTAGCAGGCAGGTAAGTGTGACTTAGTCCATGGCCAGATCAGCCACGACCTTATTGATTGATGAGGCAAGCTCCATGAGCCAGGTGACCTACTCCTGGTCCTATTTTTTAGATTTTTATAAACAATCAGTTCTTTTTTTTTGCTGGGAATCCCACAGTTTATATCCATACACTTGTATGGAAACTGGGAGGAACATTGTAATAAAGATTATAATTTGAGGAATCAGGCAGCTAATTGTATGTATTGATAGTTCTTCAATGAGCTATTTGAAACTGCAATTAAAGCCAGTGAGAAACTTTTACTTTGCAATTCCAGTGCTATACAGGAGTACTATCAGTCCTGGCTAACTGTATTTTCCGTGACCTCCCAAGAGATTTGACAGGCATATTAAGAGTAAGAGGGGGGCTAGGGAGAGAATTGATCCTCTTGAAGATCAGCAGAATCACTTTTGTGTGGAGCCACAGGAAATGTGTGAGATTTTAAAGGAATATTTGTCATGAGTCTTTACTCTGGAGAGCAGGGAAGCAAAGAACTGAAGGAAATGAACTGTGATGTCTTAGACCATATTACAAGGCAGGAGGAGTTGAGCACGTTTATACATAAAGATGGATAATCTGCCCAGAGTCAGGCATAAGTGCATCCTCAGACATTATGGGAAGAAAATGCAGAAACACTTTTAGAGATATTTGGATCGCGTTTGGCCACAGGTGAAATTCTGGAACACTTGGTTAATGTTGTATTGTTATTTAGAAACTGCAGTCAGGATAAGCCAGAAAAATGCAGACTTGTGAGCCTGACGTCAGTGGTAGGAAAGTTGCAGGAAGGGATTCTGAGAGCATTTGGATAGGTGGTGACTGATTTAAGATAGCCACCATAGCTTTGTGTGTGGCAAATTATATCTTACAAATCTTATGGCAGTATTTTGAAGAGGTAACCAAAAAGATTGATGATACCAGGACAGTGGATGTTGTCTATATGGACTTTTGCAAGGCTTTGACAAGGTGTTGCTTGGCAGGCCAGTCTGAAAGGTTAGATCACATGGGATCCAAGGTGAGATAGCTAATTGGATTCAAAACTGGCTTGGAGAAAGGAGTCACAGTGTTGTGGTGGAGGATTAGTTTTCTGTGACCAGTGGTTTGCCACACGGGTTGATGCTGCAGAAAGTGAATAGAAGAAGGGGACTGATGGAATAGATCCACTGCAGAGCTGCCCTTGGCGCAAGGAAGCCAGCAGTTTTCTTTGTTCTGTATTATTTAACTTTTTGTGCATTTCTGTCATGCCCTGCAATGGAAGACATTTGTAGTAGATATTAACACACCAAATATGTTGAGGTATGAATTCAAATTTGTCAATAAATTTTGTTCTTTAAAACAGTTATAGGTCAGATGATGAGGCCAAACTTGTTTTCCTTAAATATGAAGAAATGAAATCCTTACTTCAGAAATTTTGTGAGAAAATTCATAATGATTGGGTTAAAAAAGTGGACAAAGACTGCCAATTTAATTTGAACCAACCCCTTATATTTCGGAATCCAACAACTGATCTTATCAGCGTGAGATTTAGCAAAAAGGTGAGATATCTGCGTTTAAACCTTTTTATTGTGTAACAGGATTAAAACTCGTACAAAGCTATTCTGTAGTAAAAAAAGCATCCTCAAGAGGATTGATCTCAGAAAGTTATTTTTTGAGTCACTAGTCCAGAAAATGCTTGAATCAAAATGTAATACTACGTTTTGAATGTAGCATACATGAAATTCTTTGACTTTCGTCTACCATATGAATGACAGAGAGTTGCCACTTTGACAGCGCACCTGGTGTTCCTATCCAAGTACTGAACAGGCCTGAGCCTGCTTAACTTTCGTGATCAGACATCCTCATGCGTATTCCGGCTATTATTCTTCTGTTAATGTCATTAATATGTTTGCTATAAAAGTGGAAAAGGTGGACATTGAAATAAAAGACTGGAAGTATAAGGCAAATCAAATAGTACCCATGGAAAAAAATAAACCAAATTAACAGTTCATTCATTGCTCTGTGTGCTTGGATTTTTTTCTGGTAAGTTTAAAAGAAAAATTGCACTAGCTCTATTAACACATTGGAATTCTGTATTTTATATCATCTATTGATATCAAGAGGAGGAAATATTGGGTCTCTTTTTTTAAATTTTTATATTTTTTTATTTTTTACACTATAAACCACACTGACCAAAATACATACAGACATTTTTCTCTTGAATATATAGTGTCATTTTCTCCCCTTTTTCCCCCTCCCTTCACTCCCTCCCTCTCCCCCTTCCCATTTATTCAAAGTTCAATCAATAAGATACATTAAACCCGTTAAACAATGTCGTCACTTAATAAACAAGAAATGTTTGTCTTTTACTTTTATATATTGAGTCAGTTCATTTCGTTGTCTTCTCCTTCTGTCATTTTAGGTGGTGGAGGTCCATGGTAGGATTTCTCTATTGCATTTCATGTACGGTTCCCATATTTGTTTGAATATTGTGATGCTATTTCTTAAATTATGTTATTTTTTCTAATGGAATACATTTATTCATTTCTAGACACCCTGCAATCGTTCCACAGCTGATGCAATATTGCTGGCTCTCCACTCAGCTGTGAATCACCTTGAAAACAACAATTCATACACAGCTGCTCTTCATAGACTGCAGCCCGGTCTTCAATACCATTATTTCCTTAGTGCTGGTCAAGAGCTACAAACTCTAGGCCTCTGTACCCCACTCTGCAACTGCAACCTTGACTTTCTCATTGGGAAACCACAGTCAGTACAAATTGGAAACCATGTCTCCTCCTCACTAATAATCAACCCAGGTGCACCCCAAGGATGCATGCTTTGCCGACTGCTCTATTCATTTTCCACCCATGACTGTATGGCCAGGCACAATTCCAATGCCATCTACAAAATTGCTTATAACAACACAGTTGACAGCAGAATCACAAACTGCAATGAGGAAGCGTACATTAGGGAGATGGATCAGCTCATTGAAAGGTGTAATGACAACAATCTTGCGCACAAAGCATGGAAAGCCAAAGAGATGATTGTGAACTTCAGGAAGAAGTCAAGGGAACAGGATCCAGTCCTCATCGAGGGTTCAGTAGTGGAGAGGGTAAAGAACTTCAAATTCCTGGGTGTCAGCATCTCCGAGGATCTGTCTTGGAGACTCCACATTGATTCAATCACAAAGAAGGCTCACCAGCACTATACTTTGTGAGGTGTCTGAGGAGATTCGGTATGTCACCGAAGACACTCATAAACTTCTACAGGTGTACCATGGAGAGCATTCTGGCTGGTTGCATTACTGTTTGGTATGGAGGAACCAACTCTCTGGACAAGAATAAACTCCAGAGGGTTGTTAACTCAGCCTGTGACATCACAGGCACCAGACTTCACTTTTTCGAGGACATCCTACATGAGGTGGGGTCTTAAAAAAGCAGCCTCTATCCTCAAAGACCCTCGCTACCCAGGTCGGACCTCTTCACTCTCCCACCATCGGGGAAATGGTACAAGAGCTTAAAGACAAGCACTCAGCGGCGCAAGGACAGCTTCGTCACTGCTGCCATCAGATTCCTGAATAATCAATGAACCAAAGAAGCTGCCTTACTTTTCGTCCACTGTTATTGTTATTATTATTTTATTTTATTTTTAAGGTAATGTCATAAGATGGTTATAATATGTAGGTTTGCATTATGATGCTGCCACAAAACACCAAATTTCATGACTTCTTCATGTCAATAAATCCTGATTCTGAAGTGTTTGGTCCATGTCCATTTAAACTCTTCACATCCAAATATCAAAAGGCAGATGGACAGATTGGGGACTTGATGACAATTAATCTAATTTGATATTTTAACTTTAATGTAACATTAGTCTCATGCTAAAGAGCAAGTAATTTTATACTAAAAACTGAGAAAAGGTGCTGAAAAGACTAGCTGAGTTCCACAAGCATTGCAGTGTGCTTTTACTACATTAACAGCATTTTGTGTTTCACTAAGTGTTTTTATACGGTCTTCTAAATGCTTCCCATGTCAAACAGAATCAGAGAAAATTAACTGTATATAGGCCAATCAGCTTATCATATCTGTGCTAATCAGTAAAGAACTACCATATATGACGTGGTTTTGGACAACTCATGTATGGGATGACCCCTGGAATTCCCACCCTAAAATTTTGGTTTTGAGCGATACCCTTTGATCAAAGGCACATCCCCAAATCTGGAACTTAGTGAATGCTGTAAAAAGCAAATAACAATAATTTAATTACAAATTATAATTTAAAGATTTAAATTTTATTTGGATATTTTAAAATAAACCACTGTTGGCTCCTGAATCAGGCTGTTTAAAGCCTGTACAGAGCCAAAAGCAGTCAGATGGGGCAGATGGAGCCCTTGGTGGAGTGCAGGGTCTTCGCAAATAACTAATAGGGCATGCGATAATGCATCAGAACCAGCAGGAAGATGCGCCAGTGTTGCGACTTCATCGTCAAAGATAAGAATTTTAGACTGTTTGTATAGAGCGACCTAATTGTAAGGTGAAAATTTAAGTTTCAAGGATCGTTCTATAAAACGGCATATACGGTACATGACCTGATCCCAGCATTCAGCAGTTGATCTGTAAATTCTGCAGGTCTCTGCTCTTCTACTGCTTTCACCACCTTTCAGGGAGAGAGTTTCATTCAACTAACTCCCTCATTCTTGTACTTCTCAAAATATTCACTCAGCAATGAACCAGGAAAATTATGAAATTGCAGAATTCAGTCAAAGTTCTGGGAAGTCCAACTGTAGCAGAAGGACTTGCCAAAACAAGATTTGATAGAACATCAGTGCAAGATTACTGTCATAATGTATCATGGACGATACCAGGAGCAAACCTAGTTCTCTGATACCTGCATCAGTGAGGCAATGAGTACTCACAAACACCTGTGAAGCCAAATGTCCCAAACATATGGTGCCCTGAAATGAAGGGACTATGTAGAAAAAGTGCTTTAATTTCTACATGGTCAAACCAAATTGTAAACAGATAAGCTTGAATAAAATCTGGAATGTGCACTTTGGCTACATGTGAATTGTTTGATTACACATTTAAAACTGCGGAGCACAGTGACAAATAAAGGAAAAATGTATCTTTGTCCCAAACATTACAGTGGGCACTGTATATGCAAGTGAATTTGACATCTTAGTTGTTGCAGAAATGATGACCTTAAAGGCTTGTCCCTGTGCTGCAATGTTCTCTAGAATATATCTTTGACACTCTGTCTTTATCAAATAGAGACATACTGTCTAGATAAAACAATATGTATTTTGTGTTCATCTATGTTTACAATTTATTGACAGTGACTGTAATTTTCTTTTATCCAACTTGTATTTTGGACATTTATCAAATGTTGAACACTATCAAAAAGGTGAATGGAATATTGTGACCTTTATCTGAAGTCAGCTGGTATTTAAAAGGGAGAATTTCCAATGAAATGGAAATATCTTGTTAGATTTTGGAGGGATGCAACCATTAATTTTAGACATTGTCGTGGACACTGTTCTCTAGCTGCTGCCTCTATCAAACAGTCTGAAATTGAACCAAACGGTTACATTTATCCTGAGATCCTTGGATCTTTTATCCTTGGTCTCTTATCTGCATTATCATTAAGACTGCCTAATTCAATCTCCCACGGACCTTCCCACCACTCCCTTTCTCAGCAACTTTCAACTTCATTGCAGTTCATTTTCTCCAATAGCCTTTGCTATCTCAATTTTTAACGATTACGATACACTTCTTGCAGGTATCACTTGTTCATCTTCTATTCACTTGAGGTCTCAAAACTCAACAGTTGATGTCCTGATTTGCATCAAGTTACATTCAGTTATCACTCAGCTGCTTGCTGACCTAGCCAGTTTACTGAGAAATTAGCAAGTAATTTTTCTCTCCATTCTTCCTATCTAGGCTAGAAGGTTAAATAATACTATTAGAATGGAAACTGCAAAAGGAAAATAAATTATTGATAATCCTTTAATATTCTAGATTTTCCATTCTATTTTTATTCCTATGATGTTAGTTTTATCTTTTTGATTTTGTCTGTGATGATTATCATTTATTTTGCAGTTGGTTGCAGTTCTTCGAGAAGTTAATTATATGAACTTACAGGGGAGAGAAGACATACCAGAGAGTGGAACTGATGTCTTTTCAATGAGTAAAACTCTCAGAAATGTTGTTGACAACTTGAATCTTATCGTTGGATGGTATAACAAGGTGAATTTCAGATCTATTTTTTATGCATAAGTGTTGAGAAAAAAAATTAAAAAGTTATCCAGATAAAAATCTGCCAGGATTTTTGTTAATATCTGAATTTTTGGTTCAGTCATACTAGTGAGTATAATGGTAGTCATAATTGTTATCAACAGATTTGCATATTATTTGACCTGATTTTGGAAATAATAATCGCAAGTCCAATGGCATTAAGTGTTAATAAAAGTGAATTGCATTGCAACTACTGTACTCCAGACTTGTGACGTTAATTCTGGAAATGCAGAAGCTGCTAATTGGGGTGCTCTGACGCTTCATGTTTTATTTTGTCAGAAATGGACTAATAGACTTCACACATTTCAGATATGACGTACGCTTTTATGAATAACCTTAATCCCTCAGATCCATTTCAAAACTCCTTCCCCTCACCTTAAACTGATGTCCTAGCGTGAGAAAAAAGATTTTGATTACTGATCCTACCAATGTCTCTCATAATCTTGTACATTTATATCAGGTCACATCTCCGCCACCTTCATTCCATGTAAAACAAATCACCATATCCAATTTCTCCCCATAATTAAAGTCCACTTCAAGGTACATCCTGGCGAATCAAATGAAACAAGAATCAAGTGCAACAGTTGAAGAGATTGACAAAGATCTTTATGTCCCCACTAGCAACAGGCAAGGTTCCAGAGGAGTGATGTACCTTTGTAGTGGTGGAACCAGATATAATATGAATATGAAAGGGATGGAGTGATAGTTATCAAGTGCAAGCTGCAGAGTTTGATTTCAATTTGGACATCATGTTTAGCACAGGCATGTGGGCCAAAAGGTCTGTTCCTGTGCCATACTTTTCTATATTCTGTATAATTTCCTCTGTACTTTGTCCAACCAGAACTGCAAACAATACTCCAAGTGTAGGGTAACCAGTATTTTGTTAGTTTGCAACATAACATCCCAACTTTTATATTCTGTCCTGCATGATGAAGGCATGCGTATGCCTTCACCATCCTATTGAATTGTGCTATCAATTTCAAGGAAATATGGATTTGAATCCTTAAATCTCTATTTATCACCATTCCTAAGTCCTGACAATTTACAATAGATGTCCTACCCATAACATAAATGTGTACATGTTTTGAAGTGTGTACACCCATTTCTGGTGTATCCTCTGTCCATGGAAGATTGGACTGGGCACTTACTACTGGGATGTACCCTGTCTGTGGTAAAATTTCCCTGTTATATTTTTTCCATTTGATAATATCATCAATGTATATGGTAGTCATTAAAAACTTACCTACAGAAATTGGATTAGTAGTTTATAATATTTGCCTTCCTTTTGCACTAACAATAAAACAAAGGGAGATTTCCATAAACATAGAGTCAAATATAATTTAAACTGCCCTCACTGGGCATTGTTTTACGAAATAAAAACTACTACCCTCCCATCGGTCATTTCAGTTTGATCAAAACATGATTGAAGAATCACTGACCACAGATAGGGTCATTTTGACTACAGTTTTGATTGTTATTGAGCCATGCATGCATTGGGCATTTTAGACACTCCATCTTGGTGGGACTTTTCCTCAGGAAACTACCATGTCCTTTTCCTCCTTTTGTTTACAGCACCCTAACTCCACTCCGACTCAATTTTCTCTCATCTCCATAGAGTCTGCGTGTCTGTTGTGGAAAGAGCAGTTCACCTAGTGCTGCCCCACTTTTCAGAAGCCGGCAAGTTACTTGTCTGTGAATATATAGGCCATATTTTACTGCTTCTGAAATAGAGAAAAGCATAAAGAGTAGGATGCCCCGATTTTATTTTTATTTGGTAGTCAGCACCCCCGCTGCCGCCCCCCTCCCCACCCACCCCCACCCCCCCCCCCCCCCCGATTTGAACATATTTAATGCATCTAATACAGTGGAAATCCAAATGCTACTTGTTTTTCTTTTTGAGGATTATTCTAGCTAACCTTGTGCCCTATTCTGACTGTGAAATTGTACCCAGGTTTAATGTTATTTATTTGATCATTTATTTTATAGAATAATTGAGCACTATTTGAGAGATTTACATTGAAATAGTGGTGCTCAAGTACTGTTAATAAAATATTCTTGCACTGTTGAAAAGTATTGGAAATGATGCTGCTTTATAAGAGTTTCTTTTTTCAAAGTAAATCTAAATCTGTAGGTTGTCAAAATATCATAAGTGCAGTTTAAATGATCATTTGTCAATTTTGAATTTAGCTCAGCCATGGTAGGATGGTATTTACATTCTGCATAACTGAGAAAGCCTTGCATTAATAATTTTGTTTTTATATTACTATATTTCAGATAAAACTTACAATCCTTGATGTTGAATATCCCTTGATAAGAAATGAATTAGCTGATATAGACTTTAAATTAATTAAAGCTGAAAGACAATTGTATTGGAACAGTCAAGGTATGCCTTCTACTAACTTTGTAAGATGCATGCTTTCTCAAACAGTATATAATTGTAATAAGAACCAAAGCTAAATACTGTTCTAAAAGTTAAATAATTATAGTTAACAGTCATCTTCATATTAAATCTAATCACACAAATCAATTTCAATTGAATATTATGACATGGATAAATACTGTTCTAAAAGTTAAATAATTATAGTTAACAGTCATCTTCATGTTAAATCTAATCACACAAATCAATTTCAATTGAATATTATGACATGGATAAATACTGTTCTAAAAGTTAAATAATTATAGTTAACAGTCATCTTCATGTTAAATCTAATCACACAAATCAATTTCAATTGAATATTATGACATGGATTTCGTTTGTTTCAAGAGTTTTCAGTAACAATATAACAGAAGGTTAGTGTATTAGATAAGGCAACGTTATAGCAGCAGCGACCCAAATTCAATTCTGACGCTGTCTCCCTGGGTCAGCACGAGTTTTCTCCGGTTGCTCCAGTTTCCTCTCACATCCCAAAGACGTATGGGTTTCAAAGATTCATTGGTCACATGATAGTACTTGAGGTGACATGAGAACATGGGACAAACCCCTGTCCCCACTAAAAGGGCTCAAGTCAAAAGAGTAAAGGACTTCAAGTTCTGAGGAACAATCATCTCCAGAGACAGGAACTAGGATAAGCACATTGATGCTACCATTAAAGCCACGAATGCCTCTCCATTCTTGGAATGCACACTCCCCACCAACCACCCCCCCCCCGCCCCCAGGACTCTCTCCATCCCTCAACAACTTCTACAGATGCTTCACAGAGTGGTAGGGGTGTTGCTGTGATTATAATTGGAAGAAACTCCTAGACATTAGCTGATTGAGTACTTTTATCAATCGGAAATATCTGATTGAGTCCTTTTATCATTTAGAAAGATCTGAAATATGGTAAATGGGGCCTTGCAATAACATTTGAAAATTTGTTCAAATGTTTGCAAATCATTGGTTCAATGTCTCATGGAAAATCTACAGTTTTAAACTGAATTTAAGAGGTATTTAAAATAACTTGTATTAGAATGAATAACTTGCTCAGGTTTTGACTGGTGACCTCTGTAGTTTTAGATCATTAAGGATGAACATCTCATGGTAGGATAGTTTATTGATTTGGTGCTGGAGGTAACACTAGTGTAGTTTTTTTTATTTTAATTTTTTTATTTTTCACACTATAAACCACATTGATCAAGATACATACATTTTTCTTTTCAAATATATACAGTGTCATTTTCTCCCCCCCTCCCTCTTCCCATCCCACCCTCCCTACATCCCCTCCCATTCATTTAAAGTACAGAATCTAAGATACATTAAACCCGTCAAACAATGTTGTCACTCAATAAAAATAAACAAGAAATTCCACTGAGTCAATTCTTTTCATTTCCTTCTCCTTCTGTCATTTTAAGTGGTAGATGTCCCCGGTAGGTTTTCTCTATTGTATTTCATGTATGGCTCCCATATTTGTTCAAATATTGTAATATTATTTCTTACATTATATGTTATTTTTTCTAATGGAATACATTTATTCATTTCTATATACCATTGTTGTATTCTCAAGTTATCTTCTAATTTCCAGGCTGACATAATACATTTTTTTGCTACAGCTAGGGCTATCCTAGCAAATCTTTTTTGTGCACCATCCAAATCAAGTCCAAATTCTTTGTTTTTTTATGTTACTTAGGAGGAAGATCTCTGGGTTTTTTGGTATATTGCTTTCTGTGATTTTATTTAATATCTGGTTTAGATCTTCCCAAAATTTTTTCACTTTCTCACACGTCCAGATTGCATGAATTGTAACACTAGGGTAGTTGATGTGAGCAGGGAATGGTGAGTGTGGAGAATTGCTTTGGCAAATTAGCTTTTGTAAAAAGATAATAAAACTCCAATATAATGTAGATTTGAGCACAACATTTTTAAATTTCTGTGATCTGAAGAGATATTTAATTTTACACAGATTCCAATATTATTTAGACTGCAATGATATGGTGACTCATTGTTCCTAATGGCAATCATGAATTAAAGTTGCGATCCAATGAGTGTTTGCTTTTGCCATGAAAATCTAGCATTCAATATTCCTGACAGCTTAATGAAAAGGCTTTCTTTGTGCATCTCTTTTTTGTTAGGTATTTGGGAATATATTCAAGAGATGAGAATCATCTTGTATGATCTTGACCGTAGAATTCAGAAATCTAAATACAACATAGAAATGATGCGTCTCATGATGTTGGTGAGTATATCGAGAAAGTGCATTTTTAATTTTTACTTGTTACTTCGTGAATTGGCACAAACCTGGTGGAAATTGATCCTTCATATTCTATGGTTTTGATTGATTCAGAGAAATATTTTTTGATACCAACTGAAAATCAAAAAGACATCTATTACGGAACTGATTAAGTCGTTCAAATGGTAGGGGGAGGGGGAGTCGATGCAGGGGTATGGTGTGATTTTGGCTCCAGAGATTGCATCATCTAGCAAATATGAACTATTTAATCAAGCTTTGAGGAAAGAAGAGTAATGATATACAGTGCCCTCCATAATGTTGGAGATGAAGATATCTTTCTCCTTTACTTGCACCTGTGCAGAACAGTTTTAAATTTGTGTTCAAACAATACACATGTAATTAAAGTGCGCATACCAGATTTTATTAAAGGTTATTTGTCTACATTTCGGTTTGACCATGAGGGAAGAATGCCTCATTTCAGGGCTCCATGATGTTTGGGGCATTTGGCTTGTCAGGTCCTTCTGCAGACTCGGTTATGTTTAATTGGTGCAAGTATAAGAGGGCTGGCCACCGTGACAGAGGTGCACCAAAGAAAAGGTACAAGGACTGCCTAAAGAAATCTCTTGGTGCCTGCCACATTGACCAGTGGGCTGATATCGCCTCAAACCGTGCATCTTGGCGCCTCACAGTTTGGCGGGCAGCAACCTCCTTTGAAGAAGACCGCAGAGCCCACCTCACTGAGAAAAGGCAAAGGAGGAAAAACCCAACACCCAACCCCAACCAACCAATTTGCCCCTGCAGCCGTTGCAACCGTGTCTGCCTGTCCTGCATCGGACTTGTCAGCCACAAACGAGCCTGCAGCTGACGTGGACTTTTACCCCCTCCATAAATCTTCGTCCGCGAAGCCAAGCCAAAGATAAGAGGGCTAAGCTTGCTTTTAAGCTTTTGATCATCTTTGGAATCTGTAGTTGCCATTTTTTCAACCTGAGAACATTATGCCAATGAATGTCAAAGGCTGAAAAACAAGAATAAAACCGTAAGAGACATCACTCAAACAGGATTATCAACATCAAATGTTTGGAACATCGTTGAGAAGAAAGAATGCACTGGTGAGCTCAGTAATAGCAAAGGAACTAATGTTTCAAGGAAGACCTCCATTGCTGATTACAGAATGAAGAAAAATCCCCAAACATTTGTCCAACAAATCAGACACACTCTTCAAGAGGCCAGTGTGGATGTATCAATGACTATTGTCCACAGAAGACTTCATGAACAGAAGTACAGAGGCTTCACAGCAAGATGCAAACCATGGCAAAGGTTCCTTTGCACCTCCACACTTTGCTTTTGCCATCTGATACAGTTTAATCTTGGTCTCATCTGTCCACAAGATATTTTTTCCAGAATTATGTCGGCTCTTTTAAATACTTCTTTGCAAACTGTAATCTGGCCATAGTTTCTGCGGCTGACTAGTATCTTTGTCCTAAACATGATTGGAGGGTGCTGTATATTTAACTGACTAATTGAGGCTAAACATTTTCGACCTGGCTTGTGCAACTGCTGAGTCAAAGAAACTGAATTATCTGACGAGAGATGTTCATAATCCTGAAAAATGGATAAATAACAAAAAAGAAATCACATGTATACTTTAAAAATTGGGTAAATAAATAGTAAGTAATGGAACAGCTTTTCTATATAATTTGCAGAAACTTTGCACAAACATTTTTTTTTGGTAACCATTTTAGCCAAACAAGAAAATAATAGAGCTTAAGAAAACAATAAAAGCAGGAGGGTTTGATGCACAAAAGCAGTTTAGTTTGTTGTCAAGTGTACAATGAAAATCTTATTTTTTTGTGCTACCTAAACATCACAAAAGAGTCATCACTGCTGTTTTGGATTTAAAATTTACAGAAATCCATATGATAAAAGAAAAATAGCAAGATTAATCATGATAAAGTCCTACTAAAAGCAGCCTCCATGACTGCAGTAACTGTTCTGGATCTGGTACCACCCATCAGGTTGATCTGGCCTCCATCCATCAACCATCATAGTTGCTCCATTTGTTCTCCCATTAACTACTGCCTCTCCTGTGATCATCATAACCACCACTGCCTCTGCCATAGCTAGGACTTCCATGTGACGCATGTGTGAATCCCTCCCCATTTTGTAATAGCTTCGTGGGAGGTAGGAGCACTGAGTGGCACTATAGGCTTGATGCTGTCATCAATCCGAATGTTGCTGCTATAGGATTGAGGTTCCATGTCAATTTCAAGGATTTGTACTCTCTTGAATGGACAGCCCCTAATTTTGAGTTTGCGACCCTGGCTCTGGATAGGCCAGAGAACAGAAACATCATCCCTATACCTATCCTGGTTCTCAATGTAACAAACAGTCCTTCCCAATGAAGCCACACATCACTTCACCTGTGAATCTGTGCAAGTCATCGACTCTCCTGCTGCCTTGGACACAGACGAACAGATCACTTCACTGATCACCCCCACCATTTTATTCAGGCACCTCCTACATTTTGTTCAAAGCTCAAAGCTGAAATGTTGGTTCTCTTTGTATAAATGTTGGTCCCTGCTGAATTTCTCCAGCATATTTGAACTAAAATTAGTTGAACGAGGATACAACAAGAAAAAATTAAAGGTAATTAATATCCACTTTTTTAGAGTGTAAATTATTTTTAAGCATTATGTGTTGGACAATAATGTTAAGGAGTAGGAGGATTTAAATAATTGGTCAATACAAATAGTGGGTGACCGTATGAAGGCTCAGAATTTTTGGAATGGCAACTGCATCATGTGGTTGGATTGGAATAAATGTTGTTTTTTTTATATATATTTTCTATAGGAATGGTCAGCAAGCCCCTTGTTTGAAAGAGGAGGCAATAAGAAAGATTTGTACTTGGATCTTGATGGGCGACCACAAATGTTAAATAAAAGATATGCAATTGTTGGTGAAGATGGAGAAAAACTTCATGCATTATTAGAGGTAAAATAGAAAGTGATAATTGTTGACATTACCCATGACTTCATCTGGCCCAAAGAGAGCCAGAGAGCTGTAAAACACAGAAACAGGCCATCTGCCCCAAATCATCCATGCTAATCAAATCAAGTTCAAGTACAACCTGACAAAACAACCTGCTCCAGTCCTGAGTGCAAAAACATGCAAATACACATATGGATAATCCCAGTGTCCTACCAGTCGTGGCCTTAGACCCACCCTCACAAATGTATTACCTCACAGTAATCAGGATTAAACTTGATCTCCCATTGCCCTTCCCATTTACCAGGCAATTATATCATTCTGTCTTCTACCATCCTCATTATCAACACACACCGTCATCAATCTGCAAACTTACTAATCATACCTACTAAATTCATTGATCATTACAGAAGCAAAAAGAGAAGTCATTATTAATGGTGACTGAAGCTCTTTTAAATACTTCTTAGAAGTAGAAACGATACATGTACGCAAGGACCTCCGCCAGTTGGACTTCACAGTCCTTCAGTACTACCTTACGTGGGTTCACCTTGGATAGGGTTCTCCTCACCTCAGCTGCCGCGGTGCATGGGGCCGATTCATCTCAGGGACATGCGGTTTTCTTCAGCATCTGCCTGTTCCTCTTGTTGAAACTGTGCGTAGAAGATATTCAGCCTGTCCAGAAAGGAGGTATCATTTTCTTCGACTCACAAGGTTAGAGTTTTGATCCCTTGCCACATGAGCCTCGTGTTGCCGGTGTCACACAGCTGTCAATACTGTCTTCTGTGCATATCCATGCTTTGACTTCTGATTGCACGGGAGATCTTAGTGCCATCTTGTCTCCAGTCCTGAACGCAGCATCACGAGCTCTTCCTAAGGAAATCTCTTGCCTGTAATTTGTCCTCATCCCTCTAAATCTTTCTTATCCTTGTGCCTGTCCAAATGTCTTCTGAATTTTGTAATAACATCCACCTCTACTCCTTCCTCTGGTGGCTCATTCCATATGCCAACCACCCTGTGTGTAAAAACTTGACTCTCAGATTCCCTTTAAATCTTTTCTCTTACACCTTTTCCCTGTCCTGGCTAAAAAAATGTAATGATCCACCTGATACGTAGTTTTTAATTTTATAAATTTCCATAGTCTCCTTCATTCCAGAGTGCTTTGTGATTCTTCTCCTTGTTGACCATGTTAAATTGAACCAGATTGATTATGACCTGTATTTCATATACTTATTAGGCTGAGATTAGCTTCAGTCACCATTAATAATGACTTCTCTTTTTGCTTCTGTAATGATCAATGAATTTAGTAGGTATGATTAGTAAGTTTGCAGATTGATGACGGTGTGTGTTGATAATGAGGATGGTAGAAGACAGAATGATATAATTGCCTGGTAAATGGGAAGGGCAATGGGAGATCAAGTTTAATCCTGATTACTGTGAGGTAATACATTTGTGAGAGTGGGTCTAAGGCCACGACTGGTAGGACACTGGGATTATTGAGGAATAAATTGCAAACATTTTGAAAATGGCAGCACAAGTAGAGATGGTGGTGAAAAATGCATACAGGATGGTTGCTTTCATTAGCCAGGGGCATAAAATATTAGAGTGGGTTAGTCTTGTTGCAACTTTATGAAACATTGGTTAAACTATAGGTAAATGCTGGTCACCACATGATATAAAGTATATGATTGTACAGGAGAGGAGCAGAAAATTAGTCAAAGAAATACATGAAGTGAATGCATGGGTTTGTAGTGATCTCATCTCTGAGTTAAAAGTGCTCGAGTGTTTTTCCATGTTTTTCCAAGGCTTGGAATGAATGTGTTTGAATGAAGCCACCTTTCTAATTTTTCTAAAATTTAGCCCAGATGTAAATGTGCCACAAGGTAAAATTGGATAAATGAGTAGAACTTTCTTTGCTAGAAATGTATAAAGTTCTGGTTAATTTGCATCTGGATTATTGTAAACAGACCTTGCTTCCTTACCTTTGGAAAAATACACTTGCAAGGAGTGGAATGGAATCTCCAGATTGATTCCTGGCTTGTTGTATGAGGAGAGAGAAAGCCAGACTAGCCCAATGCTGTCTTGAATAAAAGTCCTGACAAGTTAGTGCAGATTTGATATTTCTACTTGCAGAGGTACCAAGAAATTTATTGACAGAATCAAGTAAGTGCTAACCATTTTGAATAGGGTTGAGAAGAAATTTTTCTTCACTTAGCAGGTGATTAATATTTGAAATTACTCAGCAAGTTCAATTGCTGAATAATATTCTACAGATATTGATATATTTTTAAATATTAAGGGACATGTATTTAGTGCAGGAAATTGCACAAGTTAAAAAATCAGCCACTATCTTACAGAATGGCAGAGCAGGCTTGAGTGATCAAATAGCATTCATCTGCTACTTTTAATGTTTTATTTACAACATTTCAGAAAGTCTGATTGCAATTTGGAAAAAAAAGGAGGCAAATTGCAAACCAAAGGCTTAGGTCATTGCAGAATGAATTTTTTTCCGTTCAATTTCAAATGCAAGATTATGAGTTTGGCCATGGAATTCCAAGGATGACAGAAAACTACTCTTCTCCAGCACATAGTTCTTCATAAACATCATCATGGATGAGTAATTGTAATATATAAATGTTTTTTTTTCTTGAGTACAGGAAAACAGAATTCTTTTTAAGGCAGAAGAAAAATCAAGCTGGGAGAAATACGTGAATTATGTAGATGGAATGGTTATAAAAGGCTTCTATGCAGTGGTCCACCAATCTCTACAATTTCTTCTCAGCAACATGGAAAGTGAGGTTTGTAGTACTCAGAAATGAACTACAGATAAGCTTTTATAAATGTAACATGAAATCGTTTCACACCGAATACAGAAACATTGAAGAACAGGAAAGTTACCTTTAGAATGGTTTTCCCCTTTTGAGTAATATTAGTGCAATTGGATATGACAAAACTGAGTTGGATGCCCAATATTCAAATGTATGGGTTTCATGATCCTTGTCCAAGATATGGTCACTTGAGTGAGGATTTGGAGGTGGTATGATTTACATGCATGGTGTGAGCATGTTCACCGCAGATACGTACAAATTCTATATAATTATCTGTTGGTTTAGTGGAACATGATGATGGGGAATAAGGAAATGACAGTCAAAAACAGGATTTTTTAAAAATCCGCGCAACGCTGTTAAGGCGTCAGATTTCAGATTTATTGTCAGTGCATACATGACATCACAAAACCCTGAGATTCTTTTTCCTGTGGGCGAGGCAGAAAATAAAGAAATGTAAACAACTGTGAGCAAAAAAAAATTGCAAAATTAAGAGCCCGTAAATTAGTCTCTGATTGAGTTTGTTGTTGAGTCTGATGGTTGACGGGTAGCAGCTGTTCCCAACCTGGTGGTGTGAGATTTGTGGCACCAATAGCTCTTTCCTGATGGTAGCAGCAAGAACCAAGCGTGTGCTGGATGCTGCTGCTCTCCAATGAAAGCATTCCCCGCAGATGTTCTCGATGGTGGGAATGGGTTTGCCTGTGATGTCCTAGGCAGTGTCCATTACCTTTTTCAGGGCTTTACATTCGATGGTATTTAAGATTCAATTTATTATCATAGTAATAAAGCAATGTCGTATTAAATGAAATTTCTTTTTTGCCTGCTGCAAGGCACAGATTCGCTCCCAGCAGAAATTGCCTAAGCGCTTCTTCCAGTACTTACAGTCAGCCAGAAAAGTATTGGTGTCCCCACACCAGACCAGTATTCGGGACCAGGGTTCGAATCCCGCGGTGACTGTAAGGAGTCTCTACATTCTCCCTGTGTCTGCATGGATTTTTCCTGGGGTCTCTAGTTTCCTCACACCATTCGAAATGTTCGGGGGTTGTAGATTAATTGGGTGTAATTGGTTGGCGTGGGCCGAAAGGGCCTGTTACCATGCTATATGCTTACATTTTTTTTTTAATTAAGTATTTTGTATCATCTATATTATAGAGGGCATCAAAGACATTCAAAAACTACTGGGGAAACAAACCAGAAGGAAGAAAATTAAAGCCAAGCTTAGATAAAAGGTCTAATAGATGGAGCTTAACTCTTTAAAAAAAAACTTCCTGGCTTGTATCTGAAGGTTTGAGAGAAGGTGGCTTCAGAGACTGAGGATGCAATATCTGTGATTTCTCAAGGTTCTCAAAATTTTAGAGAAATCTTTGCACATTGTAAATTGTATATGTAATATTATTCAAGATCGGAGGGAGAGGAATTGATAATTTTAAAAAAATGGAATCCAGTTAGGAAGTGGGGATTTTTGAGGTGGTCTTTAAATTCATGAAGGAGCATTAAAAAGAAATTAAGTTTTCATTGGATGACCAATAATGGCTATATTCCTTCCAATATATTTAACAATTGCTGGTACTCAGCTTTGAAAACTAAATTACTTATGTTTTGAATCCATAGGCTCATATTACGCCACTATTTGAAGTACGCCTTGAGCTCACAGAGTCTGATATTGATTTTCGGCCAACTATAGGAATAGGCAGTGAATTCCATATGCTCATAGAAAATTTGATGAATGATGTCTATAAACTCGTAGGACTTGTCCCACGTTTAGCAAAACATAGTTTCCGGAAGAAGTATCAGGTGAGACCATAAAATACTGTACATTCATGCACTTTCATGTGTAAACTTAAGATTACTGAAAGATAATGTTAATTATCGAGCTTCCTGTAATGTAAAGAAAGCTACATTTCTGAAAATGTTAAATTGACAGAAATATAAAACAATTAAAATTTTAAAAGTTAAGATTTTTTTCAAATAATGCTCCAGCTGGGTAAAAATAGAAAAAAGTGCACAATAAACAGAATCTTTTGTGATTTTGTTTTGCCAGAATTAAATTTGAATATACATTTCCTCCAATTTTAATAGAAATAAAGGACATAAATTTTAATCATTAATCATTCCTCCATTCCCTTTTAATAAAACTATAGTTAGCTTACTGATCAATACAATATGGCACAGCTTATCCAAAAGCAAGTACAGGTGCTCCCTGACTTGCACCCATAATTGGGACCGAAGGATTGGTCGAATCTCGAAATGGACACAAGTTGGAATTTTGCCCACGTGTGTGGAATACCAAAGTCTTAAAGCAAACTTTTTAATCAAATGTTGTATTTAGCAAACTATTACAGAGATACAGGACATGTAAAAGCCAAAATCTTTGTACTAACTTTGTTAGTCGGCATCTTGGGGTCCATAGGCTAGGCACGAACATCTTGATTCCTGTGCGCATGCGTGAGTCTTTGGGTGGCACATGCGCGGTGGGTTTGCGTATTGGAGTTCAGTTGGCACATGTAGGAGAGTTAAATGCCCTGATGATAATTGAATTCGCACCCTTAATTCTCACACGTGTACCAAGTGAACTCCAATGTGCAAACCCACCGCACATGCGCACAGGAATCAAGATGGTCGTGCCCAACCTATGTACCCTGAAACACCGACTAGCAAAATAACTATGCATGTTTTGGCTCTGACATGTCCTGTATCCCTGTTATAGTTTGTCAAATACAACATAAACTGTGTAAATTTTATATATTTTAAAAATATATTTTAAAAAAACCAGTCCTATGTGCAGGTCACAAGTCGGGGAGTACCTGTATTTGAGTATATGGGCAATTTGAATATCTGAGCAAACTGAAATAAAACAAAATATGCTAGAAATAGTCAAGCTGTCAACCAGCATCTGAGAGGAACAACATTTTATATTTTAGACTAATGACCTTCCATAGAGCTAGAAAAATTGAAAAAGCAAGTCCATATCAAGTTGCAGAGATGGTGAGCTGTCAAATGTCCAGCTTCTGATACTCAGGATTTTATGAAGCTGTTTTGTAATTGAAAGACAATACAAAGATAGAAGTTGAGAGTTTTTTTCACATCATTGTTCAGTGAAACCAGATTATTTGAGTTATTGTAGTCTCATTTAGGGGTAGCATTTTTCAAAGCGCTTGGGTAATGAACTAAAAATTAGAATGGAAAAATTAGTTGACGGAGTTGAAAATTGCTTGAGCTCATAATGGCTCATCTGAGTTTTTGTTTGCTACTTACCATAACAGTTTCTGTTTCAAGTTGAAATAGAGGATGTTGTAATACCTGAACTGCAAGTTTTCTTGATTTTCTTTTGTTAAAATTAATAGATACATATTAACAAACATTTCTGAAGCAACACAATGTGTATTACTTTGGTTTGGATTTATGGGTTTTATAGAATAAGAACAATTAATTTTTTATCTGAAGTACAACAAAGTATTTTTTTTATTTGACCATAGATAGATCTGGAAGAGATGACAGATTTGTCAGACATGCGGGAAGAAGTAATGTCTCGGATGATAAACATTATGAAGCTGGCTGAAGAGTACAAGGACTCATTTGATGATTATTCATATTTGTGGGTGGATGATCGCAATGAATTTCTGGAAGAATTTCTCATATATGGGCGTATGCTCACGCAGGAGGAGATAGAATCCTATGGAGAAGGAGGTGTTCCTCCAACTCCACCTACTCTTCAGCAGTTCAAAGATCAGGTCATTTTGTGTTAGGTCTTTCTAAATATGTAGATGTAAGGGTGGACGCTGCAATGTTTTCACCACTTCTACCAGATCCAAATTGTTGTTGAGGAGTAATGTCAACTTCCTTTTTTGGTGTTTCCAAATGCTGAGTAAAATGCTAATCTGCACACATGCTTTAAATGAGATAGAAAGATAAAATGTTACAATGACAAAAACTATTGCTCTATATAGCAAAGCCTCTTAAACAGGTAAATTGATATGAATTAATGATTAACAAGATGAATCTAATGAGCACAAATATCAGATCAATAATATCAAAAGAAATTTGCAAACAATCTCCTTTATCCTTCTCATTTCTCATTGCCGCCTTAGTTGTTGTTTGGTACTATATAGTAGCAGAAAGGCAGGTGAAGAACCTGACAAAGTAATTGTCAGAGAATGAATGGTGGGAGAACTGTTGATGATTGGAGAGCTAACAGAACTTTCTATCTCCATGATGCCACTGGCATACCATCAGGACCAATAATCCAGGAGATTATGGATTTTGGGTGATAGTTAATTCTCCAATCAAACAAACAATGAAGTCCCACAAGGTAGTAAGTAGTCTGCTTCCTGATAGAAATAGTTGCTCCAAAATTGGTGATTATAAGGGATTTAAAATATAGTATTTATGTTTAATAAATGCATTTAATTTATATTTTGGAATATCCATGATATCTATAAGAAAGATGTTTATGATACTTGTATTCACTGTTTTTTCTTCAGATTGACTCCTACGAAGTATTATATGAAGAGGTATTCAAGTTTGATAGTGTAAAGTTAATAGCCCCTTGGTTTAAAATTGATTGCAGACCTTTCAGACAGGCTCTTCTAAACCTCATAAAACTCTGGAGTCTTTCGATCAAACAATACCTTATTGACCACGTAACTAACAGGTAATACCATGCATCAAATTTAACTTTGTAAATAGTTCAATGATGTTAATTGCATGTTTCATTTTAATATGCAACTTGACATTTTATTTTCATACAAAAATGTGTACAAATTATGGCACTGTAAACAATGAGAAAACATTAACAATTTTTAACAAAGCAGAACTTGCTGACCTAGATCTCCCACCAAGATTTGCTCCTTGGGAACTTCCAAAACCATCCTCATCTTCACTATCTAAGACTTCAGCGGTTTGGTTTCAATGGCATCAGCAGGGATGGCATAGTGGTTTAGTGCAACACCTTTACAGTGCCAGCATTTGGGGCCGGATTGGGGTTCGAATCTGTAAGGAGTTTTTACGTTCTCCTCGTTTCTGCATGGGTTTTCTCCGGGTGCTCGGGTTTCCTCCCACCCTTCAAAGATGTAATGGGGTGTAAGTTAATGGGGTGCAAATTGGGCAACACAGACTTGTAGGGCCGAATTACAGTGCTATAAGTCTAAAAAAAATTAAATTAATAGCATCTCCAGTTGTGAAGTAAGACCATTCATGAAACTGTCTTGGAAGGTTTAACAGCTAAAAAGTCCTGCCTTCATTTATACTGATATGAAAGGTTGTGAGAGATTTTAATAGTTTATATATACTCCTGTTCGGCTCCGAATCATGGATCCTCTACCGGCATCACCTACGGCTCCTAGAACGCTTCCACCAGCGTTGTCTCCGCTCCATCCTCAACATCCATTGGAGCGCTTTCATCCCTAACGTCGAAGTACTCGAGATGGCAGAGGTCGACAGCATCGAGTCCACGCTGCTGAAGATCCAGCTGCGCTGGGTGGGTCACGTCTCCAGAATGGAGGACCATCGCCTTCCCAAGATCGTGTTATAGGGCGAGCTCTCCACTGGCCACCGTGACAGAGGTGCACCAAAGAAAAGGTACAAGGACTGCCTAAAGAAATCTCTTGGTGCCTGCCACATTGACCACCGCCAGTGGGCTGATATCGCCTCAAACCGTGCATCTTGGCGCCTCACAGTTTGGCGGGCAGCAACCTCCTTTGAAGAAGACCGCAGAGCCCACCTCACTGGCAAAAGGCAAAGGAAGAAAAACCCAACACCCATCCCCAACCAACCAATTTTCCCCTGCAGCCGCTGCAACCGTGTCTGCCTGTCCCGCTTCGGACTTGTCAGCCACAAACGAGCCTGCAGCTGACGTGGACTTTTACCCCCTCCATAAATCTTCGTCCGCGAAGCCAAGCCAAAGAATATATATATATATATATATATATATATATTTACAGTCAGAGACATTTCAAAATGATTAATATTGAAGTAATTTAAAAAAATATTTAATGAGAATTAAAGATGTTGATAAAGCACGTATAATTTTGAAAGTAAGCTAAAGTGAAGGAAAAGGCTGGTACAAGCTAGTTCCAGGGTAAGCTGACAGATTAGCTGTTCTAAATCTGCCATTAAGTGATGGATTTCTGCATTTGAAAATGCATGCATGTAAGTCCAGGACTTAATTGCATTAGGCAGCAAAATCCAACCCAATAATTTTCCAGTAATATCTTCAGTAACTTTTGGAGGTAACCCTGAAATTTTGAGTAAAGCTGGAGCACTCCTAAGTTTTGGCTGGCTCTGTTTCATAGAATTGATTAAAACATGGTTTCTTACAAATGGTTTTGCTCTGTTGTTATCACTTCATTTCTACCATGTGTGTTGTAATTATGTTGCAAAGCTGCAGATGCTGGAATCTGAAGCAAAAAATAAACTCAGCAGATCAAGCTATATCGATGGAGGCAAAACGGTTGTCTCAATGTGGGAATTATAGAAATAGGAAAGATAGCCAATATATAGAGAGGCAAGATAGGATGGGAGCTGGAGCATGAGGAATTTTGCTCCTGGCATTGATGTTAATATCCGCATTTTTCCCCTTTTATAAAATTCCCAAAATTATATTGTGGCAATACAGAAAGTCGTGTTCAGTGCGATTATTTTTCATTTGAAAAATTATGTTCCATTTACTCAAATTCAACCAGCTTTTAATATCTCTGCCCCCAAAATGATGATATTTAAATGATCAACTCAAACTCCATTTTTTCCTCAGTGAGAAGTAATCTGCAAACTCAAATATTTTCTTGTATTTGTGCTTGGACTTCTTTGGATTTGTAGGTTGAAATCCTGATCATTCTCTGCTTCCTATCCTTAATCTTAAAGCATGATTACTAATATCTAATATTACTACTACTAATATCAGCATGCAAAGGGAGAGAAGACTTCATCTAATGAAACCTGTCTACATTAACAAACAGATGAAGCACAAGGATTTGCTGGTGCAGTCTTCCCCAATATGCAAATATTAAACTGCACTCAAGTCGTGTAGCTCCTGAGAGATATGACCATTTCTTTCTTGAAGCAAGACCGTAGTCCAGGATCTTCATGGCCTGTTTGTATAAAAAAGAAGGTTGATCCATCCAGGTTCTTTTATTCCCTGTGAGCCCACTTGCAGCTTCACCCATTATTGTAGGATCCATTGATGAAGCAGCAAAATACCCGGTCCTTTCAAAGACCATCTACCATGGTTGCAGCTGCTGAGTTAAATGGTGGTTGTTGCAGAAACTCACTGTGTGATACGAGGTAGAGGGTGGTGGTAGATGGTTGTCTTTCTGAGGAATTCTGTAACAAGTGATTTTTGTCCTACATATATAGACTTGGAGGAGAATTTAGACCATGTGATTAGTAAATTTGCCAGTGACTCAAAAACCAGTAGAGTAAGTAATAGATAGTAAAAAGCAAAGGAAGTTGACTAAGGATACAGTAGGGGGTAAATCAACTGAAATGTTAGGTGGAATTTCTCTTTGGGAGGTAAAAATCCAATTGGACATGTAGAGTAAATGTCAGTGATGTTTGGAGCGTGGATATGCAGAGAGATCTCAAGGTACAAGTCTCTAGCTCCTTGGAAGTGGTGACTTGAGGATAGTTTTGTGAAAAAGGCATTTTCTATGCTTAACTTCATTGGCTGAGGCATTGAATACACACACAACACACACACACACACACACACACACGTGAGCGCAGTGTTATGAAAGGTTGACGTTGTGCGAACACCATATTAGATACTTAAACTATATGGGATACTGTAGTATACCAGTAAAATTTTTATTTGTAAGTAGGGATCAGTGTGGGGACTGACACAGAACTGTGAACAGAGAGTGAGTCAGTGGGATCAGTGTGGGGAGCACACTGGACTGTGGGGATGAGCATGGCAGTGGGACCAATGTGGGGACTGATTCAGGGCTGTGGAGAGAGCACAGGACAGTGAGATTAATTGGGACATTGCCTCAAAGTTCTCCACAATGACTTCCACCACCCTGGTGTTTTGAGATTTTTTTTCACTTTATCAAATCTCAGAATCTGCCATACTCCACTGGGAATGTCAGGGACATAACCAGGAACTCAGGGTCTGTGCGTAGTGCAGGCTGCACTTCTATCAACCGGACAGGGTACACCTGATCAAAGCCACACGCTCCTTCGAATGCCTGAACATGGACTTCAAGGGCCCATTCCCTCCACCAACCGCAATATATACTTCCTCACGGTTATCAACGAGTATTCGCAGTTCCCCTTTGCCATCCTCTGCCCTGACATGACACCCATCATAGTCCTTGGGGCCCTGTGCGTGTACCTGTCGTACATCCACAGCAACCGGGGGTCCTTGTTTATGAGCGATGATCTGCGCCAATTCCTGCTGGCCAGGAATATCGCCACTAGCAGGACCACGAGTTATAACCCCTGGGGCAACAGTCAGGTAGAGAACGGCTCCATGTGGAAGGCCACCTCCTTGCCCTGACGTCCGAGGGACTGCCTGTCGCTCACTGGCAGGAGGTCCTTCCAGAGGCACTCCACATCACTCGATCTCTACTATGTACTGCCACTAATGCTACCCCTCATGAAAGAATTTACTCCTTCCACAGGAAGTCTATGTTGGGGATCACACTAACCTCCTAGCTGATGTCTCCAGGGCTGGTCCTGCTACAAAAACACGCGAGAGGCCATAAAACCAATCCCTTAGTCAAAAGAGTTCATCTCCTCCACGTGAACCCCCAATACATGTATGTGGCCTACCCGGATGGTCTCCATCTGGGACCTCGAGCACATGTGGGCCCTTAAGGTGTATACCCACCAAGCAGCACCCCCTCCCTCCTTCCAAGGATACTCATTACATACCGATGCACCCTCCCCCCACTCCAGTCACTCCAGCTGAGCCATCACGCCCTGCAGCACTAGAGGTCTGGGATGAGACAGTGGCCTCGGTAGTAACACAACAACCAGCGCTCCGCCAGTCAATATGGAAGATCGAGCCATCGGACCAGCTTAACCTGAAAGAGTTTGTGCCCCACGTTACCTGCCGGACAATTTTTAAAAAAACAAGCGGTGAAAGTGTTGAACTGCTATATTCCTGATTATCTGGTTACGCCTTGTTCTGTGACTGTATCTGTGCCCCCTCCCTCTTTGACGTGATAAAAAGCATCTAATGCGTTGACCCTTCCCCAGAAAGCTCGGGCCACGGCACAGGATGAAGCCCCTGTCCTTTGTGGATAAAAGCCTGTATATCAGTGACTTCGGTCTCAGCCTCTCAAGTTATTTACGGCGTGTCAAGGGGATGATCAAGTAAAAAGTAATTTATTGTCCTTACTTACATGTATAGTAGAGCACACTAACCATGTGCTTTTCTATTTTGAAAACTTTGAGATTTAGAATAAGTTCTTTTACCAGTATCACCTTAAATAGATAGAAGGAAGAGTTTCTCTCTGCATACATACATATATATATATAGATATATATATTTGGAATGAGCAGATAAATTTGCAATTTGAGATTCTGCCCAGAGAGACCTGGCACTACCTTTTTTTGGAAGACGTGTTATTTGACTTGATGTAGTTTGTCCTTAAAGGTCATTTAATACGATGTGCATCATTTTATCTGCTCTTTTGCTTATCTTTCTGTTACTATCTGAATATCAGGATTAATAAAAGTTTCTGCTTTCCGCTCTGGCTGCATTTCAGAAGTCCAAAACATTTTGCATAAACCTTCAATTAAAACCACTTGATTTAGTTATGTTGATAGTGATTAACTCTTCTTCAAACTTCTTTGCAATCTTTTGTTCTTTCTCCTGACCTTGTGCAACATTTTACATAGAACTTGCATTTCAAATAACTTGGGGGTATTTAAATTATAAGTGGAGAGACATCTCATTCTGGGTTGTATCCTTTTAATGTTGACTATGATAATAAAATTTACTGAGGAAGGAAAAGTAAGGTTAAGTATTTTTATGGAGACATGGCATTAGGAACATGAGATAAAATCCATCAGAAAAGTGAGATCTACTGTTTAAATATTATGGTTACATTGACGTTTCTGGCATTTTGATTTATGGTCTTCATGAAGCACTCAAAGAAAGGAAACCAATATGCAGTCACACTCCCACAGAGAATGAATTGTTCCTGGATGATCCAGGAGGTTTTATTTATTATTTCTCATCACTTGACGAATTGGGCTACTGATTGTATGTTTTAATATCTAAAGAACGTAAATTTTGAATTCTAACTTTCCACGTAAAGAACCAGTTGTTACTGAATTAGATTATCTTTATACTTCCCTTGTTTTTTTTTAAAAAGTTTGCTAGTTAATTTATAATATGGTGAATACTATTTTGGTAATGAAAATAATTCAAGCCTGTGGTTTTTGTTTTCCAGTTTGAATACTTTGGAGGCTTTTATCAAGGAGACAAATGCTGAACTGTCAAAAACAGTGAAAGAGGGGGACTTGAAGGCCCTTATACAAGTTATGGGCTATCTAAATAAAGTAAAAGAAAGACAGGTGACTACAGACAACATGTTTGAACCTTTGAAGCAAACAATTGAACTGTTGAAGACCTATAATGTGGAAATGCCAGAGGAAGTTCACATCCAGTTGCATGTAAGAAGTAAACCTTTGATTTGTGAGTTAGCTTGTATGTGGAGTCTGATCTGTTTTCTGAATCATTGGAGCGGTGCTAAGTGCAAACGTAAGTGAGGGAGTAAAGTGCAACTACTTGCAAACTTCCCTTCAAGATGCCCCCAATTCTAATTTGGTAATATTTTACTATTCCTTCATCATTGCCATGTTTAAATCCTGGAACTCCCTTCCCCTAAGCACTGGAAGGATTGCAGCTTTCAAGATGGTTCATCTGCAGCTTCTCAAGGGCATTTGGGTATAGGCGATTCATATTCCCCTTATTAGTCAAATGCAAGTCCAGTTAAAAATAAATACATTGAGTGATTTGATCATTTAAAGTGTATCCCAAGTTCAAAGTCTGCCTCCCTGAGATGGTAGAGCATTTTAAGATGCATCTAAACAACAAAAGTAAATAGAATTAGTAGGTACAATTATTGGCAAGGATATTATAGGCCAAAAGGTCTGTTTCTGTGCTGTACAACACTGTGAATCACTGATTTTGATTTGATGTAACTCTGCTTTCCATTCAAACCACAAGGTTATTTTCAAAGGGAATTATATTGATGATATTTTATTTGATAATAGAATTACCACAGTTGGCGTAGCGGTGAGTGCAATGCCTTTACAGTGCCAGTGATCAGGACTGGACCAGGGTTTGTGTCCTGCACTGTCTGAAAGGAGTTTGCACATCCTCCCCGTGTCTGTGTGGGTTTTCTCCGGGGGTGTAGGTTAATGGGGTGTAAATTGTGCGGCCCAGACACGTGGGCCGAAATGGCCTGTCATCGTGCTGTATGTCCAAATATTTTTAAAGTATATATTTATTTTACCTCGTGTTTAGGATCTTCCAGAAAAATGGAACAATACAAAGAAAATTACTGTTATTTGTAAGCATGCTGTGTCACCTTTACAAGCCAATGAAGTTAATGTCATTAGAAGGAAATGTTTGCGATTTGAGGTAAGACTTGCCTAAAAAGTAATTTCGCCACGATCAGCAAACTAATGTTTATTGAATTGAATTACTGTCATCAAAATGATGTTCCTTCCAATATTTTATTCATGACAAACAAAATACCTGTTTTTATTTTAATTGGGATACTGAAAAATGTGAAGACCTATCCTTGTCTTGCTGTCTTTTCACCTTGGGCATTCAGTACTGAAATGACAGAAGTGCAAAGTATATTTATTTGTGCACCCCTAGATCCAGACATCTTTCTAGCAAAGATGGGAAAAAAAGGCCAAAACATCCCTACCCCCTTCCTTCACATCTCCAAATAAGTCCCTTCCTTGCTCCTTATATATATTAAACCCCACACAGGCTTTTATGAGTGAATTATTGGTAGGAAAAATGCTGGAGTTTATTATTAAGAAAGTGGGCAACAGGTCACATAAAATAGAAGCACAAGAAACAATAGAATGCACTAGAAGAAATAGTTGCAGGCTATTTATTTAGAGTATAGAGTCTGCAGCCTAACTGTTTGCATTTTCCCTACTCTGCACCCACTGTTGTACGAATCAAATTAAATGTTATCAATCATTACTGAATTTCACATTCAGATTGATTAAGCTCTTATTTAATTGTTCTGTGTGCCATTTTGTTTGCTGAAATTATAAAATATTAATATCAATATTAATATGCCCAATATGAGGGGAACACTTTTATGTTTAAATCTTGATTTGGGATTTATTTTAAGCCTGAGTTGACTGATAAAATATGTGAGTAGAATCTTCTTGAATAATAAGTTCCATTTCTTTGTTATTTTTGTTTTCCAGATTAATCAGCATGGTTTTAGACAAAAATTTAAATTAAAGGCGCCTTTCAATTATGATAATCCAACCCCGTATAAGGCTTTAGATAAGGTAACAACTTCCATTTTTTTGTCATTTTGCTTGAAATTGTTCTGTATTCTCAGGTTCTTCCTCAACAATATTATGTATGTTTGACTTTTAGTTGGTATGTATCCTTTGTTTTATTTTCTTGTTAATTCTGAAAAAACTGCATCAAAAGTGCAAGCTGCCATTAAAAATAATAAAATGTTTTTTGACTTTTTATAGGCTCAGAAGAAAATTTGTGCCATGGAAGATGAATTGCAAGCGCTGTCACAATCAGCTGCTCTGTTTGAAGTTGCGGTACCTGATTGCAAACAGCTGAAAACTTGCCGCAAAGAAGTAGGATTATTGAAAGATTTGTGGGATATGGCTATTCTTGTAAGTCTTGGACATCATTTCTCAATATTTGCAATTTTATTCAGTGATTTGACAAATACTATTTGATATTTCTGTAGAATGGGTTCATGTTTTGAAATTAGGCAATTAGAGCCTTTCGGCATGGAATTGGGGAGGAATTTATTGTGAGTGTTTCAGCCATGAGATAGTTGCGACACAATCCCTGTCTCTGGATATGTGCTTGCATACGTTCAAATAATGAAGAGTTATCTTGTCATAGTAGCTCATTGACATCTTCTCAAGAATAGGCATTAAATACAGTCCATACTAGCAATGCCCAGATCCTGAAAATGAATCCCCTGCTTCAAGTGCCTACCAAACTCTATTTGGAAAACTCTAAAACTCTCTGTCCATCACCCTTACTGGCAGTGAATTCTCGATTATATTCACTCTGCATTAAAATGAAACTTTTCTGTACCCTTGGGTCCCCCCACCCTGAATCTTTACTTCCTGAATTATCTGCTGTAGAGTAAAGCTTCACTTTTTTCTATCTCATCTGACTGTGATTTTGTATATCTCTGTCAAATCTCCTTTCAATCTTCTAAGAATCAAGGAAAACTTATGACACAAAGACAATTTGACCCATGACATCTGTGCTAGTTAATTCTAGTTAGCTAATTTCTACTTTTGAGTATGAAATGTGTAAACCTTTAAATTATGGCTCTTTATGGACGTAACCAATTCTAAAAAAATAGTTGCGAGTTTTTAATCTCGACCACCCCTTCAGGCAGCAAGTTCCAGGCCCAAATCAATAACCGTATCAATTGCAATGCCTTGGTTTTTGACTCCTTGCTAAAGGAAGTAGATGCTTCATATTTATTCTATTGAGGAGCCTTATAATTTTATACACTTCAATTGTAAAATTGAAGCCATCTCTATCCAAAGAAAAGAACACCAAGGTGATCATTCTTTTCATAGCTAAAATATTCCAGCCTTGGTAACATTCACTGTAACTTGCCTAAAATGATGCAAGCTTTTCTGTAAAATAGTGACCAGAACTGTATGGTCTTTTTCAAGTTGTGATCAAACAAGTTTTGCATACAGTTCAAGCATAATTTTTCTACTCCTATGCTCCGTATCCTCAGTTTCTCCAAGAACTCCAATTTTTCTCCCACATTCTAAAGACTTACTGGATTGGTAGATTGATTGGTCACATGGGTGTAATTGGGTGGTGTCGGCTCATAGGCTGGAAGGGCCTGTTACCACGCTGTACTTCTAAGTTTAAAAAAAAGTAAAAAGTGATAAAGGAAAGAATTCCACATTCTTTGTTAGCCACATTGTTTACCTTTTAGAAATAGAAATACAATCTGAGATCCCATTTCACTTTATTAAGTAACCTCCCCCACTATGTTTTACATCTTAGAATAGATTGCCCCTCATTTCTCGAGATTGAATTCCATTTGCCAATTTTCTGCACAACATGTAATTCCATATCTTTCTGAAGTCTAAAACTTGCTGTCAGTCAATTTTTGGTTGATTTGCAAACCTTTTTAATCATGCCCTCTTCATTTAAAGTATAGTGTCCTGTGGAACCCTTCTGGAACATCCTTCCACTTGTAGAAAGCATTTCTCATCCATTATCCTTTATTACATTTGACTTCCTTAAGGGGTCTATTGGACAAATTACTATATCCTTGCCTGGAAAATGTACTGATAAAGTCAGTAGTTCATTTTTCTCTCTCTCTTTCTTTCATGTCTCTCTCTCACTCATCAGCATGGACACTTGTGCATCAACAGTCAACTTCAAATTGCTTTTGTTTGCCAATGTAATATCAATTTTGTTGTTAAGAACTTAGAATTTATCCCACAGAAGAATTTAGGATGATGATTTCTTAAAATTGAGTAAAACGGTTGCATTTTTACATTATTCTACAAGGCAGAACCATCATCTTTACTCATGAGCTATCATTGTCTGTGTTGGAGATAAAACTTTCTAATCTGAAAAGAACAAGGTGTTTACAATATTTTACAAATAATCTCCAATTTTCAGGTTAGTTTAACAATTGATGATTGGAAGACAACCAAGTGGAAAAACATTAGTGTGGACAATATGGATGCAGATTGCAAGAAATTTGTTAAAGACATAAGAACTATGGAGAAAGAGATAAGGGCATGGAATGTTTATTCTGGATTAGACAATTTAATTAAGAACACAATGACTTCACTGAAAGCTGTAAGTGAATTACAGAACCCTGCTATAAGAGATCGTCACTGGCAACAACTTATGCAGGCAACAAAGGTACTAAAGAGTAATATTTGTAATCATTAACTCACATACAAAATCTTTTTTACAGCATGTAGTTTATAATTTCCACAAAGAATTCCCTGTTGATTTGGGCAATGCATTTTTATCCCTTTAGTTTTATTCTCACTTCCATATAAACTGAGTGTTTGCAACTTTGAAAATATCAGATACATGGATTGGAAAAGTTTAGAGGGATGTGCACCAAATACAGGCAGATAAGATAAGATTGAATTAGACAACACGGTCAGTATAGACAAGTTGGGTTGAAGGTTCTTTTTATGTGTTGTATCACAAAGATTAGCGTATACAGAGCCGTTGTCTTACCCACACTCCTGTTCGGCTCTGAATCATGGGTCCTTTACCAGCATCACCTACGGCTCCTAGAACGCTTCCACCAGCGTTGTCTCCGCTCCATCCTCAACATTCATTGGAGTGACTTCATCTCCAACATCGAAGTACTCGAGATGGCAGAGGCCGACAGCATCGAATCCACGCTGCTGAAGATCCAACTGCGCTGGGTAGGTCACGTCTCCAGAATGGAGGACCATCGCCTTCCCAAGATCGTGTTCTATGGCGAGCTCTCCACTGGCCACCGAGACAGAGGTGCACCAAAGAAGAGGTACAAGGACTGCCTAAAGAAAGCTTGGTGCCTGCCACATTGACCACTGCCAGTGGGCTGATCTCGCCTCAAACCGTGCATCTTGGCGCCTCACAGTTCGGCGGGTAGCAACCTCCTTTGAAGAAGACCGCAGAGCTCACCTCACTGACAAAAGGAGGAAAAACCCAACACCCAACCCCAACCCACCAATTTTCCCTTGCAACCGTGTCTGCCTGTCCCGCATTGGACTTGTCAGCCACAAATGAGCCTGCAGCTGACGTGGATATTTACCCCTCCATAAATCTTGGTCCGCGAAGCCAAACCAAAGAAGATGACAATGACTTTATAAATTCACAAGTATGACTCCTGAGTTGCCAGCTGCCTGATGTTGTGAATCTCTGGCCCACCATCATCCTGATAACTTTTGTATCTGGCCTCCTCAATTTTTCAATGAAGCTCAATATAAGCTTGAGGACTAACTCCTGTTACTCTTGCAAGATATATTCAATGTTTCTGAAAGGCACCAAAATTAACAATTTTAGCTGATGAGTATTTCCATTATTTCTGTTTTCTTTCAAATTTCCAGCATCTGTAAGATATTTCTTTTTAAGTTCATATAACTTCAAAATGTATGGGAGTTGCACGTATATGGGCAGCACGGGCTCATGGGCCAGAAGGGCCTGTTACCGTGTTGTATGCCCACATTTTTAAAAATGAAAACATTTCTGCTTCTACCATTGAAATGTCCACATTTCTTTTCCTATTTTCATCCTCTTTCACTTTGTTATTACCTCTATGGTCTTTAATCCTTTTTCCCTTGCATTTTAACACAGATATTTAATAAATATTTGGTAGTTTTTTCTCATTTACCCTGTACACTTGATCTTAAAATGTGTTTATTTTAAAATTCACTCAGTTCTGATTACCATCGGACAGAGAAGTGGGATTAAGCCATGCAGCCCATCAAGTCCACCCTGCCATTCCATCCTGGCTGATTTACTATCCTTTCAACTCCCATTCTCCTGCCTTTTCTCCATTACCCTTGATTCCCTGATCAAGAACTTGTAACTTTTTCTTAAATACTGTATACCCAATGACTTTGCCCCCACAATGGCACAAATTCCATAGATTCACCACCCACTGGGTAATACTTCCTCATCTCTGTTATAACGGAATGTTTATGTATTCTGAGGCTTCCTCAAAACAACCCCTCCATGTCCAGTCTATCAAGTCTTCACACTATTTGAATATTTGTTAAGTTTCTTTGAGATCCCCTTTTGATGAAAGTTCAGCAAACTGAAATGTGAGCTTGGTTTCTCCCACAGAAGCTGCCCCAGCATCTATACATTTCTAGCATTTTCAATTTTAAAATCAGATTTTGGTGTTGATCCCCATTTTCTGCATATACATTCCTTTAATTTTCCAGATTTGGTGAGTTATCGTGGGACTCCCTTTTGTTTTTTTTAAATACAATTGTAACTGCACTAAAGGTTGTTTCAAGCCCATCTGGTTTGTATCCTTAGCAATCATTGATTCATGTGAGCCATGTTCAAACATCTTTCCTGATGTATTCTCTTGCTTCATTTTGACAAATAATTATTTGCAGTAAACATATGCTTTAATTTAAAAGCAGGAGTGGGATTCCTTATACCTATTTCTTATTTTCTCTATTATTTCAAATAATTGTTTACTATTATAAAGTAATTTCAGAAATAATTATGCTGGCACGACACATATTTGCACAGACTCATACATTTTGAATGAGTTAGAATCTTAGCATCTAATTCATAATCTTGCTTTCATTCTCCAAAAGATGAATCTTGTGATCTGTTCATTTCTTGGAATTTTTGCTGACAGTATGTAGTTAAGCCATATCATAACTAGTTCTAAGCTTTATTGTTTTAAATGATCTTGACTGATAATGACAATGCAGCTGCTTAATATAGGGGTTTCCAATGGGACTATCCAAGGGATTGAAAGGGGGTTGATAAATGCTGGTGGGGGTGGGGGTCGATTGACCCCTTGGGATCAAAGGAATTGCAGAGTCCGAGGTCCCCGCTCCTGCCCAGGAGCCTGAGGCAACTTCTTTGATGCAGACGTTGAGAATGGATTTGCCATCACTGATGCTGAACACTTGGACCCAGCTCCATTTGGCATCTTTCTGGCCAGAGTGCTTTTTTAACTGTTATTGTAATCACTTGCTTGCTTAATTTACAGATTTG
This sequence comes from Narcine bancroftii, assembly GCF_036971445.1. NCBI lineage: Eukaryota > Metazoa > Chordata > Chondrichthyes > Torpediniformes > Narcinidae > Narcine > Narcine bancroftii. The sequence goes on along the minus strand of NC_091471.1, from coordinate 357,523,721 downwards.
TTACTTGGCAATTGGGGTGTTGTAACAAAGTTTGGGTTGTTGGTGGGAAGCCTCAACACTATGCATATGGTATGCAGTTTCCCTCACTAGTGCATATGAAAACTGCACGTCTACTTAATTTTTCTGTTTATCTTTTTTTTTTATTTTGGTACATGCCTGGGGGTCTCTGAGGGATCAAGGATTTTATGAAGGGGTTAATGATCTAAAATGTTTGGGGACCCCCTGGTTTAATATACCTTTAACACAGCATAATGTTTCATGTTTTCTACTTTTTTACATCTCTGGAGCCTGGTTGAAAAAGTGTTGAAAGGATCAGCTTTGATGAGTTATAAAAACCAAATGTCACATAAATTATTCAAAAGGCAATGTGGATAAGAGTGTTGAATTTGAAGAAAGGGAAAGAAAACTGATTTTAAATGTGTAAATAAATTATAGTTTATTTTCTTTCATTGTTCCTGCAGGTCAAGTTTGTAATGTCAAAGGAAACAACTCTTGCAGACTTATTGAGTCTGCAGTTGCACAACTTTGAAGACGAAGTACGCAATATTGTAGACAAATCTGTGAAAGAGTCTGGAATGGAGAAGGTATTGGATTCACTTCTTCTTTAAAAAAAAAACTGAAATATTTATAACTTTCAAGTTTATTGTCATCTGATTGTACAAGTACAACCCGATGAAACAGCGTTCACTGGTCCTTGGTGCAAAAACATGTAGGCACACAACCAGACATAACACGCATAGAGACATAATACATATGCAGGGCAAGTACAGTATTATATCTATAAAAATAAATAAATATTGTTTTGAACAAATGAGAGTCTCGGATTGTTCATGTGAGCAGTTCCATTGGAACTGCCCGTTGGAAGAAGCTGTTCCTCATCCTGGTGGTTCTGGCTCTGATACTCCCGTATCATTTCCCCATGGGAGCAGCTGAAAGATGCTGTGTGCAGGGTGGAAGGGATCCTCAATGATTTTGTGTGACTTCTTCAGACAACGATCCCGGTAGATCATGTCAATGAGGGGGAGGGAGACTCCAGTGATCTTCTCTGCCACTCTTATGGGGCTGTGGATTGACCTCTCATTTATTTCTCTGCAGCAGCCATACCACACTGTGCTATAGCTAGCCAGAATGCTCTCAATAGAGCTCCAATAGAAATTAGACATAATGTTGGCTAGTAACCTTGCCCACTTCAGTCTTGTCAGTCGCTGATGTGCCTTCCAGTCAAGTGAAGAGATGTTGAGTGTCCATGATAGGTCACTAGTTAAGTGAAATATCCTAGGAACTTGGTGCTCTCCTCCTCGTCTCTACTACAGAGTTGTTGATGTTTAATGGATGGTGGTCTTCCTCCTGAAGTCCATGATCATCTCCTACATTTTGTCCATATTGTTACTCTTGCACCATGTCACAAGATTTTCCTCCTCTTCTCTGTAGTGACTCATCATTGTTGCTGATGAGTCCAACTACTGTTGGTCACCTGCAAATTTAATGCATCTGTTGGAGCTGGATCTGGATATGTAGTCGTGGGTCAGTAGAGTGAACAGGAGCGGGCTGAGCACACAGCCCTGAGGTGCCCCAGTGTTCAGCTTCTGCTACTGAATCAGACAGACAGTGGTCTTTCCATTAGGATCCAGTTCCAGAGAGGGGTGTAGAATCCCAGCAAGGACAGCTTCTCCACCAGCCTCTGGTATTAAAAGCCGAGCCTGGTGTATGAAACGTCATACTGGCCACATGGTAAAGAGAAGATTTTTAGAAATTTTCGTTCTGTAAAACAATGCTTACCGCTATAATTAAATTTTATCTTTTTAGTTTAATATTCTGTGGGGGAAAAAATGAGCATGGTACAATTCGATTACCAGGCTTTGTTTGAAAGTTAGGAAAAGAAAAACAAGATAAAACAATCACAAAATAAAAATTGTTGTTACTGGCAACTTTAAAGGCTACTAAATGCAGTGGGCTTCTGCCAAAACCTACTACAGCAAAATTATTTTAAAAAATTTAAATGTATTTCTTTAAAATTTAGACATAAAGCACGGTAACAGGCCATTTTGGCCATGAGTCCATACTGCCCAATTTACACACAATTAACCTACGTTTTGAATAGTGGAGCCCCTGGGGAAAACCACACCGTCATGAGGAGAACATACAAATTCCTTACCAAGAGCGCAGGATTCGAACCCCGGTCCCAAACCCAAAGTTATTGCACTAACCGCTATGCCAATCATACCATGCTTGATTCAGTAAAACACCATCATTGAGTCTCAGCAATCTTCCCTTACATTTATCTGTGTTGGATCCCATTTTGGAATACTTTCCATCCATCATTGTTCTACCCCTCTTCTTGGTCTTCAGTGAGACCTGATGTAAGCTACCACGAAGATACTGATCGAAAATAAGGCAGAAAACCAGGATTACTCAAATTTTATTGCTCACTTAAGACTTGCGCTGTTCACTCATTTGTGTATATGTGAAGAGTGTTAAATGTTAAATTTTGTCAATTAAATTACAAATAATTTTTAACAAGCAAGTTCTCTATTTTACAGGTATTGAATCAGCTGGATAACATTTGGAGTGTCATGGAATTCGAACATGATCGGCACTCCCGGACAGGAATTATGTTGTTGAAAGGAAGTGATGAACTTGTGGAGACACTAGAGGATAATCAAGTTCAGTTGCAGAGCCTGATGGCTTCTAAATTCATTGCATATTTCCTTAAACAGGTCTCCAGCTGGCAGAATAAGTTGTCCACTGCAGACTCAGTCATTGCCATTTGGTTTGAAGTACAGAGAACTTGGGTGCATCTTGAGAGTATTTTTATAGGTTCTGAAGACATCCGAATTCAACTACCTGAGGATTCCAAGCATTTTGAGGCCATTGATGTTGATTTCAAAGTAAGTTTTTTTTCATGGTGAAAAACATAAAAGCAGTCACAAAAGTCTGCAGACACAGTGATTGTAGTTAAAGCACAATGCTGGAGAAGTTCACACGAAAATCTGCAAAGCAATGATTGTAATAAAAACGTAATGCCGAAGAAACTCTAACTTCTACTTTGGGAGGCTAGATGACAGCTTTATGTCAGCTTCTCTTACTTACACCTTCAACAGGAACCAACCAAAGAACATCAAGCCACTATCTCACATACCATCTCTAACCTCATCACTTCCGGTCATCTCTCTCCCATGGCCTCAAATCTCTGTTACCCATTCCCACACTGCTTAGTTCTACTTCCTACCCAAGATACACAAGCCCAATTTTCTAGGCAGACCCACTACTTCTGCCTGCTCCTGTCCCACCAAACTGGTTTCATCTAACCTCGACTCCATTTTTCCCAACCTGGTCCATTTTCTCCCTACCTACATCTGCGATACCACATGTACCCTCCATCACTTCAATAACTTGCAATTCCCTGAATCTGACTGCCTCATTCTCACTATGGATGTCCAATCTCTATACCTCCATTGCCCATACAGAAGGTCTCAAAGACATTAGTTTCTTTGTTAACAACAGGCCAAACCAGTCCCCCTCCACCAGCACCATCTTCCACCTGGCAGAATTGTTCTCATCCTCAATAACTTCTCCTTTGACTCATCCCACTTTCTGCAAGTTAAAGGGGTTAGACAAGTGTCCCGGCGATGTCTGCCATTTTGTTGGCTTTGTGGAGCAATCAATGCTACAAGCCTACACAGGCAAGTCTCTTCAGCTCTTCACTACATTGATGCTGCCTCATGCACCTAAGATGAGCTTGTAAACTTTATTCACTTTGCTGCTCACTTAAACCGCAACCACAAATTCACTTGGTCTATCTCTGGTGACACTCTACCCTTACTTGATTTCTGCCTCCATCTCTAAAGACAAACTTTCTACATACACTTTTTACACACCTATCAAACCCCACAATTACCTTATCTACACTTCTTTACTCTCTGTGCCTTGTAAGGATTCTATTTTCTTCTCAATTCCTCCATTTCCATCCCATCTCCTCCCAAGATGAGTTCTTCCATTCCAGATCATCTACAATGTCCTCCTCATTCAAAAAAAGTGGCTTCCCCTCTACCACCATCAATTTTCATTACCTACTACCAGACACATCTTCCCCTCTCCTCCCCTTTCTGCCTTCCATAGGGACCACTCCCTCCATGACTCCTTTGTCCAGTCATCCCTTTCCCTTTCCATTAATTTCTCCCTTGGCACCTTCCCCTGTGATCACAGGAAGTGCCACATTTGCGCCCACACCTCCTTGTTCACTACCATTTGGGCGCCCAAACAGTCCTTCCAAGTGAAGCTACACTTCAGTTGTGAATCTGCGGCTGCATCTACTGCATATGGTGATCCTGTTGTGGCCTTTTCTACATTGGAGAGACGACGCAGAATGAGAGATAACTGTGGTGAGCACTTTCGCTCTGTTTGCATCAATGGCAGGGATCACCCAATGTCAACCATTGCAATTCTGCCCCCCACTCCCATGCCAACATACGTTTACAGCCTCATGCACTGCCAAACTACGGCCATCTGGTCATTCTCCAACCGCATGGCATTAACATCAACTTCTTTGGTTTCTGCTAGACCTCTCCCCGTTTTCGCTCTCTTCCCTCTCCCTCAATCTTCATTCCTCCAGCTCTCCAGCCCCTTCTCCATTTAGAGCATTAACCCCCCCCCCCTCCCGCCTTGTTAACTGTTGTGCCCCTCCTCCCTTATCCATCTATTATCTCTTGACTCTGGGCCTGTGCTCTCCCACTCCCCCTCACTCCCACCTTTTTATTCAGGTACTTTTCTACAAATTACTCATAAAGGAATCAGGCCATAAATGTTGGTTATATATCTTTATTTTTGTTATATAAAGTTCGATGTGTGACATTCTGAGTTTCTCCAGCATTTTACTATGCATCATTACCATCCTTGGTCATCCTCTTCCATATTATTTCCTACTCAAGTATACAGTGAAACAAAGGAATAAGCAAAAGAAGCATAGATAGAGGTAATAAATGAATGCAAGAGACTGTGAAAACAGAATACTCAAAGAGGAACCAGTTGTTCTTCCTAAAAAGTTCAAATAAACTTCAGAAATGATAACTTGCCTTTAAGCATCCAGTCTAGTGAATTAGCACTCAAAAATGCAAAATATGTGTGTGATTAATTTACTCAAGCAACGAGTTTCAATGTAGATTTCCTGAAAACACTTTTTTGTCAGTTTGATCAAAAATTCAGTTTGAAATTTTAAATCAAACTCCCTAACTGCTGCCCATATGTCATTAGACAGATACCTCACAAATGCTGGATCAATGTTTTCTCTTATTGCTATTTTAACTTTCATTTTTTGATTGTAAAAGGTGTATGTACTCTAAGTTAACAAAGTTAATGTTTCATGTTATTATGTTATAATATCTATTGATATTATAATTGATGCAGAATTATAATTAACTGGTAATTTTTCTGTTAACCAAAGGGCTTTATTACAGAAAAAAAATTCTTAGCAATACATACATTGCTTCGGGACTAAATTAGAAATCTGCCAGAAATGTATGTAGGCTTCATGGGACATTATTAATTATGTGTTGCTTTCAAATTAGGTTTATGTCAAATTTACGTTGTTTATAATTTCTGAATACAACTCTGCAAACTCCATTATTCATTGGGGGCCTCATTTTCAAAATGCCTAGCTTTGCTTAAAGCCAGGATATAATTCCTAGAGGAAAGATGTAATGTGACTGCATAAGGTGTTGTAAGCCTTTTTTTGCAGAACTTCAAATTGATGGCTTTCAAGAATGATACATTTGATAGACAGTATTACATGATTATCCATAGCAGGCTTTCACTGAAGAGGAGAGCTGTCCTTCTTTGCAAAGGCTGGAAGTTTTTCAGATATGCACACAGAAGTCAGTGGGTGGAAAGAACTGGAGATTTATGCCAGGAGTGAAGTTCTTGAGATCTACATACAAGACAGCAAAAAATGCAGTGACCTTACATAATTTTAAATGTTATATTTCACCATGCTTCAATAGTCGTAGACACTGATCAATGAATTATTTTCCACTTTATTTTGTCGTAGACTCCCAATCTTGTTTTTTTTTGTCTTTGGAAATGAGAGATAGTGGATGGCAATAAACCTTTAATGTATGAAAATTTCAATTTATTATACATACAGCTAAATGGTTACTTGCAGTCTGTATAACATAAATCTTGGAGATAATTAATGGAATGTTTGCCACTTGCTACTACTTAACAGGGTGGGTTTATAATCAAAGAGAGATATAACACTTTGGCCCAATAAATCCATGCCTATCCTCAACCACCCACTAATACTAGTCCAGTTATTTTTCCCACATTTTCATCAATTTTCTACCATTCACCCAAGAGGAAATTTACATTGGATAATTATTCTACCAACTCACATATCTTACAATGTGTGAGCAAACATACATGGTCACAGGGAAAATGTGAAAGCTCCATGCAGATAGCATCCAAAGTAAGGATCAAATCCAGGTCTCATGCTATGAGGCAATGATTCTGCACGCTGAAACACTATTGCACCCAATTCATACCAAAAACTGATCAGTTATGCATACTTCTTTTGCTATAATATCAAACAACAAGCTTTAATATTAATGGCAACTTTGACCATGCCATTTCTGTTTTCTCTTCTATAATCTCAGAGAGAGGCATATTCTTGCATCATTTTTACCAACATTACCACTCTACAATCTATCCCATTTACTTTGGCATTTTAAAGTCAGCACTAAGGTTTTCCATTAGATTTTCCATTCTTAACTAGTCCACTTTTGACCTGCTTAATTACTCCTTCTGGTGCAGGTTTGAGGCCCATAAATCCAGGAATATTTGATATTTAACAAATTCTGACCAAAATATTAAAATACATTTTCTACCACTATGAACCAGGTACACACTCCTCTCAGACCTGATTGATCTCTTTACAGCTATCAGTGTAATCCTCTATCTTTCTTCTTTGTGTATCTGATTGAGATATATTTCATTGATTTTTAGATTTACTTTTCCAACCACAAGCAAAACAATTCCTTGAACTGTTTCCCTGCTGCTCCATTCTCTAATCATCTGATTCCTTATATACTTGTTGCCCTGTAATATTGTGAAAATTCTCAGACCTACCCCTTCATTATTAAATGCTCCATTATTCAATATAAAATTAAATATAAACTATTGGAAACTTGCCTGTATCCAGACTTGCAGGAGTTGCAAATTAAGGTAGGTAATAGCTACAATTTTGGTTCTGACCATAAACTTGATATTCTCATGACCAATTTTATATCTATTCCAGAACATCATCATGGACTGAATTGAATTGTTTGTTATCCTTTCATTTTATTGAAATTACTGCTTTGATTATCATTAACTTTCCATTCTTGAACTCTGTAGATGGTCTCTGAAAAACTGCTTTTCATGAACTTCCCCTGCTGTTTTTTTTAAATCTCCTTATCTCAGTCATTGTACCTTTGTAACATATTTCAGTCATCCACCACTTGTTTCACTGTATCCTGCATCATAAATTGAAAATTCTCTTTCTTGTATTTAAATATTTCCATGGATATTCACCTCTATATCCATAAGTCTTGTCCCTAAACTCTGTCCTCTCTCTTGTGTGATGATTCTACTTTGTCTCCCTTTGTTTTTATGCTGCATAATTGTAGTGTTACGAGCTCAAAGGACCTCAAAACCCAGCAGCAATAGATATTCACCACGACAAATCATTACTTAAACAAAAGTTGTTTTTAATTATCTTTAAACATGAAAACAGAATCAAACTTTAACTTATTTCTATTAACTTAACTAACCCAAATTAACTCCCTTCTAATTCTAAGCGCACGTGTATGATGTGTGTGTAGATTTAAGAAAAGTTCTTTGGTTCACTGTTCGATCTCACTTATCATTTCTTCCAAGTTCTCTGGTTGCAGGCAATTCTTATACCGTGCACAGAATTTAACATGTGTAAAGTTCACCAGGCTTTGGTGCTTAAAAGGTTGTTTATTGCACAGGAAGTTCCTCGTAGGATTTGCAGAGAGATTTGTTGTTCCAGCATTTCCACAACTGAGGTACCACCATTAGTCACGTAAATATCTTGCTAATGAAATTTGCCCCATCAGGGTTCTCCAGATGATAACCTCTTTCTTTCAGGTTGTCACGGAGTTTCTTTCTGTTCCCCTTGGAATAAGGGGATACATCAGACAGATAGTGCTTCCAGCTATCCGCCACTCTGGTGCTTTCTGTTTCAGTTCCAACAAGCTTTTCCTGCTTGCTTCAGCTGTGACTGTTCAGTCTCTCTCTTCATCTCCCAACTGCTAGAAAGCCCATGTGACTCTCTCACTTGCAACCCCCACCCCACCTTCTCCAGCAAACAATAGGAGTTAGTCTTTTGCTCCCATCTGTTGTCTTAGGTAAACAAACTTCTCAAGAGTGACCTTTCTATGCACTTTCCAGAAAAGTCAGAAGCCTTGTAAAAATGTTCAACACAGACACCTCTCTCCAGTCGATTCATCTGATGACATCATTTCAATTAACAGCTACTTGTGAAAATGTGCATAGCATTGTCCATAGTTTCAGTATTTCAAATAAGATCTGTTTTAAATTGTGTGTATGTATGAAACCTACTCTAATTTTTACCAAATTATCTCCCAAATATTCCATTACAGTAAAACAAAGTCAGTTCAAGATTAACTTGAGTAAGACATGCTCGTTTTCTGCATTTTCAAAATGACACTATTAATTTATGGATATTCTATGCAAATGATGGCAGTAACACTACTAGATGGCTAATTCCCATTTTGTGCTGTGCAGGAGATTGTGGCAGACGCAATAAAGACTCCAAATGTAATCGAAGCAACAAATAAACCTGGTTTGTACAGTAGATTGGAAGAAATACAGGGACGGTTAGTGATTAAAAGTTTGTCATTTATTGCCTATGAAAGAACAGTATTTTTTTTCTTGTTTTATCATTTCAAATTTATTAACTAATTAATTGGCTTAGTGATAGAACAGAAAAAGAAATGTTTGGTTAAATGACTGATGTGGGGTTTCCATTTCATGAGACATTGGCACCCATGATAAGGTAAACTGAATAAACTGGGGCAGTGATAAAAGATGTAGTTAGAACATCTGATAAATGAATATGTCAAGAATTGGACTGCATCAAAATATTCCAAGATTTAGAAAGGAGAGAGGAAGAGGTTGAAAAACTGTAAAAATGTATGACAGCATGGTGATAGTAGAATAAAAGGGCATATAATGTTAAAAGAGAAAGAATTGTGACAAGGAATGAGAAATACAGTAAATGATTGCTTTAAATTAGGCATATGATGAAAGGAATATAACTGAACAAAGAAATTGCAGTCACAACTATCAAATGGGTAAAAAGAAATTGGATGATGAGAGAATATTTCAACATCCTCAAAATAAAATATAAAGAAGAATAAATAAGTCCTGTTTCCTTTCTTTCCAAATGTGAGAAGGATATCACTAGAGCCAGACATCATGCAACATTTAAATAATACTGATTATATCATAAATGTGAGCAAGAAGTTGTAATAAACAACACTTTGCATTTCTGGTGTCTAAATTATTAAAAAGATATGGAAGGGTTGAGATTGTAGATTTGCAAGAAAGATAGAATATGAATAAAAGAGGCTGACAGATTACCTTTTCATTGGGTAGCAGTGGAGAGTGGGTAAAAATTTTTTACTCGAAATGCCAAACTATGGTAGATGCTGCCTTTACTATATTTCTATAATTTGGCTCCATTGAAATTAAACATGGTCCAACTAGTACATTTTGTACATGGTGTAAATGACCAAACATGAATTTCAATTGTTTTTACTGGAAGACATTAAAGTTGCAGGTCATAAATATAGGAGACATTTTTAAATCCAGGAGAAAAGAAGTGGCACATGACTATCTGGAGTACATAAATCAGAAGAGCACTGGAACATCAGGCCACATTGTCTGTTGAACCTGTTTCCAAATTAAACAAAATCTCTGCTGTTTGCCCATGATATGTATCATTGAAAACTATGTGTCTACCCAGAAGCCTCTTCAACTCTATTTATCATATCTGCTTCCATGTCTACCCTTACAGCCCATTTCAGTCTCCTACTAATTTCAGATTTTAAACTAGCTTGCCTGTCCATCATCTTTGAACACCCCCCACAAACCCACTGTCTACCCTATCTGTGCCTCATAATCTTATAAATTTCCATCAGGTCTTCCCTCTGTCTCCAACACTCCAGAGTAAACAATCCAGGTTTGTTCAACCTCTCCTTATAGCTCATAACCTCCATCAGGCTCAATTCTGGTAAATCTCTTTTGAACTGTTTCCAAAGCCTTCATATCTTTTCTGTAGAAGGATGCCCAGAATTGTACGCAATACTCAGTGAAGCCTAATGTAAGTTCTTGAGTTGTTGAGGCAAATGTCACAGATACATTTAAAGATTAACTAAATTACAGATGAGAAGGGAAGAAATAGAAGAGTTTTATGAAGGAGATTGGAAGAAGGTTTTTGTGGTGCATAAACACCCATCTTGAATAATTTGATTGAATGAGATGATTCATTGCATTAGACTTGATGAAAGACATTAAACCTTTTATGTTCTGTGATTTCAATGCAGCATGACTCTTTGTGAAAAAGCCTTGGCAGAATATCTTGAAACAAAAAGACTAGCTTTTCCTAGGTTCTACTTTGTCGCTTCTGCAGATTTGCTCGATATATTATCGAATGGTAATAATCCTGTTGAGGTGAGATACTTACATTTCTATTTCCACCATTGTATCGTGTAGTATTCACGATGTCATAATCCTTTCGAGTGTAATCATTTCCAGTGCATGGTGTTACAGACCTGTTATTTTTATCTTTTATTTATATATGTATGGAGGCTTGGAACAGGGAAAGACACACAGATAACAACATTCTGGAGACAGATTGTCTGTTACTTCAAAGCCATGAAGCAGCTTGTTTATTCTTCCATTGAAATATTGAAACAATGAATGTTTGCTAAGAAGGGCATCTGTTTAAATAGAAGGAGCCATCTGCTTATTGACTTGTGCTTTGGGGAAATTGAAACTAAGAACCAGTATTCTTCAAGCCAGTCATGTGATTCAGACACTTCAAAAAGCAGCATGTTAGAATCATCAATGAGAGTCAACTAGAGACAGAATTAAAGTGACGTTGGGGAAAGATGGTCCCCTCTGCTATTTCTCCTTGTCAAGAGAAAGCAGTGCTACTGTGGCTATTTTGTGGGGTAAATATTCTTTATTCCTGCAAATGTGGAGCCCGTAGGATAGAATAATGAAGTTAAAATTATAGTTTATTTAATTTTTTTTGGATTTTCCTGTCCAGTGAAGTTTTCCCTGAATGAATAACAATTTTATGTTAGTTGGGTACCTTGAGTGTCATCTGATGCAATCCAAATTAATTGTTATGTAGTTGTGACATCATGTATTTTAGTTATGGGATTAGATTAGATTTTTGGGGAAGGGGGGTGGGAGGGTCTGGAGGGGATTTTTTTTTTAGTTTTTAGTTAGTTTTAGTTTTTTTCTATATATTTTCAGCATATGTTTGTTAACATTGTATTATGGTTATTTATAATTGTTAGTTATTATGTTATATACATTGATTAAATAAAATATTCAACAAAGGTAACCACAAACCCATATATAGTGGAACATTATTTTCAGTGATATTTTAAGAGAGCATTTGCTGTCATTACATAAAGCACTCGTTGTGGCTGCTGTGAGCATCTGTAATTCCTGAAAATTACTGTAGAATATGATCAATCATTTAAAAAATTGCCATAATTAGGGGTTTTGCCTAGATTGTTGGGACTAATAGAGGAAGCAGATAGTTGATAGAAAGCAGCATGAGAGCCCCACTGCAAGCAGAAAGTTAGGCAGTGGTGGACATAGGAATATTTCCACAGTTTTCAGATCCTGGACAAAAAAACTCCTAGTGCATAAGGTTGAAGTAGTAGGGGATTTTACTTTCCACATAAAGACTGTGACACCCATACTGTAATAGGGCTGGATGGCTTGGAATTTGTCAAATGTGTTCAGGAAAGTTTTCTCAATCGTTATATTGAGGTACCAACTAGAGAGAGGATGCAATACTGGATCTCATTTTAGGGAATAAGACAGGACAGGTGACAGAGGTATGTGTAGGGGAACATTTTGGGTCCAGTGATGATAATGCCATTAGTTTCGTTAATTATGGAGAAGGATAGGTCTTGGCCTTAAGTTGAGATTCTAAATTGGAGAAAGGCTAATTTTGAGGAAATGGGAAAGGGTCTAGAATGCGTGGATTGGAATGTTGTTTTCAGGCAAGGATGTGTGGGTAAGTGGAGGACCTTCCAAGGGGAAATTTTGAGAATACAGAGGAAGAATGTTCCTGTCAGGATTAAGTTAGGCATAGGGAACCTTGGTTTTCAAGGGATATTGAGAATCTGGTTCAAAAGAAGAGAGAGGTGTATAATAGGTATCGACAATATGGAGCAAATAGGTACTGAGGAGAATAAAAATGCAAGAAAAGTTTCAAGGAAGAAATCAGGAAGACAAAAGAGATGAGGTTGCTTTGGCAGACAATGTGAAGGAAAATCCTAAGGGTTTCTACAGGTATATTGAGAGCAAAATTATAGTAAGGGACAAAATTGATCCCCTTAAAGATCAGAGTGATTGGCTTTGAATGGAAACAAAAGAGATGGGGATATCTTAATTTTTTTTTCCATCAGTATTCACTCAGGAAACAGGCACAAAGTCATGGGAAGTAAGGAAAACAAACAGTGAAGTATTGGAACCTATACAGATTAAAGAGGAGGAAGTGCTTGCTGTTTTAAAACAAATCAGGTTGGTTAAATCCTTGTCAGGGCCTGACAAGATATTCCCTTGGACCTTGAGGGATCTTCCAGAAATATTTAAAATTTCCTTAGCCACAGGTGAGGTGCTGGAGGATTGGAGGCTGGCTCACGTAGTTCTATTGTTTAAAAAAGGCTCCAAAAGTAACTGGAAATTATAGACTGGTGAGCCTGACATCAGTAGTATGGAAATTATGGAAGGTGTTCTAAGATATTGGATATACGATTATTTGCATACCCAGGAACTGATTTGGGATAGTCAACATGCCTTTGTGTATAACCAAACTTATAGAGTTTTCCAAGCAGGTTGCCAGGAAAGTTGAAGAAGGAAAGGCTGTGGATGTTGTCCACATGGATTTTAATAAGGCCTTTGACAAGGTCCCACATGGGAGGTTAGTCAGGAAGGTATTCATGACGAAGTAGTGAACTGGATTCGACAATGGCTGGATGGGAGAAGTCACAGAGTAGTGGTGGATGATTGCTTCTCAGACTGGAGGCCTGTGAATAGTGGTGTGCTTCAGGGATCGTTGCTGGGACCATTGTTGTTTGTCATCTATATCAATGATCTGGATAATAATGTGGTAAATTAGATCAGCAAATTTGCATATGAATGAAGATTGAAGGTGTTGTGGACAGCGAAGAAGGTTTTCAAAGCTTTCAGATCTGGATCAGGAGGGAAAATGGAGTGAAACATGGCAGATGGAATTTAATGCAGACAAGTGTGAGATGCTGCATTTTGGAAGAACAAACCAAGAAAGGATGCAGCGAGCTAGGACATGCTCTATTGTTCTCTTGTAGAATGTTGTTAGAATAATGGCTGGTAGCCTTGCCCTCCTCGGTCTCCTCAGGAAATGTAGACATTGTTGCACCTCCCTGACTAATGAGGATATGTCATCCTTTAAATGGACACCAAGGAACTTTGTGCTCCACTCTCTTTCTGGGATGGAGCCATTAATATGTAATGATGAATGGTCCTTCGTCCTCCTGAAGTCCATAATCATCTTAGTCTTCCCCATCCTGAGACTTGAGTACCTTTAATTGATTTCATCCTTCCCTAAATCCCTAGGCCAATAGACATATCAGCCTGAAAAGCCTGTGGGAGCACAATTGGATTCTTTTAATGACTTGACGCCATACCTAGAGTTAATCAAATAAGGCGAACTGCAGTATATATTTTAGATGTAATTGTGTGTCTACCATCTGACAGTCAGGAGATTGAAACAATTTTATCACTGGGTATATGCATGCATTTGTAATCATTCCAGATGTGCATTAATGATTTAAATATCTTTTCTTGAGAAAATAAAATTATTTCTAGTGATTAATTTTCTTCCATATTCTAGGTGAGCCAACATTTGGCAAAATTATTTGACAGTATAACTAAACTGAAGTTCCAAATGGATGCTAATAACCAGTTGATGAAAATAGGAATTGGCATGTATAGTAAGGAAAATGAATATATGCCTTTTGATAAACCCTGTGATTGCACTGGTCGGGTAAGTGACAAGATATTTACTATAATGTAATAATCATTTGGTCAGGTGACAGGTCAAGATTACTTCTGTTTTATTTAAGATTTATTTCAACAAATATAGTTATTCCAAATCCATTTGTTTGCTTTATTTTACTCTGTAATGCAAATCAATGTATATTCTTTTTGCACAGTTTGATTTTTCAAGATGAATGCACCTGGACTGGTGAATACTTGCTTTGGAACATAAGGGCAGCACTGTTAGCGTAAGGGAGGCACAGTTAGCACAGCAGTTATAGCAATGCAGTTTCAATGCCAACAATCGGGACCAGGATTCAAATCCCACGCTATCTGTAAGGAGTTTGTATGTTTCCCTGGGGATTCAGGTTTCCTCCCACCGTTCAAAACATACCAGGCCTGTCGTCAATTGGGTGTCATTGGGTAGGACAGGCTTATGGGTCAAAAGGGCCAGTTACCATGCGGTACGTCTAAATTAAATTAAAATTAAAAATAAATTAAATTGTTCATGAAAAGGCTATCCTTATGCTTTTCTTGGTGACAAATTCAAATAGGTCAAAATTGGATTACATTACTAAAGTAATGACATGGTATCTGCATAAAATATATAATTATTGTATCAAAATAATATTGTGGGTCACCCGAAAGTGTTGTCTGGCTTTCCTGTAGAACAGCGTGCTAAAAATGACATTGTTAGTTTCATTGCAGTTTTCCGTTTTTATGTGTAGTAAATACTTAACTATTTGCAATGATTGCACCAGGCTCTTAAAAGAACACACTAAAAGACCTGCAGAATTCTTCTAGATACTGGGAAATGTTGTCATTGAATGAATGGATGTTTCATTGATGGAAGTTGAGGGAGTGCGTCTGAGAGGTCAGAGCAATCTGAATAGATTGGAGAAGAATAGTGCAGGTGAAAAAGGTTCTTTGTGCAGGGTTATTCTGGCACTGACTGAAGTTGTTATCTCATTATTTTTATACCTCCTGCTAGGTTGCAAATAGAATTCACTACCTCAACTCACTTCTATTATTGAAGAACAATTGAGGTCCATGTTGACTCATCCCAGATTATCTGATGATGCATGTCTTACAATTCAAAGGCAAAGTGGGAGAGAAAAGATTTCCCTGTAATACTAACTTTCTTTTTCTTTCTTGCTGTTTGAACTACTGAGTTTTTCCAGTGTTCTCTTTTATTGCAAATTTACAACTATTGTATTTTTGTTGCACCTTGTTTCATTGTTTTCTCCTGTCTTCTGATTCATCTCTTATTTCTACCTTCTCCAGACAGAAAAGGTGTAATTAACAAGCCTTCTCTATACTCTTTTAGCTAGCCCACTACAATTTGTCATTTGCAGTCCCTCTTGGTCTCCAGCCAATCATGGACAATCAATGTATTCTCTCACCAATTTCCCCATCTCTTCAACTTAAAACAATTGTTTACTAATATTTCCCAGCTCTAATGGAAGGCTTTTGACCTAAAGCATTGTTTCTGTTTTAGTTTTTATTGATGTTGTATGACCTGTTGAGTATTTTCAGCATTTTCTCTTTTCAAATTTCACAAATTGTCTGCTGTATTTTTCTGTATTTTAACAAAAACTAGATTTTAAATTAACCTAATTTCCTGTTACACACTGATTACAAAACACTTGGAATAAATATTATTACTTCAGTCGTACATATGTGTCGCTAATTCTATTTCATTCCAACCTATGTTTTTATGTATGCTTTGTTCACCAGGTTGAAATTTGGTTAAATCGGCTATTGGACAGAATGCGTGCCACATTGCGTCAAGAAATTGCTGAAGCTGTAATTGCTTATGAAGAAAAGCCTAGAGAACCATGGATATTTGAATACCCTGCACAAGTAATTATAGGAGCAAATGTCACATTCTTTTGGTTAAAGTTTGCTGTGATTTTGTTGTGAACTTGTAAGGTTGAGATCAACTGTGTCAAAAACCTACCCCTCAAGTTCTTTTAAAATTTTCCTCTCTTACCTTAAACCTATGGCCTCAGGTGTGCTAGACTCCCCTACCCTGGAAAAGAGACTCTGACAGTCCATCTTTATCTATGCCCTTCATGATTTTAGCTTCAGCCTCCTTCACCAGGGAAAACAGTCCCAGCCTCTATAATCTCCTGATAACTCAGGGTCTCCAGTCCAGGCAACATCCTTGTGAATTTTCTTTCTGTGCCCTCTTGTGTTTGATCACATTCTTCATTTCACCAGAAGCCAGAAGCAGATACGATAGCAACATTTAGGAAGTATTTGGATAGACACATAAACAAGCAGATAATAGAAGGATATGGACCTTGTGTAGGCCAATGGGATTAGTTTAGATTAGTGTAAATATCAGCACAGAAATAAAGGACCAAAGTTCCTATACCGCATAGTTCCATCTTCTGTATCTCTATTAGGGGAATCAAGATTTTTACTCTCTATCCTGTTTGTATCCTTTAAATAGAATTGTATACTTCTACCAGATTATCCCTCAGCCTTCTCCACTCCAAGGAATGCAAATCCAGCCAACCCATTATCTCCATTAACTTGATTGGAAATGCTCCAAGCCAGGCAATGTTCTGGTGAATCCCATCTCCATCCTTCCTGCAGTGTGGCGACCAAAACTTCATACAAAGTTCCAGGTATGGCCTGGCCAGTTTCCTAAAGTTATAACATGATCTCCCAGATCTAATATTCTATGCCAGGGCCAATAATGAAGGTAAAAATTCCACTGATCTTCTCATCACTGTATCTCTCCTGAGCTGTCATTGGGGAACTTGTACATCTAAGGTCCTATCATTTATTGTGAATGTCCTCCCCTTGTTTGTTCTCCCATGATGCTTTACCTTGAACTTGTCAGGATTAAATTTAATTTGTTGTTGCTCTGTCCAACTTTCCACCTGCCCCATATCATGTTGTTGCCTTTGATTACCTTCCTTGCTACCCACAACAGCACTATTGTAAGGTTGGAGCTGTGGCAAAGAAAGTAGAGTGCTGAGTGTTTGGAAAGGGTGAGGTTAAGGTGGATGAGGGGGGTGAAGAAGTCAAGTGATTATTGTGGTCAAGAGAGGGTAAAAGAGTGTCCCATAGTGGTGGAGATGTAAGGAAGGGTGATCAGTTGATGATTGGGTCTCCTTAATAAAGAAATAGCTACAGAGACACGGAGCAGCAGAAGAGCTCAACATCTTGGCTGGCCTGGATCTCATTGAGACATGTATGCAGGAGCACAAAGATGAGGCCTCTGTTCAAGACTGATACCTCAGCATTGGAGATGGGGAGGTCAGGAGGGATGGTAAAGGCCTGGCAGGGATTAATATTGAAACCAAGCATGGTATCAGGTGGGAGGAATGGGGCTTAGGGAAGTGGGAAATATCAGTGGAAAGAGGGGAGGGGGAGAGGACAGACAGAGGGGGGGGAATGCTCTTAGGGCCGGAATGTGAGGTCAAGTCAGGTCAGTGCTATGGTGAGAGCAGTGGTGGGGAAAGATGGAGAAAAGGCAAATGGGGTGTGGAGAACTGGGGGCAGAGCAATAGAGTAGACAGCTGAGTATGAAATGGAGAGAGAGAGAGAGAGAGAGTGGGGATGGCCCAGACGAAGAATCAGGGAGTGGAGTTTGCATTTATCCAGTGTTCACATTGTTGCAATACTTATTTCAGATTGCTCTGACTGGTACACAAATTATTTGGAATGGTGAAGTTAGCAATACATTTGCAAAATTGGAAGAAGGTTATGAAAATGCAATGAAAGACTATATGAAAAAGCAGGTTTGTTCTATCTTGAAGCATTCTTTCCTTTTATTAGTATTATTGATGAACCTCTGATTATTTTTTGGCAAATCAGCTGAGAATCTGAGAGTTAAATCGATCAAAACTTAATCTGCTGGAGAAACTCAGCAGGTTGAACAGTATCACTGGGAGAAAAAGAATTGTCAAAGCTCAGGTCAGAACCCTTCATTAAGACAGTGTCCACAGTTAAGTTGGGCAGATGTTAAAGTATCACTTAGTCTCCTTACGCACATAAACTAGTACAAGCCACTTCTTCAGAGAAATTACTGCAAAATGTAACACCACTGAGTCGCTCTTGATTCTTTTGCTGAAGGCAGCTTAGGAATGTTGTATTATCAAAAGGTGCTGCAAAATCGTGCCTCCTTTCTTTTTTTATTTGATGGTGTATTCCATGTACATCTGTTCATATCTTTGCTTTCTCACAAGCAATTTGACTGATGACATTGTTCATCTTTTCATTATGATGAAGGGTGACCCATTGGATTTATTTTCTCTTTATTAACCATTGCCAGCCTGTTCTTCCCCACCTGTGGCAAATCCATCTGCTGAGGTATCTATCTGATACATTCCCAACATGCAGTGATATACTCTCCAAAGAACTCTCCAACGGACTGTGGCATTTCCAGTCACAGGCTTGTGTCATTGGAATGCCTGTGTATTATCTATTCACAAGACAATTATTTAACAGATCAATCCAAAAAACATGTTTTTCAAGCTTCAGTCTTCCACAATATTTCTCTGTTGTATTTATCGAAGATTTTCATAGTTCTCAACAAAGCCACATAATATGTGGATGGTATCTTGTTGCCTTTTGATCTAAATAGAAGCATTTTAATAAAGTACTCACTTCCCAATATTCTGTAGTTCTTGTAAGTTGTATCCACTGAACTTCCATACTTGCATACCTCCATTGTGGTTATGTCTATTTTGGTAACATCTCTGATGTCTGTTCTTGAAATAATTGATCATTATAATTGATGAAAAGAGATGTTGTAAAATCTCTAACACACACAACTTTACTTGCTATATCTGTTACTGAAATTGATCCCTGTGAAGTAAGAATATGTTACCAGTCGTGCCCTGAAAGTACAAGTGCCAAAAGCTTGCTGAAATTTTACATCCAATTTTGGCCACCCACTCACTATTGGTGATTGAACTGTCTGCTTGCCATTAGTTGCAAGTGGAAACCATTTTTAGCCTAACTTTTCTTATACCAATGAAAAATGTTCTAAGGTCAATATATTGTGCAAAAAATGATCTGGCTCTAATCCTGATGGTGTTTTTTTTTAAATTATTTGTACATAATTTCTGCTGCTTTCTTTCTCATCTTTGTTGAGAGAACGGCATGTGGTAAGCACTGTTATGCCATGATTGGGTGCTTCCAGCTGGACATGAGTCCTGAGACCAATCCTACCCGTAGCCCCTTGCATATGCCCCTTTCTACTTGCCTGTTATCCCTAGAATTGTAGCTGGTGATCCTGCTCGTGGCGATGCCCCTGGCCAGTCGGTACTGCTGTAGCTCATCACTCATGAATGATGTATCTTGGTCACTGTGGATGAAGCCAGGGTACCCAAAGAGCATGAAGATATTCCGGAGGGCCTTGATAACTGTGGCCGTTGTCATGTATGGGCAAGGTATGGCAAAGGGGAAATGGGAGTATTCATCGATGATTATAAGGAAGAAGACATTCTGGTTAGAGGAGGGGAGGGAGTCCCTTGAAATCAATGCTGAGGCTTGATTAGATGCACCTTGTCCGGCCGGTAGAAATGGGGTCTGCATTCAGCACAGACATGACAGTTTTTAGTTATAGTCTGGACCTCCTCAACGGACTATGTTAAATTCTGAGGTTTGATGAAATGGAAAAACTGAGTAACTCCAGGTTGGCAAAGGTCATTGTGGAGAGCCTGCAGTCTGTCCATTTGAATACTAGCACAAGTTCCTCAAGAAAGAGCATCCAGGGACTCATTAAGTTTGCTAGGTCGGTGAAGAATGTCATAATTGTAAGTGGACACCTCAATTCTCCACCTGAGGATCTTATCATTCTTGATCTTGCCCCTTTGCTTATTATTAAACACGAATGCTACTGCTCGCTGATCTGTGAGGATGGTGAACTGTTTCCCTGTGAGATAGTGCGTCCAATGGTGTAGAACCTCCACATGGCTTGGGCCTCTTTCTCAACAGAGGAGGGGTGAATTTCAGGGCCTTGGAGAGTTGGTGAGAAGAAGGTAGTGGGTTTGCCCACTTGATTAAGTGTGGGCAGCCTATGAAAAGTTGGACAGAGTGCTCCCTACTTACAACGATGTGGACCCCAGGGTGGCTGCCTTGTACGATTTGGATGCAAGAGATATCCTGTACATGGCAGGCCGTACTTTAAGGGACAGTTACTTAGCTTTATCGGGTTGGATAAAGTTTTCTGTACTCCTGCTATCGAATAAACAGTTGGTATCACACCCGTTTACCTGGAGGTCCATTGTGGACCTGGCAAGTTCATGTGGGGCCTCCTGCTTCAGGGTGATGGAGGCCAGTATGCATTCATTGTCCAAGTCTGAAGGGTGCTCCCGCACCTGAGATGGCTGCCCTGAGCCTAAGATGGCCGGCCTTGACCCCTCTTAGTATCATATGCCTGGGAAGATGGCGTTTGGCACAGAGTCCAAAATGGCGGCCCACATGATTCACACATGGCGTCACTGGAGTGCAGGGAAAATGGCGTCGATCGTGCTGCCAGGAGCGACGACTGCCTGCACGTGGTGCTGCTAGATTTCACGGATGGTTTGGACTGGCAGACTTTGGCGTAATGTCCCTTTTTCTGGAACCTGGCAGGGCAGCTTTCCTCAGATGCTGACCCTACCCGCAAAAGTAGCACTTGGAGAGGTCTCCCACAATGGCGGCCGAGATCAGATCACTAGAGTAGTGGGATGGTGTAGGGGACCAGCCCCAGGACAGCGGCGCCCATGGTGACCAAGCGGTCGAGTAGTTATCTAAGTTCTGGAGAGCCACCTCCAGTGTCTCTGTAAGTTCAACCTCCCTTGGCAGATCAAGAACATTTTGCTCCAATAGCCGTTGCCATGTGTTCCCGGAGCAGAAACCACCCATGTCGGCGTCTCTGATGAGGTCCTCTGCGTTCTGGGCAGCCGACTCGGCCTTACAATGGCATGCTCTGGAGGGATCCAGAGGGCCCGTGGGCACTTGGTACTTGACTCATCAGATCACTGTTTTCTGGTGGCCAGGAGATGCCTGGCAGAGACCTCATTAAACTTCCTGCAATACTGAGCCTTGAGGATCTCCATAGCTGCTTGGTACGAGCACCCCATAATGTTAACTTTCTTTTATGGTTCATTAGGCACAACATTGCATTCTTCACCTCCCCAGCTAAACTCCTCTAACCTTCTCATTGGCTCACTACCGCACAGGTGATCCTGACACTCTCACTCTTATTCTCCAGCATCTGTGAATCATCATCTATACACTGACGCTTAACACACCCGCACATGCATATGAACACATATTAACCCTGCACATCACATTGTTTACACCAGCAGCTTTGGTTGCACCACCCCCAACAAAGTACGCAACAAGTTCATGGTTCACTCTATTTTTTACATTCCCATTCCCATTGAGAATACTCTCAATGTTTTCATCTTGCATCTTCAGCAATTTAAATTCTTTTAACTTCAATACTTTATTCAACTGACATACAGTTGACAAATCTATTAAAGTTTGAACATTAAGATAATTGCAAAATTTAGAAATATGAATAAAACACTCAGGATATAAGGCAACATCTGTTGATAAGTCTTTGATCTGTTTAATTTTCTACAGTGCTGCTCTCTTTTCTGTTTTCATTATTTCATTGAAATAGTTATGCTAATCTATTTGATCACAAATTTGGCTAAATAAAGATTATCCTCATCTCAATTTTTTTTGTGACAGATTAGTCAACTGAATGTACTTATCACATTATTGATTGGCAATTTGACAGCAGGAGACAGGCAAAAGATCATGACGATTTGTACAATAGAGGTGCATGCTCGTGATGTTATAAATAAACTGATTACAACTAAGGTTAGTGATATTATACTACTTTCTATTATTTTGTATTTATCAGTTGTTCATGTCATACCAACTGCAAAATGGTAGTGGCCAGTAATTATGATGGATTTAATAGTCAAATTAATAGCAATTGTGAGTTCTGCATTGTGTGGTGCCAGGGTAACAGATGTATTTGAAATAATATTAAACATGTTTGCATGACAGAAGAATAATCGTTTAAGATTTGAGTATAGTGGGGACATGGGGGTGGGAGTCCTCCCAGACAGTATTACGAGCTGAACAGGAAGTTAGCATTCACACTTAAAGTTTAGTAATCTTGATTATTCCCCAAACCATGTGTAAGCATGTACAAGAAATAATAGGATTAATCTATGGCTACTCCATTAACAATGGCGTGAAGCAAGGCTGCGTTCTCGCACCAACTCTCTTTTCAATCTTCTTCAGCATGATGCTGAACCAAGCCATGAAAGACCTCAACAATGAAGACGCTGCTTACATCCGGTACCGCACGGATGGCAGTCTCTTCAATCTGAAGCGCCTGCAAGCTCACACCAAGACACAAGAGCAACTTGTCCGTGAACTACTCTTTGCAGACGAAGCCGCTTTAGTTGCCCATTCAGAGCCAGCTCTTCAGCGCTTGACGTCCTGTTTTGCGGAAAGTGCCAAAATGTTTGGCCTGGAAGTCAGCCTGAAGAAAACTGAGGTCCTCCATCAGCCAGCTCCCCACCATGACTACCAGCCCCCCCACATCTCCATCGGGCACACAAAACTCAAAACGGTCAACCAGTTTACCTATCTCGGCTGCACCATTTCATTAGATTAAAGGATCAACAACGAGATAGACAACAGACTCGCCAAGGCAAATAGCGCCTTTGGAGGACTACACAAAAGAGTCTGGAAAAACAACCAACTGAAAAACCTCACAAAGATGAGCGTATACAGAGCCGTTGTCATACCTACACTCCTGATCGGCTCCGAATCATGGGTCCTCTACCGGCATCACCTACGGCTCCTAGAACGCTTCCACCAGCGTTGTCTCCGCTCCATCCTCAACATTCATTGGAGCGACTTCATCCCTAACATCGAAGTACTCGAGA
This sequence comes from Narcine bancroftii, assembly GCF_036971445.1. NCBI lineage: Eukaryota > Metazoa > Chordata > Chondrichthyes > Torpediniformes > Narcinidae > Narcine > Narcine bancroftii. Next base: position 357,500,445 of record NC_091471.1, on the reverse strand, counting down.
TGGCAGAGGCCGACAGCATCGAATCCATGCTGTTGAAGATCCAACTGCGCTGGGTAGGTCACGTCTCCAGAATGGAGGACCCTCGCCTTCCCAAGATCGTGTTATATGCGAGCTCTCCACTGGCCATCGTGTCAGAGGTGAACCAAAGAAGAGGTACAAGGACTGCCTAAAGAAATCTCTTGGTGCCTGCCCCATTGACCACCACCAGTGGGCTGATATCGCCTCAAACCGTGCATCTTGGTGCCTCAGTTCGGCGGGCAGCAACCTCATTTGAAGAAGACCGCAGAGCCCACCTCACTGACAAAAGACAAAGGAGGAAAAACCCAACACCCAACCCCAACCAACCAATTTTCCCTTGCAACCGCTGCAATCGTGTCTGCCTGTCCTGCATCGGACTTGTCAGCCACAAACGAGCCTGCAGCTGACATGGACATTTACCCCTCCATAAATCTTTGTCCGCGAAGCCAAGCCAAAGAAGAAGAAGACAGGAACAGGCCAGATAAGATGGCTTTATATTTGGGGGATTTAAGAATGATCTTCAAAAGCTGATAATTTGTTCACCACTTAAGTTTGGACCAAAGTTCTGGTCAGAAGGTTAACAAGCTGTGAAAGATGAGCACCAATTACAAAACAAAAGTAAGGAGTACAAATGACTTACACAAAGGATTGTGAGAAACACACAAGCTCAATTTTCACGACCCATTTCAGAGCTCATACCTGCCCACATGCTCAAGGGTGAGATCTGAACAAGTTAATTTCCTGCATTTAGTAGGCGTTCAGCAATGTATAATGCTTAACTACAGAAGTGAAAGTAGAGTACTTGAAGAAAACGCTTCTTGTGCATCCGATCTCAGAGCCCTAGCAATCTCCTTTGACATATTGAGCAGCCTGATACATATCATCGGGCTCTGGGGATTTACCTATTGTAGAGCACGTCGAAAGAACCAAAGGCTTGTTAAATAAATACCAAGGCTTTTATTAACTAAAAGAGTGGAGCATATCAGAAATAGGTCGTCCAGTCCAAAATTACCTGGTCTGGCTAGGAGCAATCCTTTAAGACCTGCCAGGAGGTGTGGCTACACTCTCAGCCAATCACAGTCATCCTATCCCATCTGTACATATACACATTGGTGATAGAAGCTGTACTATCACATTCACCCCTTCTTTGAGAACCGACCCAGGATGGATGGAGATACTGGTCGTGGCACCGGGATTGGGGTCGCCGGAGTCGGGTCGTCAGCAGGCCCGTAGGGTGCGGCCACTGCTTTGCTCAATTCCCCATCGGCGTTGTCAACAGTCTGGCCTGAGCTGGTGGTGTGGTGCTGGTCCCTCTGTTCAAGCACATGACCTGGGGGAGAAGGAATAGGGGGAGTTTGGGTTAAAGGCACTGCTGTGCCTGATTCAGCTTGGGCTAGGTCCCTTACCGAGACTGTGTCCTCCCATCCGTCCGGGTACTCAACATAGGTATAATGCAGGTTCGCATGGAGCAGAGTCTCTCGGGGTCGTTCTTAGAGTTCCAAGGGGTCGTTCTTAGAGTACCAGACGTGGCGTCATAAAAGGACTGAACCGGGAACCGTGAGCCATGCCGGTATGGTCGTACCAGACTTGGATTTCCTCGGGAAAGAGAACATGCTTTCATGGGGGAGGTGGCATTGGTCGCGGTGCATAGGAGGGAGCTGATGGAGTGTAGGGCACTAGTGAGCACATCCTGCCAGCGAGAGGTGGGGAGACCTTTGAACCGGAGGGCAAGCGTAACCGCTTTCCAGACGGTGGCATTCTCTCTTTCAACTTGCCCATTACCACATGGGTTATAGCTGGTGGTCCTGCTTGAAGCAATACCATGCTCCAGAAGCTCTGCGCTCATAAATGAGGACCCCCGTCACTGTGGATGTAACTGGGGTACCCGAAGATGGCGAAGATGCTGTGCAGGGTCTTGATAACTGAGGAGGCAGTCATGTCCAAGCAGGGCACAGCGAACGGGAAGCAGGAGTACTCATCAGTAGGGTAGAGGGAGGGCATCCTACTCACATCAGAGTGTGGGGTCCATCCCCGAGAGTACATGTCCATACTTAAGACCGCAGCCTTCATCGTCTCTGCGATCCGGATCACGTCCTCTATGTTTTCTCCCCCAAGCTCTAGCAGGCGCTGCCTCACCTCATTCGATCGAACCCCAGCCACATAGGCATCCCGAATGAGATCATCTGTGGTCGCCGCAGCAGTTCTGTCTGTGCAGATACAGTCCCTGCCCATTGCCCTTCGTGCCTGAATATAAGCTTTACAGGACTCACCGGGCTGTTGCCTCCTTGTAGCAAGTTTGTACCAAGCATAGACCCTGTTCACTGGTCGCTCGTAGAGCCCTTTCAGCCCTTTCATGGCTGCGGCATAAGTGGTCGGGTCCTGGACACTCTGATAGACTCTTGGGGACACCATAGTCATCAATATTAGTAGTCGATGGTTGTCCTCTATCACGGCAGGATCAGAGAGCTGTAAGTATGTTTCGAAGCATCTCACCCAGTGTTTAAAGTCATTCGAGGCTGTAGCTGACTGTGGGTCAATGTCGAGATGTTGCAGCCGTAGCATATGCTCCATCCCTTCAAAAAATTTTTTAGTTTAATAAAATTGTAGTGCGCATCGAAAGAACCAAAAGACTTGTTGGTCCAAACCAAGGCTTTTCTTAACTAAAAGAATGGAGCATATCACAAGTACATCGACCAGTCCAGAATGACCTGGTCTGGCTAGGAGCAATCCTTTAAGACCTGCCAGTAGATGTGGCTACACTCCAGCCAATCACAGTCATCCTACACTACCATCTGTACATATACACATTGGTGATAGAATCTGTACTATCACACCCTTTATGTGCTCCAAAACACCTAACACTTTAGGTCCAGAATATCACTGTCCCTCTGTCTGAACCCTCCACTGGTTTGACTTTCTCCTTTGTGAATATAAATGAGAAGTGCTAATTGAAAACCCCTCCCACATCTCCTGGTTCCATGCACAGATGTGGCCTCTTCTGTTCCAAAGAGTATCTATTCATGCTCACATAAAGTGCTTCAAAAATTCACCTTCATCCTATTTTCTAGTGATATTTCTTGGCCCCCACTTTGCCTTTGTAATTTCTTTTTAGTACCTTCCTTCACTGCTTTTCATGGGTCTCACCCACCTTCAGTTGCCATATTGCTTCTCTTTTTTTTTCTTTATCCTGGGTTTCTTAATTATGCATTTACTTTTCATCCTTCTACTAGAATGCACAGACTGCAAGGGTGGAGAGAGATTGAATAATAAAAATAATAACAAAAACAGGTGGATAAGTATTTAGAAAAGTATTACAGGTAATAGTGCATGAACAATAATGCTGTTTTGGTCACCTAACTGCAGGAAAGATATCAATAAGATTGACAGAGTGCTGAGAAGATTTACTAGGATGTTGCCTGGACTTCAGGAACTGAGTTACAGGGAAAGATTAAACAGGTTAGGACTTTATTCCCTGGAGCATAGAAGAATGAGGCGAGATTTAACCATATTACCATATCACCACTTACAGCACAGAACAGGCCAGTTTGGCCCTACTAGTCCATGCCGTAGCAAATCCCCACCCTCCTAGTCCCTCTGACCAGCACCCGGACCATACCCCTCTAGTCCCCTCCTATCCATGTAACGATCCAGTCTTTCCTTAAATGTAACCAATGATCCCGCCTCGACCACGTCTGCCGGAAGCTCATTCCACATCCCCACCACCCTCTGCGTAAAGAAATTTCCCCTCATGTTCCCCTTATAATTTTCCCCCTTCAATCTTAAACCATGTCCTCTAGTTTGAATCTCCCCCTTTCTTAATTGAAAAAGCCTATCCACATTTACTCTGTCTGTCCCTTTTAAAATCTTAAACACCTCGATCAAGTCCCCTCTCAATCTTCTACGCTCCAGAGAAAAAAGCCCCAGTCTGCACAACCTTTCCCTGTAACTCAGACCCTGAAATCCTGTCAACATTCTCGTGACAGGAATGTTGTTAGAGGTATTTAAAATTATGAACATGATAGACAGAGTAAATGTAGATAGGCTTTTTTCCATTAAGGTTAGGTGAAATACAAACCAAAGAACATGGGTTAAAAGTGAAAGGGGAAAAATTTAGGGGGGATATTGGGGGGAACCTTCACACAGAGAGTGGTGGGAATGTGGAATGAGCTGTTAACTGAAATGATGAATGAGGGCTCATTTTTAACATTTAAGAAGAATTTGGACCAGTACATTGATGGGAGAGGGATGGAGGGCTATGGGCTGGATACAGGTCAGTGGGACTAGGCAAAAAAAATGGTTTGGCACAGATTAGAAGGACCGAAAGGATCTGTTTCCATGTTGTAATGTTCAATGGCTCTAAAAAGGGCATTGAACTAAGTGGACAATATTAATAAAGAAACAGAACTGGCCATGATGGGGAAAATAGCCCTCTGCTGTCATACGTTGATACCATGGTGTCCTTTTCTTGAGTAAGAATAAGATTTATACCTGGTTTTATCAAAGGTGACAAAAGTTGTCCAGCTGTATTTAAGCAATTTAAAAATGATTGCTTCCATTACAAAATCAAGAAGTGTTACATAAAATGAAGGTAATACTTTCACATAACCTAAAACTAATTATAAAACAGAAAATGATATTTTTTGTGGGCTCTGGGGCTGTTTTGCAGGTGGAAAATATTCAGGCATTTGCATGGCAATCTCAACTAAGACACTGCTGGGATGATGAAGAACAGCACTGTTTTGCTAATATTTGTGATGCTCAATTCAGATATTCTTATGAGTATCTAGGCAACACTCCTCGATTGGTCATTACTCCACTTACAGATCGGTAAGAACATTTAAAATTGTATTGTTTGGTTACGGAATACACAAATAATTTGGAATAGAAAAATACACAAGCAGTGCCGGTCCACAACCTACCAAGTCTGCACTTATGCCCTGGTCTCCTCTGCCCCAAGATGCAATAAGAACAGAATTCTCCTTGTCCTCACCTATCAACCCACCGGCCTCCAGATTCAACATATTATCCTGCAACCTTCTCTCTCACCACCATTCAAAGCCCCAAACAGTCCCTCCAGGTAAAGCAACATTTCACTTTCAAATCTGCAGGTGCCACCCACTGCATTTGGTGCTCCTCTGCAGTGGAGATATTGGATACAGACTAGGAAATTGCTTCATTGAGCACCTTCATTCTGTCCACTGAAATAACTTCCCAGTGGCCAACCATTTTAATTCCACACTAACAGACTTGATTCACTTGCAATCATCTGAGGTCTACCTCCAAATAAAATGATCATTACAAAACCAATACATTTTGGGTTGGAGACCAAGTATTCATCTTCCATTTTTTATTGTTTTTATTCAGATGTTATATTACATTAACACAATCACTGCACCTGATTATGGGTGGTGCACCAGCAGGTCCAGCAGGAACAGGAAAAACAGAGACAACAAAAGATTTGGGGAGAGCTTTAGGAACCATGGTGTATGTTTTCAACTGCTCTGAACAAATGGATTATAAGGTAATTTTACTTAATAAAATTGAAACATTACACAGCATTTATCAGCCCTCAAGTATGTTTGCTCTTCACAAGGCTTAATTTACCTCCTAAAATAGTTTACAAAATCCACTTAAATACTTGTGCCAAAATTCGATAGGTTTAACTTTATGCTGAGCGCATATATAGATATATATTTATTTCTTGTCATAAAATCGCAGTCTTGGAAGGGATACAGCACAGAAATAAACTTTTCAGCCCATTAATCCCATTTACCAGCACTTAAATTAAAAAGATAACAAATATCCATAGTTGTTGCATTGCAAAAAAAAATGGCATTACAGTACAAAGAGGCTTTCATTTTGTGGTGAATAGCAGTCTATGATTGAGTAACAAGGAAGATTTAAGAATATGATAGGTATTAGAAAGAAAATGTTCTTGAACATACTGGTCTTCAGGCTGAAGGTAACAAAAAAAAGAGTGATGGAGATTGCTTAATCCTTTGGATCTGGCTATTTTTAACCTTTCATAACATTTACTGGGACCATCAGTAAACTACATTAGGGTCAACAGTACAAATCAGTCTCGGAAAACAGGGACACAGAGTCCAAAAAGGTTAAAACGTTGGCTGCTTTCTTGAAACAGTGCCTCGCATAAATATCTTCAATGGATGAGTTGTCAGAGTCTGTGATGGATGTGGCCATGTTTGTTGCCTTTTGTAGCCATCTGCATTCCTGGGAACTCAGATAACCAAATCAACCTGTAATGTAACCAGTCAGTATTCTAAATTTTGTAAAAAATAAATAGCTTCACAAAATAGTTGTTATTTCATACTAAAGTCGTTATTTTAATTGTCCTAGATGATTAATGTAATTGGCATGTTTGTAACTAACAATTAGTTTTTCATTATTTTACCTGTTTCAAAAACAAAAGTAAGAGAGGAAAAAAAAGAAATAGACTAAAAAAAACCTTCAATTTCACTTTAAATAGGAAATTAATTAGGTTTTTATGCAGATTTGTAAACTTATCTATTTTCAATTTTGTTATATATATAATTTGCAATGGTACTCCTGTACGAATGCATTTTTGGGCCAACATTTATAAAGGGTGATTTTCTTTGTTTAACCATTTAGTCCTGTGGGAATATCTACAAAGGCCTGGCACAAAGTGGAGCGTGGGGCTGCTTTGATGAATTCAACAGGATCTCTGTGGAAGTTCTGTCAGTAATTGCAGTGCAGGTAATGCAATGATTTTCAATGGTAACCAATAGAAAGAGAGCACCAACATTTTAATTTTTCTCGACTTGACAAGGAATAATTGCCACCATAAATGTTGCAGGTAAAATGTGTTCAAGATGCAATACGAGACAAAAAGGAAAGATTTAATTTTTTGGGAGAAAATATTGTTCTCGTCCCTTCAGTTGGGATTTTCATCACTATGAATCCTGGTTATGCAGGACGTACAGAGCTGCCAGAAAATCTGAAAGCATTATTTAGGTACTATAACAGATTTTTAAACAAGTTTTATGTCTATAAATGTATGTCTTTAAAAATATGCAGCAAAATCGTTACTTTGACATTTTAATTAAAACTAATAGCTACAATGTGATTTATAATAATGTAAAAGGTTGTGATTCTTTGTTTTTCATATTTTCCCTTTGAAGTGGAGTATTTGAGCTGTTTTTATTTCTTTATCAAGTCATAGAAAAGCACAACACAGAAAAGTGCCCTTCAGCCCACAATATCCATTGCCACTTATACTTACACTCAGTATTCCACTTGTCCCTGCCTGTTCATGTGCCCATCTAAATGCCTTTTAACTTTTGCTTTCATATCTGCTTCCACCACCTCCCCTGGCAGTATGATCTAATCACGTACCATTTTCCAATAACCTGTGAAGTTGATGTTAAAAAGAGATTCGCCATGATCTTACATTGAACATAAAACAGTACAACAAAGGTACCAGGCCTTCAGCCCATGTGTCTGTAAATGTGATGCCCAAGTTAAAATAAAGAGCTGCTGCTTGCGTGTGATCCATAACCCTCTACTCCTGTATCTCTTATATGCTACTATTTGTAACTGCTTCCGCAACCATTTCTGGCAGCCCGTTCCAGGCACTTACCACTCTGGTAAGTGAAAAAAAAACGCCCCATTTATCTCCTTTAATCTCCTCTCTTCCCCACCCGCCCTCCCCTCACCTTATACACGGGTCTAGTAGTATGTGACATTTTTACCCTGGGTAAATCTTATAAAATGGCAAGGGAAGCTAGAAATGTTGAGTGGTTTACTCCTGTTCCTAATTTGTGTGTTTGTAATTCTTATCACTGCACTTTTCAAATGTGGGGACTGTAATTTTAACAAAAGCTTTGACTTAATTTAGTGTCCTCTTAGAGCCTCATTTTGCCGTAGATGTTTTCTCACCACAGATTAGTTTGTCTATGATGAAAGCTGCTCAAGGGTGTTTTTCATTGTTGAGGATTTACACTGCAGCAAAGGCAATGTAAAACTTCTCTGGTATAATGTTTTTGTGCTGTATAATATCTTTCTATGGCTTTATGTACTGTCCCACCCTGACCATCCGTAGAATGGAAGAACAACACCTTATTTTCTGTCTGGGCACCCTCCAGCCACATGGCTTGAACATTGACTTTACTGTTCTCCATTAAACCTGCTCACCTTTTCTTTCCCCTTCCCACTTCCTGTCCTTCCAGATCTGTCACCCACACAGCCTTACTATCTCCCTCCCCTCATTGCTACTGTCCCCTCCCTCCTTTCTCCACCTATCATCTCTTGCCTTGCCAATCCCCACCCTTTCCCCCTCCTACTCTTTTGTTTGGATGCTTGTCAGCATTTTCTCATATTTTGATGAAGGGCTCTAGCCCAAAACATCAGTTATGTATCTATATCTTTGCTACATAAAGGACACTGTTTGACCTGCTGAGCTTCTCCAACATTTTGTGTTTTTACTTCAACCATGGTGTCTACAGAATTTTGTGATTTACTTCATGTTTTTGTGCAGTTAGTTTATTTATTGTTCAATTTATTCAGGAATGTAATGCTTTTTTTCTGCTTTGGTGAAATTTCTGAAGCTTCTAATTTTATATAGATCCCAATTTCACACTGGGACTTCAGCTCATCAGAGAATGATGCAAACAATCCACTTATTGATCATCTTTATAAAATATTTATGTGTCAACAAATTTCCAAATAAATGGCTTATCATTTTGTTATTTTAGACCCTGTGCTATGGTTGTACCTGACTTTGAACTGATTTGTGAAATCATGTTGGTTGCTGAAGGTTTCGTTGATGCCAGACTTCTTGCCAGAAAATTTATTACACTGTACACACTCTGTAAAGAGCTCCTTTCTAAACAGGTAATATCAAAGCATTGTTCCGTTTGGATAAAAACCTTCTGTGTTACATTCTCCAAAAAATTAATTGATCTTTATAATGCATTAATATATAATATTAATTTAGTGTTTCTAACATGATTAAGAAGAATCCCAAGGTACTTCACAGGAGCACATAACACAAAATTTGACTTAAACCTGCATGAGACAGATGTTCTAATAAAACAGTCTGGAGATACAGTATCCATGGTTGATCAGGTACTTTATTGTTTCATGGGCTTGACATCAATTTCAACTTTAGATTGAGACAACTATTCCCAATCTCTAGCATAGCAGACACTTCTAAAAGTTTGGAATGTTTTTCCCCTTCATTTCTTTTTTTGTTTTATTCGTGCCAGTGCTTCATTGTAGTTCCTTGAACCATAAACGGTTTGTTTTTAACTCTTCACTCATGTTTGAACTATTACGTCAACAAGATATTAAATCAACAAGATACAACGAGTAAGAATATTGGTGCATATGAACATTGCACAATATGTATGACAATTAACTCATCATTATTCCAGTTGTCTGAAAAGTCAAAGAGAATTCAGGAGGTAATTTGGGTAGCAAGAAGAGCAGGGTTTGAATATGTGTGGTTCAAACTGTAAGCATGACTCAGCTCTCACCCATTCCACTTTTATAAAGGCAAGATGGGATAAAGGTGGGTGGTTTACAGGCAGCAGATGAGAATAAATGGGCTGTCAAAGAAGCTATCTGTCTCAATTTGTTTCGGATTTTTTAACCAACTTGTCACAGGTAAGAGAAGGCAAAAGGGATCAGATTCATACAGGAAATACTTCTACAGCAGTTAGCAGACAGTTACAGAATTCTCAACTCTTTCCTAGATGCCCCCAACTACACACCTTGCCCTCATTCTTGCAAAGCTTTCCCAATCATAATTTATCCCTGTCAGATTTTCTTTTCCTTTTGATCACAGTCTGACCATCCATCCAATCATAATCTATTCTTCTAGCTACAAGTTATTTCTCCTTTACAATTTCCATCCTCCCCGCAACCATAATAATTATCTGTTCTTAACCTTTCGCACTACTATCCATATGCTCTACGTTAGCACCTTGTAAGCCTTTCCTTGAGCTGTTATTAATTATTTACTTAATATTTGGCTGTATTCTTGCACCAAAGGTCTTTCTGCCTGTGGAATGTTAAGCCTGCAGCGCCAGAAAATCCAAAAACAGCATGGCTAATATTTTCAGAATGTTGGGGAAAACTATTTCTTGACTTTTCAGTACTCTCTCCAATCCTTCATTGCTTCTTCATAACTATTGGGTTCATTTATTTTGTTTCATGTCATTGACCTCCAGCCCCCAAGAAGAACAATAAACTATGGCAAAACCATCACTTCCATTTTCCTTGAGAATTGCATGGCAGTGTGATTTGGAAATATATGTATAATTTTTCAGAATAATTCCAAGAGCTACCAACTCTTGAAATGTCAAACTTGGGAAAATGCAAAATCTGAGCAAAAGCAACTTACAGGAGATAAGAGAAAGAGAATGTTTTAAAGAATTAATTCTGAAGTCAAAAGCTTTTTATTAATGTATTTTGAAATTCAGAGGAATGCAAAAAGCCAATAGAGAAGCACCTCTGGTATTTAAGCTGGGAAAGCAGCATTCAATAGATGGACCTTAAGAATTCCACAATCAATGGCTATATCAAATCTCTGTAGTGCTACATCCTATCATGAATGATGGTTGATAATGAAATGGCTCAGGGAATTAGGCTTCAAGAATATCCCATCCTAGCTGATGCAAATGCACTATTCGTCCGCGAAGCCAAGCCAAAGAAAAAGAAGAGAATATTCAGTTAGAAATGTCAAATGATGATCCTTCTCAACAACTTCCTGTGATCTGCACTATCACAGAAGCCAATTTTCAACCATTTTATTTCACTCAATATGATATCAAGACGTAGCTGAAACACTGGGAACAACAAAGGTATGAAACCAAATAACAGCTCTGAGTACTATGAAAGACCAAGCTTTTCCAGTAGCATTAAAACCCTGGCATCCATCAAAAAATGTGGGAAAATCAAATCACGTCATGTACAAAATTGATCATGTGTCTCCTTTCAAGGCACATCCAGCATGACTAATATCTGCCCAGTCTACTTCCAGTCAATGTGATGGAAGTTATCAAATGGCACTTACCTATAGCTTGCTCACTAATGTGAAATGTGAGTTTGGCCAGAACCATTCAGGGCCAGACTCATAATTGCATGGTAGCAAACGTAGAGTTGATTTCAAGAGTTTAAGTGAGAGTAAATTCTCTTGACATCAAGGAAGTATTCGACCAAGTATAGCATCTGAAGTCAAATGTGGAAAATCTGAAATAAAGAAAACCCAAAATCCTGGGCAAAAGGACTCAGCAGACCAGGCAGCATCTGCAGTAAGAGAAACAGCCAATGTTGTCACTCCTATCCATCTTCACCTGCCTCATCAGTGAGCTTTCATTCATTAGAAGGCCATAAGTGGGAATGTTCTCTGAAAATACAATCTTGAACTTGTGACTCCATATGAAAATGATGTGAAACATGCTTATGTGGAATAAGTCCCAAATAACATGTAGGCATTGGCTGGTAAATAGCAATTAACATTTCTACTGTTAAGCTCGCAATAGACTGTCCATCCATCCACTTTTGATGTTCATTCCCATGACCTTTCTCCAACTTCGACATGGAGTTAGCATTGACCATAAAAAAAATAGATCAAAGTAACGTTTGGCCATTGGCTCAAAATGTCTTTTCCTCCAAATAGAAGACAAAGTCAGAAGGATGATGGAATAACCAAGCCTGAATGATCCAAGTTGCTCAGCACCATGCAAGACCATGCAGCCCACTTTATTATTGCACAGTTTACCAGCAAATCATTCCCTTGAGCAAGATGGCTATGATGTCTGCCATAACAGACTACATTGCACTTATTTAATAGTCTGACAACACCTCCCAAATCTAAGATCCGTACCATTATGAAAAATAATAGCGACAGGTCAAAAAGATCATCTGCAAATTTTACTCTGAGTCACAGACCACCCTGACCTGGAAATCCTTCATCATTATTTGGTTTAAATTCTGAAACTTCCAACCCAAGTCATGGGCATCGTCACCAAAAAAAGCCACCATGAAGGCAGCTCATCTCTACTTTCTCACAGCCATCTAGGGGTGGGCTTTAAACGTTGGCTCAAGTAGTAACACCAAAATGCTAAAAAGAATTAAAATATCAGATTTTGTGGTTGGGGGGAAAAAATATATATAATTATTTCCAACTCAATATGTCACTTATGGTTACATTTTTAAAAAAATAACGTTCCAAATTGAGCGGCATGGGATTGTGGGCTGAAAGGCCCTCGTGTGGTACTGTATGTCAAATTTTAAATATAAAATTTAAATTTAAATTGTAAAAATTGAAATACCTTCCAACATCATCCCATTTGCAGGACCATTATGATTGGGGTTTACGGGCGATCAAGTCTGTGTTGGTTGTGGCTGGCTCTTTGAAAAGAGGAGATCCAAATCGCCCTGAAGACCAGGTCCTTATGAGAGCCCTGAGAGATTTTAATATTCCTAAGATTGTAACAGATGATTTACCTGTCTTTATGGGACTTATAGGAGATCTATTCCCAGCACTGGATGTACCAAGAAAGAGAGATATAGAATTTGAACAGGTAATGCAAAAGTTCATGTGCTTTCTTTTTATAATTTACAAAATGTTGATTTGTTCACATAGACAATGCGTGTAGTAATATAATTTTCAAATGGCACACTAGTCAGGTTTTTTTGTGCAATCAGGAATCACACATGAAGAAAGTTGAATTATAGAGAGTATATACTTTGTACAGAGTGTATATACATATTTTAGGTATATAGCATGTGTATTCCATATAAAGTATCATCTATATGTTTATATTTGGAGTGTTAAATTTTGCATTTGTTTTCCATCAATAAGAGGACCAATTTAAAGTCAGGACATGTATGTTATTTTCACATACCGTTGATAAGGAATGTAGAAAAGTACGTAGAGATCAAAAGAAATAGAAATACATATTGACAATTTAAGTTTTGCAACAAAGAAGGGGATTATTGGCCCATTGGGTTCAAAACCAGCTTTTAGTATAACAATCACATTAGACCCTTTCCTTCGCTCCATATTTTCCTGTATCCCTACAACTTATTTTCTCTTAAGCCCATCAACTCAACATGGAATAGGTTTGATGTTTTCCTACATTAATGAATAATTTACCTCTTTGCAAGTGGGAGTAACCGATAGCACACAATAGAATCTTACTTGGTCATTGAGATAATGTGCAAAATACACAGACAAAAATCCAGAGACCATGATGTTGTGAGGCATCTGCGCTAACTTCTGCATCCCTTTAAAGTTCTTTGAGCTTGCTCAGCTATTCGATAAGATGATAGGCCATATTATTTCACAATTCCTTCTTTTCCAAAATTCCAAGACACAGTTGCCAGATGATCCATTCCCTTTGAGAGAAAGAATGTCAAAGATTCACTGTAGAAATGTCTCCTCATCTGTATCTTCACAAAAATATCAACTTTTTCTTAGGATTTGACACTTAATTTTACACCTTTCAGTACATTATAGTCATACTAACATCTCAAGAAAGAAAATTAAAATTGCATTGAGTATTAATAATATTAATATTAAATAATATTAAATAATCTGGAATAATATTAAATAATCTGGAAAGTCTGACATCACCAGTCTGGCATCTGAGGGTAACAAATCACAGGAATTTTACTGTTATATGTAACTTGTTTTTTTCTCCCAACCAAATTGAATTAACTCACATTTACCTATATTGAAATAACTGGTCCATTAAGCCTCAGTTTTTCACCCTTATTAAGGTATCCCATGTTTTGTGGCGTGCTTTATTTGTATTAAATGCAACTCCTGACTGTTGTCATTTTTTGAAATTTGTTACACAGCATTGCTATCTTGTGAACAAACCCCCATTAACCCACTATCTCCTACCAGTTCATTTTATGAATGCTGGCATGACATGTTCCCTGATTCTCAGTTAATACTAAGGCTGTATTATAATAGTTAACAGTTTAATTAAATAGCTTTAAATGGCCTGTTAAAGGAGCCGATGATGTTTTTATTTAAAATTCTCAAACTGCACAGTCTCTGCTCAAGATGGCAGTGCCTCACTTAAGATACCTATCAGATATTTATCAAACAAGGGAAAAACCAGATTGGACCAGATTAGAGCTAGATAAAATAGGGGAGAAGGTACCTGAATATATACTATATAAGTGGGATTAAAAGCTGGTGCAACATAGGAATTCGCCAGTACTGCACCATCTGCTCAACATTTGGAAGAAGATTCACGTAGAAAGGAAAAAAACAAATTATCAACTACCAAAATTAATATTGACGCACAATCAACTAATCCCTTTCACAATAGATAGCCTTTCCTTTAGAAAATGGGGGAGAAAAGGGATCAAAAGAATAGAAAATTAAATTATTATCTTTTGAACAAATGAAGTACAAATATGGTATAACTCACAGTACAATGTTTGCATACCACCAACTGAAAACCTACTTGAAGGACAAATTGGGAAGCAGGCTGAGGTTACCAGAAGGAATCAGTTTTGAATATGTGATTACAGACACAATGATAATTAAAAGATTTATAACAAACATGTACATCAAGCTGCAAGAGAAAGAGAATGAGGAAACAAGCTGTAACCCCAAACAAAAATGGGAACAAGATCTAAACATAAAGATAAAGAATGAAACATGGGAAAAGCTATGCTCCGGAACTATGAGAAATACAATAAACACGAGGTTACGCATGACACAATATAATTGGTTACACTGGCTAATACACCACGCCCCAAAAGTTAAATAAATGGGACCCAACATATCAGATAGATTTTTCACTGTAAGAAGGAAACGGGAACAACAGTACATGCAATTTGGGCATGTGAGAAAGTGGAAAAGTTTTGGGAAGATCTAAATATTAAATATTAAATAAAATCACAAAAAGCAACATACCAAAAAATCCAGAGAACTTTCTTCTAAGTAATATAAGAAGTAAAGAACTTGGCCTTGATTTGGATGAAGCACAAAAAAGATTTATTATGATAGCCTAAGCTGTAGCAAAAACATGTATAATGTCAACCTGGAAATCAGAATGTAGCCTGAGAGTACAGCAATGGTACATAGAAATGAATAAATGTATTTCATTGGAAAAAATAACATATAATTTAAGAAATAACATCACAGTATTCGAACAAATTTGGGAACCGTACATGGAACACAACAGAGAAATCCTACCGCGGACCTCTACCACCTAAAATGACAGAATGAGAAGAAGATTAAATGAACTGACCCAGTGTGTAAAAGTAGATGACACTATTTTCTTGTTTATTTTCGTTGTGAGATGACATTGTTTAATGGGTTTAATGTATCGTATATGTTGAACTTTTAATGGGTTTGGAGGGGGGTGAGAAGGAGGGAGGGAAGGGAGTGGGGGGAAAAGGGGAGAAAATGACACTGTATATTCAAGAGGGAAATGTCTATGTGTATTTTGGTCAATATGGTTCATAGTGTGAAAAATTAAAAAAATTTTTAAAAAGATGGCAGTGCCTGTGCTGGCAGTGGCCTTGAAAGGTTTCAGACTCTGGGAGAGCAATGGACCTGTGCAGAGTACCAAAAACAGGTAGAACACCCCCCCCCCCCAACTTTGAGCAGAAGCATAAAAAAAGACCCTACAGGACAGTAACCATGACAGTGGACCACTGGGGGCTCAGCGGCTGAAGGACCCACACAGGCTACAGGCTGATAGACACTGGCCCGTGAGAACCAGGTATTGGCACCAGGATTTGTGAGGGTACTGAAGACAAGACAGACTCTCAAAGGGCCTGAGGTGCTGAAGGTTTCCTGATCATAATGGAGGTTTGGATCTGGAACTCAAAGTTGCTAATCATTTGAACAAGAGTTCTTGAGGTGAATCTACGGACACTCAGATTCTAAAGGGACTCTCTTTTATTTCTCTTTCACTTGCTGGGCAATACTAACAGCGACTCTTAGTTTGACTTATGCAGGCGAAAGGAAATTTTTTGTAATATTACATTTTTGTTTTTATTATGTGACAATAAAAGAATCTTGAATATTGCACTGGTATTTACAACATAAGTAATTTTAAGATCATTCACATGTTAGTCATTTTTTTTTCTAACGATAACATTTTTCATACATTTGTACAGATAGTTAAGCAGTCAATTCTAGAACTTCATCTCCAACCTGAAGATAATTTTGTCCTGAAAATAATTCAGCTCGAGGAAATACTTCAAGTACGTCACTCAGTTTTTATAGTTGGCAATGCTGGAAGTGGAAAGTCACAGGTAAATACCAGTTTGAAGTACTTGAGGTAATAAAATTATATTTTTTTCTCATTCATTAATGTAATTTTGATGTACCATAATCCACCACCAAAGTTTCGTCTAGTAGTATAGGTGCAGTCAGATGATATTACACGAACATAAAGTTGCACAAACTTGAAACGTTGACCCCAATGTACAGATCACTTCTTGGATTTAAACACTCAGAGGATAACCTCAAGCTTTTTACTGAAGTATATGAAAGGAAGAGTCGTACTCAACATTTGGAAGATAAAGTTTCTCCACCAACCTTTCTTTGCCCTCTAGACAAATAAGGTGTATGATGTGACCCTGGGAAACTATTAGTTGTCAGACACATGAGAGGTTATTTGCATAGTGCTATACATCTTACTGCTATGAAATCATGTTAAATGTGGAAAAGAAAACCACTTGCCTACTGCCAAATTTTGTCATCCCTTAATAGATGAATCAGTTCATATTGAACACCACTTCAAAGAATCACTTTAAGAAAATCTGCAGATGCTGGGATCAATTGCAATACAAATATTTGCTGGAGAAACTCAGCACATCGCACAGCATCCCTAGGAAGTAAAGGATTATCAATATTTTGGGCCTGAGCCTTTGTCAGGAATAAGCAAAAAGACAGGCCCGAATAAAAAGATGGGAGAGGGATAGTGAGGAGAGGAGGAAGGTGGAGGTGCACAGGCCAACAAGCAGGAGGTAGAAGAGATAAAAACTGAGAAGTGGTAGTGAATCCTCATTATGGGCTGAAGGGAGAAGGAAGGGAAAAGGTTGGGAAACTGGAGGAAAGGAACAGAGGGATAAGGAAGGTGCTGTCTGTAAGGAGTTTGTATGTTCTCCCTGTGTCTGCATGAGTTTCCTCCAGAGCCAGTTTCCTACCATCTTTCAAAATCTTACTGGGGTTATAGGTTAATTGAGGCATTAGGCATCACAAGCTCATGCCCCAGAAGGGCCTGTTACTATTCTGTATGTCTAATTTTAAGAAAGAGACACAGGAAGGGGTTAATGGAAAATTGGAGGAGACACAATATAAAGTGTTGTTTCTCCAATTTATGGGTGGCTTCTGTTTCGCAGTACATTACCCCATGGACAGACATGTTGTTGTGGGGATAGTTTGTGGAATTAAAATGGTTGTCCACTGAGAAGTCCTTGCAGTTGCAGAGGACAGAGCAAAGGTACTCAACTGAGCAATCTCCCAATTTGTGCCAGGAAACTGGAAGTTGTCAAAAGTGATAAAGCTTACATTGCTTTCAATTATCTCAGCTCTAAGACATGAATGCAGAAATTCCTCAGGACAGGGTAACCATTTTCGCCTGTTTCACAGACGATCATCTTTCCATCATACAAGTAGTGTGGATGTTCACTGACTGTGCATCAGAAAATGAATATCCCACGTTGAATACAACCCTGTCAGCATGGAATGATAAGTGGCAACAAACATTCCTCCCACACACATGCTTGACAATTATTTTGATCACTAATTTTCAGTCTGATTATTTTTTGTTTAACTTTGAAGGTAATGCGATCCTTGAAAAAGACTTATCTGAATCTGAAACGTAAAGCCATCAGTGTGGATCTTGATCCTAAGGCTGTGACCTGCGATGAATTGTTTGGAATTATTAACCCAGCTACAAGGGAATGGAAAGATGGTAAATCAGTTTGAATTGCTAAGCACAAGCTGGAAAGAGAATCTAATATATAATTGGTTTGATCATAGTTTTCAAATTCATTTCTAGAAAGTTTGACTTCTCCCTCTCGACTACCTGAATTTTGAATTCAACTGATCTCAATGCATATACAAGTTTTATTGTTTTTTTTGTTGTTTTTTTAAACTTTATTTATTCGTTCAAAATACAGATAATAAGTAACATATATAACAATAAACAAAGCATGAATGTTATATTTTATATAAAAAAAAAAGGAAAGAAACCCCCCCCCCTTTCAGCCAACTCTCCTAAGGAGAGCCATGAAGAAAAAAGAAAAATTTAAAGAAAAGTAAAGCATACATATTAAAATCTAGTCAATATAAATCAACATGTAAATATTCTGAATATAACAACCACCTATTAATTAAAAAAAACTATAGTTATCCACGAAACATATGTAATTTTTTCCATTATTAAACAATATTTCATCTCATTATGCCAAAAATCTCAAATTTAATCATTTCAGGTAAAATCATATCTCTACCGAACACATGTTTTTCCAAAGATCGAACTTGATAAAAATACGCTTACGCTTAATCGGACTGTTTAAACCCCGAACGTTAAAAGTAGCAAACTTCAACTTTGACATATCCACTAAACAAGTTTTATTGTTGTTGCTTCATTGCAAATAGAACTGTGGCGTAGTAGCACTGAGATTATGTAACTACATTTGGATCTAAAAGCCTTTCATGTCTAGAGACATGAATTTGAATCCCCTGCAGCAGCTGTGAATTTAAATTCAATTAATTAAATCAATTTAGGGTAAAATGTTTTTATTGGTTCTGGTGAACATAAAAACAGATTTACAAACTTTCTTCAACACCAGTGTTGTTGACTCTTTATTGCTTAGTGAAATAACCAACCACAGTTCGTGGGCAATTAGGAATGGGCAATAAATGGCAGTGAAGTTCATATCCTGTGAATTCATTTTAAAAATGAAGACCAGAAGTAAAATCACCCATGAGTGAAATTTTAATTTGAAAACAATACATTTATTTCAGAACAATGGAAGAATAAACTTGATTCAATTTTATGCTGATTTAACAGCTATGCAGAAAATCATTTTCCATTCATTAATATAGACTTGGACAGAAAAAAAAGCCACTTCTCAAATTCAAAATTGTTTTTTTTACTTGGTAGATTGTTTGTGGTGGTATAGGGAAGCTAAAATCTAAGCAAAGGTAAACAATTTGATCTAAACTCTTACTGTAATTTCAGTTTTATAAAAGTGCATTTGTATTGTAACGAAAGTCATTACTTTATTGATCCTACAGTTATCACATAATTAGATCAGTAGGGATGAAGAAGGACATTTGGCCAACCTGAACTAGCCACCCCATTCATATGATTTCCTATTGTAACTTTTACAGATACTTCAGTCAAATTGTGAAAATAATTTTAAATTTCAATTTTAAGTTTAGGCATTCTGCACAGTAACAGCCCACAAGTCGATGATGCCCAATTTCACCCAATTGACGTACAACCCCTGGTACATTTTGAATGGTGGGAGGAAACTGGAACACCAACAGGAATCCCACACAGACACAGGGAGAATGGACAAACTCCTTACAGACAGCATGAGATTCGAACCCCAGATCCAATTGCTGGCGCTTTGACAGTGTTGAGCTAACTGCTATGCTATCCGTGCCAACCAATTTTGGCTGGAATTTCTAGCCAATGTTTTACAGGCAGACAGAGGCACCCAAATCAAAATTTATCTTGTGAATTTTTTTCTCCATGACCTTTTAACTGAAATTCTACTCCATGTTTTATAAAATATGAAGAAAATGATTTTGATATAATTTTTAAGTTATATTTTACTTATTTCTGTTTTTGATTCCTTGTCCTAATCTCGCAATATAATTTAAATGGGTATAGATTTGGATTTTTCAATCCTCTCCGATTTCCAGTTTTCTATTTGAAAGAATAGACTTCTTCGGATGTTCTCTTTTATTCACCAGGGCTATCCATTGAAATTGGAGATTGATCTGCTGATTCTTCTCTAGTGCGAAGAATTAGAGGCCAGAAGTGAGCCAGTTATTAAGAGGACATGTTTGACCAATGGCTGAATTTTGTGAAAATTAGAAAGCAGCTATGAGGATGATGTTTACAATGCTCAATGTCAGGAAACAAAACCCTCAGTCCAACCTGCCCATACCAGACAAAAATGTTCTACCCTCAAGTCCCACCTGCCTACATTTGACTCGTATCCCTTTAACCTTATTCTATCCAAGTTTCTGCCTAAATCTTTCATAAAAGTACTAGTTGTACCTGCCTGAACTACTTCCTCCAGCAGCTTGTTCTGTAAACTCACCATTCTTTGTGTAAAAACAATGTATAACATTATTTGCAATCATTTATCTTGCCAGTAATACTGAGAAAAAAGCTTCCAGTCATTTAATCTCTATGAGGTTATGTCTTTGTTCAGTGCAAACAAACTAACAGAAGAAGAAATACATTGCAGTATATTGAGATGATACCACAAAATGAATGGCTTCAGTTTCTCACATGACAGATAACCTGGTGAAGAAAGCATGTGGGATATTGTTGGATCATAAATATTTTACCTACATTAATTTCAAGTGAACTTTAACTTTATTGATTGATGGAAAAATCGGTAGCAGTTTTTAGTTACTAAAACTGAAATATAGCTTATGACAGGCAAGTCAATGATGACCTAATCATTATAAACAAACTAGCTGACAAAAACTTCTTTGTCTCTTTCTCGTTTGAAAACCAACCTCTGCAAGGTTCTTGAAAGGTCTGAAGATTTTATTTGCGATATTTCCCTATTTCTAAATTGATAAGTAGGTGGAGTTTCTATTAATAATTTCCTGAGTACATTTATGGCACTTAAAGCAATCTATGTTGATTTGGACGTGAACTCCTTTTAGCTTTTCTCTTGTACTTATCAATATTCTCAAAGGTGCATAAATTCATAATTATTGTTACTTATTCCAAGTCCATCCATGGTTATAACTCCATTGGCCATACAATATCCTGTAGTCTATGCATAAGCTTATTTTTTTAATAGTTTTCTGCATTGGGAGTACTGTGGAAACCTTCTTTCTTAAGAACATAACTTTTTGCATCATCCAAACTTGCAAAATGCTCCCAAATGATTAATTTTACAATATCTTGATTTTCTTTTCCTTGGAGAGAAAGTATTTTTCCATTGAGCATTTACAAAAATCTAAAGTTAAAAATATAGAGTCGCAGTCTTTCCATTTGTTGGTGTATTTTAAACCCTTGTTTTTAAACATGAATGTAAACAAGTTCTTCATATGATTAGAATAAAGTTTTTATATTTAATCTTCTTTTTAATATATATCAGGGCTTTTCTCAACCATAATGCGTGACCTGGCCAATATTTCACATGATGGACCAAAATGGATTGTGTTAGATGGTGACATAGATCCAATGTGGATTGAATCTCTTAATACTGTGATGGATGACAACAAGGTTGGTCACTATTTCAGAGATTAATTCAGGCTGGTAAAGCTTATTTGAGTAATAAAACACTTTCAAATAATGGATTGCCACTCTTTCACTGTACTTCAGTTGACAGGATGATTTGGAGGAAATTTTTTTGCCTTTCCTTATATGACATTTTAATTCATCCTAATTTAATTCCTTTTAGCTTTGAATTTAAGATTTATGTCAAATCCCTGCAACATCATTTGCTAAAATGGATGATGACACCTCAGACATTCTTTTGGGAATTCTACTCATTCTTGCCTTTTCATCAGGTTTACATTCTTTTCCTTTGGCTGGCAAATCCTATGTTGATTCTTTTTAATTCTGAAAGATTGGAAGACGTTTAATTACAAACCAACTGTGCCGGTTGAAAATTTAATTTGAACAGATAAGCCCCACTGGTCAATTCTGTAATCTTCAAATAACATATTTTCTTAGATTTGCTTTGAATTTTTCAATCTTTTCCATAACAAAACTAATTTACCATGAAACTAAATCGTGTAAACCACTGAAATTATTGAATGATCACTATATACTTTTGAAGTAATTTTTAGTAATTTTAAATTAGTTTACTCTTAGGTGGAAAATTGAATATTCTTTGGAAAAAGCAATTTTTCAGCATGATGACCATTTTCAATGTAAATAAAACAGTGGAAAGTTACCATATTGGAAAAAAAAATAATTGTGTGTTTCTACATTCAAAACTATAAATCTTGATCAATCATTCTCATTTTTGTACAAATGTTTTTAATAAATACCAGCAGTCCAATTCCCTCTCTTCAAACTTTTTTTAGATGGTCCTCTTTAAAAAAAATTACTATATAAAGAGATCATATACCTGTCTTGACTTTTACTCTTCAGAGACTTTTGCCCTTTGCCATGGTTGTGGGGAAAAAAACAAAGTTACATTTGTCCAGTGGCAGTTGGATGTGAAATTAAAAGCAAAAATTTTCTGCCTATCAGTCTGTTAGTTTGCAAATTTAATCTATTATAATTATTACAGTTAATAGGTATTCTTAGTTTCTCATGGAAATTATAATTTTTTTTTTAATTTGGCTTACTTACAAAATGAAGATACTAACTCTTGCTAGCAATGAACGAATTCCACTGAACCCCACAATGCGTTTGCTGTTTGAAATAAGTCACCTGAGAACGGCTACGCCGGCCACAGTGTCTCGAGCAGGAATACTCTACATCAACCCTGGAGATCTTGGATGGAACCCGTAAGATGTTTCTGTTTTTTTTTTCAGTCTAAATTCGTTTGTACATTGTGAAATTAAGACAGTAAATAATAAAGTTAAAACTATTTATGTTAAAACAGAATTAAGAAAATATAAATTCAATGGTCATTTAAGGATGGGAAATCTGTTGCAACCAGAATCAAATGTACAACTGTGTGGGATATGCACAGTATGAACCTATTACAATTGACTCTGGTCCACCACAAATATATCTGCAGCATGCATCATCAAACCAATGCACTGTAGGTTCTTGCCTGTGCTACTCTGACACCATCCCCCAACCTATATCTCTAACCTCAAAAAGAACAAGGGCTGTAGGTGAACACCATTTCTTCATGTTCCTTCCCAAGTTCCCAACTTTGCTTGATTTAAATTGTGGAACTTCTCACCCAGTAGCATTGTGGAAACACTAGGCAGAAGGACAGCAGCTGATCAAGGAAATGATTAATCACCACATTTTCAAGGAAAATTAGCTTGGATAATAAATGCTAACCTTGCCAGCAATGATTTCATCATCAAAAAAAGGTAAATATAAGGGATGATCTCTGGAAACCAGTCTGACCACTTTATCCAGTATGCCAAGAAGTGTATTTTTCGTTGGAAATGTTTGTGTAATTCTTGCCTTAAGACCACATAAGGCCCATATATATGCTAAGATTTAAAAACATGGATAAGATAAAATACAAAATTATTAATTTGATTCTCTTGTGTATTTCATTAATAATTTTTTTGTTTGTTTTTCAGTGTAGTAGCCAGCTGGATTGAAAGTCGTGAGGTGCAGTCAGAAAAGGCAAATCTTCTCATATTGTTTGATAAATACTTTCCTACCTGTCTTGAAAAGTTGCGAACAGGATTTAAAAAGATTACTCCACTTCCAGAAATCACCATGGTGCAAACAGTTCTTCATCTGATGGAATGCCTTTTGACACCAGCCAATGCACCTGCTGATTCTCCAAAGGAGCTCTATGAACTCTATTTTGTGTTTGCTTGTGTTTGGGGTTTTGGAGGTACCATGTTTCAAGATCAGGTAAGACTTGGATATACTGGATACTTAAATTTCATTCAATGTTTCATGCATTAATCACCACCCAGGTGGATACTGAGCATGATATATTTTTGATAAAAATGTTTCACCAATTACACAGACATTATTGCAACCTCATGAGGAGGATCATCCTCAACCTTGTCCTAAACTTGGGATCTCTGTGATTACAGAATGTAAAAGCTCGCTGTCATAAGATTATTCACAAGCAGTGAATAGGGCATGGGTAGTGCAACCCTGTTACAGTGCCAGCGACTGGGACTGAGGAGTTTCTGCAAGGAGTTTTCATGTTCTCCCCCTGTCTGTGTGGGTTTGCTCTTCGTTCTCAGGCTTTTTCCCACCGTAATAGGGCAGCTCGGGCTTGTGGGCCGAAATAGCCTATTAGTGTGCTGTTGTGATTAGAATCTGTAAACAACTGGTAAAATTATTATCATTATTTTCATTAATCTTTGCAGCTTTTGGATTATCGTGTTGAGTTCAGCAAATGGTGGGTGAATGAATTTAAATCAGTCAAGTTTCCATCCCAAGGGACTGTTTTTGACTATTACATTGGTTCAGATACAAAAAGGTTTATTTCTTGGTCAGAAAAGGTGCCTTCGTTCGAATTGGATTCTGATTCTCCCCTTCAGGTACTTTAATTAAAAATATATATAATTTTAACAACAGTTTTTGTTTAAGCTTTTCGTGCAGATACCATCTGCGACGTCGTACTGAGTCATATAGACCATGATTGACTGATCCTGTGTAGGTCAGCTGTAATGATGAATCAGTTGTGGGTGGACTTGTTTTAGATGGGTGCTACTGTTAGTTTGGAAAGGACATGGGGTAGATTAATTAACGACAGTCCAATTAGCTGTAGAATAGTTGTGGGCAAATTATTGATTGAAAAATTCTGAGCAGAAAAAAAATCAGTATTTGGAGTGGACCAGTTGATCAAGAATCAAATAATCAAGAGCAGACAAAGAATTGCTGGAGGAACTTAACAGGTCAGACAGCATCCATGGCTGGAAATGATCAGTCGACATTTCAGTTCTGAGCTCTTTATCAAAATGAGAGAGAAAGGGAAGAGATTGCGTATGTAAGGGGAAAGAAGCTGGGAAGAATCCCAGAAGATGTGAGAGGTGGAGAGACAGGTCAAGAGGGAAAGCATTAGGAAGGGAAAGGGAAGAAAAGTAGAGGGGAGGGATATACAGTAAGTACTGGACTACGTAAAGAAGAGATAGAAACAGAAGAAGCAGATGGGGCTGGGGCCATTATCAAAAATGAGGGAAAAAAATCAACCTTTAGATTTAAGGCTGTCTAGGATGAATATAGTGTGTTGTTCCTCAAATCGAAATGCACACTTTTAAAATTTTATTTCCTAATTTGTTATTTTGTGTGACACAGGCTGCCCTTGTACATACAACGGAGACAATTCGTCTGCGTTACTTCATTGATCTAATGATCGAGATAGGTCAGCCAGTGATGCTAGTAGGAAATGCTGGAACAGGAAAATCTGTACTCATGGGAGAAAAGTTGAATTCTATTAACATTGAGGAATATTTGATTCAGGCTGTTCCTTTTAACTTCTATACAAATTCTGGAATGTTACAAGGTATTGAAATAAATTCTTGCCTCCCATTTGACTGTGAATGGCATTTGGGTAAAGCATGAGAAAAGGCCTCCTGTATGAGAAGACAACAAACTCCTCCAATTTCTGTTAACCTTTGTTGTACACAATGTGTTAGAAATTTACTGTCATAGCAAAGAAAATATAAAGTATTTTTTAAATGGTGAGGGGTTGAACGATTTGATGAACCTGAGTGTCACATTAGTGAAAGTCACAAGCAGTGAGTAGGCCAGTAGCAGAGTCATCGAAACAGGCCACTCGATCCAACTTGTCCATGTTGACAAAGTGCGCTGGCCTTTATTGAAGAAAGACTTGAAGGAATAAATAGAACATTTTTAAAAAATGATTTTGTTCTATGACATTTTGAAGGTCAAAAGCATTTAATATAATTAGATTACTAAATTGAAGAGTTTATTCTTAACTTTCTTTAGATGTTCTTGAGAAGCAATTGGAAAAGAAAACAGGAAGAAACTTTGGCCCTCCTGGAACTAAGAAATTAATCTATTTTATTGATGACATGAACATGCCTGAAGTGGATAAATATGGAACTGTAGCATCTCACACATTAATCAGACAACACTTAGATCATGGACATTGGTAAGTAATCTGTTTAGATACTTTAAACTGTAAATCCTGGCATCAATATTCCACCATTATTGAAAGTCTTGCATCTGAAGTTTTCTCCTTTATCACTTTTTGATCACATTTTATGTCATAGTTTTCTTGATAATATTTGAAAATTTGGAGATCCCCTTTCCAATTCCTTTATATTTAGCTAGCCGTTTTCAAGCAATACAATCTTTGTATACTAAAAGCTACTGAGCTACCTCAAAGAATAACTGCTTTGATTTAGCAGCTGGCCTAAGGAAGCTAATGCATTACAATTGTTAAAGTAGTCCAAGGCTCTTGCAGAAGTCTGTAAATCTGGACTCCTATCGAGAAGTTAAACGTCTTTCTATTTATCAATAAACCCTTCTACAAATTATTACCAGTTACACCATGTGGTGCACTGTTAGCCAGAATCAGACACACACAAAGATAAAGACTGTACAACAGGCTTTAATCCACAAACACTTCCACAGAGCGAGGCTGGCTGTGGCTGCAGCAACTCTGAGTGAGGCCTCAGGAGGCTGGCGCAGGCTTATATCCCGGAGGGTGATTGACACCCGACCGGGTGGGGCTTGATCCATTCAGGCCGACTGATTGACAGTCGGCCAGGTGTTGTCCTGTCCCCTTACACTCCTGCAGGTACAGAGGTTGCTCCTTGCAGTAGGCCGGTGCTGTACCTGAGGTGCCAGTTGATGAAGTAGACAAAGATGATGTGGTCAAACAATAATCATGGCTTTTATTAGCAGAAACTCATGGTACAATAATGAAAGACAATAGATGCATATACAATTATATCCAAGGGGAGTATCCTTAACAGTCGAGATAATGCACAGCCAATGTTAATACAGCAAGGCTCGCCAGAGGGGAGACAGGCAGCTTGGCAGACATTCACCACAGTACCACCACATAACATTACAAATAATTGTGAATATAATTTGAATTATTGATTTTTTTTTTCTCATCAGGTATGATAAGATCAAGCTGACTTTGAAAGATATTCATAATTGCCAGTATGTTGCCTGTATGAATCCCACAGCAGGTAGCTTTACAATTGATTCTCGGCTTCAGGTAATTAATTATGAGATGATTTGCTTTTAAATATGACACACTTTGTCATTTAACACTGGTTTACACTTCCTGCATATTTTCCTCCATTTTTAATTGATAACCTCACATTAAATTGGTAATAAATTGGAGATATATTAATAATGTTTTTTGTATAAAATCTTTCACCAGGAACTGTAGATTTCTGAACTTGATATCATCCCTAAGACATAAAAAATAAGGTGCTATAAAGCTGTGTCAGGGAGAAAATTGGCTGACATAATCAGGCAATCCCAACTGTATTGGTTTAGTTTCTAATCATATCAGATACTCAACAATGGAAATTTAGCCTTTTTATTATACTTTTCAATTGTTTCCTTGGAATGTCAAATCTGTAAAATGTTTGCTATAGGGCTTGATAAAGTTAATATTAAATATTGCTAATTTTTTTTTCAAAATTGAGCTGAAACTATTCAGTCACATTACAATTCTAAATGTAATGTACTAGAACGATATTTGAGAAAATAATTAGGAAAAAGTACAGAACACAGGTGTGTAAAATGACAGAAAAGCCATAAATAATTAACAGTTGTGAAGAACAGAATAGGCTACATGATCTTTGATCAAAATTTCTATTTATTATTGTACAATAATGCTATTTAATAAATCTTAAAACATGACATTTAATTCAATGCAAAAATCAAATCTATAATGAACATGGGCTTTTTCATGTTCAGTTTATGGTTTTCATCTATTAACATCTCATTTAAAAGCATCACTTTCTGCTCTCCTGTTATATACACTAGCATGTAGAATTTTTCAGTAATTCATGAAGAAAGTAGCAAGGGAAAAGAACCTTTTGCAACTTTTTGTATTACAACAGCTTCATTAAAAACAAAACTCTGTCAAAGCCGTTTTGATGTCGAAAACATTTAGAAATACAACATTGAATAGACTTGAATTAAAACATATTAAAATACAAATAACATGTACATTCTGAATATTGTTTTTTGCTGAATTGCCATTGCTTGAAATGTCTGCAAACTAAGTATAAGAATATTTTCCTTCTGGTTTTAGTTATGTTATCAAAAGTTCATTCATAAAAATTGACTTCCGATCAAGCAAAACATGATTCATGCAATAGGTTTTATGTTTAGTTTTTTCTGCATAGCCGTGAGAATCCAGTCTTCAAAAAAGATTGATCTATGATTCAGCATTTACCTCCAAACACACAATGATTTTTATTATACATTTCAAGAATAAATGGTCATTGTTGCAAAGCTCATTTAGATAGGAGAGTTATGCAGCTTACTGAACATAACTTTTAAAGAAGTTTTTAAATCTGCTGATTAAGGGAGCAAGAACAGGGGGATGAAAGAGGGTTGTTTTTCACAGAATGGTAGGTGCATGGAACGTGTTGCCGGCAATATAGGTGGAGGCAGGTATAATTGGATCTTTTAAGAGGCTATTAGGTATACAGAACTGAGAAAAATGGGGTGCTTATGCAGTAGGGAAATTCTAGGCAGTTGTTAAAGCTGGTTATTAGGGCAGCAGAGCATGTGGACTGTGCTGTAGATTTCTATGTTCTATTATTATGTAAGTGGTTCAAAATATCAAACTCACTGACCAGGTGCTCAGGAAGAATATGCAAAGGATCTGGATAGAGAACATTTTACATGTTCCCAACCCTTTTGTATCTTTGTACAGAAAATAAATTACCAGAGACTTGGAGTAACGTAATGGAAGATCTAAAAGAAATGAAGCAATATGTTTCTCATTCATCACATTTTTCAATTTGTACAAAATCTGATTCATTTACTGTGCACATAAATCATATCATTCAAGGTTACGTCCCATTACTTGTTAGTTTAATTGGGCAGCAATTGGGAAATTTACAAGTGCAAAAATAATCACGTTCAGAATTGAAAAGGGGCAGTGTTTTGTCATGATCTTTTTTCGCCATTAGTAGTGACAGATTTATAGTCACAGGAAAACAGAGGATGATACAAATGAATTGCTCTGTAATCTATGCTTCCTTCTGGGTTGCACAAAGATTCCTCAGAAAATGGGCTTGTATCCAGGAAAATCTGGACCATTACTTTATTTTATAGAACTGTTTAATCAGTACCATTTATGCAGAACATATTTGTCCTGTTTTAGATTATAATTATCCCAACTAGCTTTAATCTTTCCATTCATGGGGGATGTTTTCCATGTGTAGCAGTAATAACAACCTTGTTGCTGAACACAGCAATGTTTTCAATGGTAAAGCTTAGGAAAGTATTTTTATTCCTTGGATAATGTTCGTTGATTATACTAGGATCATTTATCAATTCAAAATGTTTTTAATGGTAAAATAAATGCCCAGAAAGCCCTAAACTGTAATAGCATTGCATTCGCGATGGTGAGAGGTAACAATTGTTAATGCTAAAAAAATGGTTGCTGTTGTTCTTTCTGCTTTCTGACCTGAAAGGGTTTAAATCAAAAAAGTATTTGCATAGCCACTATCAACTGAGAAAAAAAATCAAATATTTCAAAAAATAGTATAGTAGAATATTAATCATAGATCAGACATTTTGATTCTTCTGTCCATGAGGATCAAAAAGCAATGTCATTTTTGTATTGGTTATCAAAACTTCATTATTTATTGTTTATCCCCAATTTTCCTTGGAATTGTCATGGTCTTGGGCCTTTTTAACTGCCAGTACTGAAGTTGAAATTGAGAACTATGTGGGAAATGTAGCAAGAATGAGAAGCAGCTGGATGCTGAATTTGGGGTGGTTGTCTGGGATCAGGAAGAACATAAGGATGAGTGGGTCTGAGAATACAAATGTGTGTGTGATTTAGGTCAGTTTTCCTCTTGCTATTTCTGTAACCAATTGCCACAAATTAAGTTGTGTCCTTCAAGATCTGAACAGTTTTGACAATGTTGGTGCAACCAATTTTATGGTGAGGTGATTGAAGTCTCTCAACCTTAAAAAAAAATTTCCTGGGTTGAAGATTTTACTAAATGGAGTTGATGGTGGATAAGTACTGATTATTATTATTTAAGTAGATAATAATCAATAGAAGATTTTCTTGACCATGTTTGTTTTAAGACTATTGGAATTGATAAGTTCAAGATGTCTAGGGCCACTCCCTCCCACTGTGCTGGAGCCCCTTATGCATTTATTTTGCAAGTGGGAGAGGACATATCCACAGAATGTGGTGACCCTGAAACTGAATGGAAACACGAAAGAAATCATTCCTGCTACTTTCTCATGAAAACTAAATTTGTTGTCGATAAAGTATCACTACTTTGAGTCATCTACATTTCATTTTGCCTGTAATAGAATTTATATGTATAATTTGTATTTTTAGTGAAACAAATTTTACCTTTTTGAAATATTACTGTCGAAGGTTAGTTATTATACTGTTGCACAAATAATGATATTTTCTTGATCTTATTATTTCAGCGCCATTTCTGTGTCTTTGCTGTTAGTTTCCCAGGACAAGATGCACTTCAATCCATCTATAGTGCTATCCTCCATCAACATTTAACGAACCAGAATTTTCCATCATCCATGATAAAGTTCCATTCCCAACTGGTCACTGCAGCTCTTGGTATATGCATAAAGAAGCTCTTATCTTTCCTATGTCCATTTCCTTTCTAGGAATTCAGTTTATATTTGTTTATAAATTACCAGTGCTCTGATTTTTCCGACTCATAGTTTTTGTCTGCATCAATCTTCTTTAAAGGTGCATTTATTCAGGTTAGTGGGGAATCACTGTGTGGAAATTCCTTTTACTCATTCTGAAGAAACTTTTTTTTTCTCTGCTATTCTCTGAAGTCCATATCCTTTATTTTTCTGCCTCTGCTTGCCACTTTTTTTTGCCACTTCTGATCTTATTATTCAATGAAATTAATAATTTTACATTCTTTGGTCACAATTGTCAAATCAATATTTTTTTAGGATTGACTTTCTGATATTTTAAGTCTTTTTAAGAAACTTTATTTTTTTTTTATTGCTAGCTTTACACCAGAAAATATCATCATCTTTCCTGCCAACTGCCATAAAATTTCACTATATCTTCAATTTGAGAGACCTTTCTAATATATTCCAGGTATAGTATTGCATTCTATCCCTCAGAATGTATTCTCACATGCAGTTGTTTTTATATTTTAATTCTTTGAAATACTATCGTTTCTTCATGCACATTTATGTTTAGTTTGTAATTACATACTAGATGATCAAATGTGTAGGAGTCCCAGGATCACCTGTTTTGGTAAAATTGGAGATCTGGATGGAGATTAAGCTAATTTTGAGAAGTTGCAGTAAAATCCCTTGCTTTCTAGCAGCCTCGAGCAACTGGCAAAAAAAATCGCATAAAATGAATAGGTGAAAAATCAGGACATTTTAAATTGGTGTGCCTTGCCATTAGCTCACCAAACACACAGCACGCTATCTCAAGCAACTGGAAAATTCACTTATGCAGCATCTACCAATCCCCATAGGTGCTGAATATCAGGGGGTTTACTGTATTTTCCCCTCATTTTTTCCTGTAGCTTAATGCAAAATCTTCCATGGACTACTAAAAACTATTTGATATACAGAACTTGAGTCACCAACTATGTACTAATTTTTACTGATCCCATTTGTCTACATTCAGTTCATATCCTCCTATACCTTTCTTTCTTTCTTGGCTATTCAAATGCCTTTTTGATGTCTGTTACATATCAATATTGTATCTGCCTCTAACACTCTTCTGGCAATCTGTTCCCAATATCAACCACTCCCTTTGTGGAATAAATTAACACCTCTGATCCCATCTAAACCTCCCTCACATCTTAAACCTGCGCCCTCTTGTTTTACACACCCGCATATTAATAATACGACTTACCCTATCTGTGACTCCAACAATTTTGTATGTTCCTATCATATCATTGATCAGCCTCCTTTGCTCCAGGGAAAACAAATCTACCCTCTCCAATCTCCATCTATGGCCAATATACATTACAAGCTTGTTTTTGATGCCATGTCCTTTAGCCACCTGAACATGCCTACTGTGCAAGACTTTGTCAAATGCCATAAAGTCCTTGTTGAAAAAAGTTATCTGATTTCATCAATCATCTTCAAAATAAAAGGTATCCCTGGAATTCAAGTGCCTGATTCATGTTCACCCAGGCACACAAGAACTCCCATAATATTATTAAATTTAAAAGTCAAAAGTATGTATGTACATTTGTTACACCAAATAGGAGAACTTGTTTCCCCTCTCTCTCCACATAGTAGTTGTTCTTTCTTAGCAATCTTATGTGGAGGTAATACTCGCCACATCAAGTGAATTCTGTGTATTTTCCAATTTGCAGTCAAAATGTACCTCTGGTCATCAGTACATGCTCCCTAATCAGTGCCAGCCTTTCCAAGTGTAAATAAATCTTATCCCTGAGACATTTTTCCAGTAATTTGGCACGGTTAGCTTAGCGGCTAGCACAATGCTATTACTGCACCTGCAACCTGGGTTTGAACCCAGCATTCTCGGCAAGGAGTTTGTACATTCTTCATGCGATGTGCGTGGGTTTTCTATTGGTGCACCAGTTTCCTTCCACTCTCCAAAAAATTACAGGCTTGGTAGGTTCATGGGCTGGAAGGGCCTTCTACCATGCTGTATCATTAACATTTTAAAAATTAATTATTCCCCCCCCTCCCCAACTCTAATGAGTATGCCTTCTTAAACAAAGGATCAAACATTAACTATCTTCTAGACTTCTAATACTATACTTGTATTTTTGTAAAATTCAAAAATCTCTCTTAGGGTAC
Source organism: Narcine bancroftii (assembly GCF_036971445.1). NCBI lineage: Eukaryota > Metazoa > Chordata > Chondrichthyes > Torpediniformes > Narcinidae > Narcine > Narcine bancroftii. The sequence goes on along the minus strand of NC_091471.1, from coordinate 357,467,602 downwards.
TGGCAATTTCATCCTTTGACCCTTGGATAGATCTCATCCGTTCCAGCGATTATATTCCCTTTACATACTCCAAGGATTTTAATACTTCCACCTTATTAAAACTTGGATACTCGAGAAAATCAACATCCCTGTCTTGAGCTTACTATCTTCCAAGTCTTATTCCTTGGTCAATACAATTAAATAATATTCATTTTGGAATAATATTAATTTTCTCCACATAGATTATCCCTTTGCTCAGTCGTGTTTCTGTAAATGCAACAGTTAATGTAATTTCCACATACGAAATTTATCTTGCCTGTGAAGCCTCTAGCAATAAAACACAGTTTAGTCTACCAGTCCTCCCATGCTCCTTATGCCTTTGTGTTCAGCCTACTGGACCTGCTTGATTTATCCTCTTCATTTGAGTCATTCCCCACCTGCGACACTGCAACTCTGCATCTCATCCTCCACCAAATTAAAACCTCCCCTACAGTGTGATCAAACCTCCCTGTTCAAATGCAACCCTTTTTTCTTGCACATGTTCCACCTGGCCCAGAAGCAACTCTAATGGTCCAAGTATCTAAGCCCCTTTCCCCTTAATTAACAATTAACGTTCATCAAACCTGTCTTCATTTCTACTCTCATTAAGCACATGGCACTGGAAGAAATCTTGTGTCTTTTTCTCTCCATAGTGTTCTGACCCACTGAGCTAGTCCATCCAACAGTTCAGTTTTGCTTTGAGTTTTTCTGGGAATTCTGTGGAGTTTGCACCCAACGTCAGATTCCACAATTAGCCTGCACAAATGGCACACCATCTGTATTCAGTTGTGTAGAATTTTGAAGTTTTTAGTTCCATAACTCTACAGAAATCTTCATTCCTGTACAAATCCCCTGACTCTGTACCCTGATAATTTAGAAATCTGTATTTCAGTGTTCATTCCCACTGTTGTGTTTTTTCTGATGCTACCTCCAATTGGATTTCAATACAGTTCCTCTTCATAAACATTAAAACAGAGCTGGCCATGCATATTTTCTGTGATATCGTTGATAAGTAATAGAATAACTAATAAGCAATAAGCCTCCGATTTTAATTAAACTTTTTCATTGCAGGGATTTCTGTTTGCAACGACAGAATGTGCAAAAACTAATCATGACTTAGTTCGACTCCTGTTACATGAAACTTCCCGAGTTTATGGGGATAAATTAGTTGATGTAAATGACATGGAAAACTTTCCAAGATATCAGCAGCGCATGTGTAAAACGTACTTTGCGGTAATTATATCTCTGCACTTATCCAGTTAAAGAAAAAATAATTTCAAGAACTGCAAAAAAGAGGTTTATGTGAATTAATTATTTCAATGTTAAATGAATAAAGCTTCATAAGTCATGGAATTGTCACAGCACACAAAGGAACTCATTGAATCTGTGTTGACCTCTAGCAAATGAATCCCATTAGTCCCATTTTCTTGCTGTTTTCACCTAAACCTTCAAATTATTCTTTCTCATCAGCCAATCTGATTTCATTCTGAAGATTGATTTTGTTTCTGCCTTCCTTAAAAACAGTGGCATGCTAAAGTGCCCTCTGAATTAATGAGCTCTACCTCACATTCACCCTGTAATGTTTGTTCAAATTTTTAAATCTCATCCTCTGGTTGTAGAAGCATGCAACGATTAGAGTAGCATCTTGCCATCCATAAATGAGACACTTTCTCGTAGAAAATAATGTCTGCTTATATTTGGTAGATCACAAGCAAATAATATAAAATGTTTTGTATGGTCAGGATATGGATGAGTCCAGTCTTTTTCAAAAGCCCAATATTTATTGCCATTTTGCCACTGGAATTGGAGAGCCTAGGTATTTGCCTGTGGATAACTGGCCACATCTTAATAAACTATTAGTGGATGCTCTTGATAACTACAATGAAATAAATGCAGCAATGAATTTGGTGAGTAATTTCAAAGATTACATTGAACTGACAGAAAATTATTTTTGAAAGTATTATTGAATGTCATATTTTATTTTCTATTAGGATATGTGATACTAAAATCATCTGTTTAGAGAGTTCTTGACACTTTTTGATGCTCTGATATTTGCAAGCATTTTGCAGCAGACTATAAAGTTGTGGAAAATAACTTAAATAGTACAGAGATAAATAGCCGCATCCATTATATGAAGAATTACCAGTGTGTTGGCTATTTTTAGTGAATACAGCAGTCAGCAAATTCTTGACAAATGTTGAAACATCATAATTCACATTTTAATTTTCCCCTCACCCATAGGTTATCATTTAAGTGTCAGTGTTTTCTTCTTTCCATTATCTAAAATGGAAACTTGAAACTTGAAATAATTGTGATTCCACTTCATGTCTGGTTTTTGTTTAACTATTTCTCTTTTTTTGTCTCTTGAGATATTGACATCAACATCCCTTATGTTTCATTCAGAACACAGACGAATATTAGGTTTCATTTGAAACATCTGAAAAGAACAAACATAAATAATGGATTTTCCACTCTTTGACTGTCCTTCAGATGTAGGCATGACTAAGCATCAGTGATGTGGTTAGAAACCAGCATTGTTACAGTTTAATTGAAAATAATTTAATTTTTTCACTTTTTAAATAGACTGGATAGGCTGTTTGTTTATTTGGCATTCTGGGGGTCTGGGGGGGTGGGGGAGGGACTTGTTGAGGTATACAAAATAAGAGGCATTGATAGGGTAGATATTGGGATACATTTCTCCACCTCAGATGTCAAAAACTAGAGTGCAAAGGGTTAGTATAAGGCATGATACTTAAAGGTATTTGAGAAGCAGCCTTTTCACCCAGAAAGTGGTTGGAATCTGAGATACACTGTTTGTGTGGGTGGTGGAAGTAGGTACTCTCATAACATTTAAGAACTGTCCACACAAGCACTAAAATTGACAATTCACAGAAGGTTATTTGGTGGCCAACACTGTACTTCATAGTCAACATGGGCATGGTGGATAAAGGACGTGTTACTGTGCTTTGATTCTATGACAAAGCGGTTTGCTTGACTGGCACCCTATCAATCATCTTAAATATTCATTCTTTATGCTGTTTATCACCAACAAAATGCATTTCATTTATTCACCCAGGCGATTTCATCAATGACTTCCAAAACCCATGATCAAGATACACTAACTTACCTGCAACTCTCTCAAGTTGCAAACATTCTGACGTGGATATATATCGTCATCACTGGGTCTAAATCTTGGAACTTCTTGACAACTGCATTGTGAGACAGTTGAGAGTCAACATGGCAATTCACTATCACCCTCTCAAGGGCAAATAGATTTGGGCAATAAATCCTGGCTTTGTCAGGAAATCTATATCCTCAAAAATGTAATGCAATTGACCAAATAATTTTTGTAGGCTCTGGAAGAGAAATTTTGTTGTTTCTGACCTTAAAAAAAATTAAAACCATCTCTTTAAATAAACTGCAGCGAATGCTCTTTGCCATGCTAACCTGTTCGATTATAATTGGACAATTAGGCTGCATTGAAAACTATTTTTGCACAGTAACAGGGATTTGGTCTTCAAATCAAAATATTTCTTCAGCTCTCAGCAATCCATCCACAGAAGTTTCAGTTTGTAAAGCACAACCGTTATTGGCATTCGTTGTTGACAGATTCCTGTTCCAAAGTTCCTCCATTGACACTAATTTAGGCACTAATCGATCCTTGAGATTATATTAAAGTTCATTTCTCCCTCAACTCTGGTATAAAAGTTTTGATTGACCTTCTCAAAGGGGAGCGTAATGGAGTACAATAAGTTTACACAACTTATTAGTGCAAAAAATCGGTTATTCAAAATAGATGTGAAATATATTTTAATTTGGATGAGTAAATATTTAAATTATAAGAGGTCTGGAATATTTCATTGAAATGTTCACTGAATCAAACACAAGAATATTTGCACTTTGGTACAGTTAAAATAAATTCTGTTAAAATTTCATTTCTTTAGGTTCTGTTTGAAGACGCAATGGCTCATATCTGTCGGATCAACCGTATCTTGGAATTCCCAAGGGGAAATGCCCTGCTTGTAGGAGTTGGAGGCAGTGGAAAGCAAAGCCTGTCTCGGTTGTCAGCATATATTAGCACTTTAAATGTTTTCCAGATCTCACTGAAGAAAGGGTATTCAATTAGTGACCTCAAGGTACAAGATTATTCTTAATTTGTTGTTGCATTTTGATTCACTGTCCTGCCTTCAGGTTTATATACCATGTTCCAGAAAATGCCTTGGTGCTAATGAGAATACTACAGATGATTATGCGCATGTTTAATGACATAGAACTGCCCTCACTGAATGTATTTATCAAACTCTTACATCAGGCTCTGTTATTTCTTTTGGTGTTTCATGTTGCGCAACATCCAACCAGATTCTTTCCCTTTTATTCTCTCTACCCCATTACTTTCCTTTTGCATCCTAAAACCTGTTTTAGCTCTTCTTTTACCAGATACAATGACAAGTCATCAACCTGAAACATTAACACATTCACCATAATTCCTTGCACACTCTATTGCTGTCATTCTGTCAGGAAATCATTCAGTGTCTAGTGATGAAGCCAAGTTTAATTTCACCACTTCACTTGACTATTGCAGTCTCTAAATTGCCAACTATGTCTGTAGAATTAGAGGAACAAAAATTTATTTCAGCCACACAGGAAGACCAAAGCCTTTGTAATTATTCCCTGACACAAAGTAAAGTCATTGCAACAATACCACAACACAAACAGTTAAATAGGAAAGAATGCCATCGTTGATATGCATATATATCAATATAAAACTGATCTCCTATGTCCTTTGCTTTCTATTCTGGTGCTATTAGTTCTGATGTCCTTTACAGATCTCTCCTTGGACTTTTCATATTTCTCATTTACAAACTGTTCCTTCATAACATCTAAGAGTATAGTTTAGGCTTCCACATGCATGGTATTGACACTACATTTCATTTACAATTTCTCTTGACTTTTGCACGGTCCCTAAATTATCCGTGAGTCTGATGTTCAGTACTGGAGGAGTAAAATTTACTTCTATCCAAACACTTGAAGGTCCAAATCCATTGTATTTATTCCCTGTCTCAAAAATCATCATGCATACCCTTGCGAATCAAAGACAATAACATCTTCCTTCTGGACAGACATCACCTTCTACACATGGTTCAATGAGAAGAAAAGACTGATAAAAATGGGAAAACTAAGTATTCCAATTCAAATCTTACAGAGCTAAAGGTTTAAGTGGGATAAAAGTATCTGTAAACATGCAAGAAAATAGCAAGAATTTTGGTTGAGAAGTGATTATTATCCTTTTCATAATTTCATGAGAACATTGTTCATGACATTTTTACTCTATTGCAGCTTTGGAGAAATGTAGAAGGAAATAACATTTAAAAGGTCTCTCTTCAGATGCCATCGTCGTAAAAATGCTATTTAATTTTACAGTAGTTTCATAGGAATTGATTCTTCTATGCTTTTTTTAAACTCTTTTCAGAATTATCTATCCTTTGAAACTGAAGTGTACAATTCTGTAAATCAAGATAAACTAGTTAAATAAAACTGATTTATTTTATCTCTGTTTCTTAAAATAGGCTGATCTTGCCACTCAGTATATCAATGCTGGAGTAAAAAACCACGGAACAGTATTTCTGATGACAGATTCTCAGGTGGCAGAAGAGATGTTTCTTGTGCTTATTAATGATCTTTTAGCATCTGGTGAGATTCCAGGATTATTTCAGGATGATGAGTTGGAAAATATTATTGGTGCCATGAAAAATGAAGTTAAATTACTCGGCTTGCAGGATACCAAAGATAACTGTTGGAAGTTCTTCATAGAGAGAGTGAGAAGACAACTAAAGGTATGGTTATACTTTGGGAAATTTTTAATCATTTTAATTAGCCCATTACATGCAATACAAAGATAAAAACAAAGTGCACAGAAGAGAAGATAGCAAAGAGATCAGAAATCATTTAGTCTCTGTTTCAAAATTCATACATCTTGTTTTTTAATACTTAGCTCAATTATGTGGTAATTTGGGAAGAAGGGGTGTCTTTTTTAATGAATATAAAGAAATTGGAGGATTTTATTTTTTTTTAAATGAATTTCTTCATCAGCAGGATGACATTATTACACCATAGCCTGTTGCTTCATTAATGAAGAGAAGATCTGGCAATTGTGTTAATAGTGAAATTATCATTATTTAACAACTTCAAGGAAAATGTAGAAAGTAAAATGGAATGATTTCCAGTTTATTTCTGGGTCCAGTGGAATACCCTAAAGCTTGCAACCTGTTAAGAGTTTAGTGTTGGAAAACTGCTCTCACTTCAAATTATCCCAATTATATTACATTTTTATGAGGTAATAAATACATTTTAATTGAAAGGCTAAATCATAATTACTGCTCAATGGTTCACCTCAAAACTACTAATTCTTTAAATATCGATTCAAATTCCCTAAAATAAATATTTCTAAATCTAATAGATTTTATGCATTTTTATTGTGAAAATGATTACTTAAGAAACACCCTTCCTTTATATACACCTGGTATAACTCTGACTAGTTTAAAATTATTTGCTAATTTACTCTCATGCAGTATCTTTTCCCTTTTTGTTATTTTTTAAGATTCTCCCAAAACTTGAGCCTGGTTATTCCTTTGCAGTATTCTATGCATTTTCTTTTAATTTTATACTATTTTTAATATTCTTCTTTAGATAGTCTTGTACATCCTTCTCTTAGAGTTTAATTTTCACACTCGAATATCCCTTCACTGGGATTTAAGAAATGCCTCTTTAAATATCTGCTACTGCTCATTAACGTTTCAATTTATTTCTCTGGTTCACTTAAGCCATCTCTAATTTTATGTGCCCAGAGGACCCCAAAACCCAGCAGCAATAGAAATTAACCAAGACAAATGGTTCCTTAAATAAAAGTTGTTTTTAATTATCTTTAAACATGAAAACAGAATCATACTTTAACTTATTATTATTAACTTAACCCCCTTCTAATTCTAAGTGCATGTGTATGTAATGTGTGTAGAAGTTCAGAAATGTTCTTTGGTTCACAGTCCAATCTCACTTCTCATTCCTCCAAGTTCACCTATATCAGGCAATTCTTATACTGTGCACAGAATTTAACATTTATGAATCTCCACAGGGCTTTGGTGCTTGAAAGATAAATGGTTACTGCTCAGGAAGGTTCTTGTCGGTTTTCAGAGAGAGATTTGTTGTTCTTTGGACACAAACTAATTCCTTCCAATCAGCCACTTCAGTGTTTTGCCAAAGAAACTTGCCCCATCAGGGTTTTCCAGATGATAACCTCTTTCTTTCAGGTCACCACAGAGTTCCTTTTTGTTTCCCTTATTTCAAGTGAAAAATTATACAGCCATTCACCTCTTCTTGTACAGACCACAAAGGCTTTGAACAGGCTTAATGAAGAATTCACAACTCATCTTCAAAATGGGGTTTTGCCATTTATCATGTTCCAGTCCCAACTGCTGCTGGTGAACTGTAGAAATGAATTCTCTCTCGCTCTCTCTCACTCTCTCTCAGAGAAAAGCTTGTTTGACTCTCCCTGCTTGCAAAACCACATGTCCTTCCTAGAACAGCAAACTGCATTCAGATAGACTGCGAAACCAGACCTAAACTCCGAGTTCATTCATCTGTTGCTTTCCAAAAGAATAATCCATTACTCCAAAGCACGTTCAATTAACACCTACTTGTGAAGTCCTTCTAGGCATTCTTCAAAGTTTTTGCAAAAGCCTGGACTGTCTGGCTTGAGCAGAACTCTGGCGTTTTAAATAAGATCTGTGTGGAAGTGTTTGTATATTTTTGTGACTAAAAAACCTGCCACTATTTATCTCCTTTAAAACATATCTATATACAATATTAAATATAACATAATCTGTCACACTATTCCCATTCGTTTATGGAAGTTTTGTACAAGTTTGGCACCCTCAAAGTGAATTTGAATTTCACAATGGTATGATTGCTCTTTCCTAGACAGTTATTTTACTGTGAGATCATTAATTAAGCCTGTTTCATTCCATAATTCCAGATCTCAAACAGCATAGTTCTTGATGTCTCAGCAGCCGAAGCTGAACCACCAGGTTCAGAAACAGTTGCTACCCCTCCACCATCAGACTCCTAAACAACAGACTCAATCAGAGACTCATTTAAGGACTCTTAACTTTCACATTATTTATCATTGAATAATTATTCTTTCTGATTTTCACAGTTTGTTTTCATTTCTTTCTTTATTTACATTTCTCTCTTTTGTTACATACCTTTGTTCTTAAGTACAGTTATCAATAAGTAGAAATTCTGCTGGTCCCATAGGAAAAAAAGGGTTGTATCTGATGTGTTTGTTCTCTGACCATAACTTTGAACTTTGATGTTACTGTAAGAAATCATTCTAAATGCATTCTGTGAACCCACCCCAGAGCTTTCCTTCCAATTTGATTTGTCTAATCTACATGATGATTAAGATCATCCACGATTATTGCAGTAGTTTATTTTATTATTTTGATTTATACAATGTCATAGTAGGAGACCTACCTGTTATTCCCACCAGTGCTTGCCTATTCTAATTATTTCTTATCCAAATGTCTTGAGCTGAGGCAATATCATTCCTCACTATTGGGAGTGATCGAATCCAGAGTCACCGTGCCTCCTTTTTTCCTTTCAGTGAATCCTTCCAAAATCTAGAATACCCTGAATAATCATTTCCCAGCCATAGTCACCTTGCAGCCTGGGCTCTGTAATGAATATCAAATTTCACAAATTCATTTCTATTTGTGTTCTTAGCTTACCTATCTTGTTACCAATCAGCTAAGAGTCTTCTTTAATTTTATTTGTTGGAGCACTTTTATCCTGAATGTTCTTCCCCTTCTAGTAAATGTTGCTCCTGTCATTACCCTCCAATGTTGCCTTTTCCCTGGCATTTGCTTTGCTAAATCCGTCTTCATTTGAATATTTATATGTTGATTCTAATTTATATTTTCTTCTTTCTGACTCCACCCTTCGTTTCCTGTCTCTAAGTAACATTGCTTTTTCCTTCCTCTAAAGTACCTTTGTGAATATTAGTTCAGGTACCATTGAGGAGAAACTTACCTGACTTGTAGAAGTCCCTTATCCCCAAAAAACAGTCTAAGTTCCTCAGGATTACACCTTTTCCTTTCTGTTATTGTACTTTGCTGTGAATATGGTATTTATACTAAGAGGATTTTGGGCAGTTCTCTTCAGGAACATCTTGTCAGAATAGTATTCGGAAATTAATTAACGCTAGACTAGCGATGATTAATTATAATTTTATTCATCAGCTATATTTAACACCGGAGAAATTAAAAAAATTTGGTCTTAGTAAGTTGAATGTTTTCGATGTGATCAGATGGCCAATACTTTTTTGCATACTGTTTGGCTTTGTGGTCGATTGCAACAGTTTTGGAAAGGTATTCAATCTGTTTTTAACAATTTATATAATATCCATCTTGTATTAGATCCCGATATATTTTTATTAGGGAACATGCAATCATTAATCAATTTAGGTTTAGAGGATTATCAGATTTCATTTATTTATTTAGCTTTAGTCGTGGCTAAGAAATGTATAGCACTTACTTGGAAAGATAGAAATATACTAACTTTAGAGAAGTGGTATTTGAAAATGAAATTTTGTTTGACTATGGAAAGGATATCTTTTTCAATTCAGGATAAGATGTCTTTTTATAAGTTAAAGTGGACTCCGTTTGCTAATTATATGCATTTAAGTTTGATTTAAATATATGTTTAAGTGTGATATTTTAGTATTGACAATTTTTTTTTGTTGTTGTTAGAATTTTTTTAGGTTAAGTTTTATCTCTTTTTGTAAGTGGGTATTTTTTTCATATATAATGTCAATTTTATTAACTCTTCACTCTTTATTTTGGGGGAAGGGTTGGACTAATTTTAAGTTAGACTATTAATATTGTGTTACAATTAACGGGGGGGGGGGTTATTTTGTGTAGTTTTCTGATGTAATATTGTAATCATACCTTTTTAATTTTTTTTTCTATTTTTCTTTAAATGTAATTCTTTATTGTATTCATGTTATAAAAATTTTAAATAAAGTCTTTAAAAAAAAAGGAATGTCTTGAAGGACTTAGTTCAGTAGACTGTAAGCAGGAGAGCAGCAAGTAGATGCTATTTTTTGCTCAAAGAGGAATACCAGTCAGAATGATTCCACAAGTCTGATGTGGCCTCTCAACCAGCCATTCTCAATGTGGGTCATGTGACCTCCCTGGGGCCCACTGCACATTTAAGGGAGGCCACAGATTGAAATGATAAAATATTTTTAATGTTTTTTATATGGTGGGTAAGAGAAAAGTATGGAAGAAATCAACCAAACTTGACTGCTTTACAGGAAGGGGGGCCCATAAACTTTGTGCAGAGTCCTAAAGGGCCATAGCCAAAAAAAAATGGCTTCTTTAGACCATTGGTTGCACACCATTGGTTTGAAACTAATCATAGTCACTGAAGGGTTGCTAAATAATGAGTGCAGGTTTAAGCACTCAGCAAAAGAGCTAGAGGAAAATCATTTTAAGAAACATGAATTGTTTCAATTTTGAATGCACTGCCTAATACTGAAGTATGATGAAATAGTTTTCAAAAATAGTTTCAAATTGGAATTGAATACTTCAAATAGAATAACATGAGGATAGAGCTGTTGAAAGGGGCCAACTGGTTGCTTTCAGAAATACTGGCACCAACTCAATGTGCTGAGTAGTGGCATTGTTCTAGTCCACAATTTTATGATAAATAATAGTAACTAACCTAAAAAAAAATGATTATCATATTTTACCAACTAAAATCACTGTTAACTGAAATCATAATTAAACATAGCAAAATTTATTACATTATTTTTCAGTTATTTTGCATCATGTTTCTCTTTATACGCTTTTTTTGGGATTGCAGGTTGTTCTGTGTTTTTCACCTGTGGGTTCAGTTCTACGGGTACGTGCTCGAAAGTTCCCTGCTTTGGTAAATTGCACGTCAATAAACTGGTTCCATGAATGGCCAGAAGATGCTTTGATATCTGTTAGTAAGCGTTTCCTTGCCAACACTGAGGGAATTGAGGTAAAATGTTTAATAATTTCTATTTTCATTGTTATTTAAAATACTCAATGCTTGACAGTTTAATTTTTGTATTCTTTATTTTAACTTCAAATCCTCTATTTTATCCACCACACATTTTACTTTTCTGTCCTTCTCTTATCTTGACGGTTGTCGAAGATTTCATTCACTCCTTTATTGCTTGAAAACTTGAATGCTTCAAATTTCTCTTTATTAATTTTCTGACTCTGCATTGAAAAACCTTAAATTTTAAATTGAGACATGCAGCATGGTAGCAGGCCCTTTTGGCCCATGCTGCCCAATTATGCCCAACTGACCTACAACCCAGGAGTGGGAGGAAACTGGAGCACCCAGAGGAAACCCTTGCAGAAACAGGGACAACTTATAAACTTCCACATCTAAAATTTCATTGCTATCCTCCTTTCATAAATAATTTTCTTGGCGATGGATTTCAAAGTCCTTATGTCACTTTGTAATTTTACTCTTTCGGCTTTCCTCAGTTTTGCAACTCTTTTATCTGTCTTGCAAAAGTTTATTCATTAAACAGCACAAAAGCTCTTAATGCAAACTGACCTCTAAAATGTTTGCATTGTTTATGAAGTAGGCACACTTTATTAATATTTTGTTAAACAGGATTACAATACAAATATATATAGATGCAAAGAAAACATTTCACTCTTAAAGATAATTGTTATACAAAGCCCAAGGCATCATGAATTTCTGATACTTTTGGGGACACCAGTACCCCTGAGCATAAAACCAGGTAGCACCAGGTAGTGGACACAGCCCAGGAGATCACAGACAAAAACTTCCCCACCATCGAGAACATCTATAGGGAATGCTGCTGTTAGAGAGCAGCAGCAAATCTTCTAGGATCCATATCACCTAGCACACACTCTGTTTTTGCTGCTACCATCAGAAAAGAGGTATAGGTGTCTCATGACTCACACCGCCAGGTTCAGGAATAATTGCTACCCCCTCCACATGAGACTTCTCAACCACATACTCAATCAGGGACTCATTTAAGGACTCTTATTTATGCTCTTTATTGATTTTTCCCCCTGCATACTGCACAGTTTGTTTACATTTTTTAATTTGTTTACATATGTATGTTGAGTACAGTTTTTTGCACTTCCAATAAGTAGTAATTTTGCCTCACCCACAGGAAAAAGAATCTTGGGGTTGTGTGATGTCGTGTATGTACTCTAACAATAAATCTGAATCAGCCTTTGCATCACAACTCCACCAGTTTAGCATATTGATGGGTGGGGCAGATAAGAGTTGTAAGTTTGAGATCGAGACAAATTGTTCTGGAATGCACAAGAAAGTATCCCCAAAGGAAAGCCTTCTAAAGGAAATCTGCCTGGGTGCAAAATGACTGCCTGCTTGGGAAACACTTCGGCTCATTGCTTTTAGTCATACAAAAACGGGCTGCACGCATGTTGTGAAAATATGGATCCATGAAAATGGTCCGTGAAAATCTTGGAAGTGGTGTCAGATGTGCATTTCACATTGTTGTACTATTTTACGTTTCAGGTTGAAGTAAAGAACTCCATAAGCCAGTTCATGGCATTCGTACATAAAAGTGTCCAAGAAATATCTGCAGTCTACCTAGCTACTGAAAGACGCTACAATTACACAACACCCAAAACATTTTTGGAACAAATTAAACTTTATCAAAACCTATTGTCTAGCAAAAGGAAAGACTTGATTGCTAAAATGGATCGACTGGAAAATGGTTTGGCAAAACTTCACAGTACTGCTAGCCAGGTTTGAAAAACTAATAATTAATGTTAACTAGAACATTTGATAAATTGAAATTATTGTTAAAGTTTCAATCATTGTTTCAGCACATACCAGTTGATTATTTATTCATGATAACCATTGAGCTACTTTTGCTGAGAGAAATCGTGCTCTTAGAAATTATAAAGAGTGAAAGAGATGTGAGAGTAGTTGGAGGACCACTAGAAAATGACATTGGAGAAATAATAATGGGAGACAAGGAGATGACAGAGAAACTGAGTACTTTGCATCTTCACTGTGGAAGGCATTAGCAGTGTGCCAGATGTCAAAGGGAATCAGGGAAGGGAAGTGAGTCCAGATACTAGAAGTGATAAGCTGGCTGGATAAGGAAGATGCAGTGGATGTTGTGTATTTAGATTTTCAGAAGGCCTTTGCCAAGGTGCCACACAAGAGGGTAGTTAACAAGAAAAGAGTGTAAGTGAAGCATTCTCTGATTGGCAGTGGTCCATAGGGGTCGGTGTTGAGGCTGTTTCTTTTTATGATGTATATTAATGATTTGGATTATGAAATGAATGGCTTGTGGCCAGATTTGTAGATGATATGGTTGATTTTGGAGAATGAGAGGGGATCTCACTGAAACATCTTGAATGTTGAAAGGTGTGGACAGCGTAGATAGAGAAAGGTTGTTTCCCATTGTGGGAGAGTCTAGGACAAGTGGGCACAATAGGTTTGTAAGTCATCCGCTTAGAACAGAGATGTGGAGGGATTTCATCAACCAGAAGGTGGTTGAGGAAATTTGTAGAATTTTTTTGCCACAGGAGATAGTGGAGGCCAGGTCTGGGTGTTTTTAAGACAGAGATTGATAGGTTCTTGATTAGTCATAGGGAGAAGGCCGGCCAGTGGGGCTGTAGGAAAATGGATTGACTTATGATTAAATGGCAGGACTGACTCAATGGGCTGAATAGCCTCTTTCTGCTCTTGTCTTATGGTCTAAAATGTAAGCGCACTCAATTAAATATTAGACAAAGTAACAACATTCATTTTTCCCCTTTTCTAAAATAGTATTAACTTTGAAATTAATTGAACTGTAACTATTAAGTCTAAAGTTAATAAAAATATAATAGCACAATTCTTACTTTGAAGTTACATAAACATTGATCAGTCACCAATTGCTTGAAGCTGAAATTCCAAACTTTATTTGGCAAAATGAGGAAAAATGTAACTAAAAAGATTCCTTAGATATTATCTTTGTCGTCCTGAAGATCCTGGGTGCCACTTTCATTTTTGATCTGTGTTTGGAGAGCTATAGACAAGGAGGACCTCCACAGTGAATTGGAGATCTTCAAAAGCTTCCAATTCACACTGAGTAAAGTTTGTATCTATCACTTCAGAGAGCAGCATTTCATATATTTCTCTCTACTGAATTAATTCTTTCGGATAGATTTATTGACTTAAAAATTCCAAAGGAACAAGGTGCACCACAATTGCACAATACTTTCCTTGACTCCTTTGAGTAAGACATTCAAGGGGTATTTCGGGATCTCCGAATGTGAACCTTATAGCATGTACTAAAGAATAAAACTCAAAAATCAATGTCTTTATTTTGAGGTGAATGACTTAAAAAGTAAACTTGCCATACAAGAAGTGGAACTGCAGCAAAAGAATGAAGATGCAGACAAATTAATTAAAGTTGTTGGTCAGCAAACAGAGATTGTAACCAAAAATAAAAGAATTGCAGATGAAGAGGAGAAAAAAGTACAAATCATTAATGAGGTACTATATTAGCCTTGATGATGACCATTAACAATTGTCATTTTGAACATTGTAAAAATGCAATAATGTGTTTTATTCATATTTAGAATGTAAGAGAGAAACAACATGCTTGTGAAGAAGACTTAGCAAAAGCAGAGCCAGCGTTAATTGCTGCTCAGGAAGCACTGAATACATTAAATAAGGTATAACTTATAATGAAATAATATATATTGGTAAAACCCCAAAAATAGATCATGAGTCGAATGTAGTTTCTTATTTATTTGAGATGGGGTTTATTCCAAGTTTGACCTTGACCGAGGTGATATTTGTGGAATTTGCACATTCTGTGAGAGTTTGAGTTTTACCAAAAATATGCTGGTCGGTAAGTTAATTGGCTCCTGTAAATTTTCCTTAATGTAAGAATTGTGGGGAGTTTGTGGGAATGTGAAAGGGAAAATGAGATTGGTTCAGGTTGATATATAAATGCTGCCTGATAATCATCATGGACATTATGGTCAAAAGAGGTAATTTATCTGCAGCATTATTTTGACATTTAAGAGAAATTCAATAGGTACTTCAATGGGAGGCGAGTGCAGGTTGATGGGACGAGGTAGAATAAATATTTTGGCAGGAACTAAATGGGGAAAAAAGGCCCATTTTTGTGGGGCAGTGTTCTAAGGTTCTAAATGGTGATACATTTCCAAGACTCAGGGGAACAGAGTCAAAAACAGGAGATATTGGGAACATACAGTTGGTCAGGCCACATTTATGAAGAGAGAAATGGGGTTCAGGTTTCAGATTTTAAAAATAGCCTCCATTCGATCTGGGGAAGTAAAAGCAAGTCAGTTTTAAGTTGCTAGCTGTATCGATAACATTGTCCATGTAACTTTTGGCCGACTATTCACTGTATTTATGTGACAATGCAAAGTTAAGTTTTAGCTCACACAATCTGCTGGAGGCTCTCAGCAGGTCAAACACCATCGGTGGGAGAAAAAGAATAATTTCCTCTCACTGATACTGCTTGACCTGCAGTTCTTCCAACAAATTGTTTTTAGCTTCATACTCCATTATCTTCATCTCCTATGTGTCTCCAGTTAAATCTTAGTTTAGTGGTGACCCCAAGTCATTATAGGTGAGAGATTTTGCAGTCGTAATTCTACTTGCATAACAAAGGAAGTTGATTAGACTCCCTTGTTGGTATTATTATCTGCCAATTGTGCGACATGGCATTCATGAGCCAATTTCTAAATGTTAGTGAGGTCTTGCCATGTTTAGTCATGGTTTTTAACTCATAATTTACTTTTGTTTATTTGCTAGAGCAACTTGACAGAGTTGAAGTCTTTTGGCTCCCCACCAGATGCGGTAGTTCTAGTAACTGGTGCTGTAATGATCCTTTTAGCACCAAGTGGGAAGGTCCCAAAAGACAGGAGCTGGAAAGCTGCCAAAGTTATGATGGGTAAAGTGGATGGTTTCTTAGATACATTGATAAATTATGACAAGGAGCGAATCCCTGAGACTTCTCTGAAAGCTTTCCGGTATGTCAATGAATTATTAAATATAAATTAGTGTAGAATTTTACCTGTTAAACAAATGTTCTCTGAAGCAGAACTTCAAAATGTAAAATTGTGCCTATTTAAGAATTATGGTGAAAGGTTTTATGTGCAGTAAATCCTAATGATTTGTTGAAACAATAGAATCCTTTGAAAATTATGTAAACTGAATGTAATATAAACTGAAATTATGCTGAATTGAGAACACTAATATTTAAGCTAATAATTTGGTGATGACTTCATGCCCACTGTGGAAGAGAGAATGTGTGCTTGAATTCCCTTATTATCCATTATGTGCAGGTATTTTCAATGTTAATTTCCAATGCCATTCTATATCACTTTCCCATTAAAATGTAATTAACACTTAGTATGGATTATACACAATACACTGTAATAAAAATTATGTAAATGTACTCTTTCTCTCTCCCCACACCCCCATTTAATATTTTCAGACCGCTGGTAACTGAAACCGCGCAATGTAAAATTGCTGATAATGCGAGACTATATGTATGTATGTGTGATGCTTTTCAGTTACCATTCCACCTACTAATGCAACCAGATAGGACACTCTTGTGCTCCTCTAAAATGTGTCTAGTTGAGGGGCCCTCCTCAGTCTCTAAGGAAGTGTAGGCACTGTTACTTTTTCTGACTAATGAGGAAGTGGTTTGAATCCAGGATAGGTCGTCACTGATACACACAGCAAGGAACTTTTTCTTCTCCACGTTTTCCATGATGGAACCATTGATGTGTAGTGGAGAATGGTTGACTTTGTTATCCTGAAGTCCACAAACATCTCCTGGTTTTGGTCACGTGGAGACTCAGGCCAGGCTGGCACTACCACTAGGTAAACTAGGTAGCCACCTAGGGCACAGACCTCAGAGAGGCACAGTCAGAATGGCTGTACGTCCTGTGTGCAGAGGTGAAATGTGAGAAGTTCCTGTGTACTAACTTATTAGTTGGAGACCCACAGTCTGTTGGCTGGCCGGGCGCAGCCATCTTTATTCTTTTGCACATGGGTGAGTGCCGGTTAGTGCATGCGCAATGGATTTGACTACCGGCGCCGGCAGGTGCATGCACAGTGGGCCCCGCAGACAGGGAAAGGTTTAGCACAGCTATGTGCAGGCGCATAGTTCTTGCATGAGCGGCAACAACTGCAGTGCTTCAGTCAACGTCGAGCGGCTACTGTGTGACAGTGGCAGGTTTTGAAGGTAAGCCAGAACTGAAGTGAGGAGGGGGTGGAAGCCAGAACAGAGGGGAGGGGGGGGAAACCAGAAAAAGAGAGGGGTGTAGCCAGAAAAAGAGGGGGGTAGCCAGAGCAGGTAGAGGAGAAAGTCAGAATGGGGGGGGTGGGGGGAGCCAGGACAGAGGGGAAGGGGAAGCCAGATCAGGGGGGAGGGGACAGGTGGGCCATTTGACATGGGCCTATGATTTTGAGGGATCCTGTTCCCCCTAGTAGAGGCAAAGGGAGGGGAGGGACCCTTTAAAATATCAATATTCCTTACCAAGGAAAAGGGGGGGGGGGGGGGGGGACGGACCCTTTGCCTTGGTAAAGAATATTGATTTTGTAAAGAGAGTCAGGCAAAGGGGAGACTCTTTGCTTGGTAAAGAATATTGATATTTTAAAAAGAGTCAATGGGGATCCTTTGGCACAAAATATTAATATTTTTAAAAAGAGACATAAAAAATTAACACAGATAAAATATAGATAAATGCAGGTAACTGAAACCAACTTGTATTTGATTTATCATATATATCTTGTTGTGGTGGCCACACACACAAATGAAAATATACAGTATCTTTTCCCATTCTTCTCACAATTGCCACAACATTTGCCGTGCATGCGTATCAAGTGTGAACAAGTGATCAGTCTGCCTTGCTATCGAACAGCTCAATAGAGCCTGTCTTCCCCCGTCAGTTTCTTCTTGCTCAAATTTGTTGTGTTGTGTATTTGGTTTATAAATAGATACCTGCATTGAGCCTGCACAGCCCCCACACACACTCACCAGACAACATATCTCTTTATTAAATTTCATGAAACTTGGCTTTGCCAGCAGATACTACTTTGAGTAGTCAGGCCTGTGAGTAGTTTCAATGCTTGTTGAGAAAAGATACATTGTTAAGTTTTAAATTAATTGTTTCATTATTAGCTTTTTTTGTGCTGTCTGTTGTGTTTTATACACTTTTTAAAATCTTTTATTAACTGTTAATACAAAATGCTTTTTATGCTAATATATTTTATATTATGTTAAATATAATGGAGGTGCACAGTTTGTGAAAATCTTCTAGGTCAGTAATTTTGCCTTATTCTTGCTTGCAATTTAAAATAAATTTAGCAGTTTTAAGTCTTGTGCTTTACATTTTTTCTACAAAACATATGTTTTTGAAAATTGAAGTTGGTATTTTTTTTTGTGGGGGGGGGGGGTTTACAAGTCATTGGCCTAGGGCACAAAATAGTCCTTTTATAAGCTTTTTCAATCTCCTCTCTGTAATGCGACTCATCATTGTTGTTGATGAGGCCAACTACAAATTTGATGATTGTTTTGGAGCTGTATCTGGCAGTGCAGTTTTGAGTCAGCAGTATGAACAGTAGCTGGTTGAATACACAGCTCTGAGGTGCGCCAGAACTCAGCCTGTTCGGGATTGAGGTTTTTCGGCCAGAAAAACTAGACATTAAAGTCCAGAATCAAATTGCAGAGAGGGGTGTTGAGTCCCAACAAGGGCAGTTTAACCACCAGCCTCTGAGCTATTATCGTAAAATATCCTGGTGTATAAGGCATCATTCTCTAGGTGGGTCAGAACAGAGTGGGGGGTCAAGGTTGTTGCATTATCTGTGTAATGGTTTGAACCGTAGGCAAACTGGAATGGTTCTAATGTCGCTAGAAGGCACTCTTGGGTGTGTTCCATCACCAGCCATTTAAAGCATGATTGTGGACATTGGTGCCACTGGGTGATGGTCATTTAGTCCAGTTACTATCACTTTCTTGAGCAGAGAGAGGAGATAGCTGCCTTGAAACCTGTGGGGACAGTAGACTACTCAGTGAGATGTTGAAGATGTTTATTCTGACAGCTAGGCCACACAGTCCTTCAGCGCCCAACCAGGTATGTTATCTGGACCTGCCGTTTTGTGTGGGTTCATCTTGTGTGGGTTCACCTCAGCCACAGCTTTGCAGGGTGCCTGTTCAGGGAGAAATGAGGCTTTCTTTAATGTCACCATGTTTTCCTCATCAAACCTTGCATAGAAGGTAGTCAACCTGTTCCTGACCCGCAGGGTTGACTTATTGTTAATGTTTGAATACCTGCCAAATACACCTCATGTTCCCTGTGTCGCAGAAGGGTCTTTGGATTCTCTGTGCCTAATCAAGCTTTGCCTTCCTGATTGCATGGGAGAATTCAACACTCGCAGATGTCCATGCCATTTTGTCACCCACCTGAAAGCAGTGTCACGAGCTCTGAGTGATGCACGAACCTCCATGTCTAACAATGGTTTTTGATTTACCATGGGTGTGCAGTGTTTGATCAATGTGACATCCTCAATATACTTGCTTAGGTAGCTAGTCACTGTGCAGGGATACTTGTCATTGTTGATGTGGTCATTGTAGGTGGCCACCTTTCTGAATGCACTCCAGTCTGTGGTTTCAAAATAGTCCTGCCCTGCTACTGTGGCTTCCTCTAGCCAGGTCCTAATCTCCTTTACTACAGAGACATTCATACCCTTGTTGATGTAGATGCACAAACCCCTCCCAACCCCCCCCCCCCCCCCACCCCCATATCTTACCAGAAGCAACAGCATTTCTGTCTACTTGAAAGGTGATAAAGTTTCCCGATTCCAAGGTTACCAGCCTGGCAGCAGGTTCCCTACATAGAATCATGGAATATAGGTCAGGAGTAGGCAATTAAGCTTTTAAGCCCACCATTCAATATGATCGTGGCCGATCAAATGACTTCAGTATTCTTGCTTTATCTTGATAATCCTTGATCCCCCTTAACCATAAAGGACCATAACTAACTCCATATTGAATTTATCTAATGAACTGGCCTCAATCTTCTGTGGTTGAGAGTTTCTCGAAATGAAGACGTTTCTCTTCATCTCAGTCGTAAAACTATAACCCCTTTATAGTGCTGTCATTCCTGGGAAGGCATCCTGTGACATATCTGTGAATGGTTAATCATATAACAATTACAGCACAGAAACAGGCCAATTTGGCCCTTCTAGTCTGCACTGATCCAAGTACCCTCCTCTAATCCCACTTACCAGCTCTCTGCCCATATCCCTCCATCCCCCTCCCATCCATATACTTATCCAACTTCTTCTTAAATGACAAAATTGACCCTGCCTCTACCATCTTTCCTGGAAGCCCATTCCACACAGAAACCACTCTCTAAGTAAAGAAGTTCCCCTCATGTTACTCCTTTGCCCGTCAACTCTCAACCTCTATCAAATCCCCTCTCAGCCTTCTACGTAGTCCACTTTTGCCATTTTGATGGGACTATTCCTTTCATAATTCCCTCATCCACTCTTTGTCCACACAAAGCTCTCCAGCCCTCTTACAACACTGACGTGGAACAACAGGACATGCAATATGTCCTTTTCCCACCATTCAGAGATCCGAATATCCTTCCTGGTGAACCAGTGATTCAATTGTACATCATTCAATCTGGTGCCTTATATTCAGTGTTCTCTATGTGTTCTCCTTGACTTTGGAGAAAGCAAATGCAGATTGGATGATTGATTTGGGGGAAGCGCCTCTGCTCAGTCTTCAGGGCAATTCAGTGTTATCTGCCACTTTGATTCTGCATCCCACAGAATCTGCCTCTGGGTTCCTGAACTGTTATAAGCTTAAGGAACAAGACCAAAAATTCCATCTGGTCACATTGCAACTTTCTGGACTGAATATTGTACCCTATAACTTTCTCTGTACGTGTCAAAACTCAGGGGCTGGTACAATAAATAATGCTACATATTTTATTGAAACATACAAAATTGTCACAGGATTTTACAGGGTTAATTCCTTTTGCTGGAATGTCTGGAACAAGGAGTTGTCTCACTTTGTCTGCCAGAGAAAACTGATGCCTTCTTTTAGCCCTCCTGATTTCCTTCTTAAGCGTTTTCTTGCATTTATTAATGCTCCTTAATTACCTTGTTTGTACCTTGGTTTCACCTCCTTCTTCTTAAACAGGGCTTTTGATTTCTTCATCATCTCACTGAATTTAATTACAAGGCCATCGAGAGCACTTTCACCACAAGGACAGGAAGTCATTCCCCACCACATTTTCAGGTAGCACTTAGGAATGAAGTTGGTGTGGTGATATGTAATGACACCACGAGGTCACCAGGGGTCATCCCAGTGACCTTGTCTATAAAGCAGTCCAGAGCTACAGTCTAGCCTTCCAGGTTCGTCTTGCAGAGAGGCGAGACCTCTCAGTGTACATATTAGTTTATTAAAGCTGTCTTATACTCGCACTGCTGGTGTGGTTATTGTCAGTATAGTTGGTATCAAAGTTATCTGGAACAAGTTAGGTCAAAGAGCCACCCGTTTGAGGACCTTCAGATGCCCATCTATATCAGCATCTGACGATCCCACATCACTGACTTATCTTTTAAGGTAGTTTTTAGGATGATGGTGATACCTTGAGTACATGCATCAGAAGTAGTGTGAAATGGTGGAGGAAGCACACAACCAAACAAACTATCTGCCTGTCTCAATACATAAAGTGCTGGAGAAATTTTCCTCTTGCACTCTGTAATGTTCCAGTTTCCCAGCATCTGCAGGCATCTTGTTTATCCACCTGCCTGCACTGTTGGGGACCTTCAAATGCCTAGCCCATTTGTAGAAGGATCTGACGATCTCACGTTGCTGTCTTATTTTTTTAAGGTAGTTCATCAATCGACCATTATCCCAACTCATTCCTTATGCTTTTGTAGTTTGCTTTGTTTAGATTCAAATGGTTTCAGATGGAACTAAAACACTTTTGATTTTGTGTAAAATTCTATATGAACACTTTTCTCTCAAGGCCCCGTTACTACCACGTTATTGATGAACCTTTCTCACTGCACAATGCGAGCTCAAAAATATCCTGTTCCTTCACTGCTTCTTCAAATAATTTAATCCATATATACATCAAACAAAGTGAATTAGCAGTAACAGTGAATTCATGGAGGAACTGGAAATGATTTTCCATATCAAGAAATCTATTTGTTAGAAGGAATGCAAATTCATCCCATGTTGCTAATTTGGTTTCTATGGTTATTGTCTCAAAGTGAGCAGAAAGTGTTAGTGAATCTTTGGAATTCTTTACCCAGGAATGATGCGAAGGCTTAGTTGCTGTGTATATTGAAGGCAGTGGTTAATAGGTATTTGCATATTGAGGGAATCGAGAGAAATATGAAAATGGTTTTCAGGTAAAAGACCGTCTATAAACTTACTGAATGGTGTACTTTTGCTTATATCCTGCATAAATATCACTTAACAGTTTTGGGCCAGAATACACGATGATATATTTTACCAAAGATGGTTATGTTCTTTGTTAGAATATAGCAAATGGCTAATGTCTTTCAATTTAAAATGTCCTTTTCCTTTACTATTTGTGAATTTTGTTCCAACAGGCCAATTCTTGAAAACCCAATGTTTGATGCCGATTTTGTTGGTACTAAATCCATAGCTGCCGCTGGTTTATGTTCCTGGTGTATAAACATAGTAAAATTTTATGAAGTGTTCTGTGAGGTGGAACCAAAGAGGATAGCTCTAGCACAGGCTAATGTTGATTTAGCAGCAGCACAGGAGAAACTTGCGGGTATAACACGTATCATCAGTGTAAGTTTACATGTCACAGGAAAGAATAAACTACTCTCTCTCCCTTTAGATATTCAAAAATAAAATTGTACATTTTAAAGAGAGTGGAATGCCTTTAAAACGTCATGCAGGCGTCAAATTTAATTTATGCTTTCAGTTTATAATATTCTGTTAGAATATATTTCAGTTACAACTGAGCCTAGAGCAATGGTTCTCAACCATTCTTTCCCACTCGCATACCATTTTAAGTAATCCCTGACTAACCACAGAGCACCTAAGGCATATGGATTACTTAAGGTGGCATATGAGTGGAAAGAAAAAGGTGAAATCCATTGCTATCGATCAATACTTGCAGTAGATTTTCCCATGCTCTTTTATAAATGATGTAATGGGCATGCATTTTCACACACTTTTATAAATTGCGTGTATGTTTTATTAATTCTGCACGTATTTTCACACACTTTTGTAAATTGTGCGTGTAGTTTCACACCCTTTTAAAAATTGTGCGCGTTTTATTTCCACTATGATTTCCCCACATTCTTCTATTAATTATTGTGCGTTAATAAAAGTAACGTCACTGCAAATCCTTGTGTCCAAGCTCACCTCTCTCAAATCTTTCATTTTCTTAACACAATAATGATGAGTGTGGGGACCGAAAGAGGGCTGCCGGGAAAGTCTTCCAACCTCCACACAGCTGCGATGATCACTGTCGGTGTTGCTCACCATTATCACCCTAATTTCAACTTTGCATATAAGACCATGGGAATATTTTTGAACTTTTTTGGGGGGGATAAAAGTGGGAATATCTAAGACCATGGAAATATTTTTGAACTTTTTTGGGGGGAAAAAATGGGTCAAACATGCTATCAAATACACTATGTTATACATGACATTGGATGCCAACGCTTTTGTGTTTCACGTCCATTCTCTTTTGCTCCCGGAATGCTGGCTGGCTATGCAAAAAGACACATTGACCTGGCATTAGTGTAAATGACCAAATTGTAAATGACTAAAGCAGTCTTAATGCCAGGTCTTCCTTACAGCAATATCGCTGGATTTCAGTGTTTAAAAAAAACCCACATATTTCCAACACATTCTGCCTGTGTTAAAAATCTAATGTAAGTTACTAAATGCATTTTTATTGTTTTGTAACACAATCTATTTGTTACATTTTATTCAATTTTTATGATGAAGAAAATTAAATTAATACCCTAATCATGTAAGGTTAGAAATTCGCGTTCTGCTATTTGACTGAACACATTTAATGTTTTTAGATCAAATAATGAGTTTATCATGGAAAACAAGAATATTAAACACAATTCCAAAAAGTAGTTTCTGGACTTCATTTTTCTCCATTTGCCCATTTTATTTTCAGGAGCTGGATGAAAATTTAGCAAAGTTCACTGCTGAATTTGAAAAAGCCACAGTTGAAAAACTCAAATGTCAAGAAGAAGCTGATAATACCAACTCAACTATTTCACTTGCAAACAGGTAATTTTGGATTTCAGTGCCACTAATTCAGGAAACTGCCCTGGTTTTAGATACTCCCCTATTTTAAACTTTGTTTTTTCCTTGGGGCCTCATTTCATAATACATGTTATAGAGAGCTTGAACTTGTTTATTTTTTCCATATTTTCCACTGTAAGGAGGGTGACATGTTAATTAATACTGTAAGGATATTCAAACCTCATGGTTATCTATTGCTGCACACTAGTATCCAAAAACAGACAACCCCATTTCAACCAGGTATCTCCAAAGCCAAGGAATGTGAAAACATCACAGCCTCTTGGTGTGATATCACAGTCAGGAAGTTGCAATCATAAAGGCTCAATGAACTGTCCAAATATTTAGATGCTGTTCAGAAAATCAGCTCATCTTGTTTTGTTGCGCACTCACAGTCCTATAACACCGACATGACATCTTCTCAGTTGTTTCAACTGTATCAAGTTCCCAGCCTCTCTCCAAGGAGTCATATCTTAACAATCTTAGGAAGTTCACTTGGTTTTTCTATCCTTTTGAATTATAAAACATAACTTCCTCTGAACAAAAATAATGTACACCTCTCATACATTCTTTTGTAAAAGGTGCAATTGAGGGACAAATAGTGACCTTTTTGGGCTGCTTTAATATAAAAATAGAGAAAATTCTCTGGGTTTCTTTTGCACACTGCTAGTCTGTGATCTAGAATATTCCTATTCTTTTCATCACTCCAATTGTCCTTTTGGAAAATAAAGACAAAAACAGTAGAAAAACTATAGCATTCAGGCTAAAAATGTAATTTTTTTTTAACAGACTTGTTGGAGGTTTGGTATCAGAGAAAATTCGCTGGGGAGAATCGGTTGCGCATTTCAGGGAACAGGAAAAGACACTGTGTGGTGATGTGCTCCTTGTTACCGCTTTTGTTTCTTATGTTGGATACTTCACTAAAAAGTACAGGAATGAACTTTTGAATAATTTCTGGATGCCCTTCCTGGAAAAGCTAGAGGTACAGAATTGCTTTAAATTGCATAGAGAACTGTGAGTTAATTTCATTTATTCAGATGTATGACTGTTGCCCTTTTCTGTTGAATTTATCCAATTAGTACTGAAAAACTCGATGCTAATTATTGTTTTCTGCTTGTACATATTTAATTATATAAAAGGTGGTGCGGGTATTCCAAAGACCAAATAATAAGTTGTTGCCACCTTCACTTGCATAGTAAAAGATAAGCGAAAGATTTAGAAAGTTACAGAATAAGGAAAAGTTGATATTGGTAGGAAGGGGTAGAACAAAAAAAATCAATATTTTCACAGAGTTGGTGCAGACAAAAATGGTAAATCCAGAACTGATTTATTTTACTGAATCCATGCCGCAATCATAACAAAATCAATGAATAAATTCCAGAAATAGAAATAAATGTGAATATTCTAAACCACTATATAGTTGCCAAGTGACCAAAGATGAGAATTAAATATTTAAGGAAAATTAACTTTTTGAAGAGATAGGCAAAATAGAAGATAATAATCTCAGATAAAGAATGAGTCAAGTCAAAGAGAGAAAGCAAGAATTGGTTTGGGTACAGAAGGAGTTAAGAAACAGAAGCAGAAAAGATTGCTAGAAATTATGTAAGGGCCCCAAATTGTAAGTCATAGTATAAATATAGAAATTGGAAGTGCATGTAATGGGCAATCAAGAGGATTTTACATATAGACCAGTAACAGGATTAATTTACATTCCTTCCAACGAATGTATTTCTTGATATGGAAAATCATTTCCATTTCCTCCATGAATTCACTGTTTCTTTACTTTGTTTGTTGTATATGTTGATAAAGGTATCTTGAAGAAGCAGTGAAGGAGCAGGATATTTTAGAGCACGCATTGTGCAGTGAGAAAGGTTAATCAATAGCACAGTAGTAACAGGGCCTTTAGAGAAGAGTGATCATATAGAATTTTAAATAAAATCTAAAGAGCTTTAGTTCCATCTGAAACCAGGGTCTTAAATCTAAACAAAGCAAAGTGCAAAAGCTTAAGGAGCGAGTTGGATATGGAAGATTGTAGAACTACCTCTTAAAAGATAAGAGTGCTGTGGGATTCTCAGACGCTGATACAGGTAGACTGGGGGGAGACAGTCGGCGGATGCTGGAAAACTGGAATATTGTCCAATTCCTCCAGCACTTTGTGTGTTGAGAGAGATAGATAGTTTGTTTGGTGGTGACGCTTCTTCCATCATTTTCCACTACTTCTGTGTACTTCTAATGCATGCATTCAAAGTCTCACCATCATCCCAAAACCTCTTTTCAATGCCAATTTGAATGTCATTCAATGGATATTCTTAAACGTCAATGGGCAAACAGGGCCTAACATTTGAAGAATACGTTAAGGAATAACAATTTCAAACACATCCTTATTCCAGTGAGGAAATGCTCATGATGTCGACAACTATGGAGACCCCTAATATATTATGTATTGTAACTCAACATCAGTTTATTCTATTCAATGAAGGGTGGAACAGGGGGCATGGTAGGGGGAGCCTTACTAAACCTCAGCCTTGGGGCCCGGGAAGTAGTTAATCTGCCATTGCTCAACACAGGTTTTGTTTGCTCATCAAATCTCCAACAAATCATGACATGATTAATGTGTTCAGCTTGCTTTAATTATTTATCAACAGAAATTTTATCAAAAAGTCTTAACCTATGACCCTCACCTTAATTTGCAATAAGAAAAGCATCCTTTTCTGAAATAGCCTTGCTTTAAATTGTATATACGCACGCACCCCTGTCCACAAGATCTTGCCTTTATGTTCAACAAGTCCTTCCATTAAATGTTATGAGAAAAGAAATCAATCCTGGCAAGGATTGAGGCTTCAATGAACTTCTAAGTGTTTACAGACCATTTGCCACTATTGATTGCAGAGACTTGGGATCACCTCCAATCTCAGGGCACCATTAGACCTGCTCCATAGTAAGAGTTTCACCTTAGGACATCTATGCACTGTTCTCCATTTTCCTCATTTCTTCTGTTTCCCTTGATTTCCCTCCATCCTCCCCATTGCTCCATTTGTGGAGGTAATCTTTATCCATTTTTTTGTGAGGCAGTGTGTAAATGAATCAAGCAAACAGCAGGCATCCGAAATGCGTGAACGGACCTTAGAACTCTAAAAAGTATGAAAACGATTCCTGAAGGCAGAGTGTATTTGTCATTTTATTGTGAGTGAAATGCAAAGGTCATAGGTAAAGATCTTTAATTCCAATTCCTGTTATGTAACCAAATTAGGTCAAGCACATTTATGGCATCATTAGTTATTTTCTGATCTCAGATAGCACAAGAAATAAGATCCATTTTTTCTGCACTGAAAATGCATAAATTACTAGGTAAGTGTTACTAGGTAGATGTTCTGAAGTAGAAAAGCAGTCATTTAGAAAATTTTAAAATGTTAAGGCATTTGAATTTGATCATTCAATTTCAAAGCTTGGTGTAGATCACAAGTATATAAACATAAGTATATATGTACTGATAATGTAAATTCCAATCAGATATTTACATGACATTTTGGGGAAATTATTTTAGGTACCAATTCCAATCACTGAAAACCTAGATCCACTTACTCTTTTGACTGATCATGTTGACATTGCTGCATGGAATAATCAGGGACTGCCAAGTGATCGGACATCTTCAGAAAATGCTACAATTCTCTGTAATACGGAGCGTTGGCCTTTACTTATCGATGCTCAGCTGCAGGGTATCAAATGGATTAAAAGAAAATTTGGTGATGATTTGAAAGTCATAAGACTTGGACAAAGAGGGTATGTACATTGGTTACAGATTGAATAATCTCTCCAAATTGATTTCCAAATAATTAACATTTAATTGACAAAGTCTGCTTAATAAATTTTACTTCCTAAGATTTTTTAAAAATTATTCATGTTTTTAAATTAATTTTCTCATCATGCACCCAATTTTGTTCCCTTAATCACTTCTGCCTGTAAATTCTCTGAGTTCTTTTGTCATTCTTCCAGGAAAGAAATGTTTTTAACATCTGTCCACAATTTTCTATATTTCATTCAAATCCCTGAGCCTATACATTTCTGTTATAGTGAACAGCATTTTTATCTGTATACCAGTCTGTTGCATCAGATATCAGAAACTGTATCCTTCAATTCAATTCTTTGTTATTTATTTGATTGTATTTAGTGAGACAACCTGTGTAGAGATCATTGGGTAGTTTCCCTTTCAATCAAACTTGTTAACCATGGCAGTTGTGTAAGTAAGATTACTGTTATACACGTAATTGGTAACTATCTTCCAATTACCTGCATTGAATTTTCGTAGTTATTAACTGTACTTTATTTCCTGAGTACTGTAAGTTGAATCAATTACTGAACAAAAAATATTTACAATGATTCAAAGCCTTGATAAATCTCCATTTTATTGATTTGAGTAGCACTGTCAGTGAATATGCTATAGGGTGTAATATTATGAGACCCTTTGAATAGTCTATTTTCAAGCCTGATGTGAGAATGTTTGGTTAATAGTTACCCAAATTAGTCATTAACATTTCTTGACTATGCCGATCATATTAACTCATTTCTGGTCATAGCACATCCTCAACACTGGACAGCACTGTAACAGAAAATGTTTCAATGCAGTTTACTAAACTTGCAACTGATAAGTGTGGTGCGCTGTTAGCCAGACACACAAGGTAAAGACTGTACAACAGGCTTTAATCCACAAAGACTTCTACAGAGCCAGGCTGGCTGTAGCTGCAGCAACTCTGAGTGAGGCCTCGGGAGGCCGGTGCAGGCTTATATCCTGGAGGGTGATTGATACCCGACCTGGTGGGGCGTGATCCATTCAGGCCGACTGATTGATAGCTGGCCAGGTGTTGTCCTGTCCCCTTACACTCCTGCAGGTACAGAAGTTGCCCCCTGCAGTCGGCCGGTGGTACACACCTGCAGGTACAGAGGTTGCCCCCTGCAGTAGGCCGGTGGTACACTCCTGCAGGTACAGAGGTTGCCCCCTGCAGTAGGCCGGAGGTACACTCCTGCAGGTACAGAGGTTGCCCCCTGCAGTAGGCCGGAGGTACACTCCTGCAGGTACAGAGGTTGCCCCCTGCAGTAGGCCGGAGGTACACTCCTTCAGGTACAGAGGTTGCCCCCTGCAGTAGGCCGGAGGTACACTCCTGCAGGTACAGAGGTTGCCCCCTGCAGTAGGCCGGTGGTGTACCACCTCAATAAGATATATGCCCTTAATATATGTTTGGTGTCACTTGCAACTTCAGTTCAGTTCTAAATGGCAAGGCCAGTATTTACTGTTCATCCTCAATTGTCCTATGAAGATTGTGTCAAGCCACCTTCTTGAACTACTGTAGTCCCACTAATGAAGGCACTCCTCTAGTGCTGTTGGGTGCAGAGTTCCACGATTTAGACCCAGTAATGGTGAACGACTTGTATGCCAAGATGGTGTGTGATTTGTCCTTGTTCTTCTCAGTGATAGAGGTCAAAGGTTTGGGAGGTGCTGCCAGATTAACTCATTGCATTTTTCAAGTGGTACTCTGTGTTCTG
The DNA here is from genome assembly GCF_036971445.1 of Narcine bancroftii. NCBI lineage: Eukaryota > Metazoa > Chordata > Chondrichthyes > Torpediniformes > Narcinidae > Narcine > Narcine bancroftii. The sequence goes on along the minus strand of NC_091471.1, from coordinate 357,437,628 downwards.
GTGATCTAGGGGTTTAATTTTAAGAGTGGTGGAGGAAAGGCCAATCAAATGGGCAACTTTGTGCTGGATAGTGAGTGACAAACCTCCTGAAAATTGATGGATATGTACTCATCCAGACACATGGTAAATATTCCAGCATGCTCCTCATTGAGCTTGGTAGATGATGTAATGGCATTCGCCATAATTTGCTGCATAATATCTAATCTTTAACCTGCTCTTGTAGCTGTGGAATTTATATGGCTGATTTATTGGAATTTGTAGTCAATAATAATGCTGGTTGTAGAATCTCAGAGTAAAAGGCAAAATAACAAGAATCCATGTTTGTTGATGATACAAAAATAGGTGGGAGAGCCTGTTGTGAAGAGGATATTTGAATCTTCAACAAAAAAACCAAACCCCAGAAGAATTCAGTAGGTCAATTAGTATCTGTGGAGGCAAAAGGTGTGAATCAATGTTTCAGAACGAGAATCTGCATCTGCACGAAGGAAGAACAGAAAAGATTGCCAGTATATAATAATATGAAAGAGAGGTGTGGTATACCAGCTAACAGGTGATGGATGGAAGCAGAAAGGTGGGGATAATTAGATGGAACCTGTGGGGGATGATAGGAATTTTTAAAAAAGGTGAAAAAAAACTAGGTAGGCAGTTAAATGTGTGCAGGTGGAAAGTGCCAGAGGTGTGAGTTACCTAAACCAGGAAAATTCTGTTTTCATACCATTGGATTTTAAGCTACCAAGATCAACTCTTCAACAAGATAAGGACAGGTTAAGTGAAAATTTGGCAAATTGAACTTGATGGCAAGTAGAATTTAAAGCAAGAAACATGTAATGAAGCCATGCAATAAGGAGTACCACATTGTACAGTGCCAAAGATCTAGGTTCAATCTTGATCTCAGGAGCTGTCTGTGTGGAATTTGCCAGTTCTGCCTGTGACCATGTAGGTTTCCTTCCTCATCCCAAAGATGTGTGAATTAGCCACTCTAAATTGCCCCTAGACTGTAGATGAAGATAGAATCTGCATAGCGTTGATAGGAATGTGAGGAGAAATAAAATGGAATTCATCAAGGTTTAGGGTAAATGGTTGGTTGATAGTCACAATGAACTTGGCAGGCCAAAGGATTGGCTTCCATGCTTGTGACCCTATGCTAAGCCCACTTCAGGGAAACCCACATAGGGGCAGACAGAACATGTGCTGTGGTGAGCAATTATGCAAACAATGTCCTCATAGCTTGTCAGCACAGTGGCATGGCTAGTAGTGGTCTGTTTATAGCTCCAGTGACCCAGATTTGAACAGCACGGATAGCACCAGAGATCAGGATTAAATGGTTTAATCAAGTCTGAAGGAGATCTGAACCGACTGCCATTGTGCTGTCCAGTTATGTGGACTAAGCTGGAAATATTAGTATTTATTGTCCTCTCAATTTATCACTGAACTAGTTGTCAATCACGATGAAAGCCAGACAAAATAAGGAAAGCAGATTTTCTTTCCAGAGAGAATATGAGTGAACTTGTTTTATATGACAGACAACAGTTTCACTATTCACTATAACAATGATGTGGACTTGGTTTAAATTCCAGAGCTGCCTTGTGGGATTGGGGCTTGAATTTCTGGAAAATACTACTGAATTTTAACTGCTTGTCTAATAATTTAAATTCTAGGCTTCTGGTTTTAGGTTTCAGCATTTGAGCAATTTTTATTTCCAATCTTGCTTAGCTTATTGGACTGCTATTTTACAAACAATGGTAAAAAATTGTTGGCCTGAAAATTGGATCATACCTTGCCCATTTTATAGTAGTAGTTGACCCTAATTCTGCCAGGAAATCTCCTTTCCTGGCAGAACTTCTTTGTGTGCGGGAAGTTAATATCCTCAGCACCTGACAGCTAGATCAGTGGTCCATTAAAGATCATTTAAGGCTGCCACTGGGAAAGCAGACTTTTTTATTCCATTGTTGAGTCCTTCTCCCTGTTTCATATTCAGTTCTGTCAACAATTGTTACTGTCTTCTTGCCTTTGCATTTCCGCTCCTTCATCTTTCCCTTCAGACACTGGGCACTTTAGTGAGCATGGTGTGTTCCAGAACAGGTAAACTAATAGTTTCCCATCATCCTGCTATGGTCCTTTACAGCATGTACCTTATGCACCTTCTAATTTCTGGCCACTATTCTTCTTTAAATTATACAAAAATATATTTATTTCTTACAGTTATCTTGACCGCATTGAGAATGCTGTATCCAATGGAGATATTCTATTGCTTGAAAATATTAGTGAGACTGTGGAGGCTGTGCTCGACCCTCTCTTAGGAAGAAACACTGTCAAAAAGGGAAAGTAAGATTATCTACCATTTACTCTTTTTATGTCATTATTGGTTGCTTTCAACAATTATGGTGCATTGCAAGTAATTGGCCAGAACAACCAAGTAGGGAATATTTCCTTTTGATTTATTAATATGAAAAATATAGACATGTTTACAGCAGATACAATGTCCTCCATAATGTTTGGGACAAAGATACTTTAATTCCTTGTGAAACACAAACACCTGTAAAGCCAAATGTCCCAAACATTATGGTGCCCTGAAAGGAGAGGACTATGTATAAAAAATGCTGGAATTTCTACCTGGTCAAACCAAAATGTATACAATTAACTTCAAATAAAATCTGGAATGTGTTCTTTAATTACATGTAAATTGTTTAATTACAATTTTAAAACTGTGGACCACAGGGGCAAATAAAGAAAAGAAGAGTCTTTGTCCCAAACATTATGGAGAGCACTGTATAACTGCAAGCATATATAATTCTCCAAGGAAAGCCCCTCAGACGCCCAGGGCCACATATATCAATTTATGAGTGTCTTCATCTATGAGTATCTGTCTTAGAGCCTCCATGTTGATGCATTCACAAAGAAGGATCACTGTAGCTATACTTTGTGAGGTGTCTGAGGAGATTTGGTATATCACTGAAAATTCTCATAAACATCTACCAGTATACCGTGGAGAGCATTCTTGCTGGTTGCATCACTGGTATGGAGGCGCCAACTCTCAGGACAAGAATAAACTCCGAAGGGTTGTTAGCTCGGCCTGTGACATCACAGGTACCAACCTTCACTCCATCGAGAACATCTGCACGAGGCGGTGTCTTAAAAAAGCAGCCTCTCTCCTCAAAGACCCCCACCCCCCAGATCATGCCCTCTTCACTCTGCTACCATTGGGGGGAAAAGGTACAGGAGCCAAAAGCCGAGTACTCAGCGGCACAAGGACAGCTTCTTCCCCACTGCTATCAGGTTCCTGAATAATCAATGAACCAAGGACTCTGCCTTACTTTTCGTGCATTGTTTTTTTTATATAGTAATGTTGTAAGATGGTTTATAATCTGAATGTTTGCACTGTGACGCTGCCACAAAACACCGAACTTCATGACAATAAATCCTGCTTCTACTAGGATATAAGAATTAACAATAAGGTTAGGCAGTGTGGCCTGCTCCTCCCATTTCATCAGTTTCATCAGTTATCTTGGCCTCAGTCCACTTTTCTGCCTGTCCCATACCGTTGACTCCCCTAAATACAATATATACAACCTTGAATATATCCAGTGATTCTGGTTCACTAACTCTCTGGGGCATGATCGTTAAACCAGGAAGTCTGCAGACACTGAGGTCAAGTGCAATACACTAATTGTGGGAGAAACTCAGCAGGTCGTGCAGCCTACAAAGCAAGCAAATGGTAACTAATGTTTCAGATGAGCCTATCATCAAAGTTCAATCTCTTATCTCCTTTCTCGGATCAAGTACAGATAAATTAACTACAGAGTTGTGTACATATTTATATTTTACAAATATGTGGTAAATTTATGCACAGTCTAATCTGTGACAAAAAAGACTTCAATAATGGTTATTTTACAATGCCCACAGGTATATCTACATTGGGGATAAAGAGGTTGAATATCATCCCAAATTCAGAATGATACTCCACACCAAGTATTTTAATCCTCATTTCAAACCAGAAATGCAAGCTCAGTGCACTCTGATTAATTTCCTTGTAACTAGAGATGGCCTAGAAGATCAGTTACTAGCTTCGGTGGTTGCCAAAGAACGCCCTGACTTAGAACAACTAAAGGTAATTTAAAATAGACAGAGAGAAAGACAAATCTGTGGTATGATGTTTAGAAAAAACATTAGAAATTTTATTAAACCACTATTTCCGGTGACATTGGTCATTCACAATAATTGCATTTTATGTTGGATAAATTGTTAAATATAGTAATAAACAAATTTTCAAAATTGAATGACAATTACTTCAAATGAACTTCCTGTCTCAAAAGGGAACAATTGTAAATGTGGAGTTTTCTTTAAGTTTTGAATCATTCTCAAAATTAAAGATTTACGAGATTAATTTTTGTATTATTTTACATTTATTGTCTATTAATTCAATCTTTGTTTCCTCCTATTTATTTATATTTCTCTCTCTGATATGATATACAGTGCTTCCAAATGGATGAATCATGTTTCATCTCACCTCCCATCCATTCTTACTCATCACAGAACAGAGAGACAGCTTCTTAATAGGCCGTGCCACAAGATTTCCTCTGTACTTGTTTGCTTGTATTTTTGAAAGGTCAAAATAGAATGTTAAATGGTAGAAAAATGTTAAGAATTTTCACATAATTACTTGAATAGCAATCTCTGAAATATTAGCCTTATTTAGTCGTAGTGTTCATTCTAATAAGGTGGTTGTTCCATGCCCACTGCAGACTTATTCGTATGTTTGCAATAGTCCCAGTAGTTCAGTGATGAACCTCCTTATTAAGAGAGTGATCTGCTATTTAAAGTGATATTGGAGAGTAAATGTTTAACTATGTCTCCATCGTTCCTCTCTGAATATAAAAAGCTTCAAGGCAGTTTTTGAATAAGAATGTTCCATGAATCTTGGCTGATATTTCAGCCTCAATGAGTATCAGTGAAACATAGACAACTTGTTCATATATCTCTTGCTTTTGTGTACTGGATGTGTTCAGATTGGCTAGTACATCCCTGCAATGATTATGTTCAAAAGAAGTTAATTGCAAAGCTCTTAAGGACTAGGTGATACTTTTTAAATCACATTATTAATAAAGCTGTTACCAAAATTATTTTCATCCCTTCATAAAACACTACTTTTGAAAAGCCGCCTAATGTGATCCAAAGTTCAATTGATTTCATCAGGCATCTGAAGATCTTTCCCATGATAAATAAAGGGAAAGGGAGCATTAAATGTCATACTATTTAAAAGCTTCAAAATAAAACTACCATCTTAAAATCTTGAGCAAATCTATCCATAAGCCCTCAGGTCATTCCAGTAGAATGAGTATTACGAATCCTATTCATTTAGGATAGATCAAGGATGTTCGTAATCTTTAATGGTGCTGGATGAGGTAAAATTCCTACAGGGCCACATCTCTAAGAAAATTATTCCCAGAAAAAGTGCTTACTCTTATTGACGTCTTGTGAAGGACGTTTTCATTCATAGAATAGTATAAGTTGCCTGAGTCGAACCAGGGCCTTTAACTCAGTAAAAAAATAACACGCAATTATTTACTATCAGTTAATGAAGTACATTTTTGGAAAAAGTTATCCAAAAATCTTGAATGTAATACTGCATTTTAAAGAAAAATTTGTATTCCTAACAGTCAAAATTCCCTTCCAGAAGTGTAGATTTATAAAAGCACCCACATGCAGAAGGTATGGTTGAGATATAACATTTATCTCTACTCTTTCAGGCAAACCTTACAACACAACAGAATGAGTTCAAGATTATTCTTAAACAGTTAGAGGACTCTCTTCTTGCTCGACTTTCAGAAGCCTCAGGAAATTTTCTTGGTGATACCGCTCTGGTGGAGAACTTGGAGACAACCAAACTCACTGCTACTGAAATAGAACGGAAGGTCAGCTGCCTAATCATAGATTTGATTTGGATTTATAATTTTTTATATTCTGTAAATAGTTCCTGCAATGATATTTGAAATCATATATTGATATAATTTTCCTACAATCAGCAATAGAAAAGAATATCTTTCTGTTGGAATTGTTCATTAGGACATAGTTGCCCACATAACCAAGCTGTGGCTGAATATGTGCATTTTCAAATCTATTTTTCATTAATTTTCTAAATAACTTCATTCACTCTATTTGACTTTTTGTTTTACTGTGAACTCTATTATGCTTTGCCATGAAAAGAATGGTAACAAGTGCACCTACCTGTTGCTGTTAGTTGCATTTTCATGTATTAGTTCTCATTTTTGGTCTTTTTGCAGGTGGCTGAAGCTAAAGTCACAGAACTTAAAATAAATGTTGCAAGAGAAAACTACAGACCTGCTGCAGAGAGAGCATCCTTACTCTATTTCATTATTGATGACCTCAACAAGATCAATCCTATTTACCAATTCTCTCTCAAGGTAAATGTTTGTCCAGCCCAATACATATTGAAGAAGAAACTGGTTAAGGTCAGCAGTTGAGTGGGAAATTCTTTGTGCCCAATCACATAAGTAAGATGCAAAAACATAGCGCTGTGATAGTCCACCCTGTTAAGATAGAAAAATACACGGTAGAACCATAGAGCATAAAATACAGGTTTTTTAAATTATGCTAACGTGAGTGAGGAATATTAAGTTCAGGTAGACAATGTCACCTTAGCCGATATTGACACCCACTCAAAGATCTCAGAGAAATGACACAGTATTTATGCCATATTTTGGCAGCATATCTCTTTGAATTTGTTTGAGGTACATTATTACAGTTTCTAGTGAACTCTTGTCATTGACGTTCTCTCTTAAGAAATGTAAATCACTGATGTTAAATAGTTATCCACATTAGTTAAATCTGCTTAAGTTTCATGTCTTAAAAACAGTTGAGGTAATGCTTAGAGGTTTTGCCTTCAATACATATTGAACATCCATTTGTGTACCTTTTGGGTTAAGATTTAATTATCAAATGCTAATTAAGAGAGTTAATCAAATCTTCTAGACACCCAAAGCAAAGGAGGTCTTTCCTTAACGCACATAATTCAAAGAAACTTCGATGGTGCCTGACAGAAAGTTTAGAGTACTCTTCCCTCTATAGTAGAACAGTTTCTGATAGATTGTTAGCTTCTGTCAACCTGTTTAACAACGCACAATTTAAAATGTCTTTGAGTGGTTAGTTAAAATGCTAATATAGTTGTCTGGGGAAAAAAAAACCTGTGGGTTCTGCTTTCAATAAACTTGACTGAAGCCCTTTTCACACTGATTGACTGTTCAGTGAACCAGTTAAGGAAGCCATTATTGCCTTTCATATTGGACCATTGTTAACCAGTGCTCAGTGTCCCACACTCTTCACAAGGCATCCCCAAGGATAGGGGATTCTATCCTGCACTGTTGACGTCTGAGTGACATATTTAAACAAAAATAATCATGCCTAATTATAACACATTATGTACAGCACAGTATGACCCCTTCAGCCCCTGTTGTTGTGCTGACCTATATAAACCTTTATAATTTATAAAGACTGTGGGAAAGAAAAGCTGCACAATTTATAAAGATGGTGGGAAAGAGCGATGGCAGACCTGTCCTCCCAGAATTACATGCAGCAGGGAAAGAGCTGTATGCAAGAAGTACTCATGGAAGGATTTCTCTGCCTCATGGAATTTTGGGATGGCAGATCTGCGATATCTCTCTCTCTCGCTCCAACTTTCCCACGATCCTTTAGACATTTTAAAAGGTTTATGTAGGTCAGCAAAGCTTATACCTTTTAATTTTTTTGTTTCCTTCGCATTCTTGCACTCACGCAAAAATGTAATCAATGTGTCACTACTGTTACAGATTATGTTTTGGGGAGATAAATTGGGGAAAGTTTTTTAGTGTAGGTCACATACAAACACTTCAAAACAGATCTCATTTAAAATACTGGAGCTCTGCTCAAGCCAGACAGGATGGCTCCTGGGGGCCTTTGCAAAAACTTTGGGGAGTGCCCAATCAACTTCACTAATGGATTGTTGCTTTGATAGGCAACAGATGAAAGAGATCGGAGGAGTAGTTCGGAGCCACAGGCTGTCTGAGAGTGCAACTTGCTGTTCTAAGAGGGTCATGTGGTATTTGCAAGCAGAGAGAGTAGAACAGTTTTTTTCCTCTGAAAGAAAGAGAGAGATCAGTTCTGCAGTTCTACAGTCAGCAGCGCCAAGCTGGAAAGCTTGTGGAAAATCCCCATTTGGAAAACGAGTTGTGAGTGCTTAGTTCAGCCTAGTCAAAGCCCATGTGGTTCATGCAAGAGGAGAGGACTGGCTGCCTAATGTTTCACTTGAAATAAGTGAAACAAAAAGGAACTCTAATAACCTGAAAGAAAGAGCTTATCATCTGGAAAACCCTGATGGGCAAGTTTGTTTGACAAGACACTGACATGGCTGATTAAAAGGAATCAGTTTGTGTCCAGGAAAAACAAATCTCTCTCTGAAAACTGACAAGAAACTTCCTGAGCAGTAACCATTTACCTTTCAAGCACCAAAATCTGGTGAATGTTAAATTCTGTGCACAGTATAAGAATTGCCTGCAACCAGTGAACTTGGAGAAATGAGAAGTGAATCAAAGAACTTTGCTGAACTTACATACACGTGCGCTTAGAATTAGAAGGGGTCTAAATTAGGTTAGTTAAGTTAATAGTAATAAGTTAAAGTGTGATCCTATTTTCATGTTAAAAATAATTAAAAGCAACTATTGTTTAAATAACCATTTGTCTTGGTGAATATTTATTGCTGCTGGGTTTTGGGGTCCTAAGTCTCTTTCACACTGGGTTAATCGGCATGCAGGCATTATTAGATGCCTGCATGCCTATTTCACACTGGACCCTTAACCAGTATTTTGGCTGTCAATTACTGGGACAAGGGGCTTGTGATTCTTTGAAACCCTGGATTAAATGCAAGAAGATTCTATATTAATAAACTTAATAAAGACATGCTTTTCCTTAATAATTGTCATTTCTGGGTGACTTGAAAACTGCATCACCTTTAGTTACTTGGAATTTTCATTGGAAATTCCATTTAATGTGTTGAAAAGTGTAAAAGAAATGGAAAAGGATGACCCCATTTGAAAGTTGTCTTCATTTCTACAAGTTTAAAACATGAAACTGTGCTACCCCCATTAATTACTACTGCTCTCTCTCTCACTTCAGGAAAGAAGGAAAACACTGACAATCTGCATCGTGCAAAATGTTTGAGTATAACGGCTATCATTTCCAGCATTTGATATGTGCCTGGCTTGCAGAATTGTTAAGTGTGTGAGGATGGGGTACTACATTTGATTGTTAGAAATGAGACCTGCCTGATTGAGTTTGTCGGTGGTCGATTGGTGGGGTGTAATTATATTAATACTTGATTATGGCATTTAAAGATACTTTCATGAAATTTGACCACTTAAATTAGTTTATTGAATTTTTTTCCTGGATTACATACAGATTTTTGGGGCTTCATCAACCTCTCCTGTTACCTCCAGCCATTAACTTCTTACATTCTGTCTGAAGAGGCTCCATCCCTTTGAATGGGCAGAATGTTATTCCTTTCCATGCCTCTCTTGTGGTGCCCAGACTAACTCAATAATTTTCTCTTTCATGGTCAGCACCAATTCAGCCAGATAATATCTCTCTTTATTTAATGCTGGATACCTTCAACTTCTTGTGGATGGATGGAGCTAATGAACAATTTGGAAACCACATTGGTTGCTCATGGAAATAATCAAATAATCCAGTGTTGACATCCTGCTTTCAGTCCAGTCATTGGATGGAGGTTAATTGTGTAACAGCATCCCTGAATGCATTTTTGAGGAGTATTAATTATAACAGCCTGCAGCTGACGTGGACATTACCTCTCCATTAATCTTCGTCCGCGAAGCCAAGCCAAAGAAGAATTATAACTCCCAGTCTATTTGAGTTGACAGTAGATTTTATTTCAATATTAAAACTATCTAATAGATTTTTATTTTTTTAGGCTTTTCATATTGTATTTGAAAATGCCATTCACCGCTCAGTGCCAGCAGATGATGTTAAAGACCGTGTTGTTAACCTCACAGAAGAAATCACCTATTCAGTTTTTATTTATACCACCAGAGGTCTATTTGAAAAGGATAAACTCATCTTTACCGCGCAAGTTGCTTTTCAGGTAAACTAGTATAGATTTACTTCTGGCTAAACGTTGACTTTTTTGTAAAATTCCCATTCTCCACATCTGACTTCTAGATCATTCCTATATTTGTTCTTTAGCATTGCTGACTATGTTCTTAGCTTCCACTGTCTTCACCGTTGAAATACCCAGCAATGCCTCTTCAATGATTATAAGGGTATCTCTTAAGACCTCATTCTTTAATCAAGCATTTGTCTGTCTGTTCTAAAATCTTCTTATAAAATTAATGTGGCATACTGTGACCAAAATACCTGCAAGTTCTGGAAATCCAAAATGAAAACAGAAAAGATCAGAAGCATTCAGTAAATCAAGCAGCATCGGTGGACAGCGGAACCGAGTGGATGCTTTAGATCCAAGACTTTTCATTATAACTGGAATATGACAATGAGTATATTGTCACACATACTCATGGTACAATATAAATATGTGCCAAAATTCATGCTGCAGCCGAACCGGTCTTTGCAAAGAACTATGATGGCAAGCTGATTGAATTAAATTAAAAGAGACATTAAGCACTTAAGATGGATAAATATTAAATATTCACAGTAATTCTGGTATAAAAAGAGTCCCTTAAAACAGTGCAGTCCCTCTGTGCTGTTGGAGCTGTTTATGATTAGTGTACCAAGGGAGGTTCAAGAATCTAATACCTGTTAGATTTTAAAAATCTGTTCTTGAACCTCGAGGTGCTAGTTTTGAGGCTTATCTGCCTTCTGTTCAAAGATAACTGTGAGAAGATGTCGCTTACAATGTTGGCTGCCTTCTTGAGGCAGCGCATGACATAGACGTCTGCAGTGGATATAATAGACCTGGCTATATTTGCTACCTTCTGAAGCCTTCTCTGTTCCTGGCACTTGAATTACCAAACCAGGCAGTGATGCAACTTTCCACAGTGCACCTATAGAAGTGTGATCTGACGACATGGTGATTCTTTTCTGACTCTTTAGAAAGTAGACACATTGGTAGGGATGGAGAGAATAGCAGGTATACGTGATAAAATGCAAACCAAAATTATCAAAATAACAATTCCTTTAAAATTCAGCAGTTAAACAGAAATCTCTCGCCTCATCTCTGGAAAGAGGAAAAATAAACTGTACAGTGGTGCACTTACTGGAGCTTTTGCCTCATTGGTTCAATGGCCTGGATTTAGTTTATTTTTATAACTCATTTAAAACAACTCACATTGACCAAAGTGCTGTACAGATCCTAAATTAAGCAGCTATTTAAAGTGCAGTATTAAATGGGTACCTGAGGTTCAGAATTGTACACTCAATATGGTAACAATCAACAATCTCCTCAAACTGCCTGCGAGTAAAAATACAACTTCAACCTGGATTTAAAAGAGTTAAAGGAAGGGGCTGATTTGACGGAGGGAGGAATGTTTGGGGGATGCCATAATGGAACGATCAGCTGCCTTAAACTGACTGATCTGAGGGGTCTTGAAATGGAGTAGGACGTTAAGAGGTCAGTGATGTAGGAGAGGGCTAGTCCATGAATGGATTTGTAAACAAACTGGAGAACTTTAAAATCTATTCTGAGCCAGCCCCACTCTTAAGTAAATGTAAAAGATTTTAACATTTTAAAAATAAATTTAAATATGCAGCATGTTAACAGGCCATTTCGGCCCATGAGCCTGTGCCACCCAATTAACCTATATCCCCTAGTACATTTTGAACAATGGAGGAAACTGGGGCCCCCAGGGAAAACATACCAACTCCTTACATAGTAATATGGTCCCTCTTCTTGGCTCCTGGCAGGAGCCTCGCTGCAGCATTCTGCACAAGCTGCAGACAGGATAATGAGGCCTGACTACTTCTCATATATAGAGAGTTAGCGTAATCGAACGGGAGAAAATGAGGACATGGATTATTTTCTCAAGATCTTTCAGTGTCAGGAACGACTTGATTTTGGCAGAGTTGGAAAAAACCAGCTTTTACTATTGTCAAAATTGAAGGTGGAATCGAATATCACACCAAGGGATTTGATGTGTGGTTTAATGAGGGTGGAGAAGTTACCAAGAGTATTGGAGATACTTTTGGTGGAGTTGGAGGGGCCAAATAAAATGATCTTGGATTTGCCTTTGTTAGCTGTAGCAAGTTTTGAGCCATCCAGCTCTTTATGTCCTCCAGACAGTCATTGCTTGATTGTTGGGCTTCAGGAGGCGGATAGAACTGAGTATCATCAATGTAGCAGCAGAAGGAGATGCTGTGTTTTTGGATGATATGGCCAAGGGGGAGCATGTATAAGAAGAAGAGAATGGGGCCCAGAACTGATCCTTGTGGGACCCCATTGGAAAAGGGTAACAGAGGAGGATGAAAATTTCCCCATGTTGACTGAGAAAGTCCTAACACTAAGATTTAAACCAGTTCAGGGCTGTGTCATCGACACCTACCCTCTGCTGAAGGTCATCTATTAAAATAGCGTGATCCACAGTATCAAATGCTGCGTTAAGGTCCAGGAGAATTAGAATGGCAGAGCTCCCTGAGTCAGTGGTGAGGAGAAGGTAACTGAATACTCTTAGTGAGACCAACTCTGTGCCTTATAACCTGACTGGAATCTTTCAGATATATATATTTTTTTGGTGTAGGTAGGGTTGATCCTGACTTCCAGGGCTGTCTGTGTGGGGTTTACACGTTATCTCTGTGAATCAGGATCAGAATTTATTGGCATGAACAAGTCATGAAATTCAGTGTTTTGCAGCAGCGTCAAATAGCCTATCCTGGCTATTAAAATTTCCTCACACATCCCAAAAGATAACAGGTAGATGAGTTGGCCAGTAGTGATTGTCCTTTATGTGGGGGTAAATGGAGTGATTGATATGAAGTGTGGGGTAGATAAAATGGAATGAATGTAATGGATGCTTGATAGTTACCATTAATTCAATGGGGCAAATGGCTTGCTTCTTTACTGGATGACATTTTGACTCTATTAATTCTGAGGGTTGCAATATGCCTAGACAGAAAATGGAGTACTGTTCCTCAAGTTGACATGGAGCAATGTAGTGGGTCAAGGGCAATGATGGAGAATTCTAACGACAGGTGGATGAAAGTTCAGTCACTCCTGCTAAATGAAGAGGTGTTTTGCAAATCTGTCACCCAATCTGCAGTGTTCAATTTTGCAGGAGACTACATCAGGAGAAATTACAAGGAATTGAAAGTCATTCAAGTTATGCATGCGATTGAGATTATTGGATCCCTGGATGGTGAGAAAAGTCGAGGAAGTAATTCAACTCCCCTAGTTGCACGGGTCAAGTGTTAAAGGATTGATGGCATAGCCCTTATCTACAACTTAAAACATGCTTGTTCACTTTCCCATTCTGTTGAAATGCCCTTAGCCACAAACATGCTGACCTGCTGAGTGCTTCCAGCATTTTCTGTTTTTATATTGCAATTTTTATTCTTCTCGTGAACTGCTTTGAGATATTTTACTCTATTAATGGTGATATATAAATATGTGCTTCAACAGTAGAGAACTGCAAAGATTCACTACCTTCTTAACATACTATTTGCTGAGAGGCTTAAGGGATAAATGCCACGACTTCAAATGTACTGGGGTTATAGGTCAATTAAGTGGCACGGGCTTGTGGGCCGGAAGGGCCTGTTACCATGCTGTTTGTCTAAATGTAATTTTTTTATCCCAGCCACTAACAAACTGTAGGAAAGATTTTGATAAAGGGTCTGAGTTGACTGATAATACAAGGAGAGTGGCTTCATGAGGAGAACCAAATAATCTGCAAAATGAGCAAAAAATGGCAGCTGAATTATAATGTATAGAAATGTTTGGTTATCTGCTTTGGTCAGAAGAAAAGAAAGGAATCCTATTTATCTAAATGACTGAAAGCATTAAATGATGCCATGATCCAATATCTAGGAGCTCTTATGATACCCTTCAAGAATATTCACATCCAAAATGTTTGCCAAGGGGTTCTATTTTTGTCATTTTACTATTTCTAATATTTAAAGATGGGGGAATAATCACAGAAAAGTGAAGGATGTTTCTTTTTGTTAAACTAACACCATAAACATATGTTGCATGAAAGAACGGTATCATAGAACCCTACAGCATAGAAAACAGGCCATTTGGCTCTTCTAGTCTGTGTTAACCATTATTTTGCTAGTCCCATTGACCTGCTCATTTCATAATCCTCCAGACCCCCCGCATCCATATATCTATCCAATTCACTGTATATTTTGGCGTTTTAGTCGAGTTGTGTCTTAGCCTTCTGAACTAACCTCCCATGTGAGATCTTGTCAAAGACAACATCCACCACTTTTCCTTCATCTACCTTCTTGGTAACCTCCTCAAATAACTCTACAAGATTCATTAAACATGACCTACTACACACAAAGCCATGTTGACTGCCCTTAATCAGCCCATGGTTGTCCAAATACCTATATATCCGATCTCTCAGAACTCTTTCCAATAATACATCTACTACTGATGTTAGGCTCACTGGCCTGGTTTATTTTTCGAGCCTTTTTTGAACAAAGAGACAATGAGCTACCATCCGATTCTCTGGCACCTCACCCACTGCTAAGGGCATATATCTGCTAGGGCTCCCTCATAGTCCAAGGGAATATCACATAGGGCCTGGGGGAATTTACTTACCTTTATTTGCTGAAAGGCAGCAAGCAGCTCCTTCTCCTCTTTAATCTCCATGTATTCCATGACCCTTCTGTTTCTTTCCCTTCCTTCTTTCTGCATTATGCCAGTTTCCTGAGTAAATACTGATGCAAAAAAACTGTTGACAATCTCCCCCATTATGTGAGGCTCCACACATCGTTGACCAATCTGATCCTCTAGGGGATCAATTTTGTCCCTTACTATCCTTTTACTCTTAATATACTTGTAGAAACCCTTTGGATTTCCCTTCACATTATCTGCCAAAGCAACCTTGTCTTCCTTTTGCTTTCCTGATTTCCTTCTTGAGTATTTTCTTAACTCATCAAGAACCTCATTAGCTTTTTGTTGCTTACACTTGCTATACACCTCCCTCTTCTTCTTAACCAGATCACCAGTATCCCTTGAAAACCAGAGTTCCCTGTGCCTGTTAACTTTGTCTTTCATCTTAACAGGAACATGCAAAATGTTCTCAATGTCCAGTATAACTTTTTGCACTCTCAAAATGTCGCCTTTGAAGGCCATCCACTTACTTAATAAACCCTTGCTTGAAAATCCCAATCCACTCTTCCTAGATCCTTTCTCATTTCCACAAAATTTGCTTTCCTCCAATTTAGAATCCCAACATGAACACCAGACTTTTCTTTTTCAATAATTAACTTGAAGCTAATGACATTATGGTCACTGGACCTAAAATATTTGCCTACACATACATCCGTCACCTGACCTGTTTTGTTCCCTAATAGGAGATCAAGTACTGCATCCTCCCTCATTGGTACCTCTCTCTCTGTCTCTCTGTCTCTAAATATTAGAAAACTTTCCTGAACACATTTCACAAACTCTATGCCATCCAGCCCTTTCACAGTATGGGACAATATTTGGAAAGATAAAATCACCTACTATCACAACTTTCTGCTTCTTACATTGATCTGGTATCTCTCTACAGATTTTCTCCTTCAATTCTCTCTGACTGTTGGGTGGCCTATAATATCAGTGTGGTCACACCTTTCTCAATCCTCAATTCCACCCATTTGGCCTCTGCAGACAAACCCTCCTGGCTGTCGTGACTTTGCACCGCTGAGATATTTTTCCTGACTAGCAATGCCATTCCTCCCCCTTACATCATTCCTCCACTATCACAACTGAATCAATGGAACCCCAAAAGTCAATGGTCCAACTTATGCCAAGAAAGTATGACCACGGTCCTCAATGCAAAATACAGGCTGGTCCAGTATAACTTTTTGTACCAGTTGTATATAACGTCGCAGAAAATAAACCGATCAAAACCAGAACTCTTGGACCAATGCTTCAGATGTAGTATTGCGACCGGATGTTCGTGCATACAATCTGGTCATGCACCAAGATGAGGCCTTTTTGGGTAGATCTAGGCCAAGCATCTTATTAAATGTGAATTAAAATATTTTTTAAATGGGTAAAAATAGATTTTAATAATAAATGATAGTTAAATTATCTGTTGAGAAAAATATCAGAAGTTTTACAAAAATGTGCTAAGTTTTAGGGGCCAAAATAAGTTACAAATGTTAAAGTATTCTGTCAGTTTCAATATAAAGGCCATTCTTAATATTGTACTTGTACAGGTTTTTTTAATGAAAATGGAAATAAACCCACTTCACCTGGACTTTTTGCTGCGGTTCCCATTTAAAGTTGGAGTTACAAGTCCTGTTGATTTTCTTTCACATCAAGGATGGGGTGGAATCTTGGTATGTGTGTGAACGCAAAAAGCAGTGACTCGTATAATATGTGTATAAACAACAATGCAAGTATATTGTATATAATGCTTCTTTGGTTTACTAAACATCTGCTGCGTTTGGTAGTAACACCATTCAGATGCACTGACATTACTTGCTTGGGCAACTTCAAAAGCACTTTTCAAACCCAATTCCTTCATTACCAAGGGCAGTGAGTACATGAGAATACTGCCATCTGCAGGTTTCCCTTCAGTTGCCTCCAGTCCTATGAAATGTATCACATTCCCTTTGTCATCACTGGGTCTAAATCCTTGGAGCTCCTTACCCATCAACCTTTTAGAGTAATTCGAGTTGTCTGACTACCACTTTCTCAAGGGCAGTTAGAGATGGGTAATAAGTGCCGGCCTTGCCAGTGATATTAACATCCTAAACGAAAATTAACAAGGTGACCTGCAAAAAAACCCCTGGCAATTTGGTAAGAAACCCAATTGAAAAATTGATGGTACTCTTTACACCCCAAATGCACATTTCCCAATTCATCTACATCCAGAGATCAAAGTTGCTATATCAATGCTGCACTGACCACTGGTAATTAAGTCAGACCACATTACAGCAGCATAAAATGAAAGAAGGAAAAACTGCAGGGGGAGGGAGTGGGGGTAGGGAGGGCAAAACATGCCACAGACAATCTTCAGTGTGTCTGACCTGATGTGCTTTGATAGCTATGTCACGGAAAATTGCAGGTACATCAAAAGGCCAGTAATCGCAGCATCTTCATTGAGGTAGATCATATAGAGATGCTACATTCGTGGGCAGTGATGCTGTGGAACACAAAAAAATAGGTTTGATAAAGATTGTGGACAAAACATTGATGTCCCATTTTAATTTACAACTGTTTGACAGTTTCTTGAATGCAAATGCAGTTCATAGGTTACACCTGTAACAGCCAGCTTCTGTAGGTAAGCATAGAAATAGCCATTATACACCAGATAATGTCATTTGGTGCACATTTTACATGTTAAAAATCTCAGACATACTTTGGGTAATTGTTCCCAAATATTTCTGAGTCAATATTGCATTGGCTTCTAATGGATCTGTAAATATTACCACAACTTGACGTGAACAAAACAAACTGTTATGAACAAATTGTGCATGAAATATTAGGTCCAAGTATGGCCCTACCTTGATTCAAAGGGGGAGCGGTAAGAATTTTATTTCACCAATGTATTGCCTGTTCCAGTCAGAGGGACCCAAAACTGGCCTTCATTGGTCATGGGAAAGATGGGAGTCGGACTTGGGCATTGCAATTGATGAGAGTTGCTGGTTCGACTTATGCCAAGAAAGTATGACCACGGTCCTCAATGCAAAGTACAGGCTGGTCCAGTATAACTTTTTGCACCAGTTGTATATAACGCCGCAGAAAGTAAACAGATCAAAACCAGAACTCTTGGACCAATGCTTCAGATGTGGCATTGCGACCATGACGTTCGTGCACACAACCTGGTCGTGTACCAAGGTGAGGCCTTTTTGGGTAGATCTAGGCCAAGTCCTGGAGAAAATTATAGGCAAACAATTCCCACAGGACCCAGGGTTCTTCCTGCTGGGAAATATAATGGACATTTCAATGAAGCCATCCAAATTTCAAATCCAATTTGTGTTAATCGTATTGGCAGTGTCCAGGAAGTGCATGGTGATGACTTGGAAGTCCGACTCTAGTCTTGGTATCGAATGATAAAACAAGGAAATGTAGAGCTGTGTTCCCCTGGAGAAAATAGCTTATAACCTGAGAAACAAATATTGCACCTTCCGAAAGATCCGGCAGCCATACATGCACGACATAGGCGCCATGGCAGTGATTGGTTTCCGCGTTCCTTGCTGCGGCTTCCTCTCCCTCACACTGATCCCGATCAAGGCAAGTCGGGAATGAATATTGGCCCAGAGGCCGCCCACTGAGCTGTGACAGTCCCTAACCTTTGTAATTTATTTTCCTGGTGTTAAAGTTTGTTGTTGTTGGTTGAAATTTGAGTGAGTCGTCTTGTTTTATGTGTGGGGGGATTGGGGGGGGGGGTGGTTGGTAGAGACACAGGGTTGTGTATATGTAATCATAAAGAAAATGAAGATATGTATATTTGAATGTGAACTGCCATTGTTGGCATGACACTGTATATGGCTGTAAAAGCTTGTGTGAAAATAGAAATATTTTTTTTAAAAAAAGAAAGTCAGGAACTGAACAAAGATGGGAGGGAGTCACTTTAATGCATACTGCTTTTGGCATGAAGTGAATTTGCATGTGCCATGCATTTCTTCATATGTATAATTCTACAAATTTTATTTTGAAGGTCTTAGCAGAAATGGAACAGTTTAAAAATCTGGACAGTGATATCGAAGGTTCAGCCAACCGCTGGAAAAAAATTGTAGAGTCAGAAGCTCCAGAAAAGGAGAAGTTACCTCAAGAATGGAAAAATAAAGGGGCAATGGAGAAACTGTGCATGATGCGGTGTATGAGGCCCGACAGAATGACATACGCTGTGAGGTACTGTGAAGTAGTCTGAATGTGAGAAATTGAATAGCACAGAAAATAAATATTCATGCTTAGGCAGGAAGACCCATGGATGGCTTTGGAAATATTGTCTAAGAGAGGATAATTATATTCTCAATTATTAAACACATCCAAATAGCAAAGGCTTTTGAGAGCAGTTATGGGGTAGAATCACAATTAAGGGCCATGCCTCACTTGCATGCTGAATCCTAATCTGGTGAGCAAAACAATGGGGAATTTAATGCATGACTGCTTCTATACAGCTAAAATTAATAGAATCTTAAGATTCTATTAAGTAGCTGCACAGAACAAATCTTCATAAAAGCCTCTTGGTGAGGAATCTAGAGTGACATGGATGGGCTGGGTAGAAGAAATACTACGTTTCCTTGTGGTGTCTGGAGAAATGCTGAGCACCCTGCCCATTAGCAATTATTTTAAAAACTTGTTTTTCTCTTCTGACCTTCACTCCTGTTGCCAGCAGATTAGGCCAAGAGTTTACAAGACAACCTCCTTGAAATATAAATTCTCAAAGTTTAACAGGCTGGATTCAGGAAGGATGTTTCTCCTGGGTGAGGATTCCCGAACTGGGCTTACCATCTCAGGGTAAAGGCCATTTAGTACCAAAATAAGGAAAGTTTTCTGTATGTAGACGGTGGTGAATCTTTGGAACTCTCTACTCTGGACACTTGAGCAGTTTCAGTTATTGAGTTCATTCATCTCAAAAATCGTTGACATACTTCTGCTACTATGTTATCCTAGGATAGACCTTCGCATTTTAAAGAGGCACTACACAGAAGGCATGTGCAATTTTGGTCCAAAAGCCAAGTATGCCATATACCTCTCTTATGTCCCACCAGGGACAATAGAGATTGTGGCAACAGTGGTGGGTAACACTGGAGATATGGAGGAAGGGGGATAGTGAAGCGACTCCTGTTTTTCTTTTATTATACATCAGTAATATAATCTTTACCTGCCTAGTTCTTCCAGAATTTCTGTGTTTTTACTCAATCACAGCATCTGCAAAATTACTCCACATGTGAAATACAACTTAGACACCTGCAGTTTGCACTTTATAAGTAATTATAAATAAAGTGAAAAGTTGAAGCAAAGTAGATGCTAAATGCAATTCCAATATTTGCTTCTTTCCAATATATTGTATCTACATTTAAGGTACCTCTACTCTTAGTTACCTATCATCCAAGCAATCCTCTTGCCTAATAATTTACCTTCAGTTCCTTTGGCTTTACTTAACAGTCTATAGAAGCTCATTTAATGTTTTCTGGTGGCCCACTTAAAAAAAGGATCCATAGTTATTCCACTTGATATCGTGAAGAAAGAAGGTTCATTGTTGAAGTTATTGATATTTAAACACTTTCCTGTGTTATGGAATAATTTAATAAATTTATGATAAAATATATCTTAAAAGGTTTAGTTATTAGGTCACATTTCACAAAAAAAATCTCATTTGCTCTGCAAGAGTAGACCATGCCTGCAGTTGGCTTTGCAGAGACAATGAGGAGTGCTTGTGAGAGTTTCGCACGTAGGTGTTAATGGACCAAAATGTTTGAACAGTGTCCAGGTTCAAGAATGGAGAAATATTTTGCTTTTAGATTGATGCCAGAGTTTTAAATTTCTGTTGTTTGTTGTCCTAGGAGGGGCCATGTGGTTTTGCAGAGAGAAAACTTCCATGGGGGGGGGGGAGAAGAGAGAGAGCGACTGAGAGTATTCTGCAGCAGTTTGTGGGGAAGGCAGACCTGGTGTATGACCCCATTTCAAGATGGCTTTTGAGTTCTGAGTTCAGCCCATTTTAAATCTCAATAGTCAATTCCAGAGGTGGTGGCTGGTTATTGTGTTTCTCCTAAAATAGGAGAAAAGGAAGAACTCTTTGTGTAGCCTGGAAGAAGAGATTATCTTTTGAAAAATCCCAAGAGGGGGAAGTTTCTTCGATCAGACACTTCATTTGCTGATTGAAGGAGATCAATTTGTGTATTCAGCGAACAATGACTATCTCTCTGAAACCAACAAAGACCTTCCTGAGTGGAAACAACTTAAGTTCGAGCACCAGAGCCTGGTGAATATAATAAATGTTTAATTCTGTGAACAATATGGAAGATTGCCTGATTCCAGTGAACTTGGAGAAGTGAAAAGTGACTTCCCCGAATACATACACATTATATATGCCTGTCCCGCATCGGACTTGTCAGCCACAAACGAGCCTGCAGCTGACGTGGACATGACCCCACCATAAATCTTCGTCCGCGAAGCCAAGCCAAAGATATATACATGCGCTTAGAAATAGAAGTGGGTTAAGTTAATAGTAATAAATTAAGTGTTGATCTTATTACATATTAAGAAAATAAAATCAGTTTTGTTTAAGTAGCCGTTGTCTTGGTAAATTTCTGTTGCTGCAGGGTTTTGAGTCCTTTGGGCTTTGTTAGGTCTGCTTTGTTCATGAATGAGTGAGTCAAACACCAGACTGAGTCGAAATCAAGGTTCTTTGTTCTTTATTGCCGGATTGTAACACTTGCAACTAACAGTGTTAGTTGGAGAAGGCGCATTCTGCCGTTATCAGCAAGTGGTGTTTTTTTTATACCTCAGGATACGTACTTAGTAAATGATCATACCATGACATTGTCCAATGAATAAACTGTTGCTACCCTTCTCTGTTAGTCTGCTGCACATCATTCTTGTTAGTGCCAAGCTTATCTTGAGTGGACAAGGTAACATCTGCATTCTGTTACTCCTTAGTACTGGGTGACTCCTTCTCCGTTCCCATCTCATGATGTTTTTACCTTACAGCTTGAAACACCTGTTTTCTTTAATGTTACAATAAATCAGCATGAGATCATTGAAGAAGCAATGCATTATTCAACACCATTAAGCTGTTCCATAATCAAGGATGTTTGGGACCTCCATTAACTTCTCTTTGGCTCTTTTCC
Source organism: Narcine bancroftii (assembly GCF_036971445.1). Classification (NCBI taxonomy): domain Eukaryota; kingdom Metazoa; phylum Chordata; class Chondrichthyes; order Torpediniformes; family Narcinidae; genus Narcine; species Narcine bancroftii. The sequence goes on along the minus strand of NC_091471.1, from coordinate 357,415,656 downwards.
TTTGATAATTTTACCATTCAAATTTACATTTATTTAATCTTAAAAATTTCAATTGCTGCACTTTCATGAGCCAATTATCTTTTAAATATTTTTCACATTTCTTTTAGTGGCTACGTGGAGGAAAAGTTTGGAGCTAAATATGTGGAGGGACGGAGTATGGATTTCGCCAAATCATATGAAGAAAGTAGTCCTTCCACTCCGATATTCTTTATTCTCTCTCCAGGAGTTGATCCATTAAAGGATGTAGAGGCACAAGGTGGGTGGTTAAATAGATCCACTAATTCATGTGTTTGTAGAAAGATGCAAAACTTAATTTGGATGTGTATTTATCACTTACACATTCAATTAATATACTGAGTCGATTTCAATTCTTAGGCCTCATTAAATTCTGCAAGCCAATATCGATCCATTTTCTTTGGAACGCCATTTGAAATTTAACTGTTGAGCATGTTGAACATTTTTCTGGATCTGAAGGAAGAATATTCATTGCCATCATTTTCCCAGCAGCAGATATCAAACTGATTTGCTGTTTTTTTTTCTATCCATCATTTCCTAAATAATGCTTGTTATATTTGTTTCCAATCTCTGCTGGGACCTTTCTAACCAACTAAATTTTGGAAACTCATCATCAATGCACCTGCCTTTTCTCCAATAGTTCAAGGACCAGGGACTTTTTTCAGTCTTAGTCTTTCTGATTTCTCCAGAACTAATTATTGTAGTATTTTACTGTCTTTACATGCTTGTTTCCAGTCCATTTCTGCAGTGAAGATGTTTATATTTCTGCATTATAATTTATCCTGATTCTGTTGAAGCCAGATTTATATTTGTTCCTGGTTTCCTTCATGTATAATTGTGTAAGTTCTTGTGACCTTTTTTGGTATAGTGCCAATTTAAGATAATTCTTTGTCATTAAAGTTTTTAACTCCATTGTGTTAAACTCAGCCATTGTGAAGCTATGTGTGCCAAAACAACTGCTGTATTATAATTTATTTTGTTACTTTTCACTTCACACAGGCAAGAAATTAGGCTTTACTATTGACAATGGCAAATTTCACAATGTATCATTGGGGCAAGGTCAAGAGATAGTGGCAGAACAAGCTTTGGATGTAGCCGCTGTAAATGGACACTGGGTTATTCTACAGGTATTGACATCTTTTAAATGTTATATCCAGGGGTAAAATAATTATCACTCGCAACCACAAACTAGTGGATAAATTTTCTCTCATGTTGAACCAGAAGCAGCTGGAATGCAGACTCCTGTTCACGGAGTTCTGATGTCAACTGATCTACTGCCTATCCCAGCCACATCCCCCACCATATCTTGGATTTTCCATGGGCCAGCTGTGTTTCTTGACCTTTTGATGTTTTTTTTGAAGCCACAACTCATGAGCTACCTTGCAATATTGTGTTCCTTATTCTCTATTTTATGAGAATTATTTCAGTGATTGCGATTACAATTACGTTACAATCCCAAGTAGTATTGAATGAAGGTAGAATAATCTATATCGAAAATGTAGTTCTTGAATAATTAATTATTATATCTTTCTACAATATTATATAATTTCTTGTGTATTTGTAAAATTCTTTTGTAGAACATTCATCTAGTTGCTAAATGGCTGAGTGCACTGGATAAGAAAGTTGAACAATACAGTACAGGAAGTCATGCTGATTACCGTGTTTTTATGACTGCTGAGCCAGCTGGAAGTCCTGAAGCACATAATATTCCTCAGGGATTACTGGAAAACTCCATTAAAATCACCAATGAACCCCCAACTGGCATGTATGCCAACCTGCATAAAGCGCTGGATTTGTTCAATCAGGTATAAAAAATGAAATGTCTTTGAGTCTGTGCCTCAATTATTGAGCTGTATTTTTCAATGCAAGTTTCCTTCATCCTTTACCTATCATATTAGGTTTGTCAGTATTATAAAATTTAATATTAGAATTAAATAAAATATACCAGTAAATAAAATTGGTACAGTACAAACATTACAATATATTTGAAACAAATGCTTGAACATAGAACTTAGTTTATTTTTTCTTTAAAAATGTTAATAATGTTTATATCTTATCCCATAAATACAACCATTACCTTTACATGTTATTCACTAAGCATGTTTGCTTCTGTCAAAGCTGAAAAATAATTTGCCTATTTTTAAGCATCCTGAAGGAGATTATGGTGAACTGCCCTCTTGAGTCACGACAGTCTTAGGGAGCATGAAGAAAGATTTTGTCAATGGTATTTGGTAAAATTATTTGTATGGTCCCTTCTATTACAAATTATACATTCAATGTAGAAAATTGATTAATACTAATAGAACAACAAATTCCCATTGCCTTACCAATTCCTTTTTTAAAGTTTTCAATCAAAATGAAGTTACAAAACAAATAAAATCAAGAAACATCACAGATATATACATTAAAATACCAAAACCGAACTTTTTTTGTTAATATACTAAAAAAGGGAAGAATCAACACATTATCACAATTATCAAATTCTGCACTAATGTTTATAAATACAAAATTACACACCCTGCCGATCCTTCAAAGAAAAGTAGGAAACAGAAGATGCCCCCCCCCCAAGGAAAAGGAATCAAGAAAAAGGAGGTAATTTTCCCATATGATGTGATAAAATCATCTATTTTCCCAAAGCATTAATTGCTAAGGAAGAAACATTACTTTATTCATCCAGAGCTTACTTCCTCCCTGAAGGGATAAATGTATTGACGTAGACATCACTAGGGAGGTTGGAGAGGGGAAATCATCAAAAGTTAACCCCAGCATATTTTTAAATATTTTTGTAACATTTTAAATATACAATATATTAAACTTTTACTCACAGACAAAAGTCCCTTCGTCCCTCCTCCCTTTTCCATACATAGAGATCCATTCGCCGTCATATATTTTAAGTATATAGAGTACATTAGGGAAACTGTTTTTGTATGTATAATAGTTACTTTTATAACCTCTTTTGCTCCTTTTTATTACTGTACCTGGGCCCCTATGTGTGTCCAGGTATGGCCGCCAGACCTTTACAGAAGTATTAGTTTTATTCTTTAAGTTATATGAGATTTTTTTCCTTAGGTATACAGCTGTTCATTTCCGCAGTAGAGGGAACCTGACTTCCAAGTGATCATGATACATTTTTTTGGCTCCCACCAGTGCTATTTTTGTAAATGAGATTTGATATTTGGTCAATTTGTCACTTATTTCCATTAAATTACCCGATAGATATAGCTCCATGTCACCCGTGAAGGCTATATCCTAGTTAATTTTTGTGTGATTTCTTGCCAAAATGGCCTCACTTTTACACATGGCCACATGGCATGTTAAAAACGTTCCCATCTCAGTCCCACATCTGAAATACAATTGAAATTTTGGCTTTTGATCTGTGAAACTTTTGTGGGGAAAGATAAAATTGGTGTAAAAAATTATACTGAACCAATCTGACCAGCTTCTTTCTGAAATCACCACATCCAAGTCCAACTCCCACCTTTCCCTTGATCTCTGCAACCCTGATTTTGCCCTTTTGCTCTGGAGAGCAGAGTATATTTTTGTTATAGATTTGGATATATTCCCATCCAAACCATTCATTCAATTTCAGATGGGGTCAACATTGCTCCCCATCTTTCTTATGAATGATCTAAGCTGGAGAAAACACAAGAAGGACCCATTGGCCACTCTGTATTTGTGTTTTAATTGTTCAAAGGATGTAAGAGTTCCTTCCTTGTAACAGCCCTTAATATATGTTATACCTTTGTCATACTACACATTTAATATTCTATTGCCCATGTTCATAGGCAATAACACATTTTACATAATAATGCTTTTATTGATATCCCTATTTTTTTCCCCTATCCATTCATTAATTTCTTGCCACGTTCTAATCATATATATTAGAATGGGGTTAAATCTGTCTTTTTCTTTAGTGATTTGAAACTCCATTTATAGATAAAATCCTTTACTTCCCCCTCCTCCATTGAGTACATTCCCATTTGAACCCAAGACAGTGGGGAGGTTGTCTTCAGTGAAGAACGTTGCAAGAAATCTAGCCTGTGCAGCTAGGTAATATTTATTGAAATCTGGAAGGCTAAGTTCTCCCATGTCAGTTTTTCCAATGCAATTCTTGGTACCTTATTGTTGCAATAGGAACTGCCTAATATGGTTGTTTAGTAGCTTTAAAAAGATTTTAGGTAACGCTATAGGTGATTTAAAAAGGTATTGTAATCTTGGCATCACTTTCATTTTGATGCAGTTACCCTTCCCACTAAAGTAATCAGTAAGTCTCTCCATTTCTGTAGGTTTCTTTTATCTTCCCAAGTAGAGGAACATAATTTTGATTTTGCAAGTTATTGTCAGTCGCTATTCCAAGATATTTTTATTCCATCTGTCTTCCACTTAAATTTACTTCCTTTTTGGTATTTTTCATATTCAAAATTTGTTTATGGCATGATCTCACTTTTAACCATATTTATTTTGTAGCCTGATATTCTTCCATATTATTCTGTTATTTCTAATGTTTTCAAACATTAGCCAGTTCTGATAGGTACAATAACACATCATCGGCAAAGAGTCTGATTTTGTGTTCTTCTTCCCCAACTTTCAAGCCCTTTATATCCGGATCCCTTCATATTATCTCTGTCAGCAGTTCAATCCCTAAAAAAAAAGCACTGGGAACAGGGGGAATCCCTTGTCTGTTTGATCTATTCAAGGGGAACACTGCTGACATCTGGTTATTTGTTATTATTTTAGCTTGTGGTTTATGGTATGAAGTTTTATCCAATTTATAAATACCCTCGATATACCAAATGTTTCCAGAGTTTTTAAAAGGGCCATTCCAAACATTCAAATGCATCTGTCAAGGCTATTTGAGGAATGCTTTCCTTTAACAAATTCTGCTTGGTCCGTATGTATCAGTTTTTCCAAGTATTGTCATAACCTATTAGCCAATGCTTTTGCTAATCAGCATTTAACAGGGATATTGTCTGTATGATGAAGTTTTTTTGTGGGCCCCAATTCTAATTGTGGTTGAGAATTACTCCAAGAGGATCTGTGTTTCTACAGCTTGGTTGAGGATGTCCATTAAAAGGGGCATGAATAATTCTTTGAATTGTCTATAAAATTCAGATGGAAATCCATCCAGTATATCTTAAATATGGGTTCCACAATTTCTGAGTTTGTAAATAAGCTTATCCAGGGGAACACAACTATGCATTTCTGACTTCCAGCAGGTCAGACTTAGTTGGGAATCAGATTTCCAAGTAATGACTATGCATTTCTTGGCCACCACTAAAGCAAGTTTAAAAAATTTCAATTGATATTTTGACAGCCTCATTTTAGGTCTTGTATCTGATAATTTTCCCAATAAAAACAATTCTGGCAGAGATTCCCCAAATCTTCCCAGAAGGTCAAATGCAAAAAGGTCCTTATATCTTGACCGCATCAAAAACATAAACTGGATAATTCAGATTTAAATGTATTTAATTTTTACAGAGTAAGGTACAGCTGATGCAAAAAACGATATTGCACCAGCCTATACTTTTCATTAATTGTATTGCTCTTGTCGCGACATAGGTGAGACCATCAAAATGGATCAATTTCTATACTCAAATCGGATTCACGTACATTTTTGAGATATGCCTTACCAATTTTTAGTGGGTAACCTGTTTAAAATTACATCTTTTTGATGAAACACAAAATATGAAAAGGCTATATCAAGTAAATTAATTTAACTATACAACTGGTAGTTTTGATTCATTTTGCTAGAATATCTCAACAAAATATAATCTTGCTGATCAATGCCTGATATTAATTGTTTATTAATTATTTACTCTATGTTAATGTAGGACACCTTAGAGATGTGCTCTAAGGAAGCTGAATTTAAATGCATCCTTTTTGCCCTCTGTTATTTTCATGCTGTGGTTGCTGAGAGACGTAAATTTGGAGCACAAGGATGGAATAGATCCTATCCTTTTAACAATGGAGATCTTACAATTTCTGTTTATGTACTGTTCAACTACTTAGAAGCTAATCCAAAGGTAGAGTTGACATAGAATAGTTTGCATGTTAATGGTTTGTTGTGAGTTTCATTTTTTGTTTAACAAAATTTATTTAATCCTGTGCCATGGAATAGATTTATGGTCATTAAGTGGAAATGGTGGAATTTAATAGACAACTTCGCATTGTTTTTATATGAACCTCGTCTTTGGTAGGTGAACAGAATATCCAGATGATGAAGTGCTGTAAGTAAAACGCTGGAGTTTATTTGACAATGGATATTACTTTAAATTACAAGTCAGACTCTGAAAGTATCCAGAGAACCTTGGTTGCACTCCATCTATTACAAGTATATATTTTTTCCTTGTAACTGCTGACATTTCCCCATGTAACTGTGAGCAATGTAAGAATTATTATACTGTCCAGCATGGAAGTGAGAGATTGTAACAATTCTCCATCACTATAAATGTGGAACTTGCATATACTGATGGTGCAGTTAAACCACTGATTTAAGTGGAGGAGAAGCTGCTACAAGGGAAATGTTCATTGAATTAAATGTTTTAAAATGTCTTGGATCTCTTTAAATGATTTGGGTTTTCATTTCTTAATCACTTTCAGAAATTTCTACTTATTATTTATTGTTAATATCCAGTCTCCGAACTATTCAGATGTTTGCAGGCTTTTAAATTAGGCTCTGCTGGATAATGGCTTAGTACTATATACTGTAATTTCAGCTTCTTTGTGGGTCAGATTGATTAGAGACTCTTCCCATTTCCATGATATTCCCTTGGCATCATTAAAAACCAGTTGATATACAGGACCAGACTGTGAAGTTAGAGATACACTGATATGTTCAGGGTAAGAATGCAATGTCATATTTTGTTAACTTGCCGCTAACTGCAAATTCTGAGCACATGACCAAACTCTTGATCGAAGATGTATATTTTTTTTAAGAGGCAAAAAGTTGTGGGTGAGGGTAAAATGGAAATTGGAGATTGATTGTCTTAATCTGTAGGTTGAAAGGTAAAAAAAAAAATAGGCTGGGTCTTTTTACCCTGGACTGTGAAGTCGAGGGGTGGCTTGATAGAATTTTTTTTTGAAAGGGCTGTTTCTGTGCTATTATAAACTCTGATTTTGTTACAACCTTGGTTCAATATACCAGGACATGAGTTGGAAATAAATAATAAAACCAAGAAAGAAGTCATAATGTTTAGGTCTCCTAATATTGGATACACAGTAGGTCAGTGTTTTAAGGAAAAATAATGAGAGTTTGTCAGAAATATGTGGGGATTTCAATCTACATATAGACTGGAAAATCGAAAGGGCAAAAGAAGCCAAGATAAGGATTTCAGCATATTCTGAAACTAACCAGAGACCAGGCTATATCCAACAGTAGGTTATGAAGAACCTCCCAATGAAGGTGCTCATTGGTTTACTGTGATCATGTGTATATTTTGCATTTCATTTGAAAGAGAAGATTGTGGGTTCAAGATGAGTATTTTAAACTCAAACGTCAATTAATAATACATGAATGCAGACCTAGATTAATCAGATAATGGTAGCCTTTTAAGAAATCCTTCAGAATCCTCAGAATAGATTAATTCCAACTAAAAAGAAAACTTTCAAAGGAAAATGCTGTAGTTAAATTGTTAAAGATAAAATTAAACTTTAAGCAAAAGATCTTATTGAATAATGGAGCAGGTTCCATGAGCCAAATGGCCTGCTTGTGTTCTCTTTCAGATTTCTGTTAATGGCATTTTTGGGCTATCACATTTTCAAATTTAGAGTCAAACAATCCCTCTGCCTTGGCATTATTAGTTTTAGAAGTATTATATATTTCCAGAAGAATCAATTTGTTTTAGTCTATTTTCTTCAATTATATCTGCGATCATATCTATCCTGAGTCATGAAAATCCACGAACAAAAAACTGAATTTGAGAAGCACATGTGCCAGGGTTGGAATTATCTAGCCAGATAGTTCCCACAGAAAAAAAAAACTTCCTCTGTTGTTTATTTGAAACCTCCTCTACAAGGGGTATTTTCCATAACTACTCCCAATCATAAATCTTCCAGAAATAAATTTGGATGGTAGTCCAATTTAAAGATCAAAATCTTTACATAAACATCATTGATGAACATAAGATTGTCTCTGGCATTGAATGTTGAGCTCAGCCATTCTCAAAGAGTTCTGCCAGTCCTCCTTGGGGGGCACAGCACATTTAAAGGGGGCCATGGACCAAAATCATAAAATATTTTGATTTAATGGAGAGGACTATGGAAGAAACCAACTAAATGACAGCTTCACAGGGAAGGGGCCCATAAACTTTGAGTAGAGTCCTAAAGGGGCCATAGCCAAAAACGTTGAGAATGGCTGGTCTGACTCATTAGAATGATGTTGAAACTGAGCAAAATAACTCTGCACGTCACCATCAATAGTGAATCTCAGTAAGATGTGAACTTATATTACAAAAGTGAAAGAACGTTGTGGCATTTCAGTGCTTTACAATGACTACGTGTGTTTTATTGAAAATATAGTCAATAGGACAAATCATGGTTAGATATTGTCAATTAAATAAGCCTTCTGTATGTAATTTAGATCTTATTTAGTCTTACTGCTATAATAATTTCTCCACGATGACAATGGGTACATGATTTTAAAAATTGAAAAATAGCATCTGTTGATTGTGGTGTTGATCTGTTGGTAGAAATAAGCCTGAGGAATTAAGTCTTGTAATACCCAATCATTTTTTAATTTGATGTTTAGGTTCCCTGGGATGATTTGCGCTATCTCTTTGGTGAAATAATGTATGGAGGCCATATCACTGATGGCTGGGACCGTAAACTATGCTGTACCTATCTGGAGGAGTTTCTAAGAAATGAAATGCTGGATGGAGAACTTTTGCTTGCACCAGGTTTCCCTATCCCACCTAATACTGATTACAAGGTAAGATTTTTTTTTAGGATTGTGAAGTATCAAAATAATAATGTTGCTGTTTTTCTTGGTCTCCAGACCAATCTTTGATTCACTGAAATAGTTTGCAATTGTATTACTTGGTGTAAAATTAAGTCAAGAGTGCTCAGATAAATTTGAAAATGCCTCACAAGACTATTGTTGGGAAGATTAGAGATTAGTGGGTCATGGGGCTCTTCCCCAGTCATTTTGGGCCAGTTATCAATTGTTCTTCAACAAGTGATATGGCATTCAGGTCAGTGCAAGTTTGAATATCACCACCTGGATCCTAGTTCTGTCTGCTTCCTGCTAAGTTGGTTAAATTTTTCCTTTTGGCCTAAAAAAGCTGTGTAATTGATCCCTAGGTACTAAATTAATACCTGCTTTTGGGCAACAGCAGAAGTATTTCCAAGTAAAATACTTTGAAGTTTATCCAGTGCCTCTTTAAAGTAGAATGTGGATGTGAGAACGGCGAGGTCAGAATTTGGGGATGACAGTAGGTCAGGAAGAAATAGTGGTTAATTCTGAAGATGAAGGTACCCACTTGTTAGGTTAGGCAGAGACTCCTTGGCCGACGAGCAGCATTCTAAACCTTGTGTATTAAGGGTTTTCCCAAAATTCAGGAAGCCTTACTAACAGTGATTAAAGTGTATGTTAAATTGAAGCCACAGGTTTTAACAATCTACCTCTCTCTTGAGAATATTAGTGTCAACCCTTGCCCTATTCCATTACAGATGAAATTACCTCCTAAGATTTTTAATATTTTAACTGCCAACTTAATTTAACCAATGCATTGGTTTGAAAAAAGACACTCATTTCTGTTTGTTTCACCCGAGGGCTATCATGACTACGTGAATGAGGTATTGCCTCCTGAAAGTCCATACTTGTATGGTTTACATCCAAATGCAGAAATAGGATGCCTAACAGTGATCTCTGAAAAGATGTTTCATACAGTTCTTGAATTACAACCCAAGGAGTCAACTAGTGATAGCAGCACAGGAGTAACCAGGGAGGAAAAGGTATTTTTTAAACATTTATTATAAATATCCCTGAAAGCATGTTTAAAAACTATTAATTAAAAATGATGTGCAACCATTTCAGAACTGCCTTTTCAAATATTTGCAATAGGGCAAGATCAATTGAACAACGAGATTATTTACCTTCAATTACCCCAATGGTTTAATTTAAATTGAGTGGAAAATACTGTCAATTATTGTCAAATGTGTTGATGAGAACTTGTCGTGAGGGCACACGTGGTGGGCCAAAAGGCATTTTTTAAGGGTGCATGACTCCATGATTGTTTGGTTTCTTGCCTTAGTTTTGGACCTCGCCTCCAACAACATCCCACAGGAGAGGAGCTGATTTTCAAAACTTATGAGAAACTGTTCAACATGTGATGACAATATTCTGGGACTACAATTACCCAAATCAAAGTAGTTGAGCTATTGTTGCACATTTTCTGAGCCTAAGCCCCTTATGTAACATTGTTGGCCTATTGAAGGAAGAATATGAAAGAATGGGCCTTACACTCAACATCAATGAGACAAAGATCCTCGGTCAATCAAGGTTCATGTCAAAACCCTGGAAAATACATCTGGAGAGCCACTGTTATTGCTCTCCAAGTTCATTGGAAGGATAAATCAAACCAACATCAGCATATTATCCCATCAACAGATCCAGTATTGAAGCAGTCATTGTTAATAGGCCTGACACTCCATTGCAAGTTCTTTCACAGTCAAAGATTATCAGATAGGCAGAGGAAAAGATTCCAGCACATTATCAAAATCATCTTGAAAAGATGTAATATTCTGGCCAAGGACCACTTGAAATGGAGCTGTATGAACCTCAGGTTTGTACACTGGGAAAAGCCACCACCATTGTCCCTGTGACCTGCTTCAATATCTACTGCCCTGTCACACTCACGTCTATCATCATAGTGTTTCGAGAGGCCCGCGTGTGGACTCCCTGCAGTTCATATATAGATCCAAAAGCTCTATGGACGATACCATCACTACCGCCCTCCATCTAGCCCTCACCCACCTGGAAAAATAAGAACACATAGGTTCGTAAGCTGTTTATTGACTTCAGTCCGGCTTTCAACGCAATCATACCTCAGTACCTGATAGGGAAGTTGAGCCTGTTGGGTCGAAACACCTCCCTCTGCAATTGGATTCTTGATTTCCTGTCAGGGAGAAGGGAGATTTCCAGATCGGAAACAGCACTTCCAAGACCATCACATTGAGCACGGCCCCCCCCCCCCTCCCCGGGCTGCGTGCTTAATCTACTGCTGTTCACTCTGCAGACTTGACTGTGCAGCAAAACACAATTCGACTTGTATCATTAAGTTCACTGACGACATGATGAGGACTGGTGCAGAGCCAACAACCTTTATAAAACAAAAGAGATGGTTATCAACTTCAGGAGGGCCCGGGGTGGGGAGATCACTCTCTACTGACCATTGAAGGCTCTACTGTTGAGGTCACCAAGAGTATCAAGTTCCTTGGTGTGCACTTGGCAGAGAATCTCACCTGGTCCCTTAACGCCAGCTCCATAGCCAAGAAAGCCTCTAATCCTGCAAAGGCTGAGGAAAGTCCATCTCCCACCCTCCATTCTCACTACATTCTACAGAGCAATTGCATCACCACCTCAAACCATTGGATTTTGCAGAGGATAATGAAGTCAGCGGAAAAGATCATTGGGAGCTCTCTTCCTACCATGATGGGATATCTACAATACATGATGCACGCAGAAAGCAATAAACATTGTGAAGGGCTTCACACGTGTAAACTTTTCTCCCATCTGGTAGGAGATACTGTAGCACTCAGGCCTTACGTACAGATTGGGCAATAGTTCTTTTCCCCCAAGCCATCAGGCTTCTGAATTCCCAGAACATATGTGGATAGTGTACCATAGACTTTTATTGTATATGTCTTAATATTTTAACTTATACAGTATTTATGTAAATCTTTACTGTGCAATGCATGGTATGAATGACAAATAAAGGTGACTGGACACAGAGGACCAGCGTAAGCAGCAGAGGGAATGAACTATACTTTCCAAACTATCCACCTGACCATTCTGTCATTATATGTGGCAGAGCTTGCATGACTACATTGGCCTAATCAGTCACCTTAAGGTAAATAAGTCATCCTCAATCCTGAGAGATCACCTTGGAAGAAAGGCAATCTATGATTCTTACTTGGAATTGTAAAATGCATTGCTCGGCTCTCAACTGAAGTACTCATTTACTTTGGGTTTAGAACTTCAGAAATATTGTCTTGTTGGAAATGAATCAGAATTACACACATAATTATGAGAATACAAACCTGGCTTATATTCTCTCAAGTGTAGGTAGTTCAGATGTGAATTAATTATCTTCAAAATGATAATGGCCTTGACAGTGATTTGAAATTTTAAAAATGGAAAAAAATCCAATAGTTGAAGATAAATTAGAGCTATTTAGGGATGCAATCAGACAATAACTTCTCTCATAAGACGATGCATTTCTGGAATTCTCTGCTCCAAACTTGATGCTTGATGAATGTCAATATACAAAACTTAAGGTGGGTATCATTAGCTCTGGACATGAAAAAAGAGGAAGCAAAGTTGGGTAAACAGCTGATGCATGAATTAGTAACAACCTGAATGAATGCAGGCTTTAAATGGAGTAATCCTGTTCCTTTCAGAGTCTTCTGGCATTAGCTTCTTTACTTGATCGAGAAATTACTTAAGCGTTTTACCTGGCATATCTCTCTTCATCTTCCTGATCATTGTTCAGCTTCCATTTCCTTTCAGTGAAATGCTTAGGATTGTATATTTAGACTTTCCCATGTAACTGAAATTGTTTATATTTTTACAGAATTGTAATTTCTTTCCATGAAATCTCAAATATAAATCTAATATTGTTGATTTGATACTGTTTATATTCAGGTTAAGACAATCTTAGATGAAATCTTGGAAAAGCTGCCAGAACCTTTTAACATTCATGAGATGATGGGTAAAGTGCAAGAAAGATCACCTTATATTGTTGTGGCATTCCAGGAATGTGAAAGAACAAACATACTCACTGCAGAGCTAAAACGATCTTTGAAAGAATTAAATCTTGGTCTAAAGGTTTGGTCACAAAATAATTTTTTTCTTCTTCTTTGTTGTTGCTCTATTTCAATGAATATTAAGATTACTAACATCCATTTTTAAACAAGCTGACCATTATTTATTTTTACACACATGTTGAGAATGAAATGTAAAATATTTAGTCGTTCAAAACTCAAAGACAAGTTTGGTCAACCACCTGTATTTTCATATTACACCTTAGCAGAAAAATACATGTTGGATCTTGAAGATCAAGTTTTTAAAAAAATCACCACTGCCTCCAGTGCACCAGCCCTGCCTTTGGCTCTCGGAGGAAGAGATTGCTAGAATACTCAGAACCTCAACTCCACCACCAAGCTCATGATCCGTGAGCATCAGTGATTTCTGTCTTCTTTCCTCCAATTTCCTAGCTCCTTTCCCATCTTCCCCTATCCACCTATTACCTGCTAGCCTCTTCTCCTCTCCCTTCCCTTATTCAGGCAATTTTCAATCCCAGAGAAGGGCTCAGGTCCAAATATTGACTGCTGTTTTGCTTTTTATGGATGCTGCGTGACCTGCTGAGTTTCTCCAGTATTTTTAAATCGACTCCCTGGTGTTTACTTTGGAGACTTGAACTATCACGAGCAGGTATCTCAAAGCATCGGAGAAATGCCAGCAATGCTCTCTTTTTAAAATACCTCCAGTTGATTAGCAACAAAGTCAAACCAATGGCCATATCTTTCTTAAGGCAACCTATCCAGCATCAAAATATGTTTTTAAATTGATTGAAAACATGGTATTATCCTTCAGTTGAAGTTCCAAAGTGAAGATGTATCTGTCTATTCCAGCTGTTCTTGCGAATGTCTTAAACAACTTCTACCATCTCCTTTCTTCAAAGGACTGGACTGATGGGCACGAATACAAGATGGTTCCTTTAGTCCTTCTCCACCATGATTCTGGCGGTCATAAGTTGCAACATAAAACTCTGTTTTTGGAAAGTTGAATAGATTCTCATGAGTCCTAGTGATTCCGATTGTTGCAATCTGATGCACAGTAGACCAGAGATCAATTTTTGAAGTTTTTAATATTAAAAAGTTACATAGATTAGAAATAACTACAAACTTGAATTAAATTAAAAAATTATCTTACACAGGATTCCAGGAATTAAAAAATGCATTTGTACCTTTTTTTTCAGGGTGAACTGACTATAACAGCTGATATGGAAAATATTTCAAATGCTTTATACTTTGACACAGTCCCAGAATCATGGTCAAATCTTGCTTACCCATCACTTTTGAATTTGGCTGCATGGTTTACTGATCTCCTTCTTCGTATCCGGGTGAGTCACAATAATTTACTTGTTGAAAAGTTCTAGTTATAAGTACAACTAAATAATAATGACTGATTCTTTACTGTTCTCAAAGATATTAGTTACCTCATGAGCACCATTCCTGTAAAAAGATCCAAAACAAGTGTGATCTGTGATTTCTTTAAATCAAGTGTACAAATCTAAAATTACATACATATTCAATTAAATACAGAAAATAATTTAGGCCTTTCTGATGTGAGCTGACACTTCCATGGCTACTCTGGAATATCACCGAGAGATAAGATCACTTCCATACTCAAAGCTTCTCCAGAAAGTGTTCTTCATCCTTCCAAGATTTGTAAATTCAGCTCTCATTAAAAGGAATTCAGTAGAAAAAGAAAATCATCCTACGTATTCCAGTAACGTCAGTTGCTAGATTGCTGCAGTCCTACCAAACCTGCCACTTGAAGAAAATGAACAATCTAGCCCAGTGCTTCTCAACCTTATTTCTACCCACGGACCACTTTTAAGTAATCCTGAAGCCATAAGTTCTCTGAAATTTATAAGGGATTGCTTAAGGTGGTATGTGAGTGGGAAGGGAAGGCTGAGAATAGACCCAATTGTTACTGAAATATTTGACTTGAGAAAAATTGTCAGTGGACCATTTCCTTTGGAGTTATGAAACCGTGCACATAACGTGTCAATGAGGTAGGATTAAAACAGTGGTTTTCAAACCTTTTCTTTCCACCCACTTCCCACCTTGAGCAATCCATCATGGCATAGGGATTATTTAAAGTGCTATGTGAGTGGAATTTAAAAAGTTGAGAACCACTGACCCCTTCAGCTAGTTGTTATGGGTGATGTAAATCATTTAAACTGGCAATTAATCTTATCATCCTTTATAAACTACACACAATACCATTTAATGAAGTAAGATTAGAACCAAGACTCAACTGAGTTCCTTGCACAACCCAATGATGTATTTTGTTTCAGTGTATTTTCTTGTAAATAATAGTCTGACAAATGCATTTCACATTTTCAATAAACATTTTAAATAAGCATTTTATTGCAACTTTCCCACTTGCTTGTATTTATTTTCAGGATTTGGAAGCATGGAGCACAGATTTTGTTCTTCCTAATGCAGTGTGGCTTAGTGGTTTATTCAATCCTCAGTCCTTCCTCACAGCTATAATGCAATCTATGGCTAGAAAAAATGAATGGCCACTGGACAAAATGTGTCTAGTGGTGGAAGTTACGAAAAAAAACAAAGAAGACATAACAAGTGCTCCCAGAGAAGGAGCTTACATTCATGGGCTGTACGTGGAAGGTTCGGCATTTGTATTGTATATTTAATTAGAAATGCACTGTAATTTTAACAAATTTAAAACAAACTTGCATTGATTTTTTTTAACTTTTACCAAATCAGCAAAATCATTATTAGATAACACATCACTGACATAAATTTATTGAAGCATTCCATCACAGAAGGGTAATTTTCATCATTTTTGCATGTTTATCAATAAACAAAATATAGACGCAGCATAAGATTTTCCAGTCAACTCACTAAAATATTTGGTCTGTTGATAGGAGCACGTTGGGATAAGAACAGTGGAGTCCTTACTGATGCACGCCTGAAGGAACTCACACCAGCGATGCCAGTTGCATTTATCAAAGCCATTCCAGTGGATCGTCAAGAAACAAAAAACATTTATGAATGTCCAGTGTATAAAACCCGCACCCGAGGTCCGACTTATGTCTGGACTTTTAACCTGAAAACAAAAGAGAAACAAGCTAAATGGATCTTTGCAGGTGTGGCAGTTTTATTACAAGTTTAAACCGTGATAAAACGAATTCTTATTTAGTGATTAAGAAAAACTTCAACTGTTTTAACTATTTGTTTGAATAAATATTAATTGTTGAAAATAGAATCAGTGTAAAATTAATACACAAACAAGCAGTTTTATGAGGAGCTTTGGAAATTTAGATGCCTTTTAAAAGTTGTTGCAACATATTAGTGAGAATTTATTCTAAAGGGGTCAATATATAGACAGGCTCGTTCTTCATGTCCTGCAGAGGACTGTAAACTATGCCAGGTATACCCTTTAGAAATTAAATTCCACTTTCAAGATTCACTATCATTTGAACCAAATCACAAACAATGCAAGCCCAGTGAAAAACTAAATGGAGAATACCTACAAACATGGTATTTTCTCCAAAAAAGTGTTTGGAAAGACTGAAAATGTGTAGAACTTGGTTGATAACAAACAGATATTCTGCAATTTCAGATTTAAATGTTCATAACTAGGTCTAAAGAAAAATTAGAAAGACATCCTAGACCATGTTTTATTGATTTTAACAAGAAATACTATAGGAAAGCAATACCGGCGCTTGCTTATAAATAACAGGTTGTCCTTGACTTCCAGTTCCGTCCACCCGCATATATGACCAAAATTTCTTTTAAAATATTTATTAAAACTACTGTATACAGTGGTCTCAGCAGCCTGAGGTCCCCGACCAATCCGTCAGAGACTACCTGTATATTTTTGCATTCAAAAATGTAATGCTTTGTTCACAATGGAGTTAAACAAGAAAGCCTACAGATGCTGGGGTCAAGAGCAATAGACAAACAAGCTGGAGAAGCTCAGCAGGTCATGCATGCAACATCCATAGGAAGTGAAGGGTAACCAGCATTTCAGGCCTGGCTCCTTTGTCAGCTCAGGCCCAAAACTATGGTCATCTTTTATTTCCTCTGGATGATGTGTGACCTGCAGTATTGCACTTGGTTAACAATGCTAAGTTTTTTTAAATTGTCAGTGACTACCAATTTTTAAAAAAAAAACATCTGTTCCAAGATGCGTCTATATAACAATCAAATATAATCAACACAAGAAATGTAACCTCTCGGATCAGATCAAAAATTCCATTTGTTCTTTACTGGTCAGTGAAGAACATTAAGAAACAAAATCAACCTTTTGGTGATCATCCAGCTGACAGAAATCAAAAAGACAATGACCAAATAATCAGATTTAACAGGAGGTCTGCAATTCGCACAAAGTAGCCGTGGGTCACTGGCCCATCTTGACGCACTTCATGAAGTCATGGGCAATCCCTTCTGTTCTAGGTAAGTTGGGTAGCACTCGCACCTGTCTGTCTCATTGAAGAAAGGCACCCTCCTAATTGTAGCACTGGGTAGCCACATTTATTGTTATTTCAGGATTCACATCTCAGCAGCAAATGAATACTAAAATATATTCTCCAATAGTATCAATTTCACCTACTATTAGTGAGTAGCAAACTGTTTAATGCTCCTATCCATGCAGTCTACACTGCATTATCATCAGTTGACTTGCTTAATTTTCAACTGAATGACCCAAGTAGGACAAAACTTAACCCAAATGGGGAAAAAGAAATTTCGAAACACGCAAAAGCAGCAGTTTATAGACTTTAGTGAGACTATACTGAAAAGTTAACTTAGAAATGGATGGGCCAGCAACTATTGTGCATTTGCCCTCCTGCTTTAGCCAAACAGAGAATTCTAATGAGATTTTATTCGAACGTTGCCACATCTAAGCAACAGTTATTTAAAGCCCTTGCAAACTAGTTCGTAAAGAGACAACCTACTGCAAATGATAAAATCATATCTCGTTGTTAAATAGGTTAAGTGACTGGGGCTGCTTCTCTCCACTGCAAATATATAAGACAGCTTCCCAAGAACATTTGTTAACAGAACTGACTCATAGGTTATTTCATTTCACATCACTAGTCTCCCTGTGCACTCAAAATGCCCATTATTAGAAGATGCTATGGTGAATAATTGCTGGAAGCTTATGAAACCTGCTTAGTTACCATTCTTGCCTCATCACTTACGAGTCAGTGCAAACATTTAACAGTAGTCTTTTAGAGAGTGAAGTACAATTTTTAAGGCAAAGAAATTTGCAGTCCAAGATTAGATATCTACTGTTCATTCTAAAACATACTTATATTTAAATGAGCTTGAAATCAATCACGAAAATATAGATAAAATGTTGCCAATTTATCTGCATTTTCAAAACTTTTAATTATAAATCAAAATAGTTTTAATTAACTTACAATAGAAGTATCCTTCACTAGTTTCTAGAAAAAGTTCTTTATGAATGGTGTTATCAGTTTCACCCAGAGCTTCACGTGTCTATTTGGTTGGTCAAATGTGGTAGACAAAACTTCATTTGATAAATGATACAAATGTTCTTGTTCCTGGAAAATAGTGGTGCAAATTTCTTAGATGCAATATTCATATCACATTAACTTCTTACATGAAAATTTGTTTCCTCCAGCCAAAGGAAAGATTGGGTCTACTCCATATTAGAGAACAAAGAAGTTGTATGAGACATTGGTGAGGCCAGATTTGGAGTATAGTGTGCAGTTTTGGTCACCGAACTACAGGAAAGATGTCAATAAAATTGCAAGAGTGCAGAGAAGATTTACTAGAATGTTGCCTGGATTTCGGAAACTGAGTTACAGGGGAAGGTTAAACAGGTTAAGGCTTTATTTATTCCCTGGAGCATAGAAGAATGAGGGGAGATGAGATACAACCAGAGGACTTGGGTTAAGGCAGTGGTTCTCAACCTTTTTCTTTCCATTCACTTTTAAGTATGCCATCTGTGATTAGTAAGGGATTGTTTAAGGTGGTATGTGAGTGGGAAGGGAAGGTTGAAAATCACTGCTCTAGACCCAATTGTTACTGAAATATTTTGCTTGAGAAAAATTGTCATTGGCCCATTTCCTTTGGAGTTATGAAACTGTGCACATAATGAGCCAATGAGGTACGATTAAAACAGTGGTTTTCAAACTTCTTCGTTCCACTCACATACCCCCTTAAGCAATCCATAGGTGCTGTGTGGTTAGAAGACTGATAACCACTGGTTTTGGGCAACTTCTTCATGGAAAGCAGTGGGAGTGTGGAAAGAGCTGTCAGCTGAAGTGGTGAAAGTGGGCTCAATTTTAACATTTAGGAAGAATTTGGATAGGAGGTCTGGCTGAAGGTCAGTGGAACTAGGCAGAATAATAATTTGGCACAGACCAGAAGGGCCTGTTTCTGTGCTGAAATGTTCTATGGAGAAATACTCAAATATTTTTTACCCTGTCCTTCAATACAGATGCTTGAGGATCGCTCCTATTTCCCTGAGAAGTTTCCACATTTTTTGACCTGATGAGTATTTTCATCCAGTTTTCAAGTTGCAGGAATTTTTTAATCTTAGTACTGTAGGTATAAACTATATTAAACAAAAATAAGGAACAACTGGTCTTCAAATAGAAATTAGAATACACAACATGTACTGAATAAAATACTGACCTGGTGTAACTGCTGTTGTAACTTGCGATTTTCTGTCACAATTACTAGCTGAGCCTCCAGGTCTCTATGCACTGACCTGTACCCAAAGTTAGGAGAGCCAATCAAAGTTAGACAAGGCCACTTGCTTCCTGACAAGTAGTACCACAAACCTATAGAAGAAATACATCGAAAATTACACATAGTACAAGACTTCATCCCACAATGTTGGTGTCCGTGGGATTAATAGCCAGGCCCAGGAAGCCATTTATTTGGAATGAGATGAAGCTTCCTGTCTCTGTTCAACAGCACATGTGTATCTTTGGCTGGTAACTAGAGGGACATGGGGGTGCTCAGCTGCAGAACACGCAAGTCAGAATTAGGTATAGTAAGGGGTCATGACATACCACAAGTTTCTGCTGTAGGTTCTCCTTTCGGCTTTACTATCTGATTAGATTCAATTAGATGAGGCAGATGTGCAAGCTTTCCAGCAGAATGATACTCCTCGCCCTTTCCTGGTATTGCCGCTCTTCAATGGAACAATGACAAGACTGCATTATCTGGTTTATGCTGGGGAGGGCTGCTTTGAAAATTGACTTGTGACTGACTGGGACAAGCTCGACAAAGCATCCAGATTTGTTTTGAGTAAAGTTCACATAGATTGGGAAATTATGATAACAGATCATATAAACATTAATATTTAATTTTAAAAAGTGCTACTTGTAGAGAAAAATAGATTTACTGAAATGGAAACATTTACTGTAACTTAGCACTCAAAATAAAACATCTAAATAATTTCAATCAAATATTACACAACCCTGGGAAATTGCCAGGAAACAGCTATTTAAAAAAAAATACACATACAACACAAAATATGTACTGTAGATCGAATAAATGCTGGTAGTGAGCATTTCACACAATGTATTCCAAGGATTACCCCTCCATAAATCTTCGTCCGCGAAGCCAAGCCAAAGAAGATTCCAAGGGGTGGAAAAACGAGCTTATTTAAAGCCTTCAGAATAATTGACTTCTACTGAACAAGTTCCAAGGACAATAAAGGTGATAGGGGCCAAAGAGATCAGATGATATACCAAAATATGCATATTATCATTTTCCTCCATTCAAGGCACATCTACTCTGAAAAAATTGCATAGTGCAAGTGAAGAAGCTGCAGAAATCACACCAGTGAGCAAACATTCGTCTACCCTCAAAGATGAAAAGAACTACAGTTCTATAAAGCACAAATGCTCTTCCAAGGATGAATTTCCAACATTTTATACTGTTTAACCACAAAAATAAGCCTATTCGGGGGAGTTTTGTCCGCCATTGTCTAAATTTGTCACACAATTCCTCCAGTGAAAAGGGTTCTTCTGTGAGCAGACTAACAAGTTCTCTCTATACGTTCATACAGCTGTATAAAGACCACAATTACAAAGTAGAGGATTGCAATGAGAAAAAGACGTCGAATTTAGAATAGAACTAGGCATGTACTTTGAAGAATTTCCATTCCTGAACATTAAAAGAATAAAAATTAAACCAAGGGCATTTCCCGAAATAAAATGCTCCAAGCATTAGCAAATTATACAGCATCTGTGGAAAAAAAGATCAGTTCAGTTCCAAGACCCGGAGAGTTATTTTCAAGTTCAGGAGAGGGTGGGGAAGGAGTGGTTAAAGGCAAAGGAAATTATTCGGAAGTAGTGAGGGGAAGGTTTACCCCAGCTCTATGCGGTTGACAAAGCCCCCTGGTTGATAGATTAATGATGACAACCACACAGAAAAATAAAACAAAAAAAGGACCTATGTGGGCTCAAAAACGGCAGCCAAAACTGTTGCAGATAGCTGAAAACCAAAGAAAAAGAATTCTGGTATAACTTGTAGAAAGTAAATACCAAGGTAATATTACTGCACTCGGCTCCTCCATAATACACTGTTAACACAGAATGTGGTACTCTCGACTGGTTCAGATGCAAGTGGCTCTCCACCTGGCCTGGACGAACTGTGTGGGTCCCTGAATGGCAAAATAAGTTGCTTCTCCTGCTATTTCACATTCAAAGCTAGTGAGAAGGGGAAGTGATCGATGGAAATGGAGGCATGGGAGAATGTTGCAGAACTCAGGGGCCTGAGGTATAGGGAGAGGTTGCACGGTATAGGGCTTTATTCTCTGGCGTGCAGGAGGCTGAGGGCTGATCTCAGAGGTGCACAAAATCATGACAGGAATAGATCAGGTGAATGCAGACAGAGTCTTTTGCCCAGAATAGAAGAATCGATAATGAGAGGTTTAAGGTTAGGGAGGGGTGGGTAGGGAAGAGTTTAAACAAAAACCAGAGGTGTAACCTTTTTTGGCACACACACAGAAAAAAAGTTACACCTTTTTTGGCCCATGTGTCTGTGCCGTCCCTAGTACGTACTCATGGGCTGAAAAGGTCTGTTACCGTGCTATATGTCTAAATTAAAAGTTAAAAGGTTGGCCGCCTCTGCTCCATGACAATAAACTCTCATGGCTCGTGGAAGCATGAGAGAAATGCATTTTTTAAACTTTCAGATGTGCTCTAGACACCCCTAATTTCACCAGTGCAATCAATGATCTTCTACATTTTGTGGGGTGGAAAGGGGGTAATCGCACTGCACCACTCACAGTTGATTCCTATTGCCTTGAGAATGGTGTTTCAGCTAAAAAGTATACAGACCAGATCAGATAGAATGTACTCAAGCCAGCAGTTATCCAACTGAGTTTTACCAGACAATTACTAAAGAGTGCATCTCGAGCGCCAGCCACAATTATTATTTTTTCCCCCAATTAGTATCCCAAACTATTACACTACCATGTCTCCAATATAAGTTCTAACAGAGACTATTGCTTGCAGTTAAAACCATTAAGAGATCACGGTTAATGCTGCAAGGCGACCCATAAAGGGGCAATCAGCTAATATCAAGTTGTGTAACAGGTAAATTTCTCTTCATTTGCAGAATAGTTACAAGGCACTGCACCACTACAGATCTAAAGTCACGTGTAAGAACCACGGATTTCCTCCTCTAACACACACCTATGACATATTGGCGATTTCATGTCTTAAGATCAGGGGTGGCCAACCTTTTAATTTTCAAGATGTAATTTAGTCATACAGCATGGTAACAGGTCATTTCAGCTCAGAAGTCTGTGCTGCCCAATCGACCCACACCCCCAGTATGTACTCCTGGGCCGAAATGGCCTATCTACTGTGCTATCTACTCTAAATTAAAAATTTTAATTTTAAAGGTTGGCCACCCCTGCTTTAGATACTATTTCCAGACTTCTATTTAATTAACTGAATTCAAATACCTCAGCGTCATGACAGGGTGACACATCTTCCGCCCCAAGCACTTCATTGCTTTTCGTGCTGCTAATTTTCCATGAAGGTATGGGATGAGTCCACTAAATACTTGTCCAAATGTTGAGTGAACAGTTCTGGACATAAAACAGTAGCTCATCTGGAAGCAATGCATCTCCAGGGAAAGCCAACAACTGGTCCCAAGGAAATTCCTCCAAATTTAAGGGAAAAAATCCAAAAGGATGATTGACCAAATATAAAATGGTACCCTGTACTAAATTTACTCCTCTAACCTTGGAAAGATGGTTATAGTTCTTGGTGCAGGACATCCTAGATCTAGCCATCTTTAGCTGCTCAGTATGATCTCTATTCTATTAATAGTATTGCTGGTGACTGCAAATGCTCAATGCAGTCACAACTTAACATCAAATGCAACAAGACCTGGGCAATAGTCAGGCATGGACCGATGAGTTAAACATGAAACTCTGCAGATTCAGTGACTGAAGTAAAAACACAATACTGGAGAAACTCAGCAGGTCAAACAGTGTACTTTATATCGCAAAGATTCATAACCAACGATTCAGGCTTGAGACCTTCATCAAAGTATGAGCAAATTATAGGCAGATGTCTGAATAAAATGATGGGGGTGGGGGCAGAGGGAGAAGCACAGGCCCCTAGGCATAGGGAGCTGCATCAATGACTATCACCCAGTAGCACTCACATCTAATAATGTAATGAAGTGCTTTGAGGGGGTCATGGCCAAAATTATCTTGTAACAAAAGAAAGACGAAACCACTGCAATTTGCCTACCACCCCACAATTGTTCCACAGCATCTGCAATCTCACTGGCTCTCCACTCAGTCCTGGATCCCCTGGACAACAACAATACGTACATCAGACTGCTTTTCATCAATTACAACAGCTCTTCATTCAACACTATCACCCTTTCAATATTAGCCAGCAAGCTTCAAAACCTGGGCTTCTGCACCTCCTTATGCAACTGGATCCTTGATTTCCTCATTGGAAGACCACAGTCAGAGCAGATCTCCTCCTCATTGACAAGCACAGACGCACCTCAAGGTTGGGTGCTCAGTCCACTGCTCCACTCACTCTACATCCATGACTGTGTGGCATGGCACAATTCAAATGCCATCTACAAATCTGCCAATGACACCACGGTCGTCGGTAGAATCACCGACGGCAAAGAGGAAGCGGACAAGAGTGAGAGAGATCACAACTCAACATTAGCAAAACCAAGGAATTGATTGTAGACTTTAGGAAGGGGAAATCACGAGAACACAAATCAATCCTCATCAAGAGGTCAAAGAAATTCAAATTCCTGGGTGTCAGCATCTCTGAAGGTCTATCCTGGGGCCATCATGTGGATGCAATCATGAAGAAGGCTTTCCAGAGATTATACTTCACTGGGAGTTTGAAGAGACTTGGTTTGACACCAAAGACTTGCAAATTTCTACAGGTGTACCTTGGAGAGCATTCTGACCGGTTGCATCACCGTCTGGTATGGAGGTGCCAATTCAAAGGACAGGAAAAGTATACAGAGGGTTGTAAACTCAGCCATTCCATTAAGAACATCTTTAAGAGGCAGTGTCTCAAGAAAGTAGCCTCTGTCATCGAGGTCCCTTCACCACCCTTTTCTCACATCAGGAACGAGTTACAGGAGCCTGAAAATGAACATTCAATTTTACAAAAACATCATATTTCTGTATGGACAGAGAACCTATATACCTCTCTCACTTTTTTCTCTTTTTAGCACTAATAATTAACTTTTAGATATTGTATTTACAGAACCACAGTTGATGGCCAATTTGGACTTGTATTACACACTACTGCTGTCACAAAACAACAAATTTTGTGATATGTTAATGACAATAAACCTGATTCTGACAATGTTCATTACATTACATAGTGGTCAACACTATTGTCAATTAATATTCAACAAGATGATCAGCACCTTTTATTGTCGCTTCACCCAAGGAGCCGAATACCTCGAAAGTAAGTAACAAAATTCATATTTAAGACTGTGCGCCATGCCATAGCAGCTGGATGGGCTAGCTTATTGCCAAGTTGATCATTATAATTTTGAATCTGGGCAATTTCATGAAGATAGATGGAATTATACACTTCCTGAACCTTGGTTGTATGATTACAAAGTGGAGGGTGGATGAGAAGAGAGAAGAATGCAGTGTGATTAGTTAATCAACCCCATAACGTGGGAAGAAATCTGCTCCATCCCTGAAGCATCTATTTCCAAAATCACAATCAAATCGAAGCCAGCGCTGTTGGTGGCAACTCACTCGCTCACTTAAATAAGTTCTTGGTTCAAGGCCACTCATACCAGATCCTCATTTACCTTATCGGCAGCACTTTCAATGTTCATTCTCATTTGCTGTTTATATCATTAACTCAACTGCTTGAGCTTTTAGTTTCATAGAACATTACAGCAGGGCCTTCAGACCCCGATGTTTCACCACACTAGTAAACCTACTCCACGATAATCTAATTTCTCCCTACCTCACATGTAAACCTCCATTTCTCTTGCATCTATTTTGAATAACAATGCATTCTAGGCATCCATCACTCAGAATTTTAAAAAAAACCACCTCTGACATCTCCCCAAAACCTTCCTCCACTCACCTTAAACAGATATCCTCTGGTGTTTGCTATTGTCACCCCAGATAAAAAAAGTGCTGGCTGTCTCTCCTGGTACAAGTCCTGGTAACCACCTGGTTTGGAACAGTTGTGAAGATATCCAAAAAGACATTCTCGATCAGATGATCGTAAATACAGTGGTCGATCTTATTCAAGCTTAGACCCACAGACGGGTATTCAGTGAAGCAGTGAATGTTGATTTTACTTTATCATGTCATTAAGGATATCTGATGAATTGATCATTTTAACATCAGCATTCTGAACTTGTAGATCTCAGTTGTTGGTTGGTGGAGTCAATAATGTTTTTTTTTTTGCTTTCTGTGGCAGAGAATACCTGAATAAAAGAGTTCCTATGCCACATTCCTTCAACATTCCACTGAATTGCCAGCCTCTTACCATCAGCTAAAATCTACCATAAAAGGGAGAATGAACCCACATCTACTAATGAATCGTCCCAGCAAAAAAGTGAAGCAACTACTTGATCTTTAAGTTTTCCCCCATCTCCCTGTGATAAACAAGCAGTTCACTACCAAAAAAAATGAATGCTTTCATATAGTAAAGATAGATAGGTCAAACCTATCCCACAGAATCAAGAAAAAGTTTATTTTTAAACTACGACCAAAGTTATAAAGAAATTGTACCACCTACCTTTTGCATGAAAGGTCCACCCTTTCCTGAAGTATTCATGCAACATTATTCTCCCCTGAAGTCCATTCAGACACACTCTGTTGTAAAACTGTCTGGCGATGTAAACATAAGCTGAAGGAATGGCCCCTGCTACACCTTGTGCACCGAAGAAACCATTCACTTCTGGTGAGGCCAACAATATTTGGTAATCTGCACTAGTTCTCAAAATTAGATTCATGTAGGTTTGAGTAAGGTTGAAATATCCTGAGGTTAAGTATATCCTAGAATCCTCTTGGGCTTCAGTCATCAAGGTTTCTGTCACTTGCTCATCTATTCTAATTTCAAAAGGCTTCATTTGTATTATGGGGTAAATCCAAGTGTCAGCCTGACTCAAAATCCTATCAATGTCACCATTAAGTGCCGACTCTTCTTCAGGAGCCTCAGCTGAGCTTGTTAAGTGGGTCACGTGTTGCTGTTTGCATCTGGCCTCGTTCACCACAGCCATGATCCTCTCGTTCGCTGCCAAACAAAAATCCCTTCGACTGCCTGTAAAATAATTTCAACAGTCAGCTCAAGTATTCCTCAGAGCAGAGTTGAGCCTACAAAAAGGAAAGCATCTAATTAAAGGTTATAACATAAATAGCTTGCTGTAAGAATTTCAAAGAACACAAGAAACAGCAGGAGTCAGGTGTTGTGACTGTAAATGGAATTACTGGACACACTGAAGCTGATAAATGCAAACCCTCCTGATGGTCTCAGCTCTTCTCTTCCTTCAGTGTTTTGAGGAAGACGGAGTCACCCCGATCAGGATTCTCTGCTCCCCCACAGGCCAGATATTTACACTCCACATAATTCATGATGGCCTCATTGGCTTTCTGAACCACCGGCATTAACATCCCCAATTACTCTCCCAGTCAATGCCTCTCATCCCCCTCAAGTTGCAATACTTCTCCTCATTAATAGCACTCCCACTAATTGGCCAAGTACCAACCCCAATGCCCCTTTCCCCCACCCATATTGTTTCACATATTTCTTGAGCTTTTGGCTGTCTTTTGGGTACGCCTGGTGAATTTCACTCACTTCTAAATGCACCAAAATTCTGCATTCCCACACGCAACTCCGACGAAGGCAGCTCAGATAGAATACTCTGCTCCTTCCCGGTAAAAGGGTTTATGAATTGTGGTCATCACTGTTAAGCACTGGCTGAGGTCATCAGATTCTTGGCCTCCTGTTGTATGATCTTAGTAGGTGCCATCCCAACAAGTTATGGCCATGTTTAATCTCTCCCTCAAATACTTTCATACCAAATCCCATACTAAACAAAAAAACTGAGGTCAAAAATAAAATAATAGATTTAAAACCAGAAAGTGGAGTGTGTGACCTCCCCTTCTACATTACTGAACTCAATGGTACCCACTGGGTTCCTATTCATACAAAACATAGATATTTTTAAATTTAGACATACAGCATATTAACAGGCCCTTTCGGCCTACGAGTCCAATTACACCCAATTGACCTACGATTCCCCTGCACGTTTTGATGGGTGGGGAGGAAACTGGAGTCCCCCAGGGAAAACCCACGCAGACATGGGAAGAATGTAAAACCTCCTTACAGAGAGCACAGAATTCAAACTCCAGTCCTGATCGCAGGCACTGTGGCAGTGTTGCACTAACTGCTGTGCCAAGCTCTACTACTCCTAGGTAAAAGCATATTGCTGTAATCCCTCAAACAGTTAGACACAAGACCATAATAAGACCATCTGCTCTGCCTTTTCAGTCACGGCTGATGTATTTTTCTGCCATTCTCCTGCCTTCTCCCCATAAATCTTGACATATTTACTCACCAAGAACCTATTAAAACCTCTGCTTTAATTACACCCAATGACTTCGCCTCCAGTCACCTGTGGCAATAAATTCCACAGATTCACCATCTTCTGGCTGAAGAAAGTTCTCTTCATCACTGCTCTAAAGAGACATCCTTTTATTCTGCGGCTGAGCCCTCTGGTCCAACACATACCCATGACATGAAATATGCACCCCTGTGTCCCAAATGGTCAGGAAACACTCTTCCACTTTCACAACTGGTGTCTCTACATCAACGATTGCGGTCACATTAGAGATCTGGTCGCACGCACACACTGTGCGTACAGACAAGTTCAAACCCTCATGTGCATGTGTGTGCGACACACACACACCCGCCCCTTTCCAGCACATGGACATTTCTCACTTTATACATCATCCACCAAGTTTTTGCTCAGTCACTTCATCTATCTACATCTTTTTGCAAAGCCATTGTCCTCACAACCTGGTTTCCCATGTACTTTTGTACTGTCAGGAACTGCAGATACAATTTATTGCAAATTGATGAAGCATTATTACTGGTCCTTGCTACACCCCAATATTTATAGTATGACTAACAAAAGTTGACCAGTATCCTGATTCTGTTACATAGCCAATACTGATACATTGCCCCAGTTTTGGATTTGCAACAAGACAAAGTCAAGGCACAAATAGAAGTGGGTACCAACAAAGTGATAAAGCCCAATAATTAAATGTTCCACTATAATGAACTTTTGAGAAGTAAAAAATGAAGTGCAGCACTGTTAATTCAGAGATAAAGAAAGTAGAAATAAAGGACATTAGCTCCAAAAATCAAGGCCAATGAGTTTTGGTGGAGCTAAGCTAGAGTCTGGGGAAGACAAGATTGGTGGATGTGGCTGTGAAAGAAATGTTATGAAGCTTGACAGCATCACTCTGTGAAAGAAATTTTGTGCTCCAACTTTAACATTGACACTACCACAGTTGGTGAACAGCCCGTTTTAATACAGCATTTATTCAGCAAGATGTTATTCAGAAGTTAAGCCTCAACAGTTGTCAGGGGCGCAAGCAGTGGTTGTTGACGTTAACAATTATTGACACTTTCTCTCCTTCATATTCGACAAAACTAAGATTTTGAAACAAAAATTGTAGCAAAGGCACTGAGTAGTTTTCAACATTATGTAATCCTATTTTCTGCAATAGCTTGTTTCTCTTTCTGTATAAATATACATGCTTGTAGAAGTAGAATTTGTTGGTAAACAGTGGAAATTGCCTCCTGCTCCTCATGACATATCATGTGAAATAAAGTTTGGGAAACGATATTTGAGGTCTACAAATCAGTTCATTTCGTTGATAGTGGCCCACAAATAGTGGTAAGACAGAAAATTAGGAACATGCAACAAGGGGAAAACTATCGTCATGGACTTAAATCCATACATGGACTGGGCAAACCAAACTTATCAAAGGAATACAGATCAGTGTGTTGAGAAACCAGTGAAGCCTCAGGTTCCTTTTATCAACACAACAGATGTTCAGAGAACACCAATATATTTGTCAAATACCATTTCCTTCTTCTCCACCATG
Organism: Narcine bancroftii; assembly: GCF_036971445.1. Classification (NCBI taxonomy): domain Eukaryota; kingdom Metazoa; phylum Chordata; class Chondrichthyes; order Torpediniformes; family Narcinidae; genus Narcine; species Narcine bancroftii. The sequence goes on along the minus strand of NC_091471.1, from coordinate 357,386,015 downwards.
CTGACATTTCTTCGTTCAAATTTCTTACAAATACAGCTCAACCAAACAGCGTCTCTCTCCAGGCCATACATATAAATAAATAAATAGATAAATGGATGATTTTCACGGTCATCAATCTCACAGCCTGTAAGAAGAAACTATTCCACAACCTGCCACTGGTGACTTTTGATCCTCCAGTATGACTTACTTTATGGTAGTGGGTTGAAGATACTGTGCGCTTGTTGGAAAGGGTCTTTTATAATTCCTGGAGCACAATTTAGACAATGCTCCCAGTAAATGTCATCCATAGAGAAGGTGGAGAACCCAATGATCCTCTGTATAAACTTCCAGTCTGATGCCATTTTGATTTTCTAGATGCCCTACTCCAACTTTCTTATTAATAAACTGTAGCATTTTCCTAAGGATGTCAGTAGGCAAATGACTGTATATTTTCTAGCTTTCTGTCTCCCTCCTTTCTTGATTAAAAGTATTGCATCTCTGGTTTTTCAAACTGCAGGCATCGCTCCTGAACGCACAATCTTTAAAAAAAACCCACAAACGACACGTGTGGAACGCAGGCCATCAGTTAAACTATAGTCTAATTAGTTATAGAGTTCTTTGTCCTGGTTGTTCTAATGTTAAAGGGAAGTTTTTATTGTCTTCCATCATGAAGGGATGCTAAACATTTGTTCAAATTCCTGCCCTATTACTGAGAATAACCTTGACCTCCTTGTCCTTTTATTGTTTGATTTTGTTTCTTTCTCACTTACTCTGAATTTATTTTCTCCCTCTACATTACATTTTAAGTGTCCTAAATATTTCCACATCCTCAGCCCAACATTTTAGGTTACGTCTTTTGATTTGATTCCATCCTTAACACACTTTGTTAAGAATGGGCAGATTCATATTATATTTAAGGATGGGATTTCATAATTTATTTTGACTTTAATAATTTTCCCAAAGGACTAGCATTCATGGATGGACTTCAGGTTAAAATCTCCTTTAAAAAGCACATTAGTAGAACATTGGATCAGACAGAGTCAACATGGATTTACAAAAGGTAAATCGTACTTGACAAATCTATTGGAATTCTTTGAGATGGTGACAGGTAAAATAGATGGGGGAGAGCCAGTGGATGTGGTGTACCTGGACTTCCAAAAGGCCTTCGATAAGGTCCCGCATAAACAACTAGCTTCCAAAATCAAGGCTCATGGGATTGGGGGCAAAGTATTGATGTGGATTGAGAACTGGCTGGCAGGTAGAAGACAGAGACTTGGGATAAATGGCTCATTTTCTGAGTGGCAGGCGGTGACCAGTGGGGTGCCACAGGGATCTGTACTGGGACCCCAGCTGTTCACAATTTACATTAATGATCTGGATGAGGGGATTGGATGTAATATCTCCAAATTTGCAGATGACACTAAGCTAGGAGGGGTTGTGTGCACGTAAGAGGGGGTCAGGAAGCTCCAGTGTGATTTGGATAAATTGAGGGACTGGGCAGATACATGGCAAATGCACTACAATGTGGATAAATGTGAGGTTATCCACTTTGGTAATACAAACCGGAGGGCAGATTACTATTTGAATGGCAATAGATTAAGAGATGGGGAAGTGCAGAGAGACCTAGGGGTACTTGTACACCAGTCTCTGAAGGCGAGCATGCAGGTACAGCAGGCGGTTAAAAAGGCAAATGGTATGTTGGCCTTCATATCAAGAGGGTTTGAGTATAGGAACAAGGATACCTTACTGCAGCTGTACAGGGCCTTGTTGAGACCCCACCTGGAGTATTGTGTGCAGATTTGGTCACCTTATCTAAGGAAGGATGTTCTTGCAATGGAGGGAGTGCAATTCACCAGGCTGATACCTGGAATGGCAGGAATGACTTATGAGGAAAGATTGCGCAAATTGGGATTGTACTCGCTGGAGTTTAGAAGATTGAGAGGGGATCTCATAGAGACCTATAAAATTCTGGCAGGACTGGACAGAATGGATGCAGATGGGATCTTTCCAATGATGGGAAAATCCAGAACCCGGGGCCATGGTTTGAGATAATAGGCAAACCATTTAGGACCGAGATGAGGAGGAATTTCTTGACCCAGAGGGTGATGAATCTGTGGAATTCATTGCCACAGAGGGCAGTAGAGGCAGGTTCATTAAATATATTTAAGAGGGAATTAGATCTATTTCTTCAGTATTAGGGTATTAAAGGTTACGGAGAGAAGGGAGGGACGGGGTACTGAACTTTAAGATCAGCCATGATCTCGTTGAATGGCGGAGCAGGCTCGAAGGGTCGAATCCTCAAGGAAGACAGCTCGGCACCTCCTCAAGGACAACCAAGAACAATTGCCAGCAATGCCCAGCATGAATTTTTTTTTTTACAAAAGGACCACATTTTACTATCAGACCACTGTGTACAACACACGGCAAACACCTTCTGGAACAGATTCAGACAACTTCGAACAGGGTGCCACTTTTGATGTTTGGTGCCTTTTTTAAAATGGAATGATTTAAATGGAATTCATGTTAAGTTACACAAGCTTCAATTCACTGATTTGGGAAGGACTACATTCATGCCTCTTCTCAGTCAGGCTAAAGGCAGTTTAATTAGAAGGCCCTGTGGGCAAGCCCTAGATAAGCACAGAGTTGAAAACCAAATCTTACATTACATTGAGAGAAAGCACAAGGTCAGTTTTTTTTTAAAAAAAAGCAATCAGGAATTTAGCCTTGTTTAAGAAAGCCTAGATAGCTAGACATAACCAGAAGGAGGGGGGGGAATTAAGTTTTTTTAAGCTTAGGAGGAGAACAAGAATGCTGCAATTTACAATTTGCCCTGCAAAAAGAAGCAATTCTAAAATTAAATGAAAATTACTTCAGACTTTATTTGTTAGCTGTGTTAACAGTTGCACAACATATAGGCTATGCTCTTCCAGGGCATTTTGTTGGTTATCAACATTGCAGTTCTAGACAACTGTAACCAAAATAAACTGCCAAAGACATCCATTGAATTTTCAGTAAAATGTTCCTCAGCCAGGTTAGGTACAGTCGAAAAGCTGAGGAAATAAAGGAGTAGATCACTCAGCTCCTTCCTACAACCCTCCCCCCTCCCATTAGCCAATAAGATCTTAGATGGCATTTTATCTCAATGCCACATTCTCAACGAAGATTATTTTTATCCAGATAAACATTTATGTAAATATATGGGGCAAATAAGGAATATGCTTATTCAATCAATTAATGGGCTTTTAGAGGGCAAATAATAAGTTATGCAACCAAGATGAAGAAGGACTATAATCAGGAAACAGAGCAGTTGGAAAGGGAAATAATAAACATAGAAAAAAAATTAGCAATAAAGGAAGATACAACCAAAAGAAGAGAATTGGCGGATAAAAAAATAAAATATGAAACATTACAAACATATAAGGTGGAGAAGAATATAATGAAGACAAAACAGAAATATTATGAACTAGGGGAAAAAACACACAAAATCCTAGCATGGCAGCTTAAGACAGAGCAAACTAAGAAAATGGTATTGGCAACAAGGAAAAAAGACAAACAAATTACATATAATCCAAAAGAAATTAAGGAAAACTTCAGAGAATTCTATGAACAATTATACCGAACCGAAAACGAAGGGAAAGAAGGGAAAATAGATGAATTTTTGACTAAAATTGAACTACCAAAACTACAAATAGAGGAACAAAATAAATTAACAGAACCATTTGGAACAGTAGAAATACAAGAGATAATAAAAAATTTACCAAATAATAAGACACCAGGAGAGGATGGACTCCCAATAGAATTCTACAAAACATTTAAAGACCTAATAATACCGCCCCTCCTGGATGTAATCAACCAGATTGATGAGACACAAAACTTACCAGATTCATGTAAAACAGCAATAATTACAGTGATACTAAAACAAGGGAAAGATCCACTCTCACCAGCGTCATATAGACCAATATCTTTGCTAAACACAGATTATAAGATAATAGCTAAACTATTAGCGAACAGATTAGCAGAACAGGTACCGAAAATGGTAAATTTAGACCAAACTGGATTTATCAAAAAAAGACGCACAACAGACAATATTTGTAAATTTATTAACTTAATTCATGCAGTAGAAGGAAATAAAGCACCGGCAGTAGCAGTTGCTTTAGACGCAGAGAAGGCCTTCGACAGAGTAGAATGGAATTACTTGTTCAAAGTATTGCAAAAATTCAGTTTACCGGAGAAGTATATTAATTGGATTAAAGCATTATATAAGGGACCGTTAGCGAAAGTGACAGTAAATGGACATGTATCAAAGCAATTTAACTTAAGCAGGTCAACGCGGCAGGGATGCCCACTATCACCATTATTGTTTGCGCTAGCTATAGAACCACTAGCAGAATCGATAAGAAGAGATAATAATATAAAAGGAATAAAAATAAAAGACAGGGAATATAAAATCAGTCTGTTTGCGGATGATGTGATAGTGTACTTAACAGAACCAGAACTATCAATAAAAGAACTATATAAGAAATTGAAGGAATATGGAGAAGTGTCGGGATACAAGATAAACGTAAATAAAAGTGAAGCAATGCCTATGAATAACGCGGATTTCTCAAAATTTAAGGAGGAATCCCCATTCAGATGGCAAACGCAGGCAATAAGATACCTAGGTGTGCAAATAAACAAAAATCTAGGCCAATTATATAAACTCAATTACAATCCACTAATGAAAAAATTACAGGACGATTTAGAGCATTGGAAAGAGCTACCACTAACACTGATAGGAAGGATAAACTGTATTAAAATGAACATTTTTCCAAGGATACTATACTTATTTCAGGCATTGCCAATACAACTGACAGAAAAATTCTTCAAAGAGTTAAAGAAAATAATAAGGAGATTTTTATGGAGAGGGGGGAAACCGAGGATAGCACTAGACAAATTAACAGAATGGTATAAACAAGGAGGCTTACAATTGCCAAACTTCAAAAATTATTATAGAGCCGCACAATTAAGGTACCTATCAGATTTTTATCAAACAAGGGAAAAACCAGACTGGACGAGACTAGAATTAGATAAAATAGGGGAAAAGATACCTGAACACATATTATATAAATGGGACGAAAAATTGGTACAACATAGAACTTCTCCAGTATTACACCATCTCCTCAATATATGGAAGAAGATACATGTAGAAAGAAATAAAATAAATTACCAAATACCAAAACTAATATTGACGCAAAATAAGCTACTCCCTTTTACAATAGACAACCTTGCCTTTAGAAAATGGGAAAAAAAAGGGATTAAAAGAATAGAAAATTGTTTTTCAGGAAGTAGATTCTTATCCTTTGAACAAATGAGAGATAAGTACAATATAACGGGAGATACAGCGCTGGCATATTACCAACTGAGATCCTACTTGAAAGATAAATTAGGAAGCAACTTGAGTTTACCAGAGGGAAGTAACCTTGAATATGTGATTACAGATACAATGTTAATCAAAAGATTTATAAAAAATATGTATATTAAACTGCAAGAAAAGGAAAATGAGGAAACAAATGGTAAAACTAAACAAAAATGGGAACAAGATTTAAATATAAAGATAAAAAAGGAAACATGGGAGAAGTTATGCTCTGGAACGATGAGAAATACAATAAATACGAGGCTGCGTATGATACAATATAATTGGTTACACAGACTATACATTACACCGCAAAAGTTAAATAAATGGGACCCAACAGTATCTGATAGATGTTTTCGATGTAAAAAAGAAAGGGGAACAACAATTCATGCAATCTGGACATGTGAGAGAGTAGAAAAATTTTGGGATGATCTCAATCAGATATTAAATAAAATAACAGAAAACAATATACCAAAGAATCCAGAGATCTTTCTCCTAAGTAACATAAAAAATAAAGAATTTGGAATTGACTTGGAGGATGCACAAAAAAGATTTGTTAAGATAGCCCTAGCTGTAGCAAAAAAATGTATTATGTCAACCTGGAAATTGGAAGATAATTTGAAAATACAACAATGGTATATAGAAATGAATAAATGTATTCCATTAGAAAAAATAACATATAGTTTAAGAAATAATATTGAAATATTCGAACAAGTATGGGAGCCTTACATTAAATACAATAGCGAAAACCTACCGGGAACAAACATTACCTAAGTTGATGGAAGGAGAAGAGAAGAAAAAAATGGACTCAGTAGAATTTCTGGTGTATTTTTGTTGAATGACAACATTGTCTAACTGAATTAATGCAACCTAGATTGTATAACTAAAATGGATGAGAGGGGGGAGGGATGGGGGGGTGGCTTGGGAGGAGGGAGGGGGGAGGGAGAAAAAGTCACTGTAAATGTGTGGAAAAGAAAAAGTGTATATCATGGCTATTGTGATTTATGGTGTGAAAAATAAAAAATTAAAAAAAAAAAAAAAAAAAATTAATGGGCTTTCATAAAAACTTTTAAAAGATTTTGGTCTTTCAGCAGTAACTTAACGGTTGAAACAATTTGAACAAAGTGATGTTTAAACATAGAGGCCTGCACTCTTCTGCAGTTCAAAATATAAAAATTTAGGACCATTGCCTGGTATGCCCAATTCTGGTCATTTTATGTAGAAGCTAAATTAATCTTAATTGTGACATTTATAGTCATTTAGCAAATGTAATTCACATTAATCAAGTACAGGATATGACTTTCAAAACACTAGTTTCATGATCAACCTGCTGGCATTCATTCACACAACGTTCCTAGAACAACAATTACAAGAATTGAATGGTACTGGGATAATGTTTCACCATCATCCGTGTGCAAATCTCTGTTCCAAAGCTGACCTGACAGTCACCCAGTCAGAATAATGTACTCCTTTATCAATAAATGGGCTACAATAATTGGTGAACATTTGTCTACAACAACGGTGGCTCCGCCGTGATCAGTGAGGTTGTGGTAACAGTGGAGCCGATGCTGACAGCGCTGCAGTAATAGCGGAGCCAGAATTGCTGCAGACTCAGGGGGAACAGTGGGCGAAGGTTTATCTTCCAGCTCTTCCTTGTGGGGTCCTTCTGCCAAGTCATTATACCAACAGATTTAACCTGCCTTTCAAAGAGGCTGGTGATTGTATTTAAACAACCTATGGAGATCCAAGTTGGCAGCACCAGACCACAAGGTTTGAGGGACCCGGGGGGGGGGGGGGGGGGGGGAAGCAGCAGAGCAGGAGAACACTGTGCCGCCTGGGAGAAGACACTACAGGGAGAGTGACCACAGCAGTAGACCAGCGATGGGCTCAGTGAAGGAAGAACTCACATCAGGTTGCTTGCAGACTCTGGCTAGGAGGAACCGGGCATTTGTGAGGGTACAGGACTCTCGAAGGGCCCAGTCTTATTGGGGGTTCTGAAACAGAGGCAGTGGAGGCTGACTTGGATGCCTGGAGCTCAGTTTTACCCTGGAACAGACAGGAGGATGGTGCAGCAGAGGTTACGGAAGTGCTGGAAGCAGTGGCGTCGGAGGGGTAGTGGAATACAGACACTATATGCCTCCGTAATGATCCTCTTCTGTTTCTCTCTCTTTTTGGGAGGACCGTTGGACTAGTGATGCTCCTTTGTGTGTGTTCTCAGGCAAACAAAAGTAAGCTCGTTTTGTGTATTTATATACATGACAATGAAAGAACCTTGAACGTTGACATTATAGCTAAATACAAATCATTTATCTGGCAAATTCTCTTTCATACATCTGAATTCAATCTAAAAACAATGCTGGTAAAACTCAGCAGGTCAAGCAATGTGCTTTATATAGCAAAGATACATAATCAACATTTCGGGCTTGAGCCCTTCAAGGTATGGAAAAATCTCGGCATGCGTGCAAACAGGAGGAGGAGCATGGACCCAAAGGCAGGAGGTAAGGGAGGCAGGGCACACCAGCAAGCAGGGGGAGGAGGGCTGGCTCTGTGCTCTTCCCCTACCCCCCCCCCCCACCATTTTGTTCAGACACCTGCCACCATTTTCCCATATTTTGATGAAGGACTCAAGGCCAAAACGTTGGTTATGTATCTTTATCTTTGCTACATAAAGAATCAATTCGACCTGCTGAGTTTCTCCAGCATTGTGTCTTTACTTCAACCAGCGTTTCATGTTTTACTTTTGGGTTTCATTAGTAGCTGGTTTTGCCATGAAATGTAAATGCCGTAAAACTTTTCCTTCAAACCATTTTTCTTTAAAATAAAACATATCAGTTGAGCAGAAAATAATCTGCTGGAGGAAGTCAGCAGGTCAAGCAGAGAGGGATGAAAAGAAAGCCAGTGTCATCTTATTACAGCGCCAGTGCCCTGGGTTCGAATTGGCACTGTCTGTAAGGAGTTTGCACATTCTCCCAGTGTCTGTGTGGGCTTCCTCTGGATGCTCCGGCTTCTTCCCACCCTTCAAAACGTGCGGGGGTTGTAGGTCAATTGTGTATAATTGGGTGGCATGGGTTCGTGAGCCAGAAGGGCCTGTTACTGTGCTGTGTGTCTAAATTTAAAATTTTAAAATACAACATTCAAATAAAAAGCAGCATTTTCCCCAAATATTTATTGTACGAACATTACCGTACAAGACATTCTCTTAATTTAAAAAATGGACTGATATCCTTCATGTCTGCTACATTCCCTTGGTCTCCTGTGCAATATCTCACCCCTAAATACCTCTGAGACATAGCTTTTGAACATTTAATCTTTCCAACTATTAGCCATGTATTTACATCTAAATCAGTAAGAAAACAGGTTTAAGAAAAGTAACCTTTCAAATACATGCCATTACCACTGGGTGTCACTCCGAAACAGGGAAAGGATACATCACAAGTGGCAAAAGTCAGTCAGTACAAGCACATAAAAAATAAAAAGGTAATAATTTAATTTTGAATCTATTGGATTGTCATAATTTTCTAACAAATTACAACATTTTCAGCTCCAGCTATGGACTGACTTCCACCATCTTAAAAAAAAATTTTTAAATGGCACCGCTATCAGAGTTGTATCGCAGCATTACTGCTGGTGTGGACCCACAGAGAATGGAGACACAGTGCTCCCCCATTGGGTCCAACCGCTCAGTCCGACTGCCATCAGCTCTGTTCATCTTTTAAAGAGCCTGTTCATCTTTTAAAGAGCCTGTTCATCTTTTAAAGAGCCTGTTCAAGGGGCCGATGGTGATTTATTTTAAAATCCTGCAACCGCGGGGTCTGGCCCAAGTTGGCAGCGCCTATAATGGGTTTCAGACTCCGGGGAAGCAGAGGACTGGCGCAGGGCACCAGAAAACAGGAAGAACATCCGAGACTCGAGACTGGAGCTCGGTTTGCCAATGGTTTGGACTGAAGGCTATGTGGCTGCAGGAGGTGAATCCACAGACATTCAGCGACTCTGGAGAACTCTCTTTTGCTTCTCCTTTCCTGACTATAAGGGACACCAGGAAATTTCTGCTGACCAGAAATTGACTGCCTTATGATATGATAGACTAAAAGAAATTTTGTGTAATATCGCATTTTTTGTTTTATTACATGACAATAAAATAATCTTGAATAAAACCACAAATAGTCCCCAGAAGTCATCACCAGGATTGTGCTGTTTCTCCCAACCAGTTGCCCCTGCTCCGAAGTAAACTTTCTGACTGAGCTGCCAATGCCCCAACCAGCCATGGAAATGGGGAAGGTCACAACTGCAGATTTCCAGCAACAGGTTGGTACTTGCTTGAAGAGACATTTAAATCCTGCTTCACTGCCTGGTTGGACTGAGAGTATCCACATGGGCTAATCTCTTCCAGCCATTGCAGGAAGAATTACATCATTATTAGTGCATTCCGTGCAGAAAGTCACCAGTGTACAACTGCTTCAATTTCAAAATTCAACCTGGAAGCCATTATAATCCCATTCCACATTGGAATAAAACAAAATATTTCAAGTGGATCAAATCACTACATTGCTCTTTTCTCCATATAGAGTAAATCCCTCCCCTCCCCCCCACACCTAGTATCCAGCACCTATGATAAATGCCAGATAAGTGAGCAGATTAGTGAGCTAATCGCTAGGGGGCCCCAATTTTAAACTTTTGTAGTTTTTACCCATTTATTTTCTGAAATTTTTCTGCCGGTTGCTTGAATTCCAGATGATGAGAATTTTTACTTTGACTGGAAGATAACAACAATTAATTCATTTTATTAACTGAAAAATCCAAATTCAGTCAGCTGCAAGCTCCAAGACAGATCATGTCCAATTGTGGGAAAGCTACACCAAACCTACCTGTGAATGGGTGGACCATTCCTGGTTTCACATCAGCTGTATCATTCTGCTCCAACTGAAGCGAGATATCGCTCACTGCATTGATGAGCTCATCAAAGAAATCCGCTATCTCACTGCAGTCACGGAGTAAAACATAACGATCTTGGCGATTCGTAAAGTAGGAATCGCTTAGATTTGCTCTGGAATTATGAAAAAGAATAGACAGATTTTATTATTTGTGATATCATTTCACTTCCAAACAGCTCATATGCCTGCTGCTCACAACACTAGAGATCCAGGTTCAATCCTGACCTCGGGTGCTGTTTGGGTGGAGTTTAAGCTTTTTTCTTGAAACAGCATGAGTTTCCTCTGGGTGCTCCAGTTTCTTTCCACCTCCCAAAAATGTATATACAGTAGAAGTCCTAAAATCTTGACTGCTCAGGGAATGGGTCAGTCCGGATTTTCAAATTTCAAGAGGAATAAAAAGATCAACAGGTAAATTGTGATAGTTGCTTCATTTATCAAAACAAGCAGTTTTGAAGAAAAATAAAATGTCACTGTGCTAAAGCCTGCTAAATTTTAAAAGTTTGAGAGTTTTCAAAAAGTCTGAATTTGTGGGTGGTCCAGATTTCTGGCATCTGGATTTTTGGGCTTCGAGTGCAACTCTAAGTTAACTGGCCCCTGTAAATTGACCCGTGTCGAGGTGACAGAATTGACTGGAATATGATGAAAATAAAGAGAATTGGTACAAAAGGGTGCTTGATAGTTTAGTCACATGTATATGGTGGGCTGGCATTTATGCTTTGTGAATATAAAAAATGAATCATCGGTCCACACTTAGTAAAAATAATCATGAGGGCGTAGATTGTTAAATGTGGAAAACAGGAGTTTTGTGTGATATACCAGGGTTTTCCACTGCACTGACAAAGCACCATAGCACCAAGAGAGTTAAGCGTGCTGACCATATTGAATTTACGCCTTTAACTCTCGCATAGGCACCAACCAAACTCCAATACACAAACACACACATCCATACAGGAATCAAGATGGACTTGCCCAGCCTATGGACCCCGGGACGCTGAATAACAAGTACACAAACATTTTGGCTCTTAAATGCCCTATATTCCTGCTAATAGTTTGTCAAATGCAACATAAACTGTGTAAATGTTGTATTTTTTAAAAAGCAGTCATATATGCAGATGGACACAAGTTGAGTAGGTCATAAGTCGGGAAGTACCTGTATTGTGAAATATGATCACACTCAACCTTTCCTCTTGGGTTTCATGGCATGCATGTGTCCTGCTTTTGAGAGATTCAACTCTTCAGCAGAGCATTAAAATAGGATTACCTATATGCCGTCGTCAAACAAGTTTCCTTGGGCTGGTGACACCTGGATGCTACACTGCAGCAAAAAACACTACTCACAAGCAAATCTCTGATTGTGGTCTCTCTTCACAGCTCTGATTGGCTGATGCAACTCATCCCTCTACATCAGTGGTTCCTAACCTTTTACTTTCCACTCAGATACTACTTTAAGTAATCCCAATGCCATCAGTGCTCTGTAATTAGTAAGGGATTGCTTAAGGTGGTAGGTAGGGAAGGGTGCGAATCACTGCTCTAGACCCAATTGTTACTGAAATATTTTGCTTGAGAAAATTTGTCATTGGCCCATTTCCTTTGGAGTTATGAAACCATGCACATAACGAGTCGATGAGGTACGATTTAAACAGTGTTTTTCAAACTTTTTCTTCCCACCCACATACCACCTTAAGCAATCCTTTACTAATCACAGAGCACCTATTGCAATAGGGAATACTTAAAGTGGTATGTGAGTGGAAAGAAAAAGGTTGAGAACCACTGCTCTACATGATTCCCCCATCTCCAACCCCACAATAAAAAATAGCCTCAACAGTTGCTTCCTGTTAAGATTGGCCTGGCACTACTAGCCTTCTTGCCTAGACACTAACCCTTAAGAATTTGGCTGGAATATGAATAAAGGAAAGACAACAAAAATTGCTCGTAAATTCGGCAAAATTCTGCCTGCTGAGGATTTCCAGATTTCTACTCTCTGCCAGCACAATAACCCCCAAAAAGATCAGGCGCAATAGTCAATCTATTTTAAAACCACTATTTCATACTTACCCACTAATAATAACATTATGGTCAAAGAGGTAGATTTTGATGTGTTGTAGACCAATTGTCTCATTGAACCTCTCTGGAACAAGGAGTTTAAGAATACCCCTGAGATCTGGAGTGTGATACAATGAGATTCGCACTTGTTTTGGAAACTTCTTCAGCAATGGAATGAGCATCGTTCGAGAGTTCTTCTTGCCTAGGGAATAGGAATACCTGCTCAATTTGTGATCCATGTAGAGAATTGCAATAAACTCTTATCAAACAAAGCTCTCCAGCATAAAACTACCTTTTGTGGATCTTTTCCTTGATACAACTTCACACTTGACAAACACAAGTCTGTCATTTGTTTAACCTCCAGGTTTTATTTCAAGCAAAAATATGGTCAGACAACATACACTCATAAGGTGTCTGCAACCCAGACTCAAAAACAGCCCAGGAGAAAGAAGTAGTAGCTTTTGTTGCCCCTTTTGCTAGAAAGCCCCATACTAAGCTCTTTAGTCTTTGGAGCATATTCTTGCACACCCCCAGATCAGCACCAACCTAAAAACAGTCGACTACAACAGGAAGTCTCTGAGAAAGCTGGACTAATTTTAGATAGCCCAATTTTATACACAATTTAGTGGAATTGGACAATGGTAAACTGGAGGGCCTTGGTAGGTCAGAGAGCATCCATGGAGAGCGATAGATAGTTAATAGGGCGCCACAGTTAGCACAAGGCTGTCGCAGCGCCAGTGACCTGGGCTCGAATCTGAGGCTACCTGTAAGGAGTCTGTATGTTTGCATGGGTTGCCTGTGGTCTTCTCCTAGCCTTCAAAGCATACTGGGGGGCTTGTCGGTCAATTGGGCAGCATGAAATGGCCTGTTACCATACTGTATGCCTGATGTTTCAGACTGCTCCCCTTTTATAAAACCAGGGTCCCTCGTTTGCTCAAGATGCCAACATCTGGACTTTTTTGTGTCCCTAGTTTACAGTGGTAATATAATTAGTCTACGTTATTACAAACGCGTCGTTTAAACAACTCTTCACTCTGCTCTGACATTAATCATAATTTGAAACATTCAATGTAAAATATGATAAATTACAACTTTACGTGTTCAAATGTTATATTAATGAGAAAGCAAGAACACGCATCACGCACAGCTGGACTTTTCTTCACTAATTACAGTAGTTAACTAGGTAATCCTCAAATAGAATTCCTTCCTTCATTTTAGGAATAGGTAAATATCTGCACGGTAACAATTATACACAACCTCGCGACCCTCTTGTACAATCCAGTAGAACAGCAACTCGAAGATCAGGTGTCATGGCCTCCTCCTGTGACCGTCGCAGAGCTTCCTCTATACAATCAACCTAACATTGAGGGAAGACACGTACTTTATTAACATCATCCATCTCACCAGTACTGTTAAAGCTTGAAGGTTTCGATCACACTCCCTGTTCTTCTTTGGCTTGGCTTCGCGGACGAAGATTTATGGAGGGGGTAAAAGTCCACGTCAGCTGCAGGCTCGTTTGTGGCTGACAAGTCCGATGCGGGACAGGCAGACACGGTTGCAGTGGCTGCAGGGGAAAATTGGTTGGTTGGGGTTGGGTGTTGGGTTTTTCCTCCTTTGTAATGGAGGATTAAAACCATGTACCCAGATGCTTTTTGCTTATGTGGAACTGACGACACTGGGTCCACACGCAGGTCACCTTACTTTCAGAACTAGCAGATGTAATTAAACTCAGCCATAGGGACTCATCTGAAGATACACTTTGAAATGGAATTCCACTGTGAGGCCCAGGGAAAGCAGTTGTCAAATGCAACACTCTGAAATTGACGAATTGGTCACAACCTGTCTTGCTCGAGAAGTTTTAATAAGTCTTTGTATCTACGAGATAAACCAGGAAATCATAACATCCTGGTTCCATAATAATTAATCTTCTAAATTGTAGAATATAATGTTCAGTTTTGATTTTGACTGACAAATGTTAGAAGGAGTAGGCGCATGATTAATTGTTTTTGGGGTATATAAGCCTGTGGTCCGGCTGTTGAAGTTTAGACTCTCCGAGGGGTGGGAACACCCCTTGTCAAGAAGGAAGAACAGCCAGATTCCGAGCAACGTCCTGGTCGGGGGAGGTGGAGAAGCTGCTACCAGTGCCCTGACAACCTACTACAAGTGTGCAGTCGTCGCCTCGCTTCGGCAGTTGGGACCAGTCCAAGCGTTGATAAGTATAGTTGGGAAGGGCTTGCATATTGTAGTGTGAAATCAGCTTTTGAATTAGTAATAAAGATTTGTATAAACTGAACTGCTCTCGGTGTGTGTGTCTATTTTCTTTCGGTAGCTCAAACACTGTGACCAATCTAAAATGAACAAAATGAGAGGTATAAGTTTACCCAAGACACTCCCCACCACCAAATCCGACCAAAGGAACTGCTCACACTAACCATCCGTGACCCTCAAACTCGTGAACTGATATCTATTTATTTATTTGAATCGGTGAGATACTTGTGCTGCATATGTATTGTTTGTCTGGTTGTATGTCTACGTGGTTTGCACTGAGAACTGAAGAGCGCGTGTCATTGGGTTGTACTTGTACAATCAGATGAGAATAAACTTGACTTGAAATCCAAGAAGATTGTTTTGATTTTAGACATTGGAGCAGCAGAACCTTCCAGTCTCTTTTATTCTTGTCATGGGACAGTGGTAATCTCACCAGACTCTGTTTATTTCTTGAAACATTTAAGTTCAGCAAGTCTCAACTTTCATTAATGATACCCAACTAGATCTTTTATCATCAATCAGGTAAGAGGCTCAGAATGACTTATTAAATCTCCTTGTACAATTTGTCCTATTAGACACCATTACTCCAGATTAGATTATTTTATGTTTATACACGTGTAATTGTTCATTTAAAATGATATTACATTCAGAAGGCTGACTGTGGTGCTCAGGGATCTTTACTTCCAAACATAATGGGTTTTCCCTCTCATTATTCTGATAGTATCTCAAACAATTATAAGTTCAAGAAATGTCTAGGATTATAGCCAAATAGATTTTCTCTGCCCATATTCCTCCCAAATACAGAAGATGACAGAAAGACATGCTCGCGGGTTTCTGTCAAATGCTTTCTCTTCATTCAGCCAGAATATGTCATGGGCGCAAGATGTGACTCCTCACAAAATAACAAGTCCTCTCTGTACGAATCGGTCTCTTTTAACTTCAATGGGCCCTCTGGGGAATCACAAGTCATTTACTCAAGAGCACTTTCGGCACAAAGCAAAGCTTCACATCTTTATGGCTCTAAAATGCACTGATGTTACGTCATTGTGAATCGGTCTACGTCTCAATGAGGTTGCAAGAAAAAGCCTAATTTTCTTCTCACCTCACATAATATAAATATTTTTCTGTTTTTCATGTAGTCAGTAGGAGAGAAGCTCGACCGCTTCTCAGGGAAGGGGGCACATAAACCTGAGCAGAGTCCTAGGTGGGCCATCGCTGAAATAAGGGTTGAGAATGGCCTAAGACTACCATGCAAAAAGGAAATGAGGAGAACCTTCACCAAGTGGCCTGCAACCATTCAAAATGGCTCAACATCACCTGCTCTAATTAAATAAGGGATGAACAAAAATTGCTGGCTTCACCAGTGAGACCTAAATCCCCATAATCAAAGTAAGTTATGTCCATGTAGGTTTATGCACCTGAAATCTATCTGCATGATGCAGGGATCATTTTGAATCATCTGCAGTCTTCGAGGATTATAAGCCTGCATTTTGTTGAATACTTTTTCATACAATTTACTAATTCTGTGGAAATGAACAAAGTCAAATACCATTCAATAATTGACTTTTGCAGTCCTCCAGTACGTTACCCACCAGCTCCTGTTCCAAAGGTCCTGTTCCAAGGTACAAGGAAGCCAAAACAATTCTCTTCTTTGCCATTTTGATGTGTTCCTACTTGTACAGATACAAATTAAAACATTATTTCAATCCCATCATTCATTAAGCAAAATCATAAATTTAATTCTGAAATCCTTCAAAAGCACAATATGGCGAAGATCAGGCAAATTCTTCCCCTCGGCCTAGCTGTAGACTCTTAACCCTTGGTTGTCACCACATGAAATTAAGATCCCATATTATTACAGTAAAAGTCCGAAAATCCAGACCACCCGAGACTTCTAAAAAAATTCTTGGCTTTTGTAATGTGTGCTTCAGGTGCACGCACCAGGTGCCACAGATGCACAGTGTCAACAAGCCACCTTGCGGAAGTTGCAAAAATGTAAGATTTTTTTGTGTACTTTGCATTTTATATGAAAAAATTTTTAATTAATAAACAATCAAAATGTACCTGTTATTCTCCTTAAATTTGTTTTTTCTCCTTTCTTTTTAAAATATTTTCATTGAGTTTAACAAAAACCATTTACACAAGGAATACCAATGATAAACATAAATCATA
Organism: Narcine bancroftii; assembly: GCF_036971445.1. Classification (NCBI taxonomy): domain Eukaryota; kingdom Metazoa; phylum Chordata; class Chondrichthyes; order Torpediniformes; family Narcinidae; genus Narcine; species Narcine bancroftii. The sequence goes on along the minus strand of NC_091471.1, from coordinate 357,369,230 downwards.
TCATATACATATGACATATCAATTGTAAATTAGAAGCAAAACCATAGTTTATTATGTAACATTTGGTTCAGGACTTAAAATTCTATAATTCTAATAATTAAACAATTAAATCATAACTTGTACTATGTCTAAAAATAATATTGAAATCAAAATTTATACAATACATGTGAAATTCCCTTATACAAGATATTTTATACTTCGCTGATGTGATCACATTGTTCTGTGATATTCGTCCGCAATCTGTAGTTAAATCCCCCCTTTACCTGTTTGACTCAATAACAAAAAGGAAAAATAAATTATCCTTACTAATCTACCCCCTCCCTCCAAACAAAGTTATCTGTATATACTATAAATATAAATCTAATACAGCCCCCAGGCACCAGACAGGGAATCCTTGGAGCATCCACATCACTTAAATCCTCAGATTATGAGAATTTTAAAAGTACTGCCCGTGAACCCGGAAAATCCGAAAATCCAATTTTTACTGCATCTTCTATTCAGGTTTTTTTTTTAAACTAACATTTCAGTACACTAAAACATGTGTATGTTATAAAATGAAACCTCCAGAGCACAGTTATTTAGCTCTGGTTTTTCCAGCAGTGCGATGCTGAAAACAGACAGAACTTTAGAACTGTGATGTGATACATTTTACTTACTTTATCAATACTTTGTGATTTGTCCAACAAATCAATGTTAGTTGCCCGAGATGGCAGCCCCTGCACTCAGCAACAGCCATGAGGGTTGCAGACTCCGGGGAACAGTGGACCCACCCCGGGCACCAGAAACAGGGAGAACACCCCGTTGGGAAAGAGAAGCAAACAAGGATGGTGACCGTGGCAGATGACCAACGAGGAGCTCAGTGACTGAGGGACCCATGCAGGCTGCGGGTGACTTGCGGTCGAGGGACTCACAAAGACTGGCTCATAGAAACTAGATAATAGGAGCCAGGATTCGAGAGGGTGCTAAGGGCAAGAAGGACTCTCGAAGGGCCTCGGGCCCTGAAGACTTGCTGATCATGTTGCAGGTTTGTATCTGGAGCTCGGATTCCTCGATGGATCGAACATGAGTCTTTGCAACTGCAGAGGCTGCAGGAGCAGCTGGAGGCGAATCCCTGGACGCTCACTGACTCTGAAGGGACTTTCTTTTCCTTCTCTTTCTCTCGTACTGTAAGGGACGCCAGAGAACACTAATGGTAACTCTTGTCTGCCTTATGACAGGCAGAGGCAATTTCGTGGAGCATTACATGTTTGTACTATTGCATGGCAAAAAAGGAATCTTGAATCTGAAGAACCACTTGTGTTGAAAATGGTCAATGTGTTAAGCAGTTTAATTTAAGCATGTTTGTGAGATTGGTTTGTCATGCGACAGGAAGACCTGGTCATATGACAGGAAGCTGTTTGATCATGTATATCAGTGATTAAGAGAACTTCTCTGGGCTAGAGTTAACAGTGGTGCTAGGGACTTAACTGAAGAGACAGAAATTTGCTGTTGCTTTGGCACAGCATAAGGAATGTGAGAAAACGGTTTAGTTTTTCATGGATTGTTTGAACAGGCTGTGGCTGGGTGGTGTCAAGGTCAATGGAGGACTCTTGTACCTACTTTTGCCATGTACAGCAAAATGTGTCTGGGGGCCTGCATTTACATGAATAGTGTAAGTTGTTCCTGCTACAAGTTGCGTGATTAAAACAATTTTCCTGAACGTAATAGACCAGAATCATTTTGTAATGTGTTTTACATCAACATGATTTAAATTACTTTTCAAAATTCATTCTTGGTTTGTGAAAATTACTAGCAAGACCCTGTCTGAGTTGGCCCAAGATGTTAGTGGACCTTCTTGCACTTCCACTTCAATTAAGAATCCACCTGCTTGCAACAGACTGTAATTGCATACTGATTAGGCAATGATGCATTTTGCCCTTTACATCATGAATGTATCAGTTCTGTTTTTACAAAAGCAACCTTAATTTATTCTCAAATGACCTTCAAATTCATGTTATCTGTAAGAGTCTAGTCTTCTTGTATTACGGGAATAAAACCAAATCAGTGAATTATTTTAAAATAGGCATGCACTTCAAAAGAAATCCCTCAAGTCATGCATCAAAGGAAACTTCATTAAACTGAAAGAAACAAATTATAATTTCACAACAAAATGATGTAAAATAGCAGTTTAAAATCTCAAGCATAATTTTTCTCATATACAGCACAGGAATACAGGAATATGCACATAAAATGGTCATAGATAAGTGAAAATGCAAACTACTTTTCAGTCTTATTCGATGAGATAAAGATGGAAAGCAATTAAGAAAAAATCAAGTATTAGAAAAACAGTTCCTAAATTTCACTGATCAAATTTAGGTGTTTAATACACAAGATTATCAACTGTTCAGATTATAAAATGTTTTGCTTGAATAAATGATCTCACCTTCAATGCATCATAGAATTCTGAGGGAGAAGTTAAGACATTCACTTGACTCCCTGAAATCCTAAAGGATGGAACGAGCTCTCCAATCCACTGGAATCGCTGAACATTGTGCGCAAGAGCACAAGTTGGAGGGGGCAGATCAGCTCGTGCCTTAGCTTGAGCCAGCAATGGAGCCAACAGCAGGTAAGAAGACCTATGCACAAAGAGCCTTCTGATATTACCAAAAAAAGTAGCAGGAAAATTAAATAGTCTGCAATCTATTTTTCTTTTTTATGGAGGCGCATTAGTATTCATTAAAGTTCAGCTGAAGTTGCTAGTCAAAGATGTGGAGAAATTATTCAATTTTAAAAATCAGTAGCTCCATTCACATTAACATTGAGTATAAGCTCGCCCTCTGCTGGGCATCATGACACCCACAGTATGATGTCACCCTTCCATATATAAAAATATGTAAAACCCTGTGTGTCGGTAGCCATGTTAGTCTAATAGAAGTAAAGGATGAGAAAGCATCACGTCTCTGAATCTTAATTGTGTGAATGCATACACAACAGTGGCAACGAGGAACTAAACGAACCCTATACATACTCCATGCACCAACCGTGATAAGAAAGGTAAATAAAAAATGACTACCTAACAACCCCAACAAATTCCCGCCAAAAGATCAAGGCGAAAGTGCACCAAGATGGCGGAGGGAAAGTTCAGGGAATTCAACAGAATTCAAAAGAAAGTTGGGATAACTACGTAGGACGGTTTAACCACTACTGCGTAGCCAACAATATTATTAAAGGTCCAGTAAACCACAAATGTGCCCTCTTCCTCAGTATAATGGGCAGCAAAACATTCAACCTCCATAAGACCTTGCTGGCCCCGGAGGCCCCGGGACGAAGACATTCAATGAATTATCCACAGCTCTAAGGAGCCAAACCACCAGCTATGTCAGAAAGGCAACAAATCGATGAAGGGACCAGGAGAAACATGGTATTGTTGCACAAACTGGCAGAGCACTGTCATTTCAAGCAGTTTCTAAATCTGGCACTGCAAGACAAATTACTGATGGGACTGGCAAATCGCCAAGCAAGGCAAAAATTATTAACAATGGATGAAGGCCTTACTTTACAAATTACATACAGGACTGCCTGCAGCTCTGAAATGGCAGATAAAAACTTGGATGTGGGTCGACCAGACCTACTGGTCGGGAGGTCTTCCCGCCAACAATCCTTCCGTTGTGGGAAATAAAAACCACGAACCAAAAAACTGTTTCTTAAAAAATTCTAAATGCAACCATTGCAAAATAGAAGGACATATCAAAGCTAAATGTCCGCTTCTAAAGCACAGGTGGCCTGCAAATAAGCAGGCAGCTAAAGTCAAAACAATTGCACAGAGAGAGGCAACCTAGGAACAATGATGATAACACCTAACAGCTGACCTTCAAGCTCCTGAAATTTCAGCTCATGGGATATTACACATCCGACGAATAAACGAAAGAAACACAGCAATCTTTATACAGCCAAAAATAAACGGACACCCCCACCCCTGAAGATGGAGTTAGACAGAGGGGCAGAGGTGTCCCTAATGCCATTACATGTAAAGGAACGCTTGCTCCCATGTCTCCAGATAAAAACAACAGAAATAACTCTAAGATCTGTTACAGGAGACAGAATCAAAGTGTTTGGAAAATGAACGGTCCAAGGACAATACAAAGAACACTAACCAAAAACACTCACTCTCTACATCGTAGATACCCAGGACCAGTTCTTTTAAGAAGAAACTGGCTACAACATATTACCCTAGACTGGCTGGAAATTGGTTCAATACTAAATGTAAACCACACGGACACCTCCCAGCCAGAACTCGACCAAATCCTCAACAACCACGCAATGGTTTTCCAACAAGAATTGGGGAAAATCAAAAGTGTTCAAGCCAAACTGCAATTAAAAGATAATGCAGAACCAAAATTCTTCAAAGCCAGAACAGTCCCATTTGCTATGAAAGGGAAAATTTAGGCTTAATTAAACAGACTAAGACAAGAAGGCATATTAGAACAAATACAATACAGCGATTGGGTAGCGTCCATCTTACCTGTACAAACAGCAAACGGTGAGATTCGCATTTGCAGCGATTACAAAGTCACCATCAATCCATCACTCAAAATACCCAAACACCCCATGCCCAAGGCAGAACAATTGTTCCAAGCAGTAAACGGAGGGCAAAAATTCACAAAACTAGATTTGTCAAAAGCATATCAACAGATAAAATTGGACAAAAAAAAAATTAAGGGAATATGTGACAATCAATACCCATCTGGAACTATTCAACTATACACAGGCCTTACAGAATATCAACATCACCTGTGATTTTTCAAGCAACAATTAGCTAATTACTACATGGATTCTCAGTTGGTGTTACCTAGATGATATAATCACAGGCCAAAATAACAGTGAACATTTACAAAACATTGAAAAGGTTTTAACCAGACTACAGCTACATGATTCAAAAGGACAAACTTGTCTTCATGCGCCCCTCACTAACATATCTTGGGTTTACAATCAACGAGGGGCTGCGAATGAATCCAGCAGGAACAGAAGCTGTTTGCAAGGCCCCATACCCACCAAATTGGAATTACAGTCCTTCCTGGGACTTGTTAATCACTACCAAAAGCATATCCCTAATATGTCTACATTATGCAGGCTGCTGAACCAATTACCGTAGAAAGATCAAAACATGGCATTGGAACACAGAAACTAAGAATTCAAATTAAGGAAATACTAATGTGAGAGATGATCTAAAAGAAAAGTGAGGATTGTGAGAGATGAGCAAAAACTGATATAAAAATGTGAAGATGAGGAAACTAGTATAGATATATGTGTAATGAATAAAGCCAGTAATAATAAAGCCTAAAGAAATCTCTTGGTGCCTGCCACATTGACCACCGCCAGTGGGCTGATCTCGCCTCAAACCGTGCATCTTGGCACCTCACAGTTTGGCGGGCAGCAACCTCCTTTGAAGAAGACCGCAGAGCCCACCTCACTGACAAAAGGCAAAGGAGGAAAAACCCAACACCCAACCCCAACCAAACAATTTTCCCCTGCAGCCGCTGCAACCGTGTCTGCCTGTCCTGCATCGGACTTGTCAGCCACAAACGAGCCTGCAGCTGACGTGGACATTACCCCCTCCATAAATCTTCGTCCACGAAGCCAAGCCAAAGAAGAAAGCCAGTAAGAATAGGATAAGAATAGATATTAGAATGTAGGAATCTTCTAGCCTTTTAGACAGAATCAGCAAGTTCACCAGTATGAATAAGATAAGGATAGATAATAGATAATAGAATGTAGGAAGTAAAATAAGATAAGGGGTCTTCTAGCCCTAGATAGAATTAGCAGGTTCTGCATATGTAATTAGTAAGCCCTAGACAGTATCAAGTTCCACATATGAAGAGGTTGTAGCCCTGAGGGTTGGGAAGGTGTAAATTAGAACAAAGGCAGGTTTGTGAATAAGGACAATGAGGACAAGGTCCTCCAAGTTCACAGAAACAGCACGTAGGCAGACAGGATTGCCTAATGCCAAACCTATCCAGGAGGCAGAAGAATAATGTAAGGGGGAGGGTATTCCTATACTGAAATCAACTGTATAAAAGTTGGGTGAGCCCCAGTGTATGTGTGTATTCCCAGGGTAAGGGGAAGCACCCAACTTTGCATTGTTGTATAATAAATGTTCTTTGTTCTCAATTTTTGTCTCGACCAATTTCTGTGAAGGTACTTCTGTTTAGTTGCCCATTCAGAGCCAGCTCTTCAGCGCTTGACGTCCTGCTTTGCGGAAACTGCCAAAATGTTTGGCCTGGAAGTCAGCCTGAAGAAAACTGAGGTCCTCCATCAGCCAGCTCCCCACCATGACTACCAGCCCCCCCACATCTCCATCGGGCACACAAAACTCAAAACGGTCAACCAGTTTACCTATCTCGGCTGCACCATTTCATCAGATGCAAGGATTGACAATGAGATAGACAACAGACTCGCCAAGGCAAATAGCGCCTTTGGAAGACTACACAAAAGAGTCTGGAAAAACAACCAACTGAAAAACCTCACAAAGATAAGCGTATACAGAGCCGTTGTCATACCCACACTCCTGTTCGGCTCCGAATCATGGGTCCTCTACCGGCACCACCTACTGCTCCTAGAACGCTTCCACCAGCATTGTCTCCGCTCCATCCTCAACATCCATTGGAGCGCTCACACCCCTAACGTCGAGGTACTCGAGATGGCAGAGGTCGACAGCATCGAGTCCACGCTGCTGAAGATCCAGCTGCGCTGGATGGGTCACGTCTCCAGAATGGAGGACCATCGCCTTCCCAAGATCGTATTATATGGCGAGCTCTCCACTGGCCACCGTGACAGAGGTGCACCAAAGAAAAGGTACAAGGACTGCCTAAAGAAATCTCTTGGTGCCTGCCACATTGACCACCGCCAGTGGGCTGATAACGCCTCAAACCGTGCATCTTGGCGCCTCACAGTTTGGCGGGCAGCAGCCTCCTTTGAAGAAGACCGCAGAGCCCACCTCACTGACAAAAGGCAAAGGAGGAAAAACCCAACACCCAACCCCAACCAACCAATTTTCCCTTGCAACCGCTGCAATCGTGTCTGCCTGTCCCGCATCGGACTGGTCAGCCACAAACGAGCCTGCAGCTGACGTGGACTTTTTACCCCCTCCATAAATCTTCGTCCGCGAAGCCAAGCCAAAGTAAGTAACTTCTGTTTCTAACACTAACATCAACAAATAAGGTGCTGATCCACTATGACCTTAGTAAAGAAGTTACACTAGCTGTGGGACTAGGAGCGGTACTATCCCAAATCACAGAAAAAGGTGAGCAACCGGTAGCGTATGCTTCACGAACATTAACCACAAGAGAATGCAATTACGCCCAACTAGAAAAAGAAAGATTGGCGATAATTTTTGGCATAAAAAAATTCCACCAATATCTTCACAGAAGGAAATTCACCCTGATCACAGACAAGCCTCTTAGTTTAATCCTGGGGCACACAAAGGTATTAGCTGCAGCCAGAATTCAAAGATGGCCCGTGCTACTAGCGGTGTATAAATATGATATAAAACATAAACCAGGAACACTCAACAGCCATGCAGATGCTTTATCATGCATGGTGCTACCCGAGACAAAACAACGAGAAAAACTTATTAAATGGACGGCAGAGGCAGCGGGGCATCAACCAAGAACAACACCAACAACTGCCCATTACAGCCCAGATGATTGGAAAGGAATCCCAAAAAGAGGCAACATTAAGCAAGATCCTATACTTCACCATCCATGGGTGGCTTGAATCTGAAGTCATCCCAGAAGATCTAAAACCTTACCACACACGCCACCAGTCGAAAAAGGATGTTTACTATGGGGTACCCATACAATTATTCCAGCCAAATGGCAAAGTACCTTGTTATCAGAACTGCACCACACCATCCAGGAATGGTACGAATGAAGGCACTGGACCGGATGCATATCTGGTGGCCCTCCATAGACAGAGACATTGAAACAACAGTAAGAGAATCCAAAGTGTGTCAGACAATGCAGCCAAAAATGCCGCAAGCCGAAGCTAACCCATGGAAATGGCCATCCAAACCCTGGCATTAGATTCATGTAGACTTTGCTGGACCATTCGTGGGTGAGACTTTCCTAATATCTGTGGACACACACTCCAAATGCCCAGTAGCTGAAAAACACCAAAGCAGAGCCCACGATTGACTGTCTACGATCTATCTTTGCCATTTACGGATTGCCTCATAAATTAGTTACGGACAATGGGCCTCAATTTACAACAGAACATTTATAAAAATTTATGTGTGCCAACAATATCAGACATATTTTTTCCAAACCCTATCACCCAAGTACTAATGGAGAGGCAGAACATTTTGTACAAACATTCAAAGAGCAATGAAAACCATGAAACTTCTAAATACCTCCTGGACAGGAAATGGCTAGGTCTCTCATTACTAAGGGTATCAAGGGATATGGGGAAAAGGCTGGTAATTGGAACTAGGGGTGAGTTTAATTTAACTTAGTGCATAGCCATGGAACAGACCAGATGGGCCTAGTTGCCTGCTTCTGTTCATTTATCTTGTGGCACACAAAATCGCAAATTTCCTATTGGGGTACAGAAATATGCCGCATTCTACTACAAAATGCACCCTAGCAGAACTAATGTTTGGCCACAACCTGCGGACCAGGCCGTCCACGGTCCATCCAGATCTGGCTCTCCGATTGCAAAAAACAGCATCGCCACAAATCTCACCCAGAACATTGGAAGTGGGCGAGAGAGTTCTGGTACAAGATTATAGACAATATAAGACCCATGGGTCGTAGGAATAATCTTACAAAAATTGAGCTGCTGCTCATAGTCTTAGTGGGGGACCGATTGAGGAAGTGGCACATTAACCAATTATGAGCAGTGACTGACACTAAGGTCCATGAACTGCTTCATGAGCTGGAGGAGGTGGAACCAGATCTGCCGTGGCCTGCCCCGACCATCCCATCCCTCAGGCTGTGTGGGAGGTGGGGCAGAGACAATCAGGGAGCTGAGGAGTCCAGTAACTGAGACACGCAACCAGGATGGTAGCGAAGACAGGCAGTCGCTGCTGTCTCAACCACCAACCCGACTTACGGGTCCTGAGCGAAGACCGGCACAGCAAACCACGCCGGAGTAGTCCAAAAGAGAAAGAGGACCACCTGAACTCTTTAAGGGCTATGTGCCCTGATTATTATTAAATACTTTCCCTTTTATAATTACTCATGAGATGTATTCTAATTCTCACTTGTTGTCCTGGGACGTAATCTTACGAGTTCAAAGGGGCGCAGTCAGCATTTACTGTACGGGGTGGAGGAAGTGCCACCCTCTGCTAGGCATCATGATGTCACCCTTCTATATATATACACAAAATATAAAGCCCTGTGTGTCAGTACCCATGTTAGTCTAATAGATGAGAAAGCATCACGTCTCCGAGTCTTAACTGTGTGAGTTCATACACAACAGTTCACAATAGTTTTTTGGAAAAGCTTAACCTTCTTACCATACAGGATGTTGCAAAAAGGTCTGCTAGATGCTTGGAGTATACAGTACAGACAATTTCAAATTACATTTAACCCATCACAAACATCAATGGAAATGAAACGGAACACCAACAACCTTTTTAAAAAATCCTATTATGTCTTGCAATAATTTATAATTGTGCTACAATGGAAATGCAAACATAAAAGAAAACCCTTCACATTATAATATATCCTATAGTTTATACATGATATAGAGTCAACAGCTTCTTAAGCCTGGTCCATCATTGCATTAAATTGTTGCTGATCTGAAGCTCAACAATTAAGTATGTGAAGGAAAGAGCATTTATTTCCAACTGGTTTGTTATTTATAACATCAACACTACTTGGACTGGTCAATAAATGTAATTATTTTAATTTTAAACTTGTTTCCATGAGCTACTCTAATAAATGCAATAGGGAGTTCCAGGAAAATAGTATCTCGAGAGTGGTTAGAATCTGAAATTAACTGGCACAACATAAAAGTGCGCACATAAGAGAAGGCGACATTTAACAGGGAAAGGAACAGTGGGATGTTCACTTGGACCAGTTGAAATACAATGGGGGAGGGGGGTGGGGTGAGGTGGGGGGGGAGGGGGGTGGGGTGAGGTGGGGGGGGAGGGGGGTGGGGTGAGGTGGGGGGGGAGGGGGGTGGGGTGAGGTGGGGGGGGAGGGGGGTGGGGTGAGGTGGGGGGGGAGGGGGGTGGGGTGAGGTGGGGGGGGAGGGGGGTGGGGTGAGGTGGGGGGGGAGGGGGGTGGGGTGAGGTGGGGGGGGAGGGGGGTGGGGTGAGGTGGGGGGGGAGGGGGGTGGGGTGAGGTGGGGGGGGAGGGGGGTGGGGTGAGGTGGGGGGGGGAGGGGGGGTGGGGTGGGGGGAGGGGGAGGGGGGTGGGGGGAGGGGGGGAGGGGGGAGGGGGGAGGGGGGGTGGGGGGAGGGGGGGTGGGGGGAGGGGGGAGGGGGGGAGGGGGGGTAGCTCATCAATCCAATCAGTTATTAGACCCAAATGGCCAAATTCTACATCCAACCAAAGACCCAAAAGATTTCAAGTTTGCAGATACTCAGAAAAGATGTCATCCCCCCCCCACACACGCAAGGTTAAGAGCCCACCCAGAGGGCTCCACAGATGCTACCTGACAGCAGGCACCGTGAGGAAGGCCACAGTCGAGAGTTCTTCCATCACTGGGCAGTGAAGACCTGAGAGCAACACGGTGCTGCCAATAATGGGGATGCGTGGCCATGGCACTGAGGGTATAAAGAGACGGGCTTTGAATGGGGGGGGGGGGTTAATTTATAAATAAATACTTGATTGTGAATAGTCTATTTCTGGGGGGGGTGTTTTAATTATTATTCCTAAGTTAAGATCTGATCATTATATGGTCATTCAAGCCTGTCGACGGGGCCCCGGCGGCCGACACCCCCTCGTCGTCCGCTCCCCCCCCCCCCCCCCCACACACCGCGGGGAAGCTGGGCTCCCGACCCCGAACACCCTCACCTCCGCTCCCTTCTCCTCCGGGCCGCCTGACTCCTCGTCAACCAAGCGGCGAACGGTGTCCGCACCGCGGCTGACAGCTTCTGGCCCGCCACGGCAGCCGCCATCATCGCAGCGTGAAGCATCCTGGGAGCGGCTGGCCCGCGCCACCATCGCAGCGTGAAGCATCCTGGGAGCGGCTGGCCCGCGCCACCATCGCAGCGTGAAGCATCCTGGGCGCGGCTGGCCCGCGCCGCCATCGCAGCGTGAAGCATCCTGGGAGCGGCGGCGGGGTCGTTGTTGGCCACCCTGTATTTTCGCCGCAACTCCCCGGGCATCGACCCTCCAGCCGGCGTTTTGCAGACGGGACGGGGCGCCCGAACCCTGCATTTCAGACGGTGCATTGGCTTGAAACCCTGCATCTTGTCCCTGCTTTCTGCAGACGACAGTACTGACTGTGTGTGTGTGTGTGAGCCCTTGCCCTGAGCCCCTCCATCCTCCTCGCTGCGGGTCTGCCCTGTATTAATTTCCAATGGTGCAATCTGTACGCTGCTCTTACACCAGACTTTCTGCAGAGGATGCATCACAGGTCTCTGCATCACACTAGAGACCTCATGGTACCCCTGCACTTTTTATTCTACATGACAGACCACATCTTGCTTTGCATTTTGCAGGCTGCCCTTTGAAACCTGTGCGGCTTGAATCGGTTTTGCTGGCAGATATTCATGGCCCACCTCTAATTGCTTTCGAAACTCCTTGAAGAGATCTGCTGGGCCATTTCAACAGCTCATGAGAATCGATCTTGGTGGGCCATATCTCGAAGAGTGGCAGATTTTCACCCCCAAGCTACTTTTGACCAACTTTTCCAATGATTCCAGCACGGATATTGCCCAGAGACTTTACCTGCTGTCTATACCTTGTGAAGTGTCCCTGTCCTGCACTGGATGCTTCACTACCGTACTTTATTGTTATGGGTGGCACATTGTCTTTTTTTTTTATGGAGATTGAACTATCTCCCTCCAAAATGCAAATGTACATTGCTTTCTCTGATGCATGATCCCTCCATCATTCATTTTGCACACTCTAGAATGCACATGGCCTCTACCCTTGCATATTAGAACATAACAGTGCAAAAGAGGCCCTTTGGCCCATGATGTTGGGCTGACCTATCTCACACCCATAACCCTCTCTTTTTCATACATTGATGTGCTTATCTCAGAGTCCTTAAAATGTCCCGAATTGTACCATCCTCCATCACCGCCCCAGGCGATGCATTCCAGGCACCCACCACTCTATGTTTTAAAAAAAATTACATATTGTAATGTGTACATTGTCCTTTATAGAGTCAAAGAGTCAGACAACACTTCAGCCCACTTAATCCATACTAAGAGTCAAGAACCTGTCTACACTCATCCCATTCACATGCACTTAATCAGTACACATTCGAGTACACATCTGAATACATTAAATACTGTGAATTCCTGTGACATGATTTATATAAGTAGTTTTTTTTTAATCTTGAATGCAATGCAGCTTACCTATTGCTCTTCACATTTCATGCACTGCAAATAGACCATTCCCATGCACTATATTTGACATAGAATATTACTACCAAGTGCGATAATTTCAAAACAAATTAGGTTTCAACAATACCATAAAAATTAATTGCAAATCCTTTTGGTCCAGAGAAATAAATGACTTAAATATTAAAGTCAATATTTTGCCACTGAATCAAAAAAATTGTGAGTTCAAATTACTCTCAAGCAAATTAAACACAATAATATCAATTGATGGACTCATGGCGAACTAGCATAGGTTTCATTTTTTGGATGTAGCATTGAACCAATCTATCTTTTATGCACCAGGTAGAAGCAAACAATTCCACAATGCTAACTGATGAAGACTGAGTTCTCTATGATAACTACCCATTATCTCATGTTGTAATTTTTTTTTAAATTAATGAAACAGCATGGTAGAAGGTCCATCCAGGTCATGAAACTCATTCTGCCCAACTACACCCAAACTAACGCACCATCACTGTACATTGGGGCTCAAGAGAGTGAAAGCCTGCACCAACAGCTTAAAGTCTGTTTCTTCCCCACAGGCATTAGGCTCCTGAATGAACCCACATCTATGCTATCATGCTGCCCTTCCTTGGTATTCATCAATTTTTTTTCATAACAACGGTGTAATTGTGCCCTCGATCTTTTACATTATGTCTGAATGTTGGAGCTAGCCTGTTAGTCTGCTTACAGAAGAACCCTTTTCCACTGCTAGGTGTAACGTAACAAATTAATATAAACTTTGTGTACTAAATGAGAAATAAAGCAATATCACCCAAAGTTTTTATTGATGATTGCTCTCTAGTGATCTTTATCCATCAATGTGATCTACCAGGATCGCTGTCTGAAGAGGGTGTGCAAAATGATTGAGGGCCCCCTCCACCCTGCACACATCTTCCAGCTACTCCCGTCGGGAAAGAGATACAAGAGTATCAGAGGCAGTGCTACCAAGCTAAGGAACAGCTTCTTTCCACAGGCAGTGAGAATGCTGAATGACCAAAGGAACTGCTCACATTAACCATCCAAGACTCTCATAACCATGACATTTTTTTTATTTATTTGTAGACATGAAATACTTGTCCTGCATATGCATTGTTTGTCTGCATGCGCGCTATCTGGTTGTGTCGCTGCGTGCTTTGCACCGAGGAGCGGAGAACGCTGTTTCTTCAGGTTGTACCTGGGCAATCAGATGACAATAAACTTGATTTACTGAAAGCCAGCCGCTGCAGAGATGCTGTCAATGAACATTGGCTTCTTTCACTCCCTGTCTCAGCACACAGAGGAAGTGTAAACACTGTGATTACACCGGAGACCACCATTCACAAACAGTAAGGTAAAAAGCAGAGAGCAAAGCTTGAAAAACAACTATAGGGTTCTTGAATGGTCCCTTGCAAATAGTAGCTGGATATTTATATTTTTGTACTCATGAATAATGCAGCTGGAATGGAATGGAATGGTCCTCTCTCTGCAACCAGCAAAAATAAATAATTGACATCATCGTCGGCTGTTACTTTTTCCAGCCAAGACAGGTTACACATAGCTAGCTCTCTCTGGCAATGTACTGTTCTTATTCCTGGCCTGCACGGGCATTTCCCAGGCATGGTGAAAAGCTGACATTGTGCATGGCTGAGCTTGCTGAGTGTCAATGCCAATTATGGTGGAATTTGCCTGTCGTGTAATTGGATTCTACAACAGCAGGAATCCCAGAGCATTTCAAAATTATTTCTTCCTTTGAAACTGTCAGTTAAGCCTCGACATGAAAAATTGTTAATTTATCACAATTGTATGATATAATTAGCTTCAAGCCAGCAATCTTTACTTCACGTGTGCATTCAATAACCATGGGAACATTCCAATTGGTTGCCACATTTCCTGGATTCTTTCCCAAATGGCCACTCAGCAAATTTTGTATGCATTTACAGAATACAGGCATCACAGGCAAAACCAATGTTTATTGCCTTTCCGAAATGGCATTCCGATGAGCTACCTCCTTGAACCACTGCAGTGCATGTTGTGTTGGTCCTCTCAAAAAGCAGTTGGGAAGGAAATTCCAGCATTTACAGCCAACAACAGAGAGAGAATCACCATATACTATGTATGACATTGAGGGCATCCTTCATGTTTTTGGAGTTCTGTGGCTTCCACTGCCATTATCCCTTCTCAGTGGAAAAGCTTTGGGAAGTCAGAAGGTGAGACCCGGGATTCCCTGCCTCTGGAATTAGGAGAACATGACCCAGTCCTAAGTGAGGGGTCAGTAGTGAAGAAGGTCAAGAACTTCAAATTCCTGGGTGTCAACATCTCCGAGGATCTGTCCTGGAGCTTTCATGCTGATGCAATCACGAAGATGGCTCGTCAGCACCTATACTTGGTGAGGAGTTTGAAGACATTTGATATGTCACCGAAGACTCTCAAAAACTTCTACAGGTGTACCGTGAAGAGCATTCTGGCTGGTTGCATCACTGTCTGGTACGGAGGTGTCAATGCACAGGATAAGAAAAAACTCCAGAAGGTTAACTCAGCCTGCAACATCCAGGGACCAGTCTTCACTCCATCAAGTATGTCTACAAGAAGGCAGTATCTTAAGAAAGGAGCCTCTATTCTCAAGGACCCCCCCACCACCCAGGCCATGACCTCTTCACTCTGCCACCATCGGGAAAAAGGTACTGGAGCCTGAAGATGATGAGCACTCCACAGTACAAGGACAGCTTCTTTCTCTCTGCCATCCGATTCCTGAATGAACAATGAACCACAGACACTGCTTTACTTTGAGTTTTTCTTTTTCTTACATTAATTTTATTTGTTTTGCAAGGTCATTTATATAAATGTTTGCACTGTTCGATGCTGTCGCAAAATAACAAATTTTGTTATACTCTTTCAACCACAGTATTCATGTATCCAGTCCATCACTGATAATCCACGCTACCTACTGCCTCCCTGCATAGTTGATTTATTGAGGGAATCTGAGATGCTAATAACACTGAATTCCATGGCTTGGTGGTCAGATTCGCTTACTGGAAAAGGTCACTTGCATGGAATAAATACTATTTCCCACTTACCATCCTAATATTTTCCATGTAGACAAGGGCTGTTTCAATTTCTGAGTGCCTTCTAGATGAAAATGCAATGAACATCCTCAGTTCCAACATTAAGACGGAAGGGGCAGTCTTCGCTGAAGCAGTAGAAAATGTTTAGACTTGGGCCACAGTTCTGAGGAACTCCTGAACAGGAGCTAAAGTGATTGGGCTCCAACAAATACAACTATGTGTCAGATGTGACTCCAACTTTTGGAGTGTTTTGGACTGTTTTCTCCCCCATTCATTTGCACAGACTTCAGTTGCCCAAGGTTTATTGCTCCCCGTGGTACACGAAGGTATGCAGATGCCATGATTGCAGCAAAAACTCAGAAATGCTGGAAAAACTCAACAGGTCTCACAAAGTCCATAGGAACTCAAGTAATATAACTGACATTTTGGGCCTGAACTCTTCTTTAGGTGGAGCACCTCCTGCGGTAGCTCATCCCACCCATCGCCCCCTTGGCACGTACCCCTGTGATCGCAAGAGATGCTTCACTTGCGCCCACACCTCTTCCCCCACCCCATTCAGAGCCTCAAATAATCCTTCCAAGTGAAGCCACACTTCACTTGTGAATATGCAAGGGTCATCTACTGCATCCAGTGTTCCCAATGTGGTCTCCTGTACTTCGGAGACACTGGATGCAGAGTGGGAGATCGTTTCGCTGAGCATCTCTGCGCTGTCTACAGCAATAGAAAGGATCTTCCAGTGACCACCCATTTCAATTCCTTGCCCCATTCCCTTGTATCTGTCCATGTTCTGCCAGACTGAAGGAACAACACCTTATATTCCGTCTGGACACCCACCAATCAGAAAGCATTAACATCGACTTCCCCAGATTCCATTAGCCACCCCACCCTCATCTTTCCTTATTTTTCCTTTTCTCTAGTTTTGTCTCTCCCCTTCTCCTTCTATCTTCTTTCCCTCAATTCTGCTTCCACAGAGTCAACCCCCTCCCTCAGTCAATTCTCACCTTTCCTTATCCTGTGTCCCATCCATATCCAATTAACATATTTTGCCTGTTGGTCTGTTCTCCTCTCCTGTCCATTCTTCCCTTCTCCCCAGCCTTTTAATACAGGCCTGCTTGTTATTCATACCTTGAAGAAAGGATCAGGTGTGGAACGTCAGTTATATATCTTTACCTATTGGTCCCTTTTAGTCAAAATTGGGCTTAGAGCACAAGAACATAAGAAATAGGAGCAGGAGTCGGCCATCTGGCCCATCGAGGCTGCTCTGCCATTCAATGTGATCATGCCTGATCTGATGATAGACATTTCCACCTACCTGCTTTTACCCCATATCCCTTAACATGAGTGCATTGCTGCCTGAGATCACTGGAATTTCACTCCAGCACCTCATAGGGTCGCTCTGGCACCTCATGGGCTGTTCCGGAGCCACTTCGATACATCATCACTCCCCCCCCCCCCACCCTTCCTGAGTGCTGTTCTGGACACTTTTTCTTCCACAACCAGTCATCCTCCTTTTTCGTCCTACCATTTGCTCTCAATTATACGTCAAATACAACATGGCAGCCACTAAGGCCAGGACTCGCGAGACCACCTTGCCATCATTTTGGGTGAGCTCCGGCACCTAAAAATTAGCACTGCACCCTGCCCCTTAATCCCCTTACGCTATGGAAATCTATCCAACCTTGTCTTAAATATATTTACTGAGGTAGCCTCCACTGCTTCAAAGGGCAGCTAACTCCACAGATTCACTACCCTCTTGGAAAAGCAATTCCTCTTCATCCCCGTCCTAAATTTACTACTTTGAATCTTGAGGCTCTATCCTCTAGTTCTGGTCTCCCCCCACCAATGAAAACAATGGCAGTATACGAATTAAAAAAGCTTGTGTCAATTAAACAAGCAACAATAGCAAACTAGAGACAAAAGTATGACAATCTCCATATTGTTTTGCTGCTCCATCCCTCATGATGATAACATCCAAAAATATAAAAATGGAGATATGAAATTGGAAGACATTGTGCATGAGAAATTTATATCTTCTAGGATGTTAGTAGCTGTCCCAATTGGTTAAATGCAGTCTATCAGGTGAGGTGGCAAGAAGGCAAGCTAAGCCATCTATACTAAATTCTGCAACAGTTTTCATCATGTTTCATGGTGTGGACTCTTGCTCAATCTTTCATAATTTTATATGTTTCTATATGATCCCCTCTCATTCTTCTGATGACCTTGTCTTTTGCTCTTATTAGGTTTTTTCTTCCATAATTAATTTAACTCACATCATACTTTGTTCAGTTATTTATTTACAGAGTACATCAATAGATATACTTCTATAGCATGGGAGTATCCCAGCATTTTCCATCCAGTAGAAGCAATAATGCTCGAGTGATTTTGCTGTTCTTATATAAATAATCTGAAGTCACAGTGCCCTTGCAAGCAGCCTTGTTTACAAATGACATTAAACTGTTAGTTTGGGAAGTACACACACAATTCAAATTGGTTTACACCAAATGAATATTTATGTATTCTTTTATATTTATTCTAATTTTTCTTTTGCATGGTCATTTTTGTTTGTGTATTACATGCACAAAGTGTTCTGTTCAGGTGCCTGCCTACATTTTGCTCATACCTTGATGAAGGGCTCAAGCCAGAAACATTGGTTATCTATCCTCATCTTTGCTTTATAAAGTACACTGTTTGACCTGCTGAGTTCCTCCAGCATTTTGTGTTTTTACTCCTTTCTAAGTGTGCATTCTGAAATAACTTAAGTCTTTGAAACTACAAAACTGAGTGAATTAATCCAGGGTTTTACTGAATCATCTGATCAGAATGCATCTGGTGAACTGTAATCTGGTCTTCATTCTGAGAGATGAAACTTTATGTAGATAAAAGTGAAAGACAGCACCTAAGTTGAAAAAAGAAGTTGAGTGGAGGTGAAATAGCCATGGCTGAACTGGAATGAGAAATGGGAAACTTGGCAGATCCTGTTCATAAACAGAAAAGAACAGAAATGAGCAATTGAAATATGTAGCCAAATGAATAGAAGATAAATCAGTGGAAATTATGGTGAAGTATACTCTCTGGTCAGACAAAATCTGGAATATTTCATACAGCTCTGTTGGCTGAGGTACAAGACAGATATTAAAGTCCTGGAAGTGGAGATGGACCACAAAAACTGATTCCCGGTGTTCAGGGAGTGATAATTGAAAGGATACAAGCTTTTGAACTTAAATGCAAAATTTAAAGCATAAGGTAAAAATTAAAAAAATGATCAATCTGCCACATCAATTAAAATAAATGGAGTGTGTCAAGCCAACAAATGTTAAATAAAGAAAAAAAGTAGCTTTAAGCCTGCTGTCCAAAAAAGTAGCTTTAAGCCTGCTGTCCATAAGTTCTTCTGGAGACAAAAAAGCTGAAAGAAACAAGTAGATCTGATAATGAGAAAAAAGAATCATTTGGTTTGATTGAATTACTATGGGCCAAATAGACATAGAAAAATTTACAGCACAATACAGGCCTTTCGGCCCACAAAGTTGTGCCAAACATGTCCCTATCTTAGAAATTACTAGGCTTTCCCATATCCCACTATTTTCTAACCTCGATGTACCTATCCAAAAGTCTCTTAAAGGACCCTTAAGATATCCGCCTCCACTACTGTTGCCGTCAACCTTAAACCCATGTCCTCTTGTGCCAACCATCTCAGCCCTGGGAAAAAGTCTCTGACTATTTGCATGATCAATGCCTCTCATCACCTCTATCAGGTCACCTCTCATCCTCCACCACTTCAAGGAGAAAAGGCCAAGTTCACTCAACCTGTTTTCATAAGGCATACTCCCTGAACTAGGCAACATCCTTGTAAATCTCTTCTGCACCCTTTCTATGGCTTCCACATCCTTCCAATATTGAGGTGTCCAGAATTGAGCACAGTACACCAAATGGGGTCTGACCAGGGTCCTATAGAGCAGCAACATTATCCTCAGCTCCTAAATTCAATTCCATGATTGATGAAGGCCAATACACCATATGCCTTCTTAACCACAGAATCAACCTGTGCATGCTTTGAGTATCCTATGGACTCTGACCCCAAGATCCCTCTGATCCTCCACATTCTGCCATCATATTTGACCTACGAAATGAACCACTTCACACATCTGGGTTGAACTCCATCTGCCACTTCTCAGCCCAGTTTTGCATCCTATCAGTGTCCCACTGTAACCTCTGACAGCCTTCCACATTGTCCACAACACCCCCAACCTTTGTGTCATCAGTCAACTTACTAACCCATTCCTCCACTTCCTCATCCAGGCCATTTATAAATGAAGAGTAAAGATCCCAGAACAGATCCCTAAAGCACATTACTGGTCACCGACCTAAATGTAGAATATGATCTGCCTACAAACACTCTTTGCGTTCTATGGGCAAGCCAGTTCTGGATCCACAAAGAAATGTCCCCCTGGATTTCATGCCACCTTACTTTCTCAATAAGTCTTGCATGGGGTACCTTATCAAATACCTTGTTGAAATCCATATACACTACATCTACTGCTCTTCCTTCATCAATATATTTGGTCACATTCTCAAAAAATTCAATTAGGTTCGTAAGGCATGACCTTCCCTAGACCAAGCCATGTTGACCATTATGAATCATATTACACCTCTCCAAATATTCATAAATCCTGCCTCTCAGGATCTCTTCATCAACTTACCAATCACTGAAGTAAGACTCACAAGTCTATAATTTCCTGGCCTATCTCTACTCCCTTTCTTGAATAAAGGAACAACATCACAACCCTCCAATCCTCTGGTACCTGATGATTCAAAGGTCATCGGCAGAGGCTCAGCAATCTCCTCCCTCACCTCCCACAGTAGCTTTGGGTACATCTCATCCGGTCCTGGCGACTTATCCAACTTGATGCTTTCCAAAAACTCCAGCACATCCTCTCTCTTAATATCTACCTGCTCAAAGTTTTCTGTTGTAACTCATCACTACAATCACCAAGATCCTTTTCCAGAGTGAATACTGAAGTAAAGTATTCATTAAATACCTCTGTCATTTCCTCTGGTTCCATATACACTTTCCCATTGTCACACTTGATAGGACCTTTTTTTCACATTTTATCCTCTTGCTCTTCACATACTTGAAGAATGCCTTGGGGTTTTCCTTAATCCTGCCCACCAAGGCCTTCTCATGGTCCCTTCTGGCTCTCCTAATTTCCTTTTGAAGCTCCTTCCTGTTAGCCTTATCTTCTAGACATCTAAAATTACCCAGCTTTCTGAAGCTTTCCTTTTCTTCTTGACTAGATTTTTTACAGTCTTTGTACACTTTGGTTCCTGTACCCTACCATAACCCTACCTATGAAGAACTTCACATAACTATCCCCTAAACATTTGTCACATTTCTTCCATACGTTTCCCTGAGAACTTCTGCTCCCAATTTAAGCTTCCAATTTCCTACCTAATTGCTTCATACTTCCCCTTACTCAAACATTTTTCTAACTTGTCTGTTCCCATCTCTCTCCAATGCTATTGTAAAGGAGATTGAATTATGATCTCTGTCTCCAAAATGCTCTCCCACTGAGAGATATGACCCCTGACCAGCTTCATTGCTCAATACCAAATCAAGTACAAGACTCTCCTGTTGTAGGCTTATCTACATATTGTGTCAAGAAACCCTCCTGAACACACTTAACAAACTCCACCCCATCTAAACCCATTGCTCTAGGGAGATGCCGATCACAATATGGGAAATTAAAATTTCCCATCAAGACAACTCTGGTCTTACTACACCTTTCCAGAGTCTGTTTCCCTATTGACTTCTCGATATCCCTGCTCATATTGGGCAGCCTATAAGAAACACCCAGTAAAATTATTGACACCTTCCTATTCCTATCCTCCGCCCATAGACAATCCTTCCATGGCTTCCTCATTTGTAATTATTTTATGACTGTGATAACTAATGAGCTGAATACGAGAATTACAGTAAGAGTCCTAGTATCATTTCCTTGCAGGTGCAATCTATTTAATGGAACCAAACAGCACTACTGCATAGAAAACAGGCCATTCAGTCCTTCTAGTCTGTGCTGAAAACATCATACTGCTAGTCCCACTGACCTGCACCCATTCTATAACCATCAAGACCTCTCCTATTCATGTATTTTTAAAACTTAAGAGTGAGCCTGCAATTACCAACTCGTTCGACACTCCCACCACTCACTGAGTGAAAAAGTTGCCCTGAACATTTCCCCTCTCACCCAAAGTGCATCTCCTTTTTTTGAATATTTTATTTGTGATTTTCCAAACTTAAATTCAAACAGTTATCAATCTTATCAATATTAATGTTGACAACATTAACATTGATTACAGTTTACAATTATCAATTCTATACAAGGTTTTCTGTATAGAGTTCAAGCTTTTTCTATCCCCTTCCCTTCCTCCCCCCTTATCCCCCTCCATATTTAACATAACACTTAACCAAGAGTGCATGTCCTTTTGTATTTATCTTTCCTAATCTAAGTGGAAAGAGCCTGTGCGCATTTACTCTGTCTTTACCTCTCGTAATTTTGTAAACCTCTATTCAAATCTCCCCTCATTCTTCTATGCTCCAAGAATAACATCCTAACCTTTTTAATCTTTTCCTGTAACTCAATTCATGAAGACCCGGCAATATCCTAGTAAATCTCTGCACTCTTTCAAATCTTACTGATATCCTTCCAGTAGTTTGGTGACCAAAACTGCACACAATACTCCAAATGTGGCCTCACCAATGGAAAATGTGTCCAGTTACTTGGATAAAATAACATTTCGTCACACAAACTCAATGTGCATTTTCATTAGTAAAGGTATAAATCTAGTTCCATTGAAATGCTTATTATACCAACCATACTTTTATCAGGACCTTTTATGTACATATTATGGTCGCAAATAAGATGACGCATATGTCGCTCTGAATCAAATCTTTTGTTAAGAAAAGGTCTTTTGTACTAATGATACGCATCATATGCCCTGTAAAATTCAGCTTATTCCTTGAACTGTAGCAGACTTATTCCACTGGCTTTTCATTATAAACCACTAATTAAATTCCCTTCATAAGATAACGTACGATAGCACAACTTATGTTGTACACTTTGATTTATGATCAATGATAATAACTTCCTTATATTTTTCCGTAATTTAACAAATGGATGTCAAGGCAACAATAATTAAATAACATTGCTTTCTAATGACCTGGGGAAACAATAAGCACAGAAAATGGCTAAATAGCTCACTTTTTATGTATCCATATTTCTCTTCTAAGATAGGACAATAAAAAGAGTTGAACTCAATTTATTCTTCTTGAGAGTTTTGCAAAGAGCAAGTCAAATTTCTTCTCAAATGATATAACACAATGCAAGCAATTAACAAGGAATATATAAAATGATATAATAAAATCTTTTACATGGTTGGCATAGGGGTGGCACAGTTGGCATAGCATTTAGTGCAACGCCTTATGGCGTTAGTGATCAGGACCGGACTTGGGTTCGAATCCCACACTGTCTGTAAGGAATAAGTAGGTTCTACTTGTTTTATCGAGGGGCTCTGGTTTCCTCCCACCCTTTAAAAATGTACCAGGGTGTAGGTTAATGGGGTGTAAGTTGGGTGGCACGGACTCGTATGGCTGAACTGGCCTTTTTCAGTGTTGTATGACTAAATTTTTTAAAACATTAAAAAATAAGCTACTATCTATTCCAAGTCTTTACACTGCATTTAGTTGTTAAATGCAGTAAGACCCCTGGTTTTCGGAACCTACAGGGACAGATAAGTGAGTTTTTACCGGTTGCTTGGAGAACTAATGGAGAAGAGCACCAATTTTAATCTTACATATTTTTTACCCATTTAATTTCCGCAATTTTTTTGCTGGTTGCCTGAAGTTGACGGTTGCTTGAACTCCAGATAACAGGGATTTTATTGTATTTCTTCAACTCTCAAGCAATTTGGTCTGACTGATTCTGGACATGATTCACCCTGGTTTTGGCCTTCTCAGTTCATCTTTATATAGTCTATCTGTAGTTTTGATGAAAATTACTCAGGTGATTGCAAAATTCTCCTTTTAATGCAAAAGAAATCTTTTCTTCTTCTTTGGCTTGGCTTCGCGGACGAAGATTTATGGAGGGGGTAAAAAGTCCACGTCAGCTGCAGGCTCGTTTGTGGCTGACAAGTCCGATGCGGGACAGGCAGACACGATTGCAGCGGTTGCAAGGGAAAATTGGTTGGTTGGGTTTGGGTGTTGGGTTTTTCCTCCTTTGCCTTTTGTCAGTGAGGTGGGCTCTGCGGTCTTCTTCAAAGGAGCTTGCTGCCCGCCAAACTGTGAGGCGCCAAGATGCACGGTTTGAGGCGTTATCAGCCCACTGGCGGTGGTCAATGTGGCAGGCACCAAGAGATTTCTTTAGGTAGTCCTTGTACCTTTTCTTTGGTGCACCTCTGTCACGGTGGCCAGTGGAGAGCTCGCCATATAACACGATCTTGGGAAGGCGATGGTCCTCCATTCTGGAGACGTGACCCATCCAGCGCAGCTGGATCTTCAGCAGCGTGGACTCGATGCTGTCGACCTCTGCCATCTCGAGTACTTCGACGTTAGGGGTGTAAGCGCTCCAATGGATGTTGAGGATGGAGCGGAGACAACGCTGGTGGAAGTGTTCTAGGAGCCGTAGGTGGTGCCGGTAGAGGACCCATGATTCGGAGCCGAACAGGAGTGTGGGTATGACAACGGCTCTGTATACGCTTATCTTTGTGAGGTTTTTCAGTTGGTTGTTTTTCCAGACTCTTTTGTGTAGTCTTCCAAAGGCGCTATTTGCCTTGGCGAGTCTGTTGTCTATCTCATTGTCGATCCATGCATCTGATGAAATGGTGCAGCCGAGATAGGTAAACTGGTTGACCGTTTTGAGTTTTGTGTGCCCGATGGAGATGTGGGGGGGCTGGTAGTCATGGTGGGGAGCTGGCTGATGGAGGACCTCAGTTTTCTTCAGGCTGACTTCCAGGCCAAACATTTTGGCAGTTTCCGCAAAGCAGGACGTCAAGCGCTGAAGAGCTGGCTCTGAATGGGCAACTAAAGCGGCATCATCTGCAAAGAGTAGTTCACGGACAAGTTTCTCTTGTGTCTTGGTGTGAGCTTGCAGGCGCCTCAGATTGAAGAGACTGCCATCCGTGCGGTACCGGATGTAAACAGCGTCTTCATTGTTGGGGTCTTTCATGGCTTGGTTCAGCATCATGCTGAAGAAGATTGAAAAGAGGGTTGGTGCGAGAACACAGCCTTGCTTCACGCCATTGTTAATGGAGAAGGGTTCAGAGAGCTCATTGCTGTATCTGACCCGACCTTGTTGGTTTTCGTGCAGTTGGATAATCATGTTGAGGAACTTTGGGGGACATCCGATGCGCTCTAGTATTTGCCAAAGCTAAAAGAAATACAACCATCCCAAATGATGGACACCCTATGATTCTCCACAATATGCTCCATCCACCATGGCCCTTGCTGTTATCATCAGGAAAGAGTATTGGTGCCACAAGACGTGCACCACCAGGTTCAGGAACAGGTGCTCCCCCTCCGCCATCAGACTCCTCAACAACAACTCAATTAAAGGCTCATTGAGCACTCTTCCTATTGCACTTTACTGATGTTCTCCTTCCCTCTCTATTGCACAGTCAGTTTGTATACATTCATGATTTGTTGTAGGTTGAGTCCGTTTTTTTTTGTACTGCCAATAAGTGATAATTCTGCCTCACCTGCAGGAAAAAGAATCTCAAGGTTATATATGATTTCCTGTATGTACTCTGACAATAAATCTGAAATCTAAAGCAGTGACACATTTGGCCTGAAGTTATACCATCCATGGACATTGACTATAATGTGATATCATTACAATTGTCACAAGCCATAAATTGCATAACTTCCATTCTGATTTTTCTTTTTAATCACAGCAAATTACATCTGGTTTTTACCAATTTGATCTCTTCAGTCAAAAGACATATTAATCTCAAAGACTGACTAATTAATTGCACTTGCATCTAGTTGCTAACCTTGTGGGAGCAGACTGAAAGATTCAATCCATTTTTTTCAACAAATATGAAATTTGGGGTATTGGAGCCTGGAGTTTGCGGGGCTCCTATAATTTCTTTGCTGAAGCAAGGTTTAACACTTTAAAAAGTCAAAGTCTTGTTCCAAATCTGGTTCAAGTGGTGCACCATTTCTTGTTCCAAGTCTGGTTTAAGTGGTGCACGACTTCTTGTTCAAAAAACGTACAAAGGAGAAGTGAGTGGATAAAGCCTGGAGATTCACCCTTTTACAAAATAATCTGAAACTGTGACTTGAGGTTTGGTTGGCAGTTCGACTGATTGGAAATTGCTTGAGGGTTTCTTCTGCATCAGTTCTATTGGCCCATTCAATGTTCTAAGATTAAGGATGAATCATATATTCAATTAGAACTTGGCGTTTGCTATTCCCAGAAACCCGGTACATGTTTGGAAACTGGAGAATGGAAACTCCTTTTGTTCCCACTGCCTTGCTAACAGTTAGTTCCTTCTTGGAAGGTAGGCAGCATTTTCACAGCAGACCTCAACGAAGTGAATACGGGAAGAAGAAAAAAAGTTTTTTTGGGGGGGGGGGTCCCTCGTCTCAGATTTTCAAGGACCCCTTCCAATCTTGCATTCTTGTCTGCAACTCATTTGAATGCATTCTCCCCTTTCCGGTAATGAGCTTAACTTGGTGGGAGCCTTTCGGGAAAGCTCCCCATTGGGGGCTCAGCACCACCACAGCCCGCACCAGGGTCCGGGAATCCGGGCAACGACACGGGCTTTGACGAGGCTGCAGTTTGGTCCCATTCCAAGTGATGGCGCCACTCGATCCTCTGCACGAAGCGAGGAACGAGAAGCGGGGCTTGTGTTTCTTGGCAATGCATTTCCCCACCGAGCCGGGCCCTGTGAAGCGGGGGCCGGGTGAAAGGTTCCCATTTTCGCGGGGTCGCCGGCCTTGGCTTTTAGGCGGCAAATACCATTCGCGGAAAGCGCTTTGCAAACTTCGCTTTAAAGCAGCGTCCAGACAGACATCCGTCCTGGACGGTGTTAATGGGGTGTGCACCCCCCCCCCCACAGAAAGGGGTGGGCACCACCACCATGGGCAAGAGTGGGCACCCCCCACCACCACCGTGGCCAGGGATGGGCACCCCCCCCACCACCACCAACACCAACCCCACCACCACCATGGCCAGGGGTGGGCACCCCCCCTCACCACCACCATGGCCAGGGATGGGCACCCCCCCTCACCACCACCATGGCCAGGGATGGGCACCCCCCTCACCACCACCATGGCCAGGGGTGGGCACCCCCCTCACCACTACCATGGCCAGGGTGGGCACCCCCCTCACCACTACCATGGCCAGGGTGGGCACCCCCCACCACCAGGGGTGGGCACCCCCTGGCACCCCCCACCACCACCACCATGGCCAGGGGTGGGAAACCCCCACCACCAGAGGTGGGCACCCCCCTCACCACCACCATGGCCAGGGGTGGGCACCCCCCACCACCAGGGGTGGGCACCCCCCTCCCCACCACCATGGCCAGGGGTGGGCACCCCCCCTACCACCACCACCACGGGCAGGGGTGGGCACCCCATCACCACCATGGCCAGGGGTGGGCACCCCCCCTACCACCACCACCACGGGCAGGGGTGGGCATCCCATCACCACCATGGCCAGGGGTGGGCAGAAAGCAGGTAAATGCACCGCATCCTTCCCTCATTCACAGTGGCCGCTGAGCAGTAGGTTTAGCAGCGGCGAACACTGAATGAGATGGGGCCACGAGGACTGGCAGCGCTCAGTGAACCACGTTTTCGGAGCCATTCCTCTGGGCAGAAGCCACTGTCGGTTGTTCAGGATAATGAAGTGTCTCCCCCCCACCCCACCCACCCCCTGCGTCCTGTAAGAATGAAAACACTGACTCCCAGAACCGGCTTGTAATCGATACCCGTAAAGGAACGGACTCTTCAGACACTTCCCCTTTCTGGCAATTAGCCCATTTTTTTTTAAATTTTTTTTTTGAATCACGTTGTTACCAGAACTAATGCATTTCCAGGAACGGGAGGGGGCGGAGCTCACAGCAAACAAATATAAAGCGGACCCAAGTGCCTGCCCGTAGAAGAGGGAGTCGTGATCAGCCAGCTCATCGACCCGCACACACAAACTTTATCGACTTCTTGCAATACATTTAAAAGGGCATTGATTTGGAAGGAGCCAAGCAGACGGAAAGCCTCCTTCATATTCTTCTCCCTCAAGCTCATTACACTCGAGGCTGCAGCGCTGAGCGGCGGAGAGAGAGAGAGAGAGAGAGAGAGAAGCCCGACGGTGAGATGGGCAAACTTTGCGTGACTGTGGGAAAGTTTGATGGGACCGCTGGGGTGGCGGTGCAGAATGGGATTCGGAGTAAGTGGGGGGGGGGGGGGGGGCACGGCCCTAGATTCAGAGCCAGAGGGTACATTCTCAAGCCTTCTCCACGGCTCTGACCCGCAGATCCTCTCCCATCGTTGAACTAACTTTTCTCGCCTTGCTTGGAGTTGGCGTGGCATCGTTCCACTTTCTCGGGCACGGGGCTCGATCGTTGACTAAATGTGTCTTTTTCATGCTCTTAACAGGCGCTGGACACCCCATCCACAAGCTGCTCTATGGTTTAACAGAAGTTTTTGAATTCTCCCGGAACTTCCAAATTCAGGACTTGTCTGCGATGGTAACGCACAGTAAATTTGACGGGATGAGCCGTCCTGTCGATGCGCCGGCCCAGAGATTGTCTTATCGACTGAAAACCTTCTCCTCCAAAAGCGAGTACAATCTGATCGTGAACACCGTGCGGAAACTCAAGGAGAGTGGCTTCTACTGGAGTACAATGAGCGGGGCGGAGGCGAACATCCTCCTGAGCTCGGAGCGGGTGGGGACATTCCTCATCAGGGACAGCTCGGACAATAGGCATTTCTTTACCCTCAGTGTTAAAACAGAATCGGGAACCAAAAATCTTAGGATACAGTGCGAAAACTGCTTCTTTTTCCTGCAAACGGACCCCAAAAGCACTCAAACGGTTCCTAAATTTGACTGTGTGTTAAAGTTGATTCACCATTATATGCCTTCAAAATCTGCAGACTCAGGGAATGTGAAAAGGGTCTACTTCATTTATTCCGGAGGGGATAAGATTCCACTGGTGCTGTCCAGGCCTCTGTCATCCAGTGTTTCAACTCTGCAGCACCTCTGTAGGAAAACTGTCAATGGACATGTGGAGGTATCTGGCAAAACCCAAGAACTACCGTTGCCTGTCAGACAGTTTCTACAGGATTACGATGCCCCGGTGTAATCCTTCAATTGCCATACAAACTCTCACAAAACCATCTGGCCACCTCGGTTGGATAATCTAAGCTTGAAGAAACAGAAACATTTGCACTCTTTTTTATTTATGATAAATTTCAATAATTTATAATAAAATGCACTATTTTTAATGACATTTAATCTGCAAGCTTCGTTTCTGAAATATGTGTGCTTCTCCAAATAATCCTTTGCAACCAACACCATTCAAGTTCCTACTGGAGGCATCTGTCCCTATATTTGCTAGCTCTTGGGATAACTAACCGTATAACAGGAACAATTCAGTCATCTATCTGACCTCAGCCCCTACCCTAGAGGGGCTACTGTTAGCTGTTAGAAAAGTAACTGTCCTAATGACTTTTAGGGAAGTGTCCATTATAAAGCATACAAACTACATCCATGATGTTAGCTGTCTTAGGGGGTATCAGACTTTCTAAAGTATATTAAGATCGCTTTATTAGTATATAAATGGCACTGCCCAATTGTAGCTGCTTTTTAAAAAAAAATTGTATTAGTGCTGCATTCTTTGTGGGAATATTTCTACCACAAGAAACTTAACAGGCTTGTTTAACAAAAAAAGAAGTCCTGCAGTTTCAAGATTGGTTCCTACATGATGATTTGTTAAACCAAATGTTAAATCTTATTTATTTTTGTGTGTGTGGACTTTATTCCCTGGAGCATAGAAGAATGTGGGGAGATTTGATACAGGTATTTAAAATTATGACGGGAGTAGACAAGAGTAAATGTAGACGGGCTTTTTCCACTAAGGGTAGGTGAGATACAAACCTGGTTTAAGTGTGAAAGGGGAAAAGCTTAGGGGGAACTTCTTCACACACAGACTGGTGGTAGTCTGGAACGAGCTTCCAGTTGAAACGGTATATGCAGGCTCAATTTTAACATTTAAGAATTTGGTCAGATACATGGCTATGGGTTGGGTGGAGTTCAGTGGGACTAGGCAAAAAAGTGGTTCGGCTCAGACTGGAGGGGTCGAGGTGGCCTGTTTCTGTGCTGTAATCGTATGGTTCTACTTGGTATGATGAGACTTCTCTGAATCAGGCAGACAATTGACACCCAATCAAAGGACCTGTCTGCTTTCACACATTTATTTCCTGTACTATTCAATTTGTGGTCAGAGCTTCTGCGTAAACACTTCATCATGCTTTCTATGAATAAAAGCTATCAGGTAGTTGGGCAGAGATGTGTGAGTAATTCAATGTAGGTAGCATGTTTTACAACAAAGTTCTGTATTTAATGCTGATTGCCAGAAAAATCATTAACTCTCTTGACTGCATAGAGTATATATAATAGGCTTCAATAGAATCCCAAAAAGACATAATTGCAATAACAAAAGCATTCTAAACTGTGCATGTGATTCCACTAAAATCCTGTATGATTAGCACATACTTTAATCCACATTTTCAGTAGAAATTTCAGGGAAGTGGTTTATGTCCTTGCCAAGTGTTAAGATTATAACTACAGCTTGCACTATAAAATGAACACCGTTAGATCGGCAGTGGAAAGGGCGCTTCATCAGTTGGTAGTTATTCCCCCCCCCCAACAGTTGAAAGAGTCCACGTGGATGATCGTATTAAGATCAATACTGGTCACTCAAGCCCTCGGCAATGTAATCCCCTTCATTTAGGGCGGCAGTATCAGTCAGAAGTGGCTTGATGGAAATATGTGCTTTTGAAATCAATTGATGCCAGTAAAATCACTTGCCATTCTCTGCACAAATGTGAATGACTGGGAATGCTGATAAATTTAAATAGTTGTGGTTGCGTGGTTTGGTTGTGTACACTGCATTGTGCTGTAACAATATATCATCCAATTTAACAGACACTGGAAATGTACAGACATTATGAAATCTCTATTTGAAATTCTTCATTTTCCTGGAGAAAATTATAGTCAAGTCGACATTTAAAAAAACATCATTAGTAATTACATTCATTTAATTACGTCCGAGTGAAGATATAAAAGTTGGTTCAAATGCAAAGCATGACTATGTATACAACCCTGTAATGGTGATAGACACGCTGCTTTTCTTGTATAAATTCAAGGACAAATTATTAGTCTTGTTTGCTTTCTATATTTCACTAGTGATCAATGTATTGAACACAAACGTAGTGCTAGCGGATGTGAACAACCCACACCCAAGGTCTGTTTTTGACCTGGCTCCATTCCAAACAGACGTTAACTGACAGTGAATTCTATTACAAAATGATTGCTTCCCATCATGTTAAATTGCATTAACCTGCTGCATTCAATTTCTTATGATGTTGTGAATTCAGCATCAATATGCCAGTAAGAAGCTTTGGGTAACCTAGTAAGGTATTTATTGACATACACAATGTTTTCCACTGGAAAAAGAATATAGGATATTCTTGAGCGAATTTTGAGATTAATATCGCGGAGGAAATAAAATAAGAAATGATGGTTTCGGCTGCTCAGTTTCATTGTGGCACAGTGAGGTAAGTAACATAATAGCTTCGCTCAGTTATCATTCTTTCTGAGATAGGATTCCAATTCTCTTACTCACGTATATTCAAGGTGAATTATCTCCCCCCCCCCCAAAAAAAAAAGATACAAGAACATGCCTATTGTCTTAGTGAGATTATCCAATGAGCATCTGGAATGCAAACTCATTCTTATACCTTCGTCCAAATAGCTGATCTCACTCAGAGTGTTGTTGGCATTCTGCCATTGGCATTTATTAGAGGCTGTGATCAAAACACAAGTGATCCTGGAACAGTGTGTATGGCTGCATATGGTGTCTGCTCAGTTCATTCACACATTATTTGCTATGGTTCACAGATTTACATTGGTGAGACTAGGAATATGTATGTGGAGTACATGGTTCACAATGCCAACATTATTTCACATCTTCAGTGGAGATGGGGGCTGAAGAAAATCAATAAAATCGTGTCCAAATTCCTTGCAGATGTGAGAAGAATGGAACTTGAATGATAGGTATTCAGAGAGATGGACCGGAAAGATCTGGATCTACTGGTGAGAGAGTGAGGTAGAACAGTAGAATTAAAACCAGGGTTAAAATGCCTAAATGGCCTTTAGAGTATGGGTAAATCTAACAAGTTGAGATCAAAACTCCCCAACACTACTGTTGTTTTTCATGGTCACCAGATGATTGGCACCTGTTATTCGCTCCTCAGCCCTTCCAAAAAAAAACCTCTGAACTGTTTTGACCCCAGAAGTGTGCAGTGATTGATAACCGGCACAGAACTAACAACTAAAATGACATTAGCTCCCTTCGAGCTATGCAAAGCATTTGGAATCTCATAAGAGTTCAGTTCCCTGATATCATCTACAACTCAACAACTTGGAAGGGAGGGATCCTTTGACGTAGTTTTACTACTCTGTCCGCCCTCCATCGTTCTGTTACCATAGCTGCAAAGCGAATGTAAGCAGAGCTGTTTATTCATGGTAAATGCCAGGAACCGCAGTAAAACACTGTGAAACTCTATAGTCTCCGCTATGTCATGCAACTGCTGGTTTTTAACAGTTCAATAGAGGGTTGTCTCAGTCTTCAAAACGCTATTTTCTGATGAATGTTGCCCATTAGTAGATTTATTGAGTGCCTTCAGGTCTCAGCAAACTGCAGCGTTAAACTTGTTAAATATGCAAGCATATTTAATATAGAACTTTTAAGTGATCTCCATAATTGTGCTTCAGGGGACGAGGGGGAAATAAATCTTATGACTTACACACATCTACCAATTGCAGATTTACTTTGAACTATAGAACTTAAACAAGTGGTAATATGGAAAGTTCAGAGCAGACTCCCAAGTATTTGGACATCTCCTTGGAAACTTTTTTCTCTTGTCCCGAACCAGTGGGTGGGGAAGGGCTCGATTCACGCATTTCCTGTTTAGTCATGAAACGTGCAACTGGCTGCCCTTGTAAAGGACCTCCCTCTGCCATAAATACTGGGAAAGCTGTTGTGCGTTAGGTCAGCTCAGAGCTAATTTCTTTCATCCCAAAGTTAAGAGGTGGCTGGAGTTAAAGCAGCTTCTATCAAGCTGTATTTAAAAAAAATATATATAAACACTTCCAACTTGCATTGATGTAAAAGCAGCAACATTCCAGCACAAGGTTTTTACATGTCCAGTAAAACTCCTGGTGTCTGGCACCCATGTGGGATTAGTAAATGAGTGTATTTTCCAGTTGCTTGTGCGATTAGGCAGGTGTGCCAATTTCAAACGTCCGTCCCAGTTGCTCGAATTCCAGATAATGTGCTTGTCCTGATATGTTTCCTCCATTGTTTATAGTATATGATTGACTACTGTACATATGGAGCTGCCCCCCCCCCCCCCCCCACCCCCCACTGATGATTCATATCCTATGACTCCCTCCTGTGGTCCTGGGCCATAAAGGTTGAGCCACCTCTCCCTTCCCTCCACTCCTATGCCTGGATCCAGGCCAGCCAGGTTCTTCTGTACATTATTATATATAGAGAATTTAGGTTAAAATGGCTTAAGTTAAAATGTGATGATTAATCATAAAAAGGGAAGCCAGAACGGACAGGGAGCTTACTAGCAGCCAAGGACAAAAGGTTCAGCTGGATATGTTTTTTTAAACATATCTTTTCATGGTCATAGTGAGAGACATGCAGGAGACAAAAGATTGATAAGAAGGGTGAGAAACAGAATTTAGTGTATGTAGAGTTCGCAGCGTACGTAACGAACGTGATAATTAAAAATGCAGTTGTACTTAGGATGCTTTTGCAATACTAACCAATTAAAACAGTATTAATAAGAAGGGGAAGGGCAAACAATAAGGGTATAAAAATCAATGCACTGTATGTATCGGGGCTTAACTGGTGAGAAGCCAGTTGAGTCCAACTCTGCAGACTTGTAAATAAAGCTTGTCGTGTCATCAGTTTTAAAGAGACTCATGTGTGAGAAGTTTTATTTCTGACATACATTAAAGCCTATCATTCCCTCAGCCTAGTCTCTGTGGTTACTGGTAGGGCACTACAGAGGTTTTTACTGCATATAGTCCACAGGGCAATAAAATTATTAAATAAATGTGATGTCTTTATATTTTTGTATTCACTACAAATAATAATATTTTGTTAAAGGTGTGTTTCATGGGCTAGACTTTTAGTCTTTGAACTAGGTTCAGGTCCCAACTTGAACACAGAAATCTAGGCTGATGTTCAGGAATAATTCTGAGAAATGTCTAATTATTTCCATATTTCCTTCTGACAAAGAAAGAGGCCCATTCAGCCTGCAATACCCAAAAGTGCTGGAGAAATTCAGCAGGTAAGGAAGATCCATAGGAAATGGTAAGCAACATTTTTGGCCTGAGCACTTCATCCGCAAACAGGACAAGTGCAGGAACTCAGCAGGTCTTGGAGAGTCCATTGGAGGAAAATTTAAAAAAATGTTTAGGCCTCAGCCCTTCTTCAAGCTATGAGCAAAAAGCAGACAGGTGCTGGCGTTAACAGGCTGGCGATAAGGGAGGAAAGGGCAGGGGGAGGCATAGAGACCAACAGACAAAAGGTGTCAATTGGATATGGAGGGGACACAGGAGAGAGGAAAGGTGAGCATTAACTGGGGGAGGATGGGTTGTTTTTGGCTCTGTGGAAGCTGATCTGAGGCAAAGGAGACAGAGGGAAAAGGGAAGAGAGAGACAGACAGACAGAGCTGGAAGAAGGCAGACAAAGAGAAAGATGGGAGGAGTTAAATGGAAACCCGGAGAGGTCAGCATTAATGCCATTCAGTCGAAGGGTGCCCAGATGGAATATGAGGTATTGCTCCTCTAATTTGTGGTTGGTCTCAGTCTGGCAGTGCATGAGAACATGGTTAGGTATGTCGGCAAAGTAATGGGGCAGGAAGTTGAAATGTGTGACCACTGGGTGATCGTTTCTATTATGTCAGACAAGGCTGAGTGCTCAATGAGAAGTAAATACCATCCTTAACTGGATGGCATAAACATTGACTTCTCTGGTTTCCGCCTCCATTTTCCCCATGGTCTCCTTTCCTCTAGCTCTGTCTCTGTCTCTCTGTCTCTCTCGCTCTCTCTCTCTCTCTCTCTCTCTCTCTCTCTCTCTCTCTCTTCCTTTTCCCTCTGTCTCCTTTCCCTCTGCTTCCACAGAGCCAAAAACAAAACTTCCTCCTCCCCCTGCCAATTCTCAATTTTCCTCTCTCCAGCATCCCATTCATATCCAAATAGCACTTTTTGTCTGTTGGTCAGTAGTCCTCCCTCTGACCATTCTTCCCTTCTCTCCACCCTTTTAAATTCAGGAGCCCTCCCGCTTTTTACTCATACCTTGAAGAAGGGCTCATGCCCAAAATGTTGTTTACAGCCTCTGGCTTCTTCCCACCGTTCGAAACATACCTCGGTTGCAGGTTAATGGGGCATAATTGGGTGGCACAGACTCATGGGCCAGAAGGGCCTGTTACCACGCTGCATGTCTAAATAAATAAATAGATAAATATCTTTACCTCCTATGGATCCTACAAGACCCGCTGAGATGCTCCAGCATTTCTATGTTTTTACTACAATCACAGCATCTACAGATTTCACTCAGGAATCAGGTAAAACAGGTAGATGACCGAATAAAAAGTCAGGGAGAGGAAGAAGAGAGGAGTGGGAGAAGAACAGGTTAAAAGGTGAGTAAAAGTTGGATGCAGGTGGCGGGAAGAAGAAAATGAAGTTGACAATTGGTTGCATGAAACCAAGAGAAATAAGTTGGGTAGCTCTGTGATAAGAGAAATAAGGGAAGGGATTGGGTGTGAAAGTTGGCCTGCGCTGTAATACATAAACAGCAGAACACAGTAGAACCAATTAAGCATACAACAGGTTCTTTATTCAATCTTGATAATGCTAGCGGGAGTGAGGACTACAAAGAAAAAGTTCAGTAACTTGTTCTCTACACTGAGCTCACTCAAAGCATACAGATTGTTCACCCTGTTGTGTATGCATTCACACAATTAAGGCTCGGAGATGTGATGCTTTCTCATCCTTTACTTCTTTTAGATTAACATGGCTACTGACACACAGGGTTATATATATGGAAGGGTGACATCATGACATGGGGGTCATGATATCCAGCAGAGGGCAGGGTTATACCAGACACTCTTTCCACCCCCCCCCCCCCCCACCCCATCCAATAAATGCTGACTTGGCCCCTTCGAACTAATAAGATTACATCGGGCCCAGGACTACAAGTGAGAATTAGAATACATCTCATGAGTAGTTATAAAAGGGAAAGTTTTTAACAATAGTCAGGGCACATAGTCCTTAAAGGGTTCAGGTAGCCTCTTTCTCTTTTGGACTGCCTCGACATGGTGTGCTGTGCCAGTCCTTGCTCAGGACCTCTAGATAGTTGGGTTGGCGGTTGAGTCGGCTGCGACTGCCTGCCTTCGCTGCCCTCCTGGCTGCGTGTCTCAGTTGCTGGACTCCTTTCTGGTCTCCTCCACTCCGCAATCGGCCTGAGGGGTGGGATGGTTGGAGCAGGCACGGCAGGTCTTGTTCCTCTTCCTCCAGTTCATGAGGCAGTTCATGGACCTTAGTGTCAGTCAATGCTCATAATTGGTCAATTACAATCTTTCCCCACTAGAACAGAGTATGAACAGGGACTCAATTTTTGTAAGATTATTCCTACCACCCATGGGTCTTTATATTATATTGTCTATAATCTTGTATCAGAACTCTCTCGCCCACTTCCAATGTTCTAGATGAGGTTTGTGGCGATGCTGTTTTTTGCAATCGGAGAGCCAGATCTGGATGAGCTGTAGACAGCCTGGTCCACAGGTTGCGGCTAAACATTAGTTCTGCTGAGATGCATTTTGTGGTAGAATGCAGTGTGTTTCTGTACCCCAATAGGAAATCTGTGATTTTGTGAGTCCAGGAGGCATTTAGAAGATTCATGGTTTTCATTGCTTTTTTGAAGGTTTGTACAAAACGTTCTGCCTCCCCATCAGTACTTGGATGAAAGGGTGCGGAGAAAACGTCTGATATTGTTGTCGCGCATAAATATTTTAAAATGTTCTGATGTAAACTGAGGCCCATTGTCCGTAACTAATTCATGAGGCAATCTGTAAATGGCAAAGATAGCTTGAGGACAGTCAATCGTGGGATCTGCTTTGGTGTTTTTCAGCTGTGGAACTACTGGCCATTTGGAGTGTGTGTCCACAGATATTAGGAAAGTCTCACCCACGAATGGTCCAGCAAAGTCTACATGAATCTATTGCCAGGGTTTGGATGGCCATTTCCATGGGTTAGCTTCAGCCTGCGGCATTTTTGGCTGCATTGTCTGACATACTTTGCATTCTCTTTCTGTTATTTCAATGCCTCTGTCTATGGAGGGCCACCAGATATGCATCCAGGCCGGTGCCTTCATTCGTACCATTCCTGGATGGTGTGGTGCAGTTCTGATAAACTAGGTACTTTGCCATTTGGCTGGAATAATTGTACGGGGTGCCCCATAGTAAACATCCTTTTGCGACTGGTGGCGTGTGTGGTAAGGTATTAGGTCTTCTGGGATGACTTCAGATTGAAGTATAGGATCTTGCTTAATGTTGCCTCTTTTTGGGTTTCCTTTCCAATCATCTGGGCTGTAATGGGCAGTTGTTGAAATTGTTCTTGGTTGATGCCTGTTGCCTCTACTGTCCATTTAATAAGTTCTTCTCGTTGTTTTGACTCGGGTAGCGGCATGCATAATAAGGCAACTGCATGGCTGTTGAGTGTTCCTGGTTTATGTTTTATATCATATTTATATGCCGCTAGTAGCACGGGCCCATCTTTGAATACTGGTCGCAGTCAATACCTTTGTGCGCCCCAGGATTAAACTAAGAGGCTTGTTGTCTGTGATCAGAGTGAATTTTCCTCCGTAAAGATATTGATGGAATTTTTTTTACACCAAAAATTATTGCCAATCCTTCTTTTTCTAGTTGGGCGTAATTGCGTTCTTCTGTGGTTAATGTTCGCGAAGCATTCGCTACTGGTTGCTCACTTTTTTCTGTGATTTGGGATAGTACCGCTCCTAGTCCCACTGGTGAAGCATCCACAGATAGTGTAACTTCTTTACTAAGGTCGTAGTGGATCAGCACCTTATTTGTTGACTTTAGTATTTCCTTTAGTTGATCGACTGTGATTTTAGTTTCTTGAGTAATTGGTTCAGCGGACTGCATAATGTAGACATATTAGGGATATGTTTTCGGTAGTGATTAACAAGTCCGAGGAAGGTCTGTAATTCCGATTTGTTGGTGGGTATGGGGCCTTGCGAATGGTTTCTGTTCCTGCTGGATTCATTCGCACCCTCTCGTTGTTGATTGCAAACCCAAGATATGTTAATGACGGGCGCATGAAGATACATTTGTCCTTTTGTAATCATAGATTAGCCTGTTGTAATCTGGTTAAAACCTTTTCAATGTTTTGTAAGTGTTCACTGTCGTTTTGGCCCGTGTTAATGATATCATCTTGGTAACACCCAACTGAGAGTGCATGTAGCAATTTGTCCATTGTAACTTGAAAAATCATAGGTGCTGCTGACCTTCCATAAGGCCAGTGTGTACAGGTGAATAGTCCCAGATGGGTATTGATTGTCACATATTTCCTTGATTTTTTTTATCCAATTCAATCTGTTGATATGCTTGTGACAAATCTGTGAATTTTTGCCCTCTGTTTCATGCTTGGAACAATTGTTCTGCCTTGAGCATAGGGTGTTTGGGCATTTTGAATGACGGATTGATGGTGACTTTGTAATCGCCGCAAATGCGAATCTCACCGTTTGCCTTTTGTACAGGTACGAAGGGCGCTGCCCAATATCTGTATTGTATCGGTTCTAATATGCCTTCATGTTTTGTAATGGTTGCATTTAGAATTTGTGAAGAAAAAGTTTTCTGGTTGGTGATTGTCTTTCACACAACAGAAGCATTGTTGGTCTAGTTGACCCACATCCAAGTTGACTTTCGCTGACCTTTGGCGGCGACTGCCCATCTTCGCTGACCATCGGTGGCGACTGCCCATCTTCACTGCCCTACTTGCTGTCTGTCTCCATTTCTGGACTCCCCACTTTTATACATCTTTTGGCAGGTGTCTGTGTGAGACCCTACAAGCTTCACTCGAGTTTCACACAGCTGGCGATTCTTGTTATTACAATAAAATGTTGGCTTATGGTGTCTGCAAACAGCTGGGAAATGTCAGGGTGTCCTTATTCTTGGTTTATTTACTTTTACTACATTCTTAGAGATGTTAGTTACTATTTCACGACAGCACAGGGAAGGTCATGTTAGAAGGCAACTACATTTCCACAGGGTTACAAGGCAACTATTTTCTCACCCAACTCATTAACCTTTTGTTAACCAATTCTTTCATATTGGGAGCTAAGGAGACAGAGGGGTAAGGAAAGAGAAAGACTGGCAGAGAGGGGTTTAACAGAAATTGGAGGTCGATATCAATGCCATCTGGTTAACTGAAATTGGCCCATTCGATCTATCAAACTTATGCCAGTCTGTAAAGCAAACCATTTGCCATTAATTATTTTGCTCACTATGTATTAATCCTACATTCTGATTAATCCCTCCTCATCCTGCACACGCCACCTCGCCCCCTCCCCCACCAGAATCTACCACTTGTAAATACAGTTGGGGCTATTTTGCACTAGCAAATTAACCCACCCATGGTATGTCTTCAAAATGTGGAAGGAAATTGGAGTACCCAAAGGAAACCCATGTAGTCACATTGAGGATGAGAAGGTCAGGATTCAACCTGGATGGCATGAGGTGGTGTTATATAAATGTTGGCTCTCTCCTGTCATCATTTCAGAGAAAGGCAGGGAAGTAATCTTCAGTATCCTGGACAATATTTCTTTGAAAAAGACAATTTTGCCATTGAAAAGCAAAAGAAAACTTGCAGATGGAAACATGAAATAAAATCAGAAAATGTGAGAAACATTCATTAGATCAGGCAGCATCTGTGAAGGGAGAAGCAGTTTCTGTCTCAGGTCAATGACTTTTCATCAGAACCACTTGCTGAGAGGCCATAGCTTTTTTTTTTAACTTTTTAGTTATTATTGCAAGAAGCTTCGACAAACTGGTGTTCAGAACAAGGAGTCATTGTCTCCGGATACAGGATACAAAGATTTGGGAGAAATCTCTTCATATTGATGGTACCGAATGTATGGAATTTGATCCTATAAGGAGTTGTAGAGGCCTAATTGCTGTGTGTATTTAAGGAGATAGATACATTTTAAGATATAAAGAACATGGGGAAAGTATGAGAATATGGTTTTGAGATAGATGATCCTGTTCAATATGGAATGGTAAAGCAGTCTCAAAAGGCTAAATGGCCTATTCATGCTCCTATTTTGTACATTTTTATTTGTCTTAACATTTTAGGGTATCACATGTTTCTATTTCAACAACGGCATCGCTGGTGTGTGTTGCCTCTTTCTGGTGAATGTCAGAAACTAATTACCCCTGGGCTAATCAATTAGAGATGCACAAAGAGGTGAATTTTTGAAAGCTTGAAAAATTGAGGGTCCTGTGGAACTGGCGCAGAAGAACAGTTGAGGCTTGTGCAGATCAAGTCAAGTTTATTGTCATCTGATTGCACAAGTCCAACCTGACAAAACATGTCCGGCCCTCAGTGCAAAACATGCAGAAACACTAGATATAACACCCATACAGACAAACAATACACATGCAGGACAAGTAAACTGGCAAAAAAAAATTGAGGAAAATTAATTTTAAAAATGAAAATAAATAATAATAATAAAATAATAGGTTAAAAATATGTAAGTTTAAAATTGTAAAAGTAAATGTTCTCTGAAGTAACACAAAAATCTTTGGTGAAGATGGGAGCAAATATTTAACCAGTGGTTGTGCTTTGCTCATAGTAGCTGTTTGAATAAAGTTGTGTTTGAATAAAATGGCATCACTCAGAATGAAGAACTGGTGAATGCTGCTCACTGTTGGGGTGAGTTTCTTAAAATGTCTCCTTATCCCAGCCCTGGTCAGAGGCTTTATCTGTAAACTTGAGTGAGCTGGGGCTAATTATCTATATTTTATTGTTCATCTCTCAGGTGGTTCCGTGGAGGGGGAGGAACCTGAGGATGCAGCGATGGTTATATGTTTTCGAAGAATGTGACTGAAAATAAAGTAAAATGAAAGTGAAATTTGTTCAGTAGAAGAACAGTATAGTATTTTTCATCTTTGTCTTTTAAACTGTTTATTCTTAATGCAAGTGTATTAGTTAGGCATAAGTCTCAAGCAACTGGAAAATACACTTATCCGGCATCTACCGAATACCAGGGATTTTACTGTAAATTGCATACCCACTGTTACAATCCTGTCCAATTCACAAACTACTGTTTAGAAAAAGCATTTTATAATGTTTTCCCTGCAGAAATGGCAAGTATGAAGGAAGAATTTTTAATTTTGTTTTTTAATCGTACCTTAACTTGTCAATCTGTAACTTCTGGGAGGTGGGGAAAGGCATTTAGGCCGATATTTGAGCTTATAGAGGATGTCAAAGCTTACATCTGGTTTACTGTTAAAGTACTTTTTACAGTAAATGCTCTTAACCACATTTTTAAAAACATGTTATAGTGCTATGGTAACTGCAAAAGTTTACTGCAAATTGGAATTGAAGAGAAGGAATCAAGCCATCGTCAGAGGGAAAAAGACTAAACAGATTTCTCAGGGCACACTTAGAATTACTAATATTTTAAGCGAGATTCCAGTAAAGGCTTCATCTTATGGGAAGGTTTGTTGTAGGTTGACCCATCATTTGGGTCAGGATTTTGCTGCTTATTGTTTCTGGAGATAAAATGAGCTGCAATGTTTCACTCCTGGAGCAATGGCACCTGAATTATTTTTCAACAGAGAAATAACTGAGATTAGCTTTCACCTCATCCCTGCTTTGGGATGGTTCAGATTAGAAATCTGTTATGTTATAAAATATATATAATTAATCAGAAAAATATATGGATCTCAACTGTGGCAACATCCACAAAACTTTTGCCACTGCTCTTTGCAGGACATGACTATCTGATGTAAATTATGTTTCTAAGCTCTCTTCTAAATTGCATGCAATGTCAGATGCTGCGGGATTGTATTCGAATAATGACGTTTCATCTTCTTCTCTGTTTTCTTGGTCTTGTATCAAACTTGTCCAGGGGTTTCTAGTTTGGAGAATCTGAAGAGAGAGAGACAGACAGCAGGGATAGGATGCTAGTGAACAAGGTAGCTGGAATATTGACTGTACCTTGTGAATCAGAGATGAGAGAATAAGGGAACTGTAGAAAAGGGGAAGAAGTATGAGTTTAGGTACATCTCTGCAGATTGCTGCCATTTCAGTAATGGTTGTTCCAAAGGTTCTAATGACACCTCCCAACTCAGTCTATCTCCAGTTCATTTCTACATATCACAGGTCAAACTGAGATGTTTGACGATGAAATGTTCCTTCTATTGGTACTCTCTGTGGGGAACTTTATCAGGATGCCCAAGCTCTTATCTTATCATCTGTCATCCTTCCTTACGTTGCCTCTTCAGGTTGGGAAGCTATGGCTGATGAATCTCAAAGACCCTTTACTTGTACAAAGAGCCCTGGACATAACAGGTAAAACCCTCCCCACCGTCAAGAACATCTACAGGGAACGCTGCCATCGGAGAGCAGCAGCAATCATGAAGGACCCACATCACCCAGCACACGCTCTGTTTTCGCTGCTACCATCGGGAAAGAAGTATACGTGCCACAAGGCACGCACCACTGGGTTCAGGAACAACTACTATCCCTCCACCATCAGACACCTCAATGACAAACTCATTTAAGGACTTTATTGATTTTTGTTTTCTCTCTGTATTGCATAGTCAGTTTGTTTACATTTCTTTATTTCTTTAAATGCGTATGTACGTTGAGTACAGTTTTTTTTTTGCACAGAAATCCTGTTCTTAGGGACAGGATTTCTGAGGATTTAGAAAAGCATAGTGTGATAGTACAGATTCTATCACCAATGTGTATATGTACATATGTACAGATGGTAGTGTAGGATGACTGTGATTGGCTGAGACCTACTGGCAGGTCTTAAAGGATTGATCCTAGCCAGACCAGGTCATTCTGGACTGGTCGACCTACTTGAGATATGCTCCTGTCTTTTAGTTAATAAAAGTCTTGGTTTGGATCAACAAGTCTTTGGTTCTTAGGACGCGCATTACACATAGTCTACTCAGGGATATTCAGCTTGGCTTTGTTAGGGGCAAGTTGTGCTTCACGAGTCTGAGTTTTTTGAGGAAGTGACAATATAAATTGATGAAAGTAGGGCAGTAGGTGTGTCTATGGATTTTAGTAAGGTATTTGATAAGCTCCTTTCAGAAAGTCATGAGACACAGGATCTATGGAACCTTAGCTGTGTGGATTCAGAATAGGCTTGCCTGCAGAAAGCAGAGGGTAGTAGTGAATGGAATGTATTCTGCCTGGAGGTCAATGAGTTCTGCAGGATCTGTGCTGGGACCCAGGCTCTTCGTGATTTTTATAAATGACCTGGATGAAGAAGTGAAAGGATGGGTTAGCAAGTTTGCAGATGATATGAAAGTTGGTTTTGGAAAGTTGTTGACCAGCCTTTCTCAATAGGATTCCTACACCCACCAACCCCCCACCCCCCCACCGCCCACCATCCTCCACAAGCACTACAGCACGTTTAAGGAGGTCCACAGAGTGAATCATGTGTTTTATTTAGTCAGTAGGAGATCTTCTTCTTCAGCATGATGCTGAAACAAGCAATGAAAGATCTCAACAATGAAGACGCTGTTTACATCCGGTACCGCACGGATGGCAGTCTCTTCAATCTGAGGCGCCTGCAAGCTCACACCAAGACACGAGCAACTTGTCTGTGAACTACTCTTTGCAGACGATGCCGCTTTAGTTGCCCATTCAGAGCCAGCTCTTCAGCGCTTGACGTCCTGTTTTGTAGAAACTGCCAAAATGTTTGGCCTGGAAGTCAGCCTGAAGAA
Organism: Narcine bancroftii; assembly: GCF_036971445.1. Classification (NCBI taxonomy): domain Eukaryota; kingdom Metazoa; phylum Chordata; class Chondrichthyes; order Torpediniformes; family Narcinidae; genus Narcine; species Narcine bancroftii. The sequence continues at coordinate 357,325,309 of NC_091471.1, read as the reverse complement.
AACTGAGGTCCTCCATCAGCCAGCTCCCCACCATGACTACCAGCCCCCCCACATCTCCATCGGGCACACAAAACTCAAAACGGTCAACCAGTTTACCTATCTCGGCTGCACCATTTCATCGGATGCAAGGATCGACAACGAGATAGACAACAGACTCGCCAAGGCAAATAGCGCCTTTGGAAGACTACACAAAAGAGTATGGAAAAACAACCAACTGAAAAACCTCACAAAGATTAGCGTATACGGAGCCGTTGTCATACCCACACTCCTGTTCGGCTCCGAATCATGGGTCCTCTACCGGCATCACCTACGGCTCCTAGAACGCTTCCACCAGCGTTGTCTCCGCTCCATCCTCAACATTCATTGGAGCGACTTCATCACCAACATCAAAGTACTCGAGATGGCAGAGGTCGACAGCATCGAATCCACGCTGCTGAAGATCCAACTGCGCTGGGTAGGTCACGTCTCCAGTATGGAGGACCATCGTCTTCCCAAGATCGTGTTATATGGCGAGCTCTCCACTGGCCACCGAGACAGAGGAGCACCAAAGAAGAGGTACAAGGACTGCCTAAAGAAATCTCTTGGTGCCTGCCACATTGACTACCACCAGTGGGCTGATATCGCCTCAAACCGTGCATCTTGGCGCCTCACAGTTCGGCGGGCAGCAACCTCCTTTGAAGAAGACCGCAGAGCCTACCTCACTGACAAAAGACAAAGGAGGAAAAACCTAACACCCAACCCCAACCAACTAATTTTCCCTTGCAACCGCTGCATCCGTGTCTGCCTGTCCCGCATCGGACTTGTCAGCCACAAACAGGCCTGCAGTTGACGTGGACATTACCCCTCCATAAATCTTTGTCCGCGAAGCCAAGCCAAAGAAGAAAAGAAGAAGGAGAGAAATTCAGAAGAAAGCTATTAAGTGACTGTTTCACAGGGAAGGGGGCCCTAAACTTTGAGCAGAGTCTTAAAGGGGGCCATAGCCAAAAAAATGTTGAGAATGGCCGGTGTAGAACATATTTTTAGGTTATGACAAGATTTAGACAGGAGGGAGAGTTGGGCGGAGAAGAGGCAGATGGAGTTCAATCTGGGTAAGTGTGCATTTTGGAACGACTACATAGCTAATGGAAGGATTCTTAACAGTATGGAAGAGCAGAAAGATGTTAAGGGTTGTAAGGTAAAACATCATGAGATGGGAATGTGTAAGGAGTTACCCTGTACAGGGCTGTAACAAGATGTGAATGCATCCTTGTACTTACAAGATAAGAGAGACATTGATGGATTGAGAGGCAGGAAGCTAGCAGGGAAAGGATAGCAACAGTTTTAGTCATTGGACAAGTAATGATATGATGATGTTCTAAGCATGTATCCAAGGGTATAAAAAATCACCATTTTGCTGATAACGGCAGAATGCATTCTCCGACTAACATTGTTAGTCGCAAGTGTTACAATCCGGTAATAAAGAACAAAGAACCCTGATTTCGACTCAGTCTGGTGTTTGTCTCACTCATTCATGAACAAAGCAGACCTAACAGGGTCTAAAGATCTCTCAAGATTGCCGTGCTGGTGGATGGGATATGGTATACTGGCCTTCATTAGTTGGGGGATTGAGTTCAAAAGCCATGAGATAATGTTGCAACTCTGGATAGACCACACTTGGAATATTGTGTTCAGTTCTGATTGCCTCATAACAGGGAGGATGTGGAAGCTTTGGAGAGGGTGCAGAGGAGATTCCTGGATGTTGCCTGGATTGGAGAAAGTGTCTTGGGAGGCAAGGTAAATAGAGCTAGGGCTTTACTCTTTGGAGTGAAGAAGGATGAGAGGTGACAAAATAGAATTTTACAAGATTATGAAACAACCATCAAATTATTCCCAGGATAACAGTAGCAAAGACCAGAAGATATCTGTACAAGGTGAGGAGAGGAATGTTTAGGGGGAATGTCAGGGGTACTTTCTTTTACATAGGGAGTACTGGGTGTCAGGAATGCATTGCCAGCGCTGGTGGTAGAGGCTGGTGCAATACGGATATGTAAAAGATTCTTAGATGGGCATATGGATTTAAGAAAAGTAGAGCGTTATGGAGGTGAGGGAGGGAAGGTTGATACAGTTGGTGGAACATTGTGGGCAGAAGGGCCTGTACTGTGCTGTAATGTTCCTTGTCCTACGACCTTTGAGGAAGGAAATTTGCTATTAAATGTTAAATTACAATATTGAAGTGCTTAATTTCAATATTTTAAAGATATAAACCTCTATTTATCAAATAGCGAAATGAATCTAGAGGACAACGCTAATTTTAACAGGAATTGACTGTGTTTCTTAAAATGATTTCTTATTGTTTGTAGCTTGGATTAATGTGTATTTATGTGAATGTTATGTTTGCAAAACCTGACAATCACTGAGAACTGGTAGTAATCCATACAAGCTGCTTCCAAGAATTTGGTTGTGAAATAACATTCTGCAATGAGTCACATGGACTCTTATCGCATCAGTCACCGTCTCTCAAAATCTAACTAGTCACTTGCAAAATGATCATGACACAGAAGCCCTATCAGTCATTGTGCTTGTGACAACTTTTCAGAAGTGCTCAACCAAACGGATCTTTTCTCCAGTGTTATTCTTAGTTTTCCAGTTTAAAAGTGCACCCCCGTACATATTTCTGCTGAACATTTCCTTGCCCTTTTTGACCATAAGACCACAAGACATAGGAGCAGAAATTGGTCAGTCAGCCCATCAAGTCTGCCCCACCATTAATCATGAGCTGATCCACTTTCTCAGGCAATCCTAATGCTCGACCTTCTCCCCATAACCTTTGATGCCCTGGCTAATCAAAAATCTATCAATCTCGGCTTAAATATACCCAATGACCTGACCTTCATAACCACCTGTGGCAACAAATTCCACAGATTTACCATCCTTTGTTTCAAGAAATTTCTCCGCATCTCTGTTCTAAGCAGGTCCCCTTCAATTCGAGTTGTGCCCTCTTGTCCTAGACTCTCCCACCATGGGAAACAACCTTTCTACATCTACACTGTCCGTGCCTTTCAACATTCAAAATGTTTCAATGAGATTCCCCCATCATTCTCCTAAATTCCAATGAATACAAGCCAATTGCTATCAAATACTCCTCGTATGATAACCCTTTCATTCCCGGAACCATCCTTGTGAATTTCCTCCATTGTCACGCATCCTTTCTTAAATGAGGAGGCCAAAACTGCTCACAATACTCCATGTTATTTGAAGGGTTTAAAAACTTCCCTATCCTCTATATTCCCACTAATCTTTACTTCCTTCTATGCCCTCTCTTTTGCTTTTCCGTTGGCTTTGACTTCCCTTGTCAGCCACGGTTGTGACATTTTTCCTTTTGAATATTTCCTCTTTTTCAGTTTGCATTTATCCTGCACCTTCCTCATTTCTTGCAGAAACTCCATCCATTGCTGCTCTGCCATCTTTCCTTCTAGTGCCCCCTTCCAATCTACTTTGGCCAGTTCTTCTCTCATGCCAGTATAATTCCCTTTACTCTGATAAAATACCAACACAATCTCAAATTGAAATTAACCGTATTGTGATGACGGTCCCCTAATGGTTCCTGTACTCTAAGCAGTTGTTCTCAACCTTTTTCTTTCCACTCACATACCACTTTAAGTAATCCTTTTGCCATCGGTGCTCTGTGATTAGTAAGGGATTTCTTAAGGTGATATGTGGGTGGGAAGGGAAGGTTGAGAATCACTGCTCTAAACCCAATTGTTACTGAAATATTTTGCTTGAGAAAAATTGTCATTGGCCCATTTCCTTTGGAGTTATGAAACCGTGCACATAACAAGTCAATAGGGTACGATTAAAACAGTGGTTTTCAAACTTTTTCTTTCCACCCACATATCACCTTAAGCGCCCACAGAGCACCTATGGCAGAGGGAATATTTGTGTATGTGAGTGGAAAGAAAAAGGTTGAGAACCACTGCTCTAAGGTCTCTAATCACAACACCAATTCCCTAGTGGCTCATCAACAAGCTGTTCTGAAAAACCATCTCATAGGCTTTCTCCAAATTCTCTCTCTTGATATCGAGTCCCAACCTGGTTTTCCCAAACTACTTGCATGTTAACCCCCCCCCCTCTCCCACCATGACTGATACACCTTTTCTCTTTGACGTATTAATTTGTTGTTCGCATCTTGGCTGCTCTTTGGAGGTCTATATATAACTGTCAACAGTGTTTTTTTTTGTCATTTCTTAACATGGGTTGGATGAGAAGGGGAGTAAGGTGAAGAATCATTTTTAAATCCTGGATTCCTCATCCATCAGGACCATAATATTTTGTTAAAGCACACTGCATGCTTCTTCTGCCATGATCAGCACTATTTCAAAATTAAATGTGCAGTTCCAGCCTACCACACCTATGCATCACTTGCTGCTGTTACCCATTGGCCTCAAAGACTGAATTTCAGGGGTTCTCACCGTTGGTCCGAGTGACAATGTGGGTCGTGAGGAGGATCTTTCGAGGATTAAAGACAGGGAAGTTAATGGAAGAAGAGATGGCAGATGTGGAAAAATGTGAGGCCATCCACTATGGTGAACATAATTAAAATGAAGAGTAATTTTTAAATGCTGGGAGCATGAAAGGTATTGTTGTCAGAGGGAATAGCATGTCATTTTACACAAATCACTGAAAGTTAATATGCAGGTAAAACAAGCAATTATGAGGGCAAATGTGTTGGTCTTTTTTGCAAGAAGATTTGATTTGGATGTATTAATTATTGTTAGCTGAAATGCGCCATTCAATAATACGGATGGAAGAATTTTACTAAACTCATGAGAATATGGCTAGAATACTGGACTGAAATCTGATCTCACTGAAACTGCATTTGAGAGAGAACAGCGAAGGGTCATCTTCTCAATTCTTGGCATCACAGATCTGTCCTATAAAGAGATATGAATAGACCAGGCCATTCTCTTACCTTCAGTGAGCCCATTGAAGCAGACAATGTTCTTACAGCGCTTGACAGGGCTAATGTTTCTCCTGTCTTGGGTGGCCCATGTTGGGCACTCAGGATTGACATAGGAAGAAGTAATCGCTAACACTAAGGTGAAGTTTCTTTTACTGAGGGAAAGGTGCTGGGGAAACTGAAGGGGCTGTTGGTGGACAAGTCACCTGAACCAGACCGACTACACCCCAGGGTTCTGAAAGAGGTTGCTGAAGAGATTGTGAACACTTTGGTAGCGATCTTTCAAGAATCAGTAGAGCTGGGAATGGTTCCAGAGGACTAGAAAATCGCAAATATCACTCCACTCTTTAAGAAGAGAGCGAGGCGAAAGATTATGGGCTGGTTAGCTTAACTTTAGTGGTTGGCAAGACTCTGGAATCCGTCATTAAATATGGGAAGGCACAATATAAACTAGGCTGAAGTCAGCATTGCTACCTCCAGGGGAGGTATTTTACTTTGTGGTGAACATATTTTGGTGTGTTGATACGGCCCTAATTAAAATATGTCAACTATCTTCCTGGGCTAGATATCCAGAGAGATATTTCCAGATGTCATCTCTTCCCTCTTTTTACCTCCTAGTGACATTGCTCTGCTGACAACAAACTCGACTCTGTGAAGTTCAATTACATAGTAAAGAGTTTGTACTTTCTCCCCAGGTCTGTCTTGAATTTCCTGAGTGCCCCAGTTTCCTCCCACTGTCAAAGCACCTCGAGGGTGTTGGTTAATTGGGTGAAATTGGGTGGCACAGGCTCGTGGGGTGAAAGGGCCAGTTACTGTGCTGTATGTCTACAGTTAACATTTTAAAATTTAAAGCAGATTGCCAGACAAATTCATAGTGCTATCTTTGGCTTGGCTTCGCGGACGAAGATTTATGGAGGGGGTAAATGTCCACGTCGGCTGCAGGCTCGTTTGTGGCTGACAAGTCCGATGCGGGACAAGCAGACACGGTTGCAGCGGCTGCAGGGGAAAATTGGTTGGTTGGGGTTGGGTGTTGGGTTTTTCCTTCTTTGCCTTTTGCCAGTGAGGTGGGCTCTGCGGTCTTCTTCAAAGGAGGTTGCTACCAGCCAAACTGTGAGGCGCCAAGATGCACGGTTTGAGGCAATATCAGCCCACTGGCGGTGGTCAATGTGGCAGGCACCAAGAGATTTCTTTAGGCAGTCCTTGTACCTTTTCTTTGGTGCACCTCTGTCATGGTGGCCAGTGGAGAGCTCGCCATATAACACGATCTTGGGAAGGCGATGGTCCTCCATTCTGGAGACGTGACCCACCCAGCGCAGCTGGATCTTCAGCAGCTTGGACTCTATGCTGTCGACCTCTGCCATCTCGAGTACTTCGACGTTAGGGATGAAAGCGCTCCAATGAATGTTGAGGATGGAGCGGAGACAACGCTGGTGGAAGCGTTCTAGGAGCCGTAGGTGATGCCGGTAGAGGACCCATGATTCGGAGCCGAATAAGATGGCCACAAAAACACCCAGCTTCCCATCATTATAAATTTATATTCAGCTTTCTTAACAGTACTCCTTTCTGTGTTAGCTCAAATGTAATCCTCACAGGAAAAAAAAACCTTATTTTTTCATGAGTCTTTAAAAAACTCAATAATTTTACTCATTTTCAACAAATTCTTTTTCAATGATGCACAATTTACAATTTTCTTGAAATAATAATTTCCTTCAAAGAACAGAAAAATATCTCAGGTGTTATTTCACAACTTGATAATTTCCACTTTGTATATATAGAATTATAAGTAGTAATCATGTCAAGGTGTTATATACAGTAATTATACATTATAATATTATTTACTTCTGGATTTATAGAATTGTCAGTTAACCTTGTAAACTGGAATTCTAGTCTTTCTACACCTCTGTGTCCTGTTATTGGAAACAGAGATATTACAGGATATATCAAGGTTTATTTCCTTTATGTCATCAGGAGGAAGTAAAGTTATATAGCACTTGTTCCAAAGGGATAAATGAAACATAGAAACATGATTTTTTTTGCCAGTAATATTTTTTCAGAACATAATGGCTTACAAATTGCAATGCGCCTGAAAAAAAAATGTTAAGGCATTTGTGCAAGGGAAGCCTGGTCAGTTTCGTGGGACAGGCACAGGTCTAAAGGTCAAAGTTTGTGCAAACCTTATCTGAGGAACCTTGCATTCCTTTGCAGTTTTCATCATTGTTGATCATGGAGGTCACAGAGGTGGTGCATTGGGGTGGATGTGGGAGGAGTGGCGTGAAGGAGGCAAGGAAGACAATCCTCTATGGATTCTATTGGGTGAAATGTGGAAGGAAATAAGTCAGTTAAGGAGGCAAGTGGAAGAGCTGGTATTAGTTGGAGTAAAACACGAAAGTCTGCAGTCACTGTGATTGAAGTAAAAACTCAACACTGTTGGTTGGTTGGTTGAGCTAAGAAGATGATTAAGGCATCAGGGCCTGTGGGATGGCGCCTGTTGCTAACAACAGTGTGTGATGATGGTGAGAATGAACCCAATTGCAGAGAGCATTGTGAAGCATTAAAAAGAAGAAGATGAATACCTTGGACTCAATGGCAATGATACAGATAAGGATGGCCTTTTAACTAATGCCTCAATGTAATGTATCTGCACATTTATCGATACAGGATATATCCAAAGTTCAGGTTTAATCACAGATTGCACCATTAAAACCATTAAAACACTATGTTATATTTTATATTATGTATAGATATGTTTTTGGAAGATAAATTGTGGGTTTTTTTAGTGTAGGTCACAAACACAACCACTTCACAACACAGATCTTATTTAAAATGCCAGAGCTCTGCTCAAGCCAGACAGTCCAGGCTCCCAATGCCTTTGTAAAGACAATGGAAATTGCTTTGCCGAAGGACTTCACAAGCAGCTGTTAATTGGACATGCTGTGGAGTAATGGATTATTCTTTTGGAAAGCAACAGATGAACAGACTCGAAGATTAGGTCCAGTGCCGCAGTCTGTCTGAATGCAGTTTCCTGTTTTAGGAATGTCATCTGGTTTTGCAGGCAGAGGGAGAGTCAAACAGGTTTTTTCTTTGAGTATGACAGAGAGGGACAGAGAGACTGCTGGTTTTCTGCATTGGCTTTTGGAAGCTTGTTTGAAACCCATTTTGAAGACGGGTTGTGAATTCTTAGTTCAGCCTGTTCACAGACCTTGTGGTCCATGCAAGAGGATTTGGCTGGCTGTATAATGTTTCACCTGAGATAAGAGAAACAGAAAAGGAACTCTGTGGTGACCTGAAAGAAAGAGGTTATCATTTGGAAAACCCTGATGGGGCAAGTTTCTTCAGCAATACACTGAAGTGGCTGATCGGAAGGAATCAGTTTGTGTGTGTCCAGAGAGCAACAAATCCCTCTCTGAAAACCGACAAGAGCCTTCCTGAGTGGTGAAGGTTCATAAATGTTAAATTCTGTGCAAAGTTTAAGAATTGCCTGATACCAATGAACTTGGAGGAGTGAGAAGTGAGATTGGACTGTGAATCAAATAACTTTTCTGAACATGCATACATTACATACACATTCGCTTAGAATTAGGAGGTGAGTTAGGTTAAGTTAATAGTAATAAGTTAAAATTTGATTGTTTTTAATGTTCAAAGAAAATTAAAAGTAACTTTTGTTTAAGTAATCATTTGTCTTGGTGAATTTCCATTGCTGCTGGGTTTTGGGGTCCTCTGGGCCTGTCACATTACCAACTCTTTAAACTCCTGTGCAAAGTGAATGCCTGTGACAATGCTACACCATTCAGAAACAGACATGACTGCTAGTAGAATCACTACATACATAGTTACAGGGAATAGCATTCTCCTGCTTAAAATACCTTAGAAAAGAAAGCTTCATTCACACCAGATAAGATCTGCTTCTGCACATTGTGTGGTGGTACACCGCCGGCCTACTGCAGGGAGAAACGTCTGTACCTGCAGGAGTGTACCGCCGGCCTACTGCAGGGAGAAACGTCTGTACCTGCAGGAGTGTACCGCCGGCCTACTGCAGGGAGAAACGTCTGTACCTGCAGGAGTGTACCGCCGGCCTACTGCAGGGAGAAACGTTTGTACCTGCAGGAGTATACCGCCGGCCTACTGCAGGGAGAAACGTCTGTACCTGCAGGAGTATACCGCCGGCCTACTGCAGGGAGAAACGTCTGTACCTGCAGGAATGTACCGCCGGCCTACTGCAGGGAGAAATGTCTGTACCTGCTTGAGTGTACCGCCGGCCTACTGCAGGGAGAAACCTCTGTACCTGCAGGAGTATACCGCCGGCCTACTGCAGGGAGAAACGTCTGTACCTGCAGGAGTATACCGCCGGCCTACTGCAGGGAGAAACGTCTGTACCTGCAGGAATGTACCGCCGGCCTACTGCAGGGAGAAACGTCTGTACCTGCAGGAGTGTACCGCCGGCCTACTGCAGGGAGAAACGTCTGTACCTGCAGGAGTATACCGCCGGCCTACTGCAGGGAGAAACGTCTGTACCTGCAGGAGTATACCGCCGGCCTACTGAAGGGAGAAACGTCTGTACCTGCAGGAGTGTACCGCCGGCCTACTGCAGGGGGCAACCTCTGTACTTGCAGGAGTGTAAGGGGACAGGACAACACCTGGCCAGCTGCCAATCAGTCAGTCTGAAGGGATCAAGCCCAACCTGGTCGGGTGTCAATCACCCTCCGGGATATAAGCCGGCTTCCCGAGGCCTCACTCAGAGTTGCTGCAGCGACAGCCAGCCTGGCTCTGTGGAAGTCTTTGTGGATTAAATTGTGGTGCACTGTTAGGCTGTTGTACAGTCTTTACCTTGTGTGTGTCTGATTCCTGCTAACAGCGCACCACACCTTGAAATTTTTATGTATAGACAATCCAGATCACAAAACTGGAACCTCACTACTGTTAAACAATCGATATTGAGCAATTGTATATAATTCTTTCTTTCTTTTTCAATCTTTTTATTATTATTATAATTTATAAACACATACAGTTCAAAGAGATATAAAAAAATACATAATAAGTAATGAATTAATACAGAGATATTAAACAATAATATTACAGAATAAAAATATATTATTAAAAAAAAATTTTTGATCAGTTTAGGGTGTGAACTATCTCTAAAAAAAAAGATATAATTAATAAGATGATGATCTTACCTAAATTTTTATATATATTCCAAGCTATACCTATTTTTGTTCCTAAATCTTTTTTTGATAAGGTCGATTCTAAATTGTCCTCGTATATCTGGCAAAACAAGAATCCTAGATTGGGGAAAAAATATTTACAGAAACCTAAACTAGAGGGAGGGTTGGCATTACCCAACTTTAGAATTTATTACTGGGCAATTAATATTAGTTACTTAAGGTATTGGTTGAATTATTCAGAATTATCTCTAAATCCCCATTGGGTAAATTTAGAAATTAAACCGATACAAAATTTTTCAATTAGCTCTATTTTGGGAGCTGCTCTCCCTTTCACTCTTACTAAATTATATAAACAAATTGATAATCCAATGGCTAAACATACACTACGTATATGGTTTCAATTCCGGAGATTTTTTGGCCTAACTCATTTTATCTTGGAAACTCCTATTGTACTAAATTGTATATAATTCTGTTGAATCATATGCAAAACTATATGGCTGCATTTCCTGGACATTGTTCGTGAGACATTCTGTGAAAGCAGCACCTGGGAAACAGATTCAGTTGGGATAACACTCTTTTCAGCCTCTCCTCTAAACACATGGATTAACCCTTTGGATTCATGATCTACCAACAAACACATGTAATCCGGGTCCGGATTTTCAGGGACTACCAACAAGTACATATACTCTGGGTTCCCGTTTTCTGCGACTGGTTTCATACCCAACCACCATGGACTTAGTCTGCAGAGTTTATCATGAAAGGTTAAAAATGGCGGGTGTCCAATAGTTGAGCAGAAGGTAAGAGTTCAAGAGCTCGTCAGGGTCTTAACCACATGATCCAAGCTGACACCCCAGTACACTATGTGGGGCATGCAAAACTCTCAAAAGTTTAAGGTGAGTGGAGGTACATTTAGGGGAGACATTTTGTACACAGAGATTGATGGGTGCCTGGAATCCATTGCCGAGGGTGGTCGTGGATGCTGGTTCAATAGGGACATTTAAAAGACTTACATCTGACATCCAAGAAAAATGGAGTGTTATGGGCTTTGAGGAATAGAAGTGTGAGATTGTGGCGGAGCAGGTTTATATTGGTTAGCACAAGGTCGTGCGTTGTACTATTCTATGTTCTATGTTAAGGGTCATCTTTTAGATGAAGTTTTAAATAATTCGACCCCTTTGATGGTCACCAAAGACCCAACACATGATTCTGAAGAACAATGCTTTCTTGTAATACTGGCCAATCTTCACTTTCAGTAAAGCCCTCTCTACATTCCTCTGTGATTGTAAAACATCCTCCCTCACCACCATTTGGGGCCCCAAACAGTCCTTCCGAGTGAAGCAACACTTGTGAATCTGCAGGGGTCATCTACTGCATCTGGTGCCCCACTGTGTTCTCCTCTACATCGGAGAAACTGGATGCAGATCAGGAGAGGGCTTCATTGAGCACCTCGGCTCTGTCTGCCACAATAGCAAGGATCTCCCAGAGGTAACCCATTTCAATTTCCTGCCCTATTCCCATGCCAACATGCCTGTCCATGGTGTTATGTACTACCAGACTGAGACCATCTGCAAATTGGGGGAACAATGCCTCATACCCTGTCTGTGCAGCCTCCAACCAGATGGCATTAACACAGACCTCTCTGATTTTTGTTAGAACCCTCACTCCCTACCTGGTCTCTTCCTTTCCTTTATCCCTTTGTTCTAGCTCTCTCTCTCTCTCTCTCCCTCTGTCTCTCTCTTTTTTCCTTTCCCTCTGTCTCCTTTCCTCCATCTCTGCATTCACAGAATCACCCCATCCCTCTAGAATTCTCACCTTTCTTCTCCTGTCCTTGCCAGTGATCTCCTTTTTGTCTGTTGGCCTGTGCTCCTTCCCCTGCCCTTTCTTCACTCCTCCCCCAACCTTTTCATTTCAGATGCCTGCCAGCTTTTTGCTCATATCTTAAAAAAGGGTTCAGGCCCGAAACGTTGGTTATATATCTTTACCTTCTAGGGACTCTGCATGGCCTGCTGAGTGCCTTCGTGTTTCACTAAGGGAGATGACCCAAGTATTCACATCATTGTTGTTTGGACAACATTGTTCTGTGCAAAATGTCACTGCATTTCTAAAATTAGAGCAGTAACTAAACATTAGAATTAGATCCAAAACTGTGGGCATCCTGGGGTTCAGAACAACACGTTTCAAAATACAACTTTATTTTTAGCTTTTCTTTGCGATAAGCAATTTACGAGAATTTTTACTGAACATTTTGTTGTAGAAAGGATTTTCATGAAATATAAACTCTTTCCAAGGCTTCGATAATTTTTAGCAGAATCAACAGTTTATAGTGCTTTGTTTGATCTTGTGACTGTTTATGGGGAAAAATGCTTCATATCTTTGCACTAGTTAGTGTCTGTTACCCTACTACCCTTTATTAGCAGACTATGGATAGTTTGGCCTGTCCTCCCTGCCCCTCAGCAACGTCTGCAGGGGCCGAAAGCACACTTCATCGCCGCGTGGTGTGGAGCTGCGCTGCTCAAGATGGGACGTGGATGCAAATGGTGGCGAATGCAGCTCAGCGTGTCATTCAAACTTCTCTCCCCTCCCTGGACTCCGTCTACATCTTCTGCTGCCTGTGAAAGGCAGCCAGCAAACAGACTGAAAGAGCTATCACACCTTGGACACACTCTCTTATCCCTCCTCCCATCGGAGAGAAGGCTTCAAGGATTTAAAGACATTTTCTTCCCTCCAGCCATCAATCTCCTTAATCAACCCCGTAACAGTGTTCTCATATTGCCCTTGCTTGGTGCTAATTGATTTTTTTCTTGTCATTACAACTTGATGTTCTGTCAACTGTTCTCTTTTTTTGAGAGTGGCGTGGTTGGCACAAAGATGTTACAGCGCCAGCAATAGGAACCAGGGCTCAAATCTTGTGTTATCGGTAAGGAGTTTATACGTTCTCCCCATGTCTGCGTGGGTTTCCTCCGGGTGCTCCAGTATCCTCCCATATGGGGGTTGTAAGTCAATTAATTGTAACTGGATGGCACAGGTTCGTGGGCTAAAAGGTCCTGTTACTGTGCTGTATGTCTGAAAAAAAATTCATGGATTTATGAATGTTTGAGATTACCTTTCAGAAGAACTCTTCTCACTGCCCTAAGCATTATTGCTGATTCTTTTTCTTCTGGACAGATTGGAATGTGTGAGACTTATATTGTCTCTGAGGTTGTTAAACATGTCTGTAGTTCCTCCAGAGCCCTTGGCAACAAGGACAACCCTTCACTAGCTTGAGGCGAGATCCACATCGGTCTGCGCACTCTAATTGGCTCAGTTCTCTCAGCCACATCATTGCTTCCACAACCACACTGATGGCAAGAAGATTAAAACAAAGCGAGAGAGGACAATTTTCTTTTTACACACTGTGGATTACAGTAGAAGTCCAAAAATCTGGATCCCAGAAATCCAGACCGCCCAAGAATCCGAACTTTTTAAAAACTCTCAAATTTTAAAAAATGTAGCGGGCATTTGTGTGTTTCCCTCCGTAAGCCCCACAGATGCACAGCGGCATTTTTATTTTTCTTTAAAACTGCTCATTTTGATAAATGAAGTATCTGTATTTACTAATTTAAAAAATTTAGACATACAGCACGGTAACAGGCCACTTTGGCCCACGAGTCTGTGCCCCCAATTTACACCCAATTAACCTACACCCAAGGTACATTTTGAATGGTGGGAGGAAACCGGAACCCCTGGAGAAAACCCAAGAAGACATGGAGAGAACAGACAAACTCCTTGGAATTTGAAGCCCGGTCCTGGTGCTGTAAAGGTGTTGCACTAACCGTGACGCCCATGAATAAACTAACAACATTTACTTCTTCGTCTCTTCTTTATTTTTCCTTAAATTTGAAGTTTAAAAGTATTGCCCGAGAAATCAGAAAATCTGAGAATCCGGACTGACTCAATCCCTGAGCAGTCAGGATTTTCAGTCTTCTACTTAACCCTTCCAAAATTAAAGATTTGAAGGAGTATATAGGAACAAGATACTCACATGGGAATTTTATATATCTGTTGTGCAGAATAAGTACCAAAAATAATTGGCATGAATGTTTTTGTTCATTTGTTTCACTGAACTGGCTTGTCTGGTGTTACACAGAACAAAAGATCATACAAGAAAATCTGCAGATGCTGGAGTTGAGTGCATTACACAAAAGTGCTGTAGAAACTCAGCAGGTCACGCAATGTCCACAGGAAATAAAAGGTCTTCTCTCTTACCTCATGGTCATCTCGTTTCCAGACTTTAACCAGTTGCTGCTGGTACTGTAGGATAGGGGCAGGGAAGCAGTTAGATTTAGGTGGTACAGTGATGGGACAATTCTTTTTATTTGAATATTTTAATTTTGGTTTTCACGAACTCATATAAATTCAAACATACAATACAATCTGTTCCAACATCAGTATAATATTCAGAGTCTGTTTTTATTCCCCCCCCCCCTTACCCCCTTCTTGTCCTGATACAACCATGGGTGGTGCTGTGCCCTCCCCAACTTGCAGCTATTGCACACTGTCAACCCTGACCCCGGTCATGTCATTAGCGTGCGCCAAGCATAGCTAGCATCTAGATTGACACATGCTAGCGACTCTCCATCCGCCCCCGTCGTGTCCGTTGGCTTAGGTAGGTCCTATGCATCAGTCGGCAGCCCACAGTGGCCCTCTGACAGCACATTAGCAGGCAGCACCCCCTCCCCCACTCTCCCCCATCAGCGCATTTTTAGTCGACAGCACCCCTCACCTCCCCCCCCCCCCCCCCCCCCCACTCTGCCGAGCAAGTTCTTGAGTGCTGGAATGTGCCCACCTCTAACATTCCAATCGGGAATATATCAGTCTAAAGTACAGGAAGTTCACCCCCCCACCCCACAACATTCATTCTGGCATCAACCCTGGATAAAACTGAGAATCATGCCATATAAATTATACAGATATGAAAAACTCAAATACTGATGGAGTCAAGGACCTCCACAGAAACCAAGGAAAAAGCCTAGGAGAGAGGGAAAAAAACCATACAAAGTAACCGAATTACTAAAGGTAAGGAATTTTAAAAAATGACTAACAGAGCACGTTATCTACGCCACATCCCATTTCCTTGATCCTAATCTTTTCTCTGTTGGGAAGGATTGTTTTAGTACCCTTGTCCAAAGGGGAATAGTAATTATCTGCAAACCAATATACTTCAGATAAAGTTGGTAATGAATGTGGCCTATTTCCTCCATAAATTGTATATGCAACTCTGCATTTCTATATACCATTGTGTAATTTTTAGTTGGAAACTGATGAGAATTTCAGGCATGTCCAGACCATCTTCAATGATACATTGATACATCAATACACTGAAATGCTACACCTTTCTGGATGAAGTAAGTATTTAATGAAGCATCAAGCCAATTTTGGCGCTTAGCAAATATTCTTTTTTCAAAAAGAAACATTTGAACATGATTATAATTCCCTCAGATAACATTTCAAAATATAAAGAAATTAAGGAATAATAATGATATTTGAACATACATTTTTGGGCATTTCTACATTAACCTTATCTTAGGTGTATGTTCCAGTCTTTGCTGTGGTTGTGGATATTTAATGCTGCAAATTACTGCTTGTTATTGCTTAGTTTTCATTTCAACATTCATCAAATAGATTCCACCAGCTGGATGGTATTATTATTGGGTGCCAGGAATCCCTTTCTTGGACAGAAACAGACAATATAAAAGGAGAAATCCATGACATGATGAACTCCGGATTTTTGTGGCTGGCTTTCTCCATGGTCAAAGGCACATGCCCTTTGTTTGACACTGCCCATAAAATCCTGGCCACCGTCTCATTCTCATACAGCTGAGATTACTCCAGAGCCAGGACAAGAAATGTGGGGACAAATTGTGACAACTATAAAAGAGCCCACAGTTTTAATTCGTTGAACACCCCCACTTCAATGTTCAATGATTGCATGATCTCCACTAGAAAGATTAGTATTTGTCCTTAGAATCAGAATCAGAATTTATTTTCATGAATCTGTCATGTAATTTGTTGTTTTGCAACGGCATCACAGTGCAATCTTTTGTATAAACCACCTTACAAAATAAATATTGTAAAGAGAGCTTTTGGCATATTGGTCTTCATAAATCAAAGTACTGAGTACAAGAGTTGAGATATTATGTTAAAGTTGTATAAGATATTGGTGAATTACAGATGTAGGTTGTCTACCTACTTTTGCAGATCGAGTTATAGCTTTTTCTTCACCATTAGCTAGAAGAGCCATTTTACTTAAATGGAAAGACTCTGATTCTTCTACATTATTTCAATGGCTTTCTCACATTATGTCCTTCTCAAATCTAGAAAAAATATCAGAAGTCGTACTTTAGATACAACTACTAAACATGGAAACCATTTAGTGATTACTTTCATGGGATATAACTGACATTATTCTATGAACTAACTCTTCCTTTCCAGATGTAATATAATTCTTGCCATTTTTGTTATCTGTAGATGTGGACCAGAACTATGTTTTAAACTATTCGACAAATCTTCAGGCTGGGCCGCTCAGTTGTTTTTTAATTTTATTTTATTTTTAATAGATTAATTGCATTTTTTATATATATAATATTTTTATTTCTGTTTTCTTTGTGAGGAGAATTATTTCTAATATGTCACATTTTCACTCTTTGGAATTTATATATGATACTTATACGATGTAGACTTGGACAGACCTTTTTAATTGAGTTATTTCTATTCTCATTATGCTGCGTATATTATGAAATGTTACTAAAAAGATTGAAAAAGAAAAGAAAGACATTGGTGGATCAAATTTGGAGTTTCGTGTGCAGTTTTGATCACCTAACTACAGTGATAGAAAGAGTGCAGAGAAAATTCATGAGGCTGTTACCTGAACTTCAGGAACTGAGTTAGAAGGAAAGGTTAAGCAGGTTAGGACTTTATTCCCTGGAGCATAGAAGAATGAGAGGAGATTTGATAAAATTATGAGGGGGATAGACAGAGTGAATGTAGATAGGTTTTTCCTACTGAGAGTAGGTGAGATACAACCAAAGGAAAGGGGGGAAGTTTAGGGGGAACTTCTTCACATGGGGTGTGGAACGAGCTTTCAGCTGAAGTGGGGAATGAGGGCTCATTTTTTAACATTTAAGAGGAATTTGGACAGGTACATGGATGGGAGAGGTATGGAGGGCTATGGGACTAGTGGGACTAAGCAAAAAAAAATAGTTCGGCACACACTAGAAGGGGTGAAGAGGCCTGTTTCTGCACTGTGTAATGTTCTATGGTTCTATCTTGAATATAATGATTGCACTTACATACCTGTAATGTATGACTAAGACTGCATCATAATTCTGTGGAATCACATTGCAATTTTATTTTTAAGTAGGTTTGCCTAGAATTATTTTGCATACTACCCACACATGCTTCCAGTGTATAATGAGATAAACGTGGCCCAGTTCCTCAGACAAGAGATCACTGTAAGTTTCATAATCAAATATTTCAGGAAGTAAGTAGAAATTATTTTGTAGACAATGGTTGTAAAAATAAAACCTCTCTCTGCCGTGTAAAACAAAGGTAATCTGAACGGGAAGGTGTCAAAGGGAAAGCAATTCTATTAATAATCTGAAACAATTTGTTCTTTTCAATTGATTTTTAAAAAATGTACAGACAGGTAACCCATTCAATTACAGGTAGTACCCTAGTTACGATAGGGTTTGGGTTTGGTTTGGTTCTGGGACTTGCATTGTAAGTCAAAATTATTGTAAGTCGTGGCCTACCTGTACAAGTAATATTCTGCCTTGGCCCTGTTGGGAGCCAGATGTCCCCATTCCTGCTGGGAGGCCGATGTACCTGCTCCTGCCGAGAGCCTGACGTTCCCATTCCGGCTGGGAGCCCGAGCTCAGATGCGGCCCATGGCATTGGGAATTAGTATGCGTAGGCGGCCAAGGCTTCGAGAGCTCATATGCACGGGTGGCCTGGACATCGCAAGTTCGGATAAACATTGGAACTTGAAATTGAAAGTACAGATTCTGACCACTGTAACTTCAAAAATTGTAAGTTGGAACATCGTAAGCTGAGGTCTATCCGTACTTTGCATCTGCAAAAAAACACAAAGTCATACAGTTATTTAAATGTAACTTGATACAGGAAAACCTCTGGTATCCGGCAAAATGGAGATTGGTAGATGCTGGATAAGTGTATTTTCCGGTCGCTTGAGATTGTCTGTTGCATGATTGGTGAACTTACGGCACCAATTTTAAACCTGTATTTTTCTCTTTTTTATTTTCCTTGATTTTTCTGCTGTTTGCTTGAATTCGGGGTAACAGGTATTGTACTTTGCATCTACAAAGAAATAGGAAGTCACACACCTATTCAAGAAACTTGATCACTTGGAGACTATTGAGGGCTCAAGTGAACTTCATAATAATACATTTTTCACTTCAAATTTCATTAGTTTGGAAAAATTTTCAGTCGTTCAAGCAGATGTAAAATTAGCCACATCCTCTTCTGTTTTTATTAAATGGTTATACACATGTGCTCTCAAGTGATGTTTCCAAAATACCTCTGCTAGTTAAGGTCAATTGTGGCAACGCAGGCATTTCTTGTGGACCCAGTTTTCTCACGGCTTGTGTCATGGTTCAGCCACGAAACATTGCTGAGCAATGAGCTGAGACTGACTGTTACTGTTATAAGTGTGAATTACTGGAATCAGTAGGTGCAGCACATGGAATTCCTGTTTGCAATAACATGCTAAACCTGTTCTTTATAAATCAGTGTGATCAATTCTGGTTCTGGGGAACTCATCGACCTGCTCCGGGTCAGAAGATGGTCAAACCAGTGGAATGGCAGGTTGTTTGCTCAGCCAACGATCCGTTGATGTTATCAGGCACTGTTGAGGTCACTATGCTGTTGGAAAGAAGGGATCTCCCAGACTTTGAGTTAGCAAGTGATCTCTGCAGGCAAGCAGCAATATCAGCTTTGCTGAGGTGTTTTGGTGCTTCTGGTCTGCAAAGCACAGAGGTCATCAGACCCAGGAGAGGAATGGAGTGTCCTGCTCAAAGTTGGGATTCATCTGGGTGGGGTGATCTGGATGGGGGTGTAATGAACCCAGAGGACCCCAAAACCCAGCAGCAATAGATATTCATCAAGATAAGTGGTTACTTTTAATTATCTTTAAACATGAAAACAGAATCACACTTTAACTTTTCACCATTAACTTAACTAACCTAACTTAAACCCCTTCTAATCTAAGCACGCGTGTATGTAATGTGTGTGTAAGTTTAGAAAAGTTCTTTGATTCACCGTCTAATCGCACTTCTCATTCCTCCAAGTTCACTGGTTGCAGGCAATTCTTATATTGTGCAGAATTTAACATTTATGAAGTTCACCAGGCGTTGATGCTTGAAAGGTAAATGGTTACCGCTTAGGATGGTTCTTGTCAGTTTTCAGAGAGAGATGTGTTGCCCGTTGGACATCAGCTGATACCTTTTCATCAGCTATATCAGTGTCTTGCCAAAGAAACTTGCCCCATCAGGGTTCTCCAGATGATAACCTTTCTTTCAGGTCACCACAGAGTTCCTTTTTGTTTCGCTTATTTCAACTGAAACATTAGGTAGCCAGTCCTATCCCCTTGCAAGAACCACAAGGGCTTTGACCAGGCTGAACACAGCACTCTCAACCCATCCTCAAAATGGGGCTTTTCCACAAGTTTGCCAGCTTGTCCTGTTCCAGTCCCAGCTACTGCTGACTGTATCACCGCAGAACTGATCTCTCGTTCTCTCAGAGAAAAAAACTGTTCGACTCTCTCTCTCCTTGCAAAAACCACTTGACCCTCTTAGAACAGCAAGCTGCACTCCCAGATAGCCTGCGGCTCTGAACTACTTCTCCAATCTCTTTCATCTGTTGATTTTCAAAATAATAATCCATTAGTGAGGTCTCTTGGGCACTCCCCAAAGTTTTTGCAAAGACCACCAGGAGCCGCCCTGTCTGGCTTGAGCGGAGCTCCAGTATTTTAAATGAGATCTGTTTTGAAGTGTTTGTATGAGGCCTGCACTAAAAAAATCTGCCCCAATTTATCTCCTTTAAATACAATACAAACACAGCAGGGGTGTATTGTGAGTGGAGGAAATGTGGCCTCCCTGCCAGTATGGAATGTGTGTATTGCAGGTGGTCATGTGTCATCTGCATGAAACTTATTCAGAGATCAAATCACCTGTCGATCAAGGTTGGACTCTGACCACCCATTGCCTTTGGCTTGTTTAAATGACCTAGGGTCATTATTGGCTAGAAGCACAGATTGGCACTGTATTTAACACCAAGGCACAGCACATTCTTTCTGCCTTGTGGTCCTAGCCCAGACATTGTTTCAAGCCAGGTCGCTACTGTGGACATCACTGGAAGTGTTGCAGGTATGGTGTGCACTGCACTGAAGCTGAGCCGTAGTACCGTGATAGATCAGTGCTTGCAGAGAGCCGCATCCCTGCTGGTACAGGGAACCGGGTGCGTGTAAGAATCCCTATTTGTAATGTGTGTACTCAAGTGTGTGAGTGTGTCGAGTATAGGTTCACTATTGTCAGTGTCCACCCTAGATCCAAGGTGACTATTTATATCGCTGCTTGTGAAATAGTTATTGAGTACTGTTTAACGTTCTCCTGTTTATCTCCCATGTGTTAATTAAAGTTACGTGTGATTGCAACCCTTGTGTCCAGACTCATTTCTCTGTGAACCCATCGAACCTGATACTCTTCCCAACATGACAGGGCATGAGTGGGAATGGTGGTAGGTGGGGCTGGGTCTGCAGAACAAATCGCTTATGAAACCTTACAAAAATTATGACAGAATTGAAGGATTTTCTTTAAAGCAGCAGATGATCAGCCATGAACAAGTTTGAAAGGAAACTTGCCCTACTCCTACTTCTATTCTTCTTCTTCTTGGCTATTCAACCAAAAATTAATTATGGAAACTTATTTTTGGTCTGATTTCTGATTTATGCTCTCTCCATCCCCCACCACCCACATACATCAGAGCAACAATAGAGTGGAGTCATAATGCATCAAACTTTAGGCATCAAGGCCTAGTAACAATGCAAACAATTAACAAATGCACTTGCATTGGCTCAATGGATATTTTTACTTTCTTTTTGTATTACTACCTGCAGTGAACTGGGATTCACAGGTAGTGTGTTGCGCTGGTGGCTAGCTCTGCTCCCATCTGCTCACATATAAACCAGAACCCTTCCGAAGACTACTGTGAAACCTCACCCATTGTTATAAGCAAATAAAAGCATTTGTTCTCTCTCCAGTTGTGAGAGCTTTTATTTGCATTACAATTGTATTAGCTTATTCCTTAAACGATGGAAACGCTACTCAAGCCAGGTCTGCTGCTGAGAGACCCTCTGTCTCTTGACACATCTGAGGAGTTCACAGACTGACGAGGCTGTTTCCAGGCCTACCTGAAGATTTCCCACACCGATTAACTTAGGAGGTCCACACTTGTTTCAAGGGTCGGAACGAAAGGGTATGCAGTCCTGATTATTCTGATTTTGGGAAGTTTTCTTTTAAACCTTATTTCTTATTAGGGTAATTGTTTAAAGACCATATGTTAAATGTATGGGGGGGGGGGGGTGTGGTGCTGGGGCTTTAGATTATGCGTATGACCTTGGTCACAACCTGTAAAATTGAGGGAAGTAGTGTTGGGTAATCAACACTTGATGGGCGGGGGCGTGTAGGATATTTTATTGTTTAAATATAGTTACGAATGTCAGAATATATACTTGGTTGTCAAAAGAGATGCACGATGACACGATGGGCAATGAGTAATGGAGTTGTTGAAAGGAGATGTGCAGGGTGGGGTAAAGGGAGAAGGACGGAATTATGATGGGTAATACATAGAAATTTGTAAATTTTAATATTAATGGGATAAATGGAACGGTAAAAAGGAAGGGAGTATTAACATATATTAAGAAAATGGGAGCAGATCCAGCTTTTCTGCAGGAAACAACACCGGAAATTTAAAAGGAATATACTAATTAAAACTCATAATGTTGTGACTGATCCAATAGGGAGATATGGAATAGTAAAGTGTCAAATATATATTTAGAATTTTGGACACTTTTAAATTTGTATGGGCCTGTGATAGTACAGACCTATCACCAATGTATATAGTTACAGTATCTAGAGTATGTAATGACTGTGCTTACAGCGATTGGCTGAGAGCTTAGCCACGCCTACTATCTGGGCCTTAAAGGGTTGTGTCCTTAGCCAGGTCGGATCATTCCGGATTGGTCGGCCACCTGTGAAGAGCTCCTGTCTTTTGCTAATAAAAGCCTTGGTTTGGATCAACAAGTCTTTGGTTCTTTCGATGAGCTCTGCAGGCCCTAATGTGGATGTTGAAAGATTTATTCAAGAAACTTTTCTCAACTTAGTAGACGTATATGAAAATATTTTAGTGGGAGGATACTTTAATTTTTGCTTAGATCCACTATTAGATAGATCAACTAGAAGTATGATAAGAACTAAAGTGGCTAAAGCAATGTTGGTTTTGATGAAGGATTTAAATTTAATAGCTGTATAGAGGAGGATATATCCTAGAAAAAAGGATTATTCTTTCTCTTCACCTATGCATAATTCTTATTCTTGAATTGATTTATTCTTGATTTCTGCACAGATGCAATATAGAATTTTGGAAGTGGAATATAAAGCAAGAATGTTGTCTGATCATTCATCTTTATTCATGACAATTGTAATGCCCGGAAAGAGAAATGAGTATTCAGATGGAGATTGAATACACCTCTGTTAAAGAGAACTGATTTCTGTGATTTTTTTAAACAAATTTGAACTCCGTAAGTAATAAGTTTATAATGTGGGATGTATTGAAAGTGTATTTAAGTAGTTTTCTAAGATTAAAAAGGAATACATGAAAGAGTTAGATAAGTTGGAAAAAGATATTACAATTTTAGAAAAAGACCTTCAGAAGAGGAGTTGTGATGAGATTTGATTCATAAAAAACTTCAATATAATAAATTGCAAACTTATCAAACAGAGAACAAAGCAAAGATATTATTTAGTAAATGAACACATAAAATTCTTGCATGGCAATTAAAAACAGAACAAGTTTCAAGAATGATTAACACAATTAAAATTATTCTAATATTATTAGCTATAAACCTCAAGAAATAAATGAATCCTTTAAAAGTTTTTATTCTAAATTATATAGGAAAAAAATCTTTAAAGTATGACAATAAAATAGATTATTTATCTCAGATAATTTACCAAAACTAAGACTGAAGGAGCAGATGGAATTGAGTACCCTGATAACACAGTTGGAAGTAAAGGGAGCAATAATTTGACTACAAAGTAATATATCCCCAGAACCATTTTCGACAGCTGGCCATCCACCTCTCTGGACTGCTCAACACATTGAAGAAAGATGTTCCAGAAATGATAACAGAACAATCTGGTGTACACCTGTTCATCGAAAATATCTTGGAAGCTAAGCTGCTGCCTTCTGTCCAAAAATATAAAGAGAACTCACTCATTTCATCAGTTCTCCTTTTAATCATTTATTATATGTAACCACATTTATCACCCATTGAGAAGGAGGGATAGAGAAACCAAATGGGGTCAATATCTTTGCCTCTCTTTATAGTGGTAGATAACAGTGAGAGAAACTTTGCTGCTTTGCTTTTATTAAACATTTGACTTTATGTCAGCTTCTCATTACTATCTGGAGAGCAGCTGTTTATATGCCCATAAACACAAGGCATTATGGGGTGAAGGGCAGCAGCAACTAGCATGTGCCATAAACAAAAGGCATTATGGGGTGAAGGGCAGCAGCAACTAGCATGTGCCTATAAACCCAAGGTATTGTGGATGAAGGGCAGTAGCGTCTATCACGCTGCCCTGTGTAACTTCAATGCAGACAATAAATTCTCCGTGTAGTTACATTTTTAATTCAGCCGCCATTTTAAAAAAAGAAGCAAGAAAGGATGGTGAACTTTCTACATCTGATTTGAATCAGGGTTTGCTAACTGTAAGGAGTTTGTGTGTTCTCCCTGTGTCTGTTTGGACTTCCTGGGGGCTCCAGTTTCTTCCCACCATTCAAAATGTACTGGGGGTTGTAGGTTAATTGGGTGTAATTGGGCAGCACAGACTCGGGGGCCAAAAGGGCCTATTACTGTGCACTATGTCTAAATATAATCATTTAAATTTCATAAAACTAAGGGATTGGCAGCTTAATTGGTCACATAGGCGTATTTGAGAGGGACGACCTCGTGGGCTGGAAGGGTCTGTTACCATGCTGTATCTCGACATTTAAAAGAAATAAAAAATAAGGATTTGGATGATGGAGTGGTGAATTGGGATGGTGACGATGGTTTTCAGGGACTGCAGAAGGATTTGGACTACTTAGAAGAGTGGGCTGAAAGATGGCAGATGGAGTTTAATATCGATAAGTATGAAGTGCTTCATTTTGGGAAGAATAATCAAAACAGGATGAATGCAGTGAAGGGGGTGGGGGGGGGGCATTAAGGAATCCAGAGGAACAGAGAGATCTTGGAGTAACGGTTCATCATTCTTTGAAAGTGGGTTCTCATGTAGATAGGGTGGTAAAGAAGGATTTTGGTATGTTGGCCTTTATAAATCAAAGCATAGAATATAGGAGCTGGGAGGTGATGTTGAGACTGTTCAAGGCATTGGTGAGGCCAAATTTGAAATACTGTGTGCAGTTCTGGTCCACAAATTATAGGAAGGATATCAATAAGGTAGAGAGGATGCATAAAAGAATTACTAAAATGTTGCCTGGATTGCAGTATTTAGAATACAAAGAAAGATTAAGTAGACTGGGTCTTTAATCATTGCAGCGTAGAGGGTTGAGTGGGGATTTGATAGAGGTATTTAAAATTATGAAGGGGATAGACAGAATAGATGTGAACAGGCTCTTCCCCTTGAGGGTAGGTGTGATTGGAACAAGGGGGCATAGGTTAAGGGTTAGGGGGCAAAAATTTAGAAGTAACATGAGAGGAAACTTCTTCACTCAGAGAGTGGAGGCTGAGTGGAATGACCTTCCGGAAGAGGTGGTTGCAGCAGGGTCATTTTTGTCATTTAAGAGAAGGTTGGATGAGTACATGGATGTGAAGGGATTGGAGGCTTATGGACAGGGAGCAGATGGGTGGGGGGACTAGAGAAGTTCGCTTGAGTCTGTGCGGACTAGAGAGGCCAAGATGGCCTGTTTCTGTACTGAAATTGTAATATGGTTATATAGAGATTAAAATAAAGGATTTTTAAACTCAGATTTAGCTTCTGTTGAAAATAAAATTTCAGCTGAAGAGAATTAAAACTGTGAATGGAAATATCCCTACAAGTTCCTTCCAAAGTGACTGCATGTCATATGATGGGAAATGCAGATTTTCTTTCCCCTGAAATTAATTTCCATCAGTGGCTTTTATTCTTGGTAACTGAACAGGAAACTGAGGTTGGAGCAGATATGTTATTGAATTCATTACAATTTAGAGAAAAGGTATAATTCCAGTAGAACGCTTTCACATTCAAATTAGGAATTACTTCTTTATATATATAAATTTTTACTTTTCACACTATGAACCATATCAACCAAAATATGTACAAATGTTTCTCATTAAATTTACACCGTGGTCTTTTCTCCCTTCCCTCCCCCCCTTTCCCTCCTTCCCCTCTACCCACCCCCTTCCAAACTCATAAATATTCAACATATACAATACAATAAAACCATAAAACAATATCTTCACACAAAGGAAAATAAACAAGAAAAATTCATCATCTATTTATTACACACTGAATCTAGTCATTTTGTCTTCTTATCATTTTCATTCTCATTTTAGGGGATGGAGGTCGTAGGCAAGCTCTCTCTAATATGTTCCATGCATGGTTCCCAAATTTGTACAAACATTGTGACTTTATTTTTTAAATTATATGTTATTATTTACAATGGAATACATTTATTCATTTCCATGTACCATTGCTGTATACTCATGCTCTCTTCCATTTTCCAAGTTGACATTATACATTTTTTTGCTATCGCTGAGGCTATCATAATGAATTTTTTTTGCACTTTATCCAATTTGAGGCCTAATGCTCTACTTCTTATGTTACTTAAAAGAAATATCTCTGGTTTTTTTGGTATGTTATTTTTTGTAATTTTATTTAGGATCTGATTTAATTCTTCCCAAAACGTAGTTACTTTCGTACATGCCCAAGTTGCATGTAATGTTGTTCCCATTTCCTTCATATAGCGAAAACATCTATCCGATAATGTTGAATCCCAGTTTTTTTAATTTTTGAGGGGTGATATATACCCTGTGTAACCAATTATACTGTATCATGCGTAACCTTGTGTTTATTGTATTCTTCATAGTTCCAGAACATAACTTTTCCCATACTTCATTTTTTATCTTTATGTTTAGATCCCTTTCCCACTTCTGCTTAGGTTTATAATTTATTTCATTTTCCTTATCTTGCAGCTTAATCTACATGTTGGTTATAAATCTTTTAATTATCGTTGTGTCTGTAATCACGTATTCAAAGCTGCTTCTTTCAGGCAATCTCAAGCTGTTTCCCAATTTATCCTTTAAATAAGCTTTTAATTGACGATATGCAAACATTGTACCATGAGTTTTTCCATATTTGTACTTAAATGTTCAAATGTTAATAAATTATTTCCCAAAAAACAATTTTCTATTCTTTTTATTCCTTTTCTCTCTCATTTTCGAAAGGAAAGGTTGTCTATTGTAAAAATGATTCGTGGATTTTGCGTCAATAGTAATTTTGGTATTTGATAATTCGTTTTTTTCCTTTGTAAGTGGATCTTCTTCCATGTATTAAGTAAATGATGCGGTACTGGTGAGTTTTTATATTCCACCAGCTTTTCATCCCACTTATAAAGTTTATGTTCCAGTACCTTTTCCCCTATTTTATCCAGTTCTATCTTAGTCCAGTCTGGTTTTTCCCCTTGTCTTGTAAAAATCTGATAAATACCTTAATTGTGCGGCTCTATAATAATTTCTAAAATTTGGTAACTGCAAACCATCTTGATTATACCTCTCTGTTAATTTATCTAACGCTACCCTTGGATTCCTCCCTTTCCACAAGAATTTCCTTATTATTCTCGTTAGTTCCTTAAAGAATTTTTCTGTTAAAGGAATTGGTAATGTTTGAAATAAGTATTGTATCCTTGGGAACACATTCATTTTAATGCAGTTTACCCTCCCTATCAATGTTAGCGTTAATTCTTTCCAATGTTCTAAGTCTTCCTGCAATTTCGTTATTATTGGCTGATAATTTAGTTTGTACAAGTGGCTTAAGTTATTATCTAACCTGATCCCTAGGTATCGGATTGTTTGTGCTTGCCATTTAAATGGTGATTCTTTTTAAAATTCTGTATAGTCTGCGTTACTAATTGGCATCACTTCACTTTTATTTCCGTTGATCTTGTACCCCGATATTTCTCCATATTCCTTTAATTTCTTATGTAATTCTTTTACTGATACCTCTGGTTCTGTTAGGTATATTATGACATCATCTGCAAATAAGCTGATTTTATACTCCTCCTTTATTTTTATCCCTTTTATTTTATTTTCTATTATCAGTTCTGCCATAGGTTCTATTGCTAAGGCGAACAATGAAGGGGATAGTGGACATCCCTGCCTAGTTGACCTACTTAATTTAAAGTGATTTGATACATATTCATTTACTGTTACCTTTCCCAACAGTCCATTGTACAATGCTTTAATCCAATTTATATATTTTTCTGGTAGATTGAACTTCTGTAATACTTTAAATAAGTAATTCCACTCTATTCTGTAAAAGGCTTTTTCTGCATCCTGAGCAACAGCCACTGTTGGTTTCTTATTTCCTTGAACTGTGTGGATTAGATTAATAAGTTTGCAGACATTGTTCGCTGTTCGTCTTTTCTTAATAAATCCAGTTTGATCTTGTTTTAGTATTTTAGGTACACAATCAGCCAATATGTTTGCTAATAATTTTGCTATTATCTTATAGTCTGAGTTAAGTAGAGATATTGGTCTATATGATACTGGTGTTAATGGATCCTTCCCACTCTTTGGTATTACTGTAATTATTGCTGTCTTACATGAATCTGGCAAATTTTGTGTTTCTTCTATCTGGTTCATTACTTCCAGGAGAGGAGGAATTAATAACTCTTTAAATGTTTTATAAAATTCTATTGGAAATCCATCCTCTCCTGGTGTTTTAATGTTCGGCAGCTTTTTTAATATATCTTGTACTTCCTCTATTTCAAATGGTTTTATTAATTTGTTTTGTTCCTCTTCTTGCAATTTCGGCAGTTCAATTTTAGCTAAAAATTCCTCTATTTTATCATCTTTCCCCTTGTTCTCAGTTTGATACAATTGTTCATAAAAATTCCTTAAAATTTTCATTAATCTCTGTTGAATTATATGTAATTTGTTTGTCCTTTTTCCTTGATGCCAGTATCGTTCTTTTAGCTTGTTCTGTTTTAAGTTGCCAGGCTAATATTTTATGTGTTTTTTATCCTAGTTCATAATACTTTTGCTTTGTTTTCATCATGTTCTTCTCCACCTTGTACGTTGGTAATGTTTCGTATTTAATTTTTTTGTCTGCCAATTCTCTCCTTTTCATTAAATCATCCCTTTTTACTAATTCCTTTTCTGGACTTACTATCTCCCTTTCCAACTGCTCTATTTCCCGATTGTAATCCTTTTTCATTTTAGTCTCATAACTTATTATCTGCCTTCTAATGAAGGCATTCATTGTGTTTCATAATATAAATTTGTCTTTCATCGATCCTGTGTATTTCAAAATATGTTTAATTTGGCACTCAATAAATTCTCTAAATTCCTGTCTTTTAAGTAGCATGGAGTTTAATCTCCATCTATATGTTCTTGGTGGGATGTCCTCCAGTTCTATTGCTAATAACAGGGGTGAGTGATCAGATAACAATCTAGCCTTATATTCCATTTTCCTAACTCTCCCTTGGATATGGGCTGATAACAGGAACAGGTCAATCCTTGAGTATGTTTTATGTCTACTCGAATAATATGAGTATTACTTCTCCTTTGGGTGTTGTCTCCTCCATATATCCAAAAGTTGCATTTCCTGCATTGATTTAACCATAAATTTGGCTACTTGTCTTTTGTTCAGTTTTATCCAATATTGGGTCCAAATTAAGGTTAAAATCCCCTCCTATCAATATATTGCCTTGTGTGTCTGCAATCTTCAAAAAAAATCCTGCATAAACTTTTGATCCTCCTCATTAGGTGCATATATATTGAGCAATTTCCAAACTTCTGAGTATATCTGACACTTTATCATTGCATACCTCCCTGCCGGATCTATTATTTTCTCCTCTATTTTGATTGGTACATTTTTGTTAACTAGTATGGCTACACCTCTAGCTTTTGAATTATAGGATGCTGCCGTTACATGTCCTACCCAGTCTCTCTTTAATTTGTTATGTGCCACTTCAGTTAGATGCGTTTCCTGCACAAATGCTATATCTATTTTTTTTCCTTCTTCAATAAATTTAGTAGCCTGTTCCTTTTAATTCCTTATGTCTTGCTTACACCTCTTTTCCACCTCTTCACCACCTCCATCCCCCTTTTCCCCATTTTCACTTCTTAGTTTTCTCTTATGTACTTAATGTACGACAACACATTTAAGACATCCATTAATACCTTAACCCTAAATGTCACCCCCCCCCCTCTCTGAGTTGCCCCATATCCCTTGTCAGGCAACCACAACTCCCCTTTTCATTTGGATTGGGATTTTGTTTGCAGCGTCAACTGATTTTGCAGTGACGGTTATTCCCCCTCTACCCAGCCCTCTCCAGAAAACACTTTTTTAAATCACATATAACAAAGCTCTCACTCTTCTTTTTTCCCCCTTACTCTCTTCCTTCCCTTCTCTTTTCCCTCTTTAGTTCTTGTTTTTACATCTTTATATATACTTTATCGCCATTCTTCATTCTTGTTACATCTCTTCGTCTCTTCTCCTGTCCTGCCAACGTTCTGCGAATTCTTGCACTTTCTCTGGATCCGAGAACAGTCTGTTTTGCTCCCCGGGTATAAATATTTTAAGCATGGCTGGATGTCTTAATATGAATTTGTAACCTTTTTTCCATAAATTCGATTTTGCTGTATTAAACTCCTTCCTTCTCTTTAAGAGTTCAAAACTTATGTCTGGGTAAAAAAATATTTTTTGACCCTTGTATTCCAATGGTTTGTTATCTTCTCTAACTTTATTCCTTGCCCGTTCCAGTATATTTTCTCTTGTCGTTATCTCAAAAATTTTACTAAGATGGATCTTGGTTTTTGATGTGTCTGTGGTTTTGGAGCTAATGCTCTGTGTGCCCTTTCTATTTCCATTTCTTTCTGCATTTCTGTCATTCCCAGGACCTTCGGGATCCATCCTTTTATAAATTCCTTCATGTCTGTGCCTTCTTTACCCTCCTTCAGGCCCACTATTTTTATGTTGTTTCGCCTACTTTAATTTTCCAACATATCAATTTTCTGAGATAACAACTCTTGTCTCTTTAATTTTTTTCTCACTTTCTTCCAATTTTTCTCTTAAGTCATTCACTTCCATTTCTACAGCCGTTTCCCGCTCTTCCACATTCTCTACTCTTTTCCCTATTTCTGTCATTACCAGTTCTAACCTTTGCATTTTATCTTCTGTTCTTTTCATTTTCCTTTTAATTGCATTAAACTCTAATGATGACCATTCTTTTAGTGATCTCATTTGTTCTTCAAAAAATACTTTATCTATATTCTTTTCATCTGTTTTACCTTCTATTTCTCTGTGAGGATCTTGCTCTTCTTCTGTGTCTGTATCTGTGTTTGTGTCTTCTTCTCTTCTTTGTGTCTGTGTCTCTTCTGTTTTTCCTGATGAGCTGCTTGTATATTTTTGTCGGGCCTCTTCTTGCTGGGCCTCTTGTTGCTGGTCCTCCCCTCCTGGGCTGCTTGACTGTTGTGCTTCCTGACGTTGGTCTTCTTGTCGGTCATCCCTCCGTCTATCTCCCACGTCTGCTTCATCTCTCCCTCTTCTGCTGCCTTCCTTGTCCTCCAGCTGAGCGCCCTGGTGTCGGGTGTCCCTCAGCTGTTTGCTCTGTGACAGCCTGCTCCTCTGCTGAGCCCCTCTCCCGCTGGTGTCCTCTTTCTCTTTTGATTGCACAGTTGTGCACTTTTGTTTGGCTCCAAGAGCCACTTTTGTAGTGCACTGGCTGGTGGGTTGCGACTCTGCAGGGCAGGCACTGACTTCAAGGGTCGGGCACTCCTCGCTATCACAGCGTCCTATACCTTCATGCAGGTAAGGCCTTCTTCTTTCTTCTCCGGCAACTTTTCTACTTTTTTTTCCAGTTGTATTTACTTTGTCCTTCTTGGAAGCCATCTTCTTTCTCTTCTCTGTAACTTTATTTTTGTTATGCTTTGCTTTTTCCTAACTTTTTTCCTATTTTCCTGGAGAGGGTTGGTTTTCCCGACTGGCCACTAATCCATCACGTGACTCCTCCCAAATTAGGAATTACTTGATGCATGATTTCTTGGAAACATCACAAGTTAGAAATTCACCCATTATACTCTAATGTATAGAAGTGGCATCTCCAGTGTCCAATTCTACATCCTGCATTGGTGTGAAACAAACTCCTTTGGCACAACCTTTGCTCCTCTGTGATGTAATTGAGTAAATACCATTCTGATTGTTTTCACAGTGTTACGGTTACCCATCAGTAGAACCTTTTTGGCTGTTTAAGTAATTATAGATCCAGCCGTGAACATTTATGAACAGTTCAAAGCTTAACCACAGCATTCAGGAAGAATTTTCTGCCAACTCTGCATGGATATTTTCCAAAGAGCTCTGACTGTGTGGAGTCTGTTTCAATCAGACAAGCCAAACTACCTGTCTTTTTCATTTAATTGACAGCTCCCTCCTGATTCCTGAACCCTTTTACCAGTCCCTCATATGATTCCTTTGTTAATTGACATTATTATGTTTTCTTTCTCCTACACACTAAAGATACTTCCTGGTGTTGTGTGAGGAATGCATCCAAGAGAAAATCGATTTCTTATCTTCTGGAATACATTTGCTATGGAAATCAACCAAAACTCTTCTGCTCAAGTCTGAACTTGTACTATTTTCTGTTCACGCACCAGCCCTGAGCTCACTGGCTTCTGGTAGTGTAACATTTACATATTTACATTTCATCCTTTTAAAATCATTCCATGACAATTATTCTGTAGCATCCCTCTCACTCCCTCATATTTCTAATTCCACCTTCTTAATCCCCTGTGACTTTCAAAAGTTCATTATTGAGTCATTGTGTCTCCAGTTCTCTAGAATATGAATTCTGAAACTTTGCCTCCAACCTTTCCTCCTTTCTCCTTTACAATTTATCTTAAAGCTTTTAGTCACCTTCTGTGGCTTGATGACAAATTATGTTTTATAATACACCCGTGATATGTCAGTGTGGCCTGGGATGATGGTGTGCTCAGCACCAATGACCACCACTGGGCATTATGTTTTCCCCAGTGTTCGGCCTTGGGTCTCCTGGGCGGGAAAAGGGCCGCCAAACTAATCTGTCGGGTGACCTGGCCCCAATGCTATGTCAGCGGAGCAGAGGGTTCGGGTTCCGCCCACTGGTCGATCCCTGATGCTACTGCAGCTCCATCACTGCTTCCTGCAGGGCCTCGATGTTTGGTCGCAGGGACTGTGTGATGTGGAAGGGGCGCCGACGTGGGGTCAGGCCAACCCTCGCCCTTAGGCAAAAGATCCCGCCCTTCACTCAACTTCCTTGCACAATGCTCCTTCCGGAGTGCACACAGGGCAGAGATGGGTTTCCCGTGGATCAGTTGCTTAGTTGCTCCTGCTTTCAACAATACCAGATGCATGCCTTTATAGGTCACACAGAACCCTCTATCCTCTGCCTTTTTAGAAGACGGGCAAATGTTTAGGAGTAACATGAGGGGGAACTTATTTACTCAGAGAGTGGTTACTGTGTGGAATGGGTTTCTGGGAAAGGTGGTGGAGGCAGGGTCAATTTTGAGATGGATGAGTATATGCATGGGAGGGGGATGGAGGGATATAGTCAGGGTGCTGGTAGGTGGGATTAGAGGAGGGTACTTGGATCAGTCTGGACTAGAAGGGCCAAATTGGCCTGTTTCCATGCTGTAATGTTATATGGTTATAAGATGTGAAATACTGCTCAAGCTGATCAAGCCTTGGAGCTCTCTCCAGTTTTCCACCCTGTGACAATGGTGAGTGGGGTCCGATCAATGTCTACACTGAAAATTATTTTTCAGTTCAATATTTTTATTGGGACCTCATGATGTACATTTGAAGACTTTTACAGAATCTCATCCAAAGGTCTACAAAACCTTTTCTTGGAGATGAACTGCAGCAAAATAGGCTGTGAAACAAAGTGAAATTAGTCCCATCATAGGGCAAGGCTAAGTGCTACGTTGCAATCTTTTGCATGTGAATTGCTGGTAGGCCTTTACGAAAGCCATTCATTGGAATCAGATATTTAATCATTTTTCAAAGAAACTTCCTATTGCAACATAGTTCTGCTTTATTAACACTGTAACCATTGTAAATGTTTGGTTTCACATTGTTAAGAGTGTCTCAATACAGTAATTGCGTAAATCGTTCAGATAATATAATAATCTTTTCAAACATTGTATCAAACTTTGAGAATCAAGGTAAATTCAAGCATGCTGATGTCCTTTTGACTAACGAGGAAGAAAACTTTGTGGTCATCCAAAAGAGTACAATATGATCTCAAATAATATTGTGGTGATGATTTGTAAGTTCATAGGAGGGGTAATGCAATATTCATGGTGAAATGGTATACAAACTTCCCAATTTCCCACGGAAAGCAGAGATGTAAAAAAGCTGTTTTTTTTTAAATACCAAATCCTCGATCTGTTTCTGCAGGTGTAAAAATATCATCTGCAGGAAGTACACAGAAGAAACAAATATTTGACATTCTCCCCTTCCTCTCAAGTGCACAAAGTAGTCATCTGTCAGACTGTCTTCTCGTTCAACTTCAAGCTCTTTTTCTCAGTGTTACTCTGTGGTCACTGGTTGTAATTCCTCCCTAACATCACTGGAACAAAAGTAGCCTGTTGAGAGCAGTTTTTATCTCCTCCCCTCAATCAAAATTCTCTCCTTGGAAACAAAGTAGAGGCACCTCAAAGAGAAAAAAAAGTAAAAAACGCAATGCTGGAGAAACTCAGCAGGTGAAGCAATGTACTTTATGTAGCAAAGGCAAGGATACATAACATTTTGGGCTTGAGTCCTTCATCAAGGTGTGAGCAAAATGTGGGCAGGCACCCAAATAAAATGAAGGTGCAGGGGGAGGAGCAGTCTCACAGGCAGGAGGTAATAGGTGGATAAGGGAAGGAGGGCACACCAGTGGTAGGGGAGGGGGTGATGGAGAGGGAAGGGGGTGGAGATCTGGAGGAAAGAAGGCAGAGGAACAGGGAAGAGAAGGAGAACAGGGATTTACCTCCCCCTGCTTCTCTACCCCCACCCCCACCATTTTATTTGGGCGCACACCTTTCTATTTTATTAGGTGACAATAAGTAATATCTGAAAAGGGAAAGTATAAAAGCTGGTTTGACCAAATGCTCATCACACATAGATCTGGAAAATTTATTAAAACATGGCTGTACCATTGTGCTACCCTGTTCAATATGGCCTGTGGTGCAGTAGGGTCTCTTGATTCTATGAAAGAATACTATCATTTAAAAAATTCTAAATGAATCCAACCCTCAAAGTGTTACAGCGCACATACCTTGCAGCCAAGAATTAAGCGTGGATGGACTCCACAACACAATACTTTGGAAAAGTTCACAGAATGGCTATTCAACAGGTTCATGATCTCTGCTTCAACTTTAAGACCATGGTTGTTTTTGGACCTTCTGGAAATGGACATTTGCAGTCTGAACACTCACTCCGATAAAAATCCTGGTGATATTTTGCCAAAATAAATCTTTGTGTTTCATTTAGCCTGAGGGCCAAAGTACAATCAACTCCTGCTTAAAAATTAAACTCAAAGTTCATGGAGGTTGCATGGACAAAATAAGTAAATTCACAGAGAATATCTTCACTATTTGAATGCTACACGCTTCTGGTGCAGAGTAAAACTCACTGCTGCGATTTGTATGTGTTCAGCGCCGTGCAATGTGTCTTCTGTACCGTAAGAGGCACCATCTTGCAGATGACACAGTAAGGTGAGGTCCTACTTACTGACACAGGTAGACCACACGGCACGATTCTGTTGGGCAATAGGAGAGTTCCTTGCTAATATCTATTTTTTCAATTTATTCCACTAAAAGCTGTGCTGACACCGGATAATATTGGAACTTCAGGGTTGGTGATTGAGCCAAGTCTAGGTTTTCCAGCGGCCTTGATCCTACCTGGCACTTTGTCATGACTTTAAGGCTTTGAAAGGAAGTGTTAAATCTCTTTCTTTCTTCCTTTCTACAATTCTAGGCTGGTCAGTAGTGTGAGCTGGAAATCCCACCCATATACTTGCTTGGGCCAAGTCATTGAAAATAGGAACATCTCCTGTATTGCATTCCAAGGCTAAATGCTAGTGTCATCAATGCATGGGGCCAACATTTAGTTCTTTCTGCCCTCAAGAATTTCCCCTTTGCACTGCAAGCATGAAACATCTTCTAGCTTTGGAAGAAAGGCCCAGTGGAATATTAGCACCTTGCCCAGACAAGCTCCCTCAGCCTGTGGAACTGCATGTGGTTCATCAATTGTAATCTCCATTTGTTCTTCCTGTTTGTATTTTTTTCCTCTGTCACTCTGGGTGTTTAGATTAATTATAATATTTGCAAGAAGTGTGTGATAGTTCTCTTCTGCTCGTTCTCAGCAGTTGGTTCCCCTATTGATAAGACGTTGTTCAGCAGGTCATGCTTAAATCTAATCACGAAATCAGGGGAAGGAAAGGAAAGGGTTTTACAAGAAGAAATGCCTCCTATCAGGGGAAAGGCAACCATGTCACCTTTTGCCCTTCCTGTTCAATTGTGTTTTCAGGCAAGTCAATGGGTCAGATTTCCAGAGAGCGTTGAAAGGAACACAAGAACATAAGAAATAGGAGCAGGAGTCGGCCATCCAACCCATCAGGCCTGCTCCTCCATTCAATATCATGGCTAATCTGATGATCGGCTTATCCTGCCTTTTCTCCAGTAAAGGAGCCTTTCTTCAACGCCATGCTCCCCTCACTTATTCTCAGACTCTGAGCTACAAACATACACCTGGGCCTGTCTCTCCATTCAACAGGCCCCTTGTTAATGATTCTGGGCAAACATGGGACAAGCCAGAGATCCTCCAGATATTGGCAGAAATTGGCAGAGGGTTCAGGAAGCTGATCAGGTGGTAATTGGGCTTCTGCCTTTCCTGAGTCCATATCAGTGTTGGCAGTGCAGAGAACCTTTTGAGTAGGTTCACTGAGGTCACGCAGCCCAGGTCATTGACGTTGGGTGTGTGTGTACAAATCGGAACCTGCAGCTTGCATTGGGAGGCCCAGAGTTTAAAATGAGTTTATAGTCATTACCCTGTTCAATGTACAAGTGCACCAAAATTCTTTCTTACTGCAGCTGAACAGTTACTTTCTAATATGAAGTTCGTGACATGTTCATGACAGTAAATAATGATTCTAAAAATAAACTTCAAAAACAACTTATAAATGAACAATAGGATACCTTATTGAATTACAAAAAGACAATAAATACCAGAAAAATAGATAAATAATAAATATTCGCAGTTGTCCGAGTGCACCAACGAAATGGCTTGCCATAATGCAGACAGTCATTTTGTGGTGTTGGAGCAGTCTCTGAGTAGTGCAACAAAGGGAAGTTCAAGAGCCTGATGGTTATTGAAAATAAATTCTTCTTGAACCTAGAGTGTGCTGATTTTCTGCCCGAAGGTAGCAGTGAGATGGGGGATGGGGGTCCATTATGATGCTGGCTGCCTTCTTGAGGCAGCGCCTCACATGGACACATTCAATGGATCAGAGTTGTGATTGTACTGGCTATGTTAGTCTTCTGTGTTCCTGGGCAGTCAAACTTCCAAACCAGACTGTGATGCAAACAGTCTGTATTCTTCCCATAGTCCCCCAGCAGAAGTCTGATAGAGTATACAATCACGTGTCAAATCTCCTCAGGTTCTTTTTTACTAAAGAAGCTTTGGTGCGCCTTCACAGTTCCCTCAATGTGGTGGATCCAGGAGAACATGAGGATTCTAGTTCACACTGAAGTAGCTGAGTCCCTGGTTTGATGTAGTTTGGGGTCTGTGTAAATTCAGATTGGGTCCATCACAGCAAAAGCTCAGTCCCACTAACTTATTTTCCCCCAAAAAGTATACTTTATTCCTAACTTATACATTAAGTACAAATGAGACGTGTTGTTATTGACATTAATCTTACCGAAAATTCATTGCATTCCATTTCATGATGTCAATGCCACTATTGTTTCACTCAGAAACACTGCATCAGTGAAGTGTTTGAGAGGCTGTTTCACAGGGTTCAGTGAAGGCAGAGTCCTAGACTATGGCACTTCTCTGCAAAGCCTTTGTGGTGACTGAACTGAGTGTCAGCATATTCTTTGGCATCCAGCGTTCATTCCTGCGAATAGCAATTGATTAAATACTTGAATTCGTGCTTGTATGAACATCCTTAAAATTCACAGTTCATGTCTATACACTATCTAAAGCTTTACACTCACCATGACTTCTCAAAATCTAATTTATTTTGGTGACATCTTGTTCCATGGGATCTCGTTGGGCCCAATTATTCTCTGGGTGGAAGCAAACAAATGAAAAATTAATCCATTTACCTGAAAACTACTACAGTAAAATCCCCATTATCTGGAATTTAAGCAACCAGCAGCCTCAAGCAACTGGAAATAAATAAATAGGTTAAAAAAAAATACAAAAGTTTAAAATTGGCGCCCCTCCCATAGCGGTCAGTTCACCATTCGTGCTTCATGCAATCTCAAGCAACCAGAAAATTCATTATCCAGCATCTACCAATCCCAATAACTGGGGGTTTTTTTTAAACTGCATCTAACTTTGTTGATATATTTCAACGGAAGATAAAGGGAGGAAGAGGGACAAAGATAATTATTTTATGCCAATGACAGAACAAAGCTGCTCTTACACTCTTTTAACTAATGTTTTTTCCCTCGAACACTTAGTACTTTTGTTTTACTTTCCACTATTCCACTTAAATTGACTTAGCTGGATAGTTTTTCACATGACAATAAACAATTCAATTCAACTCAAAACCTTATTGAATACAAGGCCAGCTTCAAGGAGTGCTATTGTCTACTTGTGGCTCTATTTTATACATTCTTGGAAATGATATGATTAATGTAGCAGACGTGGACATACCCCTCCATAAATCTTTGTCCGCGAAGCCAAGCCAAAGAAGAAGCAAAGAAAAGAATTGGGTGTAATTGGGCTGAAATTGGGTGTAACAGGCTGAAAGGGCCTGTTAACGTACTGTATGGCTAGATTTAAAAATTAAATTTAAATTTAAAATTTGAAACAGTCCATTTTGCCCAACTTGCGCACGCTGGCCATATTGCTTTGCAGAACAAGTTCTGTCCCTTTAAATCAGTGGTTTTCAAATGTTTTCTTTCCAGTCACATACCACCTTAAGTAATCCCTGTGCCATCGGTGTTCTGTGATTAGTAAGTGGAAAGAAAATGTCTGAAAACCACTGTTTCAATCGTACCTAATTGACTCGTTATGTGCATGGTTTCATAACTCCAAAGGAAATGGGCCAATGACAATTTTTCTTTAGCAAAATATTTCAGTAACAATTGGGTCTAGAGCAGTTGTTCTCAACCTGTGGCAGGCTGCACCAAAGGAAAACACAGACACAATACTGTTTGGGGCAAAACTGCTTTATTCCACTCACATAAATATCTAGTTGGCTGCTAACTGTGCTTACCGTGATCCCGGAGAGAGAGAGAGAGAGAGAGAGAGAGAGAGAGAGCACATGGTCAGGACTTCGGCTTTATACCATGGGCCCTGGTGGTCATTAGGCCAGGTGCTTTGTCTCTAGGCCCCCTGTTGGCCGAGTGATGTACCGCAGCATATCATCACATCCTCCACTCACATACCACCTTAAGTAAAACAGAAGTAACCTTGATGCTTACCTTGATGAAGGGCTTGAGCCCGTCTTTGCTATAAAAGGGACACTGCTTGACCTGCAGAGTTTTTGCACCTTTGTGGTTTTGCTACCACCTTAAGCAATCCCTTACTAGTCACGGAGCACCTATGGCATAGAGATTATATAATGTGGATTGTGAGTGGAAAGAAAAAGTTTGAAAACCACTGTTTTAAATCTTTCCCATCCATGTATCTGTCTTAATGACTTTAAAACACTGTATCATACCCACCTCTACCATTTCCTCTGGCAGCTCATTCCCCATATCCAGTGCACTTTGATTAGAATCCAGCACACTCTTTGAAATCCAGGCCATGTACTTCTCTGTAGTTTTGCCCGACCAGTACTTCATTCCTCTTCTCTGTGTATAAAACAAAATGTTCTTTTCAATAAAAGAAATGTTTTCCTTTAAGTAAGCTGGCTCTGCCTAACAGGAAATAGAACAAGGAGTTTACCAGAATGCCAGTATTTACACTTACTCCCTGGGGCAAGGATTGGTAATATTTGCAGGAAGGGCTGCCATTCAACAAGTTCCAGGAATCACTGATATACAATTCCATTTTAACATTTTCTTTCCATGTTTAAATCAGCATTCTTTCTCTTTTCAAGAGTAATTCCCATCTGCTCTCCCAGGAGAATGTGAAAGATCCCATGGCATTATTTCAAAGAAGATCATAAATATCTGAGCAAACCAACTGTTATTTTTCTCTCAGTAAACATCCCTAAACACAATTGCCTTCCATGATCACATTGCTGTTAATGGGAGCTTTCTAAGTGTAAATAGACTGGCACATATGGACAGCAAAGATGCATACATCAGGCTGCCCTTTATCGACTATGGTTTGGCATTCAACACCATCCTCCCCTCAAAACTGATGAGCAAACTCCCGGACCTGGGCCTGCTATCGATATGGAACACTGCTGTGGGAGAGCACCAGCATTCATCATGTATCCACACTATCCATTCTCACTGCTGCCATCAGACCCCAATCATTGCAGATTGGTAAGAACACCTCCTCCACAATCTCCTTCCATACCAGAGCACCACAGGGCTGCGTACTAAGTGCCCTGCTTTACTCGCTATGCACCTGCAACCGTGCGGCTCGGTACGATGA
The DNA here is from genome assembly GCF_036971445.1 of Narcine bancroftii. Taxonomy (NCBI): domain Eukaryota; kingdom Metazoa; phylum Chordata; class Chondrichthyes; order Torpediniformes; family Narcinidae; genus Narcine; species Narcine bancroftii. The sequence continues at coordinate 357,284,876 of NC_091471.1, read as the reverse complement.
CACCATTTACAAATTTGATGATGATGCCACGGTAGAGGGCTCTACAAAAAGGGGGTGAGGAGTCAGCAGACGGTGGGGGGGGGGGTGGGGGGGTGGAAGAATGGTGTACTAACTAACAACCTCCCTCTCAAAATCACCAAAATCAAGGAGCTGACTGTAGACTTTAGGAAGGGAAAACCAGAGGTTTACGATCCAGTGATCATTGGGCGATCAGAGGTGGAGAGGGTGAGCAAATTTAAATGCCTGGGAATCACTATCTCGGAGGACCTTTCCTGGAACATACAAGTGGAAAGGTAATTTCATGTACTGTTTTTATTTCATGACGGTAAAGAAATCTTGATTCTAACATCATCATGAAGAAACCATGTCAGCACTTGCACTTCCTCAGGAGTTTGTGGACATTGGAAACCTTGACAAATATCTACAGATGTGTAGTGGAAAGCCCTAATACCTCTGAGCATAAAGCCCTACAAAAGGTAGTGGACACAACCTAGAACTTGACAGGCAAAACCCTCCCTACCATTGAGAAAATCAATATGGAATGCTGTCATGAGAGAGCAACAGCCATCATCACCCAGGAGACACTCTATTCTCACTGTTGCCATCAGGAGAGAGGTATAGGTGCCACAAGGCTTGAACAACCAGGTTCAGGAACAGGTGCTGCCCCTCCACCTCTTCTTCTTTGGCTTGACGAAGGTTTATGGAGGGGTAATGTCTACGTCAGCTGCAGGCTCGTTTGTGGCTGACAAGTCCGATGCGGGACCGGTAGACGCGGTTGCAAGGGAAAATTGGTGGGTTGGGGTTGGGTGTTGGGTTTTTCCTCCTTTGTCTTTTGTCAGTGAGGTGGGCTCTGCGGTCTTCTTCAAAGAAGGTTGCTGCCCACTGAACTGTGAGGCGCCAAGATGAACGGTTTGAGGCGATATCAGCTCACTGGTGGTGGTCAGTGTGACAGGCACCAAGAGATTTCTTTCGGCAGTCCTTGTACCTCTTCTTTGGTGCATCTCTGTCTCGGTGGCCAGTGGAGAGGTCGCCATATAACACGATCTTGGGAAGGCGATGAGCCTCCATTCTGGAGATGTGACCCACCCAGCGCAGTTGGATCTTCAGCAGCGTGGATTCGATGCTGTCGGCCTCTGCCATCTCGAGTACTTCGATGTTGGTGATGAAGTTGCTCCAATGAATGTTGAGGATGGAGCGGAGACAACGCTGGTGGAAGCGTTCTAGGAGCCGTAGGTGATGCCGGTAGAGGACCCATGATTCGGAGCCGAACAGGAGTGTGGGTATGACAACGGCTGCGTATACACTAATCTTTGTGAGGTTTTTCAGTTGGTTGTTTTTCCAGACTCTTTTGTGTAGTCTTCCAAAAGCGCTATTTGTCTTGGCGAGTCTATTATCTATCTCGTTGTCGATCCTTGCATCTGATGAAATGGTGCAGCCAAGATAGGTAAACTGGTTGACCGTTTTGAGTTTTGTGTGCCCGATGGAGATGTGGGCGGGGGGGGGGGGGCTGGTAGTCATGGTGGGGAGCTGGCTGATGGAGGACCTCAGTTTTCTTCAGGCTGACTTCCAGGCCAAACATTTTGGCAGTTTCTGCAAAACAGGACGTCAAGCGCTGAAGAGCTGGCTCTGAACGGGCAACTAAAGCGGCATCATCTGCAAAGAGTAGTTCACGGAAGAGTTGCTCTTGTGTCTTGGTGTGAGCTTGCAGGCACCTCAGATTGAAGAGACTGCCATCCGTGTGGTACCGGATGTAAACAGCGTCTTCATTGTTGAGGTCTTTCATGGCTTGTTTCAGCATCATGCTGAAGAAGATTGAAAAGAGGGTTGGTGTGAGAACGCAGCCTTGCTTCACGCTATTGTTAATGGAGAAGGGTTCAGAGAGCTCATTGATGTATCTGACCCGACCTTGTTGGTTTTCATGCAGTTGGATAACCATGTTGAGGAACTTTGGGGGGCATCCGAGGCGCTCTAGTATTTGCCAAAGCCCTTTCCTACTCACGGTGTCGAAAGCTTTGGTGAGGTCAACAAAGGTGATGTAGATTCATTTGTTCTCTGCACTTTTCTTGGAGCTGTCTGAGGGCAAAGACCATGTCAGTAGTTCCTCTGTTTGCGCGAAAGCCGCACTGTGATTCTGGGAGAACATTTTCGGCGACACTAGGTATTATTCTATTTAAGAGAATCCTAGCGAAGATTTTGCCTGCAATGGAGAGCAGCATGATTCCCCTGTAGTTTGAGCAGTCTGATTTCTGTACAGGGTAATGATGATGGCATCACGAAGGTCCTGAGGCAGCTTTCCTTGGTCCCAGCAGAGCTTGAAAAACTCATGCAATTTGGCATGCAGAGTTTTGCCGCCAGCCTTCCAGACCTCTTGGGGGATTCCATCCATACCTGCTGCTTTTCCACTTTTCAGTTGTTCAATTGCCTTATATGTCTCTTCCCGGGCGAGGACCTCATCCAGCTCTAGCCTTAAGGGCTGTTGAGGGAGCTGGAGCAGGGCGGATTCTTGGACTGAGCGGTTTGCACTGAAAAGAGATTGGAAGTGTTCTGACCATCGGTTGAGGATGGAGATCGTCGCTGAGGAGGACTTTGCCGTCTGAGCTGCGCAGCGGGCTTTGGACTTGGGGTGAGGGGCCGTACACATCCTTTAGAGCCTCGCAAAAACCCTTGAAGTTGCCAATGTCCGCGCTGAGTTGGGTTCGTTTGGCGAGGCTAGTCCACCACTCATTTCGGATCTCCCGGAGTTTGCTCTGAAGATGGTTGCATGCACGACGGAAGGCTAATTTCTTCTCTGGCCAGGATGGCTTTGCAAGGTGAGCCTGGTGGGCAGCTCGCTTCTTTGCCAGCAGCTCCTGGATTTCCTGGTTGTTTTCGTCGAACCAGTCCTTGTTTTTCCTGGAGGAGAAGCCCAGTATCTCTTCAGTGGATTGCAGTATGGCAGTCTTCAGCTGATCCCAGAGGGTTTCAGGGGATGAGTCCGGAGGCGGATTGCATCCTCGAGCTTTGCTTTGAGGTTTGCCTGGAAGTTTTCTCTCACTTCGTCTGACTGCAAGTTTCCAACATTGAACTTCTTTCTGTGGGCTTTACTGTTCCTGGACTTTGGCTTGAAGTGAAGGTTGAGCTTGCAGCGAACAAGCCGGTGGTCAGTGTGGCATTCCGCGCTGGGCATGACCCTGGTGTGGAGCACATCTTGTTTGTCTCTTTCTCGCACCAGGACGGAGTCCAGGAGGTGCCAGTGTTTGGATCGGGGATGCATCCAGGTAGTCTTCAGGCTGTCCCTCTGCTGAAAAAGGGTGTTTGTAATGACAAGCCGCTGTTCTGCGCAGAGCTCCAACAGGAGGCGCCCGTTGTCGTTGCACTTGCCGACGCCATGCTTGCCCAGGATTCCTGGCCAGGTTTCTGAGTCTTTGCTGACGCAAGCGTTGAAGTCGCCAAGGATGACAACCTTGTTGGCTGTAGGGGTACGTTGAATGAGGTTGCGCAGATCAGTGTAGAACTTGTCCTTTTCTGCTGGCTCCGCCTGGAGGGTTGGAGCATAGACACTGATGAGGGTGAGGCGATGCTTGTTTTGAAGGGGGAGTCGCAAGAACATGATCTGGTCCGAGTGGCCTGTCGGAAGGTTTTCGAGTTTGGAGGCAATGGAGTTCTTGACCATGAAGCCTACACCAGATAGGCATCGTTCATCCATAGGCTTGCCAGATCAGTAGAGTGTGTAGCCCGCGCTGCGTTCTTGGAGGCTGCCTACATCTGCAAGTCGGACTTCACTGAGAGCAGCTATGTCGATGTCAAGTCTGAGGAGTTTATGTGCGATGAGGGCAGACCGACGTTCAGGTCGGTGGCTGTCAGCCTTGTCTAGCATGGTTCTGATGTTCCAGCATGCTAGCTTGAGTTTGTGAGCATCTTTTGAGGGGGAGGACGTGGAGGGGGAGGACGTGGAGGGGGAGGACGTGGACCTGTCCTCGGGCCTGGGCAAAGGAGCTTTTAGGTGGAGTGCAGTGTGCGCAGTACTGGCCCCACCCTTTACACCCATGATTCGTGTGCCGTGGCCAAGCAAGCTGGGACGTGGCAGCGAGGTCCTTGGGTCGTAGGTTTTATATCGGAGTGGCCTTCTCCTATGCAGGTTTCTTACCCGGGCTGGAGGGGCCTGCCTCCCCTCCTAGGTTGGACCATACCTGGTCGCAATCCAACCTGTCAATGGTGGTTGGGGCCTCCGAACGCCATAATCACTCTCCTAAACTGACTCTGAAAGTCAAGGCCTAGGAGGATCGTGTATAATTAATAACACTATATATATCATTATTTGTCTAGTGATTTGTCTAGTAGCTATGCTGCCTCATTGAGCGGCGGCCCCGGCCCTGGCAAAGGGTAGGAGGCGGCGGGCCCGGCCCCAGTCCGAGCAGAAGGTAGGCAGCGGCGGCCCCGATCCGGGCAAAAGCGAGGGGGAGGTGGCGGCCCCGGCCTCAGTAGAGTGAGGCAGGCGGAGGCCCCGGTCCGGGCAGAAGCGAGGGGGAGGCGGTGGCCCCGGCCTCGGGAGAGCGAAGCAGTCTCCTAAATGACATTCATTTAGGGATTCTTACTTTGCGTGTTATTTATTAATGAATATTTATTTTTCCTGCATTTACATAGTTTTTATACATTTCTTTCTTTATATTTCTCTCTTTTGCATACGTATCCTTTTCTTAAATACATTTTATACTACCCATAAGTAGAAATTCTGCCTGACCTGCAGAGAAAAGAATGTCAGAGTTGTATGTGATGTCATGTACATACTCGGACAAGAAATGTGAGCTTGAACGTGAACATTTCCCAAATGACAACTTTGAATACATTTCAAAGCAATATCTTGGCTGCCAAACACTTTACAATGCCCAGAAAGCAAAGTTTCACTTGTTCTATTTCATACAAGTTAGTGCCTTTATTATGTTTTTTTAAAAAAAACTTGTCTAACTTAATACAGAGACCCCATGTTGTGAGGGAGTAGCTTTCCTAAATAAAATACATGTATTGCAATGTTCTGTAATATGTTGTCGTGCCACCTTTGCAAGTGGAAAGAAAAAGATTTGTTTGTATTTTATTCAAGTAAATTTCAATGAAAGTGAATTTTTATTCCATATCTCTTATATTTTTGGTAGTGATTTGTAAGTTCCATCAGGGCTAATTACTGTCATTGGAATTGTTATAGCATGGAGATCCGTAACTACCAAGTATTTTATTGGCAACTTCGGACATAACCTGCAGTTATTTCTTCCTGTTCCCTATTCTCTCTCGAAGATGTACCCTTTTCCCATTCCCAGAGTTAAGAACCACCTCAGCTAAAACTCTTTCATACCATAGACCCTGGTGTGTGAGGTTTGCTTTCACTGTAGTTTGGATTTTTAGGGAATTTATAGAATTGAATGGTTAGATCGGTTGAAGCTTAATCAGCTGTGTCTCATTCTAGAGGTATTTCCTGTTTCCAGCTCCTGGAACTTTTGGGTAGAATAATCTCCTGATCTGTCCTATCTCATACGAGACTATGTCTGAATTAGCATGTCACTGTAATGTACTTGGAAATTGCAGTAATCCTTGGGTAGAGTATACATTTTTCATACACTGTCAGCAAATTGTTTACAGATAGGAAGTCTCAACAATACATTATGTTTCACGTCCCATTAATTATTGAGTCAGATCCATCCCAGCCAGTAGAGTTGAAGGACTTAATGAATATCTGGGTGGATAAGGTGACCTTCAGTTAAGACAAGACCCCAATTTCAGTCAGTGAAAGAGCAACTTCAATCCAATAAATAGTTGCTTGAAAGCTGTGAGACATTTAATAGTGAAGTGTTTTCAATATAAGTCCAAATATACTTTAATCTTTTATTTAACGTGTAAATTTGAAATTATATTCTTTAATGTTGACATGAAATATTCATAAATAACATCTGCACTGAGGTTCTGTGTAACATTAATACTAACGGTCAACTAAAGTTATGAGCGTTTCACTCACCCTCTCTGTCACCATGTTTATGATATTCTATCTGAAGCTCCCCTAGCATGTCATACATTACCACACATGCTCCAACCAGCACTCTAACACATGTTCCAGGAACCACGCAAGCTCACAACTACAAAGATGGCCACACCCAGCCAAAATGCACTTTGGATGCCTCAGACGCCCACGGGGACTAACAGGATGCCGACCTAACAAGGTAACTAAACAAGTTAATCCAATTTTGGCTCTTACATACCACTCTCATAAGTGTGTTGACTGAGCTGGTAGGCGTGGCTGGTAGGTGGGTGAAGCATCGTCACAAAAGCCCCTTTCACGCTTGCCAGTGATCCCAGGAATCGAACGCCAATTGGCCTTTAAAGTTGCAAGCGTGAAAGCAAAATCTGCTCAATGCTGGCATCAGATGATGTCATTTCACGCTGGGGATTGCTGGCCTCGACCCCTAGTACAATCCCAGCATCTACAGATGCTGGTGTTGAGATCAGGCAAGTGTGAAAGGGGCATCCACATTGCAGGCACTTCCGATTAGAAGTAGAACAGACCAAACCCAGGGATAAACCCTTGCAAGTGTGCAAGCGTTTAGTGTCCCAGTTAGGAGTGGTCTAGTGTGAAAGGCCAAACCCCCATTCCTATCCCGGGATACTGAATGGCCAATTTACTGGGATGCAAATGGGAAAGGGGCTAAAGCGATTTACAGTTCAGTCAAATTTGAATCAAATTGTTATCATGGAGTCACAAGCAACCACTAGATGTCTGGTTGAACAAGCCATTCAAAGAACATGTGCTCGAAGAATGGAATAATTAGATGATGAATGCTGAAAAATCCTTTCCAAAAGGCCGGGCATTGCATGTAGGATCACCTGAGTGATTTTGTGATCAAAGCATAGGATAAAATGATAGAGAATGTAATAAAATCTCGATTGTGGAGGATGATTTATTGTGGGACTGACACCAAAGCCAAAGCTGACTCACCAGATTCAGACTGGGACCCATATGATGACAGTGTAAACAGTGAGACTCTGGATGTGCTTGCCGAGTTCTTTGTTTCAGACGACGAAGCTGGTGATTTTCAAGGATTTTAAATGTGCATGATGTGTTTTTTTTTATTTTACAATTCTTTGATTGGTTTAACACAACATTGGTCATGGATTTTAGTGCAAAACAAAAATTGTGTACACTACAGCAGCTTTTCTTTCAATACATCGATATCTTAAAATTTTGTTATAGGGTGGGATCTGGGTGGGTTATGGAATCCATCAGGTGGCATTTTGAGTAGAATTTTTAAGGCCACTTTTTTTTGTATCTGGCCTATAAGATGACCCCCCTTCTTTTGGGGAAGTGTTTTTGGGTGCTTCAAGTATGGTCTTATCCGCCATACATAAATTGAAAAAATATCACTAGTACGTATCTTCAAACAATCCCATCCCCTCTCTCCCAAACAAAGGCCCAAAGTAAAGAAAAGAACAAAAGGTGGATAAGAAAAAAAGAGAATAGAAAAGCAAGAAAAAAAGAAGAAAGAAAGAACTGTCAGGATCCGGGATCTAATTCCTTTTCTTACCTAGATCTCGGATAAGGGAAAGAACAAGGGCGTGCAACTCAGGAACAGAACATCCCTAAATATTCAACCCTGCGTTCTAAAAATATGGCTGCCATACCTGCAAAAACATGTTAAACTTCTTCCTTAGATTATAGTAATTTTCTCCAGGGGAACGTAACTGTGCATTTCTGCATTCCATCGGCCTTATATCCAGAGGGGAATCAGTCCTCCAAGTAACCGCAATACATTTCCTGGCCACCACCAATGCAATTTTAAGAAATGCTAATTGGCACTTGGTCAGCCTCATTTTAGGTCTTATGTCCACAGAATTTCCTAGGAGAAACAATACTGGACTTTGTGGTAATTGTTTCCCAAAAATTCGATCTAATAAAATTCTTAAATTTTCCCCTAAAGGGCTTCATTTTAGAGCATGACCAGGTGGAATGTAGACAGGTTCCCGTTCTTCACCTCATCTCAAATATATATCCGATACATTAGAATTTACGTAATTTCTGCAGGGTAAGAAAGATGTACCTGATGCAAAAAGTTATATTGTGCCAATCTATGTTTTGCATTTATTGAATTGGTCTTGCGGTCCTGACATAAATCAGACCAGTTTTTAATCACCAATGCTAATATTCAAGTCTGATTCCCATCTTTGATTTGATTTATATAGCTCTCGTTTAGAAGTTCCTGACTGAAGTAGGGAATACATTGCAGATGTAAACTTCCTTGTGTTTTCCCTTTCAAATCAGAATCTCCATTTCACTGCACTCTGGTAACATCATGGTCAGTCCTAATTCATCTCTGAAAAAATCTCTTAACTGAAAGTAGCAGAAGATTGTGTTGTTAAAAATATTATACTTATTTTTTAACTGTTCTAATGATATTAATTGCTCTTGCAAATAACGATCTTCCACATACTTGATCCCTTTATGGGATCGGAAGGGCAAAATCTTGACCATAAAATCATTAATCATATATGATGTCAATAAATGATAAGCAACCTCCTTTGAAGAAGACTGCAGAGCCCACCTCACTGACAAAAGACAAAGGAGGAAAAACCCAACACCCAACTCCAACCAACCAATTTTCCCCTGCAACCGCTGCAACCGTGCCTGCCTGTCCCGCATCGGACTTGTCAGTCACCAACGAGCCTGCAGCAGAGTGGACGTTTACCCCTCCATAAATCTTCGTCCGCGAAGCCAAACCAAAGAAAGAAAGAAAGAAATGATATGAACACCAATCATACAGTTATTAATGTGAACACCCCTTCTTGAGTATTTTGATGCATGACAAAACTATGCACCCCATTTAGAATTACAGCTTCCCTTTGTTCATGTAATGTCCATTGCATTGATTTCTGCTGCATTCAGTTTTCAATCCTGTGCAAATGTCACATGAGAGATTTATGGAATATCTTGGCAAAGCAGAGCAATGGAGAGCTTCATATGCTGGCCCAAATTAGCAAATTAGAAAATGATATCGTCTAGTTGAAAAAGGTTTTAGTGATCATGAACTTATTGTGATACATACAATGCACTTATGCACCAAAATTCCTACTTCCTGCAGCTGAACAGGTACTTGTAAATAAAACTGCAATAATATACATTAAATCACCTCAGTACAGAAAGAGATGGTAAATATTAAAGACAGATAGATGGTGAAGATTTATTGTGTTATGGACCACGGGCAGTTTTATTTCTGACCAGGGTCAGTGATTGACTCTGCAGCGGGAGAAAGGAGCACACGCTGTGTGGAGCATCAGAGCAGCGAGCTGGGAGAATGAACAGCTGTGTGGAATGTGAGGGCTGCGCGCTGAAGCCAGTGGGCTCACTGAGAGCGCGCCTGCTGCTGTCCAATCCTCTCCTTCAATCAGGAGTCCCGAAGACATGCGCTGCGGCAGTTAATCTGTCCAACGTGTTGAAGCACGAACTGTCAGTGCGTTCACCCGACAGCTCCAGCTGAAAGGCAGGAGGCTGAGCTGCTCTGTTCGCAGATGCCAGCACTGGTGTTCTGATAGCAGATTTTACTCTGTGATTCCCAGAGTGAGTGTCCGACCTGGGCTCCTCCAGTTCCCCTTCGAGAAGAGGATTTTGCATGACAAAAGTAATTTGGTATAACCCAAGTCAGGGTTTTGGCAGAGAAGACTTTGTGTGACAGAGGGCCACCTGGAAAAACCCCAAAGAGGGCTTCGGAGGTGCAGACTTTGTGCTAGTGACTAGGAGGTTACTGTGACAAACTTCCTTGTGAAAAAACTGAAGGTAGTCATCACTAAATGATAAACAAAGGAAAATCTCCTGCCAGGTTGAAAGTCTGCTCAGTGACAACAGTCATTTCTCTCCACATTCAGCTCAAAGACCTGTGCCCAACTGAACCAAAACATTAAAGCCTGGAGACCAGATTCTGTGGATTGTTCTTTTGACTGACTTACTTGATGAGACTGACTTGGAGTTTTGTTTGGGAGTTTATTTTGGGGCATTTGGGCTTCGAGTGTAATGGCCTGAGTATTTTTTTCACATACACATTATAAATATCAATATAGTTGCCCTAAAGGCTTATTTTAGGGTGTTGAGTTTATTGAGATAATTATATTATTGACAATTGTTGAAAATTTTTGAGTTAAAATATATGTGAGCTCAGATGGTGAAAGGAAAGGGAGGAGGGAGGGACTTGTGTTTTTGTTTTTGTTTGTTGTGTTTGTAATTTTTAAAAGTTTAATATATTGTATATTTAAAATGTCGCTAAAATATTTAAAATAATTTTTGAGTTAAACTTTACTCATCTGTTTATGCTTCTTTCAATGACTGCGGGTGAGGTGTACCATAAATTGTGGGGGCTCGCCGTCTGGGATAGTTAACCAAATTTGGGAATAAGTATATGCTATAGAAAGAACACAAAATTTGGAGCTTAGTAATTGATTAAATTTTGATTAATTGGTTAAATTCCTTTTGCAAACTAATTAAGAGACATGTGTGTGTGTGAAAAAATCAACAGCAATGGACATGAAGAAATGTATCGAGTCGCCTTCTCTGGAAGAGTTGCAGAGGGCAAGAAACCACAAATAGGTGGCTATTGCCCAAAAATTAGAAATTGCTTCAGTGAAATCACCAATGAAAAAAAGGTGGAGATTGGGAGAAAGATTACAAAACATTACAGAGCAGATGAACAGTTTGAAGACGTGTTAAAACATTTTCCCCAAGAGTCAAACTTCTGAGCAAATACAGTATGGAACTGAAGAGATTGGACATGGAAATGGAACTTAAGAAATTAAAAATAGAGGTAACTGTGAGACAAACAAAATTAGATTAGCAGAGGAGAAGGAGAGAACTAGGTGACATGAGTCAGAAAAACAGATTGGAGAAGGAAGGGAGAGAAAGGAAAGAAGTAGTGCCTTGAGATCCACCTTCTGGTCCTGGTGGGGGGTTTATATCTAGTAGAGAAATTAGGTTAATTCCACCATTTGATGAAGCTGGAATAGATAAATATTTTCAGAACTTTGAGAAGGTAGCTGTGAATTTGAATTGGCCACAAATTCAGTGGTCCCTAAGGTTGCAGAATGTGATAGGGGAAAAACTCAACCGGCTCTTCTGCCCTTACCCCTGCATAAACTGCTAATCATGAAATTGTGAAAGAAGCCATACTCATGGCTTATGAATTGGTTCCAGAGGCTTACCGACAGAAGTTCAGGAACTTGAGGATATCCCCAACCCAATCATACACAGATTTTTCTTATGAAAAGTTGTGTGTTTTGACTGGTGGTGCACCTCCAAGACCATGAACAATGATTATAATCGATTGAGAGAATTGATAATAATTGAGGAGATCAAAAGATGCATTTTTGATGATATTAAAGCATAATTGAATGAGAAAGAGACAAAGACTTGACAGGAGTCTGTTAAGTGTGCAGATGAATAGGTTTTAACACAAGTTTAGGTGGATGCCAAGTAAAACTTTGCAAAAGGTCAGAGGGATAATCTGAGTAAGGTTGAAAGTAGTACTAGAAACAAAAGTGAAGGGAAGGTAATAAAAAAAAGCCTTTGGTTTCTTTTTGCCACTACTGTAAAAAGGCTGGTCATGTGATAGCCAGTTGTCCTGTGTTAATAATAAAGAGGTACCACTGAATGCTTGTATTCCGAGTATGAAGAGATATAATAGCCAGGAAGGATCCAGACTTACTGATGGGGTTAGGGAAATAAACCTTTTGTGACAGAAGGTTTAGTGCCATTTAGAGAAGGGTCGAAGCCAGTGCCAATAAAAATCTTAAGAGATACTGTGTCTTAGAATTTGGTGAAGAAACTGAATGAGTGAGATAAACTTGATTAGGGATATCGGGAGTGATACTGAACCTATTCTTCTGCACAGAATAGTGTTAAAGTCAGACGTAGTTAAAGGATCTGTGAGGGCAAACCTGCCAGTGGACGGAGTTTCACTATTGCTGGGTAATGACTTGGTGGAGGGTAAGGTTGTTCCTGCACTGCAATTGATAGCTAAGCCAGTCAGTGAGGTGTTAGAGAAGGACACTGATATTTACCCCGCCTGTGCTATAACAAGGGCATTGTCTAAAAAAGATTGTGAGCATAGAAAAGAATTGAATCCAAAACAAAATCTGTGGTAGTTCAGGACAGGTTTAAAGTAAAACTGACCTGGTAAAGGTTGAAAAATCATCTCTAGTAAATCTCAGCCCAGATAGTAAACTTAAGGATACGGAGATGTCATTGTCCAGACAGGAGTTGATAGTCAGACAAAAGGAGGATCCTCATCTCACTGAGGTAAGGGATAAGGCTCTCTCTGATGAAGAACTAAAGAAGGTGCCTGTAGGATACCTTGTTAGGGATGGAGTACTAATGAAGAAATAGAGATCACCTGATAGTCTTGCCAATGAAGACTGGGCAGTGATGCAGGAGGGTGTGGTTCCTAGAACCTATAGAAATTAAATTATAACTTTGGCTCATGGAGCACCTTTCGGAGGTCACGGGGTGAAGAAAACTGTAAATAAGATAACCAAACAATTTTATTGGCCGACTGTAAGGAAGGATGTCACATGCTTTTGTAGAGTCTGACACACTTTATCAGATAGTTGGTGAACCTAATCAGGGTCCCCCAGTGGCACCCTTAGAACTGATCCCTGCTTTCAGTGAACTGTTTTCAAAGGTAATTGTGGACTGTGAGGGCCCATTGGCTATAACAAAAGCTGGTAACAACCATGTGTGCAACTATAAGGTTTCCGGAGGCCATTCCTCTGAGAGATATTAAAGCAAAGGTGATGATGAAAGCTTTGTTAAGGTTTTTCACCTTAGTTGGCCCGCCTAGAGAAATTCAATCAGATCAAGGGAGAAATTTTATGTCAGGCCTATTCCAACAAGTGATTTATGAATTGAGGGTTAAGCAGGTTGTATCTTCTGCATGCTACCCAGAGAGTCAGGGAGCACTGGAAAGGGTTAATTTAACCCTGAAAAATATGATGAGAACTTATTGTTCTGAACGTGAGAAAGATTGGGATGTGGGGGTTCACTTACTTTTATTTGCAGTGAGGGAATCAGTCCAAGAATCATTTGGTTTTAGTCCATTTGAGCAAGTTTTTGGACATGAGGTGAGAGGTCCTTTAATGTTACTGAAGGAACAATGGATTAATCAGGATATACATTTGAACTTATTGGATTATGTTTTTAAATTTAAAGAGCGGTTACAAAAAGCCTGCAAAGGAAAATCTAAAAGCCACTCAACAGAAAATGGTTTAGTATGATCGTAAGGCAAAAATGAAGAGCTTCAAACCTGGTGACAGAGTGTTGGTACTATTTCCTACCCAATCGAATCTCCTTATGGCTACATTTTCCAGACCATATGAGGTTCAGTCTAAAATTAGTGAGGTTACACATGTAATTAAGACTCCTGATCGCAGAGGAGTCAAGTCTACCAGGTAAATATGATTAAGCAACTGCCCCTAATGAGATGAAACTCTCATGGTTATTAATCAAGAGAAAGCCAGTAGAACAAGTTTCAAAGTCATGGGACACAGAAATTGATAAGCCTGAGGCTGGAGAATTCCATGGTTTTACAGGGCCTGGAAACAAAACTGGCTCATCTCAAAATTTAGGAAAGGGAAGAAATCCAACAATTACTCCTAAAATTTAAGAACTTGTTTCCAGATATACCTCAAGTATGCCATGATGTGGCAGCCTATTAAGCTGCATCCCTATTGAATGAACATAGAAAAGTGTAGGTTAGTGGATCAGGAACTTGACTATATGTTAAAGAATGGCATCATCCGAAAGTCAGCTTTGGACTGGAGTTCACCGTGTCTGTTGGTACCAGGGCAAAACTGAGAAGCTGCTTAATACCATCTAGTTGGAGAGTATGTCATTCCCCCAATTTGCAGGTCTAAGTCTGGCCTTGCTTGAGACCATGGACAGATATTTTGGCAAGGGAATGGGATGGGGAATTGAAATGGTTGGCTACTGAGAGATTCCCACTATTTTGGCAGACAGAGCCAAGGTGCTCAATGAAGTGATCTCCTAGTCTGTGTCTAGCCTCTCCAATGTAGAGGAGACTGCAAATGAGAGCATCGGATGCAGTAGATAACTCTGCAGGTTCACAAGTGAAGTGTTGTTTCACTTTGAAGGATGATTCGGGGCCCTGAATGCTGATGAGGGTGGAGGAGTAGGTGCTAATGCAACACCTGCAGAGAATTGAATCGGAGTTCATTTGCAGGCCCATGAGTGGCAGAGAGGTTCGCGCCACCATCGGCGTGATCTACGATGATCATTGTCTGAAGAGGGCGCGCCAAATCATTGAGGACTGTTGGAATCTAGGGGTTAAAACATTATGAAAGAAATGATTAATTAATAAGTGTATATTTACTGCATGATTCATGGGAAAAGAGGAATGTGATTAAGTGGCAATCACAGCATGGAGCAAAGTTGGCTGAGCAAAATTGTCTGCTCCCAAATACAGGGAGAGGAAATGCATAAAACGAGTTAGGAGGAATGCTCAACTGAAGGAGGTGGTGAGTAGCACAGGAGACACAGGCCAGACCAGAACAAAGAATGGCCTGCAAGAAACAAAGGGAATGGAAAACCAGTCTAGGAGGAAGATTAAGGCAGGAGGAGGTGTTAAAGAGAACAGCAGAAATTGGCCAGACAGGAACAGAATGGTGATTAGAAATATCTGGGGATGAATTAATTTCTGATCAACACAACAGGATAGTCTGGCCTGGAGGATTAAGATGGGAGCGCTACACCCCAGATATCTGCAAAACAGGAGATGACTTGTGATAACCCTTATGCAAAAAGATCTAGCAAAGGAAGACAACTTTTGTTCTGTATGATAATGAAATCTAGCAAAGGAAGCCAACTTTTGTTCTGTATGATAAGGTTGATCTATATAAACTGAGCCAACTGGACAATAGGGGTCAGTCTTGGGGAATAGCTCACTGTGCAGGTGACCTATGAACTAACGATTGACCCAGAGCTCTGTTAAGTTTTATTCTTGTGCTGTGTAATAAATTGACTGTTGAACTGAATACCTTCTCCTATCACTTCATTCAAAGAACACGCTGGACTCAGACTACGCATAGACTAAATTAAGAGTAAGGTAAAGCCAGAGTCCGACAGGACTCCTTTCACCCACACACAGCATCTTTCAGCTGCTCCTGTTGATAAAAGGATCCAGGAGTATCAGAGCCAGAACCACCAGGCTGAGGAACAGATTATTCCCACGGGCAGTGAGAATGCTGAACGAACAAAGGAATTTCTCACACTGACCATCGGAGACCCTCACATGAAAAACTGTTTATTTATTTATTTATTGTATGTTTGAATGCTTCCCCTCCATATGTATTGTTTGTCTGCATGTGTGTTATGTCTGGTTGTGTGTCTACTTGTTTTGCACTGAGGACCAGAGAATGCTGGGTTATACTTGTGCTATTGGATGATAATAAACTTGACTTGACTTTTTTCAAGTCCGTTATTGACATGCATTTTAGTGACTACTCGTGACATAAGTGATGCACTTATCAGTATCCTGGAAAGATAGGAACTTCCCTCAGAGAAGTGCCAGATTAGGGCAGCTCCAGCAAAAGAGGGATACCTTGATGAAGGCACAGGCCCTAAAATTGGTTATATCCTTTTGTTTCCGATAAATGCTGTGTGTCCCGCTGAAATTCTCCAACTCTTTTCTGTATTGCAGCTGCAAGCAAGAAATGTGAATAAGGTACAAAGCTATAGATTTTGCATCAGCCAGAACAGGTTTTACATGTCAGGTCACTTGTGTTATTTAAAAAGCTTTTTTTTGTTCTTTCTAAGCTTCCGTCATTTCCCTTATGCACATTTTCATTGTAGCCTCCAGCAGTCAAATTATCAACAGTAACTCCAAACAAGAATTCATCTCACACATGGACTACAACACAAGCCTGCAAAAAGCCAGCAGGGAAATATTTTAAGAGAACATCAGGGTATTCTTGCCAGTAAATCCTTGTCATAAATTCCAGTCAACATGTGTTCTAAATTAGTGTTCTAATTAAAAAGATTTAGTGACGTACAGTCACGATAATTAGATAAAAATGGTTTGGCACAGATTAGAAGGGCCGATGGGGCCTGTTTCTGTGCTGTAGTGTTCTATGGTTCTATGGAACCATGGTATGACATCTGCCTTTTGTGTGTTGTACATGGTTTAGCAGAAATGATTAAATTCTTTTAAATGTGTATTTACAATTAAGTGTGTGCATCTGGGAAAATGAGTGTGGAAGAGAACTTTTGTTTCTGCAGGTGTGCACACACAAGTTTATGCGTGCATGTGTGCATGCATGCACGTATGTATGTGCATTCATGTGTGTGTATGTGAGCATAAGTGCGTGTGTGTGAATGTGCGTGTGTTTGTAGTGAAACACAAAAGTCTGCAGACACTGAGACTGCAGCAAAACACAAACAGAAATGCTGGAGGAACTCAGCCAGTCTTGCAGCGACACAGGAGGCTTGAGCCCTTTTTTAGATGTGTGTGAGTGTGTGTGTGTGTGTGTGTGTGTGTGTGTGTGTGTGTGTGTATGTGTGAGAGTGAGTGTGTGTGTGAGAGTGAGTGTGTATATGTGTGCTTGTGTATGTGTGCATGTGAATGTGTGTGTGTGTGTGTGTGTGTGTGTGTGTGTCTATGATGGAGAGAGAAAAATCAGTCTGAGAATGGATCTCTTGGTATATTTTTCTCTAGGTGTTAAAGAGATCAGTTGGTGTTGAGCAGGGACTGGAAACTCAATGGCAGGGCAAGTTGTTTTTCCTCCCCCTACCTTCAATGAAGGCTGGGTTAGCCAAGGCAGTATCTACATACCTATATTGTGCAGAGTTGCCTGTACATGACAACGTACCCAAAGGACTCTGATCCCAGGATGAAAAATCAACTTTGGCTCATGCCCTTAACTGTTGTCCCAATGATTCACACTGGAAAGTTACAAGGTAGGGATGGGGGATGGGAAGAGTTGACAAAACAACATTGTAATAGACCTTGGTGAGAGTGTGTCAATTCTGATTCAACTTAGACTGGAAAAGTGACCAAGGCCACAGATACTGGTTAACTCATTGGAACGTAGACGATCGAGAGGGGATTTGATAGAGGTGTTTAAAATTATGAAGGGAATAGGAGAATAGGTGGGGGGATCTAGCGGAGATGTTTGAGTGAACCGGCATGGAGTTGAAGGGCCAAGATGGCCTGTTTCCATGCCATAAACTGTTATATGGTTAAATAAAATACAGCTGAGGAACTGAATCAATATCTCGATAAAAGAAAAGTACTATGTGGAAGCAGTTCCTAAAGAAGTTCCTAAAGAGGTCCCAAAGTGCTTTACACCCCTTGAACTAACTGCAGATAATGTGGAAGGGCATCGGCTGACTTGTACACATGAACCTCCCTCAACCAGCAGTGATAATTGTAAAAAAAAACCAGCAGTGATAATTGTATTGGCCAAACACTGAAAGAACTTGAAAGTCTTGACTCTCCGACTTGAAATGTTGACAGTTCTTTTTTTGCCCACTGACGCAGCTCAACCTGTTGAATTTCTCCAGCCGATTGCTTTTTGCACACTGAAAGGATAGTTATTCAAGATTTTGACCAACATTTTTTTTGGTTTTCACAATAGAGGCAATAGGACCTGTGGTGATACACCACTAGCCGACTGCAGGGGGTGATCTCTGTACCTGCAGGAAGATCACTGGAGGACAGACCACACCCGGCCAGCTGTCAATCAACTGCCCGTGATTATAATCCTGAGCCGCCCCTCCCGAGCTAGTCATTCGGGAACCACCAGTACAGCTACCTCTGTAGTAGAGACTTTTAACTGAATAAAGCCTGTTTTACATATTTTAATATCACGTACAAAATGATGTCACCTTCAACAGTGCAGCACACACTCAGCATAGAACAGGGTGACAATAAGGAGTGAGACGAACTTCTGAAATAGAGGCTAGAGGGATACCAACTGAGATTCAGCTTCTGTGGCAGTCATAGCCTGAGGTTGTGTTGAATTTTGAAGTCCCAAACTACAAACTCCTTTGCTGTTCCTCAAACCTTTGAGCTTCATTGCATCAATGTATGGCGATCTGAGGACTTAACTAATGATCCAATAGAGATAGAGGACTTGCAGGAATATCTGGGAGAATATCCAGGGGACAAGTGAGGGTGAAGTATAGCCAGGAGTGTTTGTGGGCCTATGTTGCATGTAACTCGATAGCCTGTATCATAAATAGAGGTAGAGAGGTTGAGGAGGGTCAGAGAGGTGTCTTAGAAATATTAGGTGATTGAAAGATGCAAGATGTGGAAAGTTGTATAGTTGTCAATAGCCACTATTCTTCTGGAGTGAGATGCAAAGGAAGGGCCCTGTATTAGATCAGAACAAATAATTCTCCCCACAACCCATGTGGTGGGGACACGCAGAGATTGCCACACATTTGACTTGAATGAAGTAAGTGGAGGGCGGACAAAGTCGTTCATTGTGAGGAGAGAGGGCCTCCACTGAAAGAAGAAGCAGAGAGTCTTCACAGATCATACAGATGGATAGTGAAAGGATGTCAGGTGTGAAGAAGGAAGTGAGGCTCAAATGGTGGTGAGATCTTTCTCTCCAATGCTAGCACAGTACCATATGCTTCTAGCATTGGCTTGCAATCAGGCCAGCAGCAGGACTTTGCACCCTGCCATTTGTGCTGCCAGGTATGCATGTAAAATAATGTAGGAGGGAATTCCTGATGACCTACAACTGTCCTTGTAACACACATCTGCCCTGTGAACTTGCACCATTAAATCTACCACGGGTACAATATGAGAATGGTTGCTAGGGAAAAGGTCATTGGAGGTTAATCTATTGTTAGAATCTACTATTTACATTTTTACTTGTCAGTGTGTGTGGGTGAGCTCTTTAGAATTTTACATCATTATTTTTGGCAGTAATTTTATTTTTTGACTCATGCATGATGTGACTGAGTGTTTTGAGGGATGTGAAGATAATTACAACATTCAAAGCCCTCATAGCTTTGGACTGAGAACATAGTGTTACCTATCCTGGACCCACAACACACCCTCATTAGTCAGGAAGGTGCAGCAGTAACTACACTTCTACTGGAGGTTGACAACATTTCACAGGAGAACATTTGAGGGTGTCCTATCTGGCTGAATCGTTGTGTGGACCGGTCGGTAGCTGCGAAGTATCAGACTGGAAGGCAAAACGGAGCATCATCAAAACGGCCGAGACCACTGGGGTATCCCTTTCCTCTATTTACAACATCTAGCATGAGCATTTCTTAAACAAAGCTCTGTGAATTATTAAGGATCTTTTCCATTCAGCACACGGTAACTTTGACCCACTATCTTCAGGAAGGAGGGAGCATCAAAATCAAGATTGCCAGGCTGGGAAATAGCTTCTTTCCCCAGACTGTGAGATTGATGAACTGAGTAAACTTATTCTGTCACTGGGTAAATCATCCCAAAATGTTTATATACTGTATATTTATTTTAAATTTATAAAATGTGGAAAATGGCCCATGAGCCCATGCCGCCAAATTACACCCAATTGACCTACACCTCTGGTACGTTTTGAATGGTGGGAGGAAACCAGAACCCCCAGAGAAAACCCAGAGAGACATGGGGAGAACATAGAAACTCCTTATGGACAGTGCAGGATTCGAACCCCGGTCCTGATCTCCGGTGCTGTAACAGCATTGCATTAACCACGTCACCAACCATACTGCCTATATGTACATATCTTTATTGTATTGGGTGTGGGTTTGTGTGTGAGTGTGCACAGAGGTGCGGAGAAACATCGTTTTGTTCCTCTGGTTGTTAATATTCAGCCAGATGACAATAAACTTGAACTGTTCTATGAGGACAGTGGAAGTTGGGCTCCCTGTCGAGTAAAGGGGGAAGACAGCAGTGATTTTGGGACAACAGATCTGTCTCAGCAGCAATAAATTAAAATCAAAAAACTACAGATGCTGCAAAAATATAGAATAGAAAATACTGGGAACCCAGCAGGGCACCTACCCTTGTGTCCAGAGAGAAGCTACACCTGCACCCACACCTCCTCCTTCCCCACCAATGGTCCCTTGGCACTTACCCCTGTGCCCACAGATAGGCTCCTCCTGCACCTACACCTCCTTCCTCCCCACCAATCAACCTATTGGCACCTACCCCTGTGACTACAGGACATGCTCCACCTGCTCCTTTACCTCCTCTCTCACCACCGTTCGTGGGGCCAAACAGTCCTTCAAACTGAAGGAACACTGCACTTGTGAATCTGCAGGGGCCATCTGGTGCTCCTCCACATTGGAGAGTCTGGGAGATTGCTTCATTCAGCACCTTAGCTCTGTCCGCCACAATAGAATGGATCTCCCAGTGGCCACATTCACCTGTCCCATTCTCTTGCTGACATGTCTGTCCATGGTCTCATGCACTGCCAGACCGAGACCGCCCATAATTGGGGGAACAACATCTTATTTTCCATCTTGGCACCCTCCAACTGGATGGCATTAACATTAATTTCTCCAGTTTTCATTTGAACCCCCCCCTACCCCCCAGTCTTCTTCCCGCTGTCTCCTTTCCTCTAGCTGTCTCTCTCTCTCTCTTCCCTTTTTCCTCTGCCTCTTTCAAGAGACAAAAAAAATCAATTTTCACCTTTCCTCATCAAGTATGGTGAAAGGCATTTGCATAGATGTAAGCCCTCTGCGTGTACATATATGCATGTTTGGGTGTGAATGCATGTGTGTGTGTGCATCCATAAGAATACACGTGTCCTTATGTATATACATGTGCATACATTTCTATGTGGACGAGTGTGTTTGTGTTCCATGTGTGCATTTGTGTGTGTGTGTGTGCACAAGTGTATGTGTGCAAGCATGAATGCACATGTGTGTACATGCATGTGTTGACGCATGTCTGCATGTGTATATGCAGATGCACAGGCAAGAAAATGTACGTATCTATCTCTGCCTGAACATCATGTAGCATCATGTAGTGAGGTTTCTGTGAGTGTGCCCTTTTGCTGCTGGGTTAAGAGCTCACCTTGCAACAAAGTTAACAGAAACCTCCCACGGGCAACTTCCATTTCACAATATGCCCCAGGCAGCGACATATCACAGCTCTGAGTCACATTGACACTGTAGTCCTGAGTGAGACTTAATGGACAGAAGATGTCAGTGGACGAACCAGGAATGGGTATGAACTCAGCTGGGATAGAGAGGCCATTAATGCCTACTACTTAATCTGTCACAACTGAACCCACAAAATCAGAGTGGAAGCAGGGAGGGGGGAGGGGGGAAGAGGAGGAGGAGGAGGTCATGATGATTTCTACCTTTTATTTTGACAATGAACAGCCTTCCAGGTGAGTGTGAAGTAGACGACTGACTACATTAATCTTTCTAACTATTTTTCATCGGCACACCAAGCGCCATCTGCATGTATGCATTTTCTTTCTGTCGTAGCATTTTCGTATTTGGAGAGCTGCGGCAAGTAAAAATTTTCATTGCATCTGTCCATTGTAGATATGCATATGAAAATAAACACATTCATCCATTCTCTCTCTCTTTCTCTCTCTCTCTCTCCCTCTCTCTCTCATAACAACGTAAGAAATAGGAGCATGAATCGGCCATCTGGCCTGTGGTTTGATAAGGTCATGGCTGATCTGGCTGCGGACTCAGCTGCGCCTACCTGCCTGTTCCCTATAACCCTTAATTCAAGTTTCAAAATTCTTTAGTTGTGCGGTGCGCTGTTAGCCGGAATCAGACACACTCAAGGTAAAGACTGTACAACAGGCTTTAATCCACAAAGACTTCCACAGAGCCAGGCTGGCTGTAGCTGCAGCAACTCTGAGTGAGGCCTCGGGAGGCCAGCCGGAGCAGGCTTATATCCCGGAGGGTGATTGACACCCGACCGGGTGGGGCTTGATCCATTCAGGCCGACTGATTGACAGCCGGCCAGGTGTTGTCCTGTCCCCTTACACTCCTGCAGGTACAGAGGTTGCCCCCGGAGTAGGTTGGTGGTGTACCACCATAAGTTGTCAAGCACATAAAAACACAAAGACTCACCACTAGCCAGGATCCCCTACCAATAAGTGAAAGAGAAGCAAAAGAGAGGTCCTTCAGAGATATTAGGCGTCTGTGAATTTGCCTTTCGAACTCCTGTAGCCTCTGCAATCACATGGCCCCTGTTCCAACAGTGAAGCTGAGCTCCTAGTTCCCAAACTTTGATATGATATGAAGTTGATAACACTCAAGGCCCTTCAAGAGCTTGTGAAAGCAGCTCAGACTACCATACAAACACTTCCTCCCCTCCATCGAGTCCATCCATACTTCCAGCTGCCTTGCAAAAGCAGCCAACGTGTTGAAAGACACGTGGGCGGGCGGATTGGGAGTGGAGGGGCACTTGGAAAGTGGGGTAACTTTAGGGTAGTAATTTTTTTTGCAGGTCAGGTATGGCAGAGGGGTTGTCAAGGATATAACAGACTAGATCTCTTGCACTTGTCCACTACCCAATTCCAAGTTTCACAGCTTAAACCCATCTTTTCCAGACATTCCCAGTGACAAAGCCCTCTTTACAGTTCACACTGACGTTTGAATCACAAGAGTAACAGGAGGATATGTCTAATTCAATTTCCCAAGAGATTCCAAACAATTTTTCACTCATGGAAATGTCAATCATGAATTGCTTAATGCTGAAGAGAAAAAAATCATTATGCAAGTTTCCAGGCAAGTTCTTTTTTGTTAAGCCTGTAACAATTCGATGAGCTAATAGTGAGTATTAGTGACCAGAAACTGTTTAACTGTAAACTACAGTTTTTCTATGCTGATGTTGAAACTTACCACAATCACCAAAAAAAATCACAGCAACATACATTTATTTCAGGAACTTGACAAAACTTAGTTAAAAAAGCATTCAAATCCCAAAGGATCCGTTGAATATTTTTATGAGAACAGACTGTGACTTTTCCAAGGTAAAGACAAGATTTAACAGAAAATTTGGGGATGATTAACTTCAAGCATCCTGTCAGAGCTGCATGTTTTATCTCTCTCTCTCTCTCCCTCTATTCTAATCCAGCCAAACTGGTTTGGTGTTTTGAAATCTAATCATATCTTGTGGAACACAAACTTTTGCAGGAAGCTCAAGGTTTTTGTCTTTATGGATCCGTCTTATTGCCAAATGTTTTTCACAAAACACTTACTAGAAGTTTAGAACATAACGGCACAGTACAGGACCTTGGTTGTGCCAACCTAGATATTCCTACCAAAAATACTAAACCCTTCTCTCATCCATGTGCTTGCCTAAGAGTCTCTTAAATGCCTCTAATTTTTCAACCTCCACCACCAGCCATTCCAGACAACTGCAAATATCTGTGTAAAAAACTTACCCCTAAGCTTTCCTCCCTTCACTTTGCACGGATGTCCTCTGGTGTTTGCTATTCCTGAGCTGGGATAAAGGCGCTCGCTGGCTCTCCACCCTGCTTATGCCTCTCAGAGTTGTGTAGACCTCAATCAAGTCACCTCTCATCCTTCTTCGCTCCATAAAGGAATGTTCCAGCTCTGATAACCTTGCCTTGTAAGACATTTTTGAATCCGTGCAACATCCTGATAAATCTTCTCTGAACCCTCTCCATTGCTTTCTTAACTATAATTTCCTCATGATCCAAAATGCAGCTGAGGAAATTCTCTCTTTGGATATTTTAGGATGTCTTGTGTTACGAACCATGCAGCAATAGGCAATCAACCAGACAGTGTTTAATTTTAAAACTAATTTTATTTATAACTCAAACTATAATCTTAACACTTAAACTATCCTTAACACTAAATCTATCCCAAGCTATGTGCAGGTGTCGTGTGTGTGAGTGTGTGTGTGTGTGTGTGTGTGTGTGTGTGTGTGTGTGTGTGTGTGTGTGGGGTGGGGTGGGGGTGGGTGGGGGTATACCCAAACCATTACTGTCCGGGCCAAAATCTAGAAAGTTACTTCAAATTCAGTGTTGAAGTGTAGGCCTTTGATATGTGAAGTTCACAATTAATGTTGAACTGATGGGAAGACTGGATTCACTGCTACGGATTCACAAATTCTTCTTGCATAGCCTTTGAAGAAATGCCCACCCACACGAGGTGTGGTCACAACACTCCTGGTCCTTTAGTAGGCAAGACTCGAACTGGGTAGCCCCCTCGAAGCTTCCAAGTCCCTGGCATTAGTTTCTCCAAATAACTTTACTGCTCGTCACGTAAAATGAAGCAGTCTCTCCAAGTGACCTCCTCTGTTAGTCACAATCAAAATGAAGCATTTTGCTTCCACAAAAGACCCTCCTGGCACAGGTCAATCCATCAAAAAGGCCCAGCCATTCACAGAGCAGGTTTTCTCTGAATTCCACAAAAATGGCTGGCCATGAGCTGCTTCAAAAAGCTGCTTTTCTCTGCTATGGCCAGAATGGTTCTCCCCTGCTGTCTTTGCCAATGTGGAAAACCTTTCTCCAGTTCTTCCAATGTATCGAATTATTTCTGGGTTGTGATTTGTGTTGTGATGGTGTGAAATGTTAAATGGTAACTGTAACCATTCAGTCACTCCTGTCTATACTATCCCTTAGAGTGATAATCTCATTTTACTAAAACGGGAGCTCGTAATAGTTAGAGCAGACTGGTAACATTGCAAGGTTTTCATAACAAATAAATATGCCAAAGGCATGATATCATTGCAATTCTCAGCCCTCTATTTTCTTTTCTCCTCCTTTTCCTGGAATTATTGAAATCTACATTACGATGTCCTTGTACTGATGGTTGGACACAACTTGGAAAAGTTTTCTCCAGTATTTTTAACACTTCTATTGCATTACCAAATAAATATGCCTAAAGATACTGTGTGTATTCAAACTATACAGTACACTTCCTGCAGGATGTGGGCATGGAGTTCAGCCACGTGCATCACTGGTGCATCACTCACTGGACGTGGTTACAAAGGGTATCTCCTCAAAAAAGGCATGAGAATGGAATGATGGAACATCAAAGAGTAATCAAAATTGTGCAGTTGAACAGAGGTACGGTGGCAAACACATCAAAAAAGCTGCAGATGTTGAAAGTTTGAAACAGGAACAGAAAATATTGGAAAGTACGACAAGCAGCAGCTGTGGAAAGAGATTAACGAATCAGGCTGAAGAACCTTTGTCAGCAGAGCCATTACCAAATCATACGAGTGGCGATATTGCTTAGATGTATTTGTGTAGGTCACATAATGCTGGAAATATTTACATTTTCCTTCCTTTAGGATTCTGCCCAAAATTCCTGCATCTGGGAGTTTTGCTTCTTCACAAAAAAGGAATGAAATTAAAGCAAATTTAAGGTAAAGTTTACAAGAGGATAGGAAGAAGATTCAGACATGAATCACAAGATCAAACTCTATTGATCTAGTTCAGTGGTTTTCAACATTTTTCTTTCTACTCACATCTTTCTTTGGCTTGGCTTCGCAGACGAAGATTTATGGAGGGGGTAAATGTCCACGTCTGCTGCAGGCTCGTTGGTGACTGACAAGTCCGATGCGGGACAGGCAGACACGGTTGCAGCGGTTGCAGGGGAAAGTTGGGGTTGGGTGTTGGGTTTTTCCTCCTTTGTCTTTTGTCAGTGAGGTGGGCTCTGCGGTCTTCTTCAAAGGAGGTTGCTGCCCGCCGAACTGTGAGGCGCCAAGATGCACGGTTGGAGGTGCACCTCTGTCTCGGTGGCCAGTGGAGAGCTCGCCATATAACACGATCTTGAGAAGGCGATGGTCCTCCATTCTGGAGACGTGACCCACCCAGCGCAGTTGGGTCTTCAGCAGCATGGATTCGATGCTTGCGGACTCTGCCAGCTCGAGTACTCACATACCATCTTAAGTAATCCCTATGCCATTGGTGCTTTGTGATTAGTAAGGGATTACTTAAGGTGGTATGTGAGTGGAAAGAAAAAGTTTGAAAATCACTGTTTTAATTGTACCCAATTGACTTGAAATGGGTCAATAACAATTTTTTTTAAAATCAAAATATTTCAGTAACATTTGGGTCTAGAGCAGTAATTCTCCACCTTCCCATCCCACTCACAGTCCACCTTAAGCAATCTCTTACTAATCACAGAGCACTTATGGTTTGGGGATTGCTTAAGGTGGATTGTGAGTTGAGGGGGACAGTTTGAAACCACTGATCTAAAGGAATTAAATCCTGTCAAGCATGTAATGTCACATGAGGTCTGACTTCTTCAACAAAATGAAGGTCCTATCCCAGACCTTTGGCACTGAAGGCAACTGTGATGCCTCCTTCATTGAATCCCTTTCATTATGACACACCAGGAAATTATTCTATAAATCAACATACACCTCATAACATTCTACAGCATTTATTTAAGGAAATCTGTTTTACAGTCCTTTCAATAACAGACTCAGTCTATATTCTATGCAGTTGAAATTCTCACTGTATCCAGTGTCAGAATGAAGTTATGGTCTCCCTGTCATTCTCAACCCCATCTTAACTGTACTGGAAAAGTAATGCTGCCTAGAGTCTAGAGAATTAATGGTAGCTGGGTGAGATCAGGCTGGGGAAATTACAACACAGCTTGATGGCTGAAGCCCTCATGGTTAGTGGGTACCATGGTGGAAATCACATTGCTAGAGGTTGTGAGAAAATCTCTGAGAGACTCCCCAAATGCATCAACAAAAGGCAGGAGCAAAAGTGAAATGCTGGTTTCCCTGGAGGTCCAGGGGACCAGAAAACCATGTGCTGCTGTAAAATAGAGGGTCCGCAGATTATCTGGTTATAAATCAGATTGCTGTTCGAGGAGTGTGCTGTGCACAAGATGCTGCTGCTCTTCTTTCATGCCAACGGCGACCTCACTTGAGAAAGTACTTCACTCTGTACATACTTAAATGTAAATCATTCAGCCTTTATTATCTCCAAACTTCTCACCAGCCAAGAGTCAGTGTTTCCATCCATCCATGCTCATTTTCTACACCATAGAGTCATGCCCCACAGAAAAGGTCTTTTGCCCAACTCATCCATGCTGACTAAATTGGCATTCTGAGCTAGTCCCATTTGTCTGTATTTTATTCATATCTTTAGGAGCCATTCCTAATCAGATCTCTGTCTTTAGAAAGAGAAAATAATTCCAGCATGAACACAGACCCCATCACCACAAATTTTGTCATCGAGTGCCACCTAAAGAGCAATGCGATAGCCTTGTCCTGGGTCAAATGCCTTTTCTCCCCTGACAGGTAAGTTGATGATCCAAACCCTGATCTATACATATATTCTCCACTCCCTGGTAGCTCGCTTACAAGCAATATCATGATATTTGTTCTGTGCTCCACCTCCAAGGTCGGGAATTTGTGTGCAAGGAACAACAACAACAATAAAAACAATTGTAAATCACATTTATGTAGCATCTTTAAAGTGGAAAAATATCTCATAGTGTTTCACAAATCAAACAAACATTAACTCCAGGCCATGAGATATGAAGAAAGATAAATGACAGTTTGGACAAAGATAAGTTTAATGAGCCTCCCTTAGATGGTGGTCAGAGCAGATTTTTTGGGGAAATTCAGATTGTAATGACCAGGCAGCTGAAGGCAAGGGTCATCCATCTGGAAGTGGAAGAGCTTCAAGGGTTCAAGGACATGAGAATGAAGAGTTACATGAGATCCATATTTCAACCAATCATTGAATGGACAAAATCATAAAATGAGGGGCACTCAACATGCCAGGCGGCATCCATGAGAAAGAAACATGGTGACCTTTTCAGGTCAAGGATCTTCATGTTTTAAGTTGAAGGGAGGAGTAGAGGTGGAGAGAAGAAGGAAAGTCCATCATTGGGTTCAGACAAAAGGTGTTGGAAGATGTTTGACCTAAAATTTTATATTTCCAGCATTTTAATTTTTGTTTTGGTCAGATTTCAAGTATTTGCAGAATTTGATTCCCAATAGATGGAAGAGGATTATCATTTTCACTGTGTCTGCTGGAGTTCAAAGCACTTCCTCTGTCTCTAAACTCTACCTCTCTTCCATCATCCTTACCCCTTCCTTGGTTCATCAACCCCTTACTGTCCCTCCTGCCCTGTCCTCATTCTACTGGATGGTCAGTCTTAATGAAGGGTTCAGATGCAAAACCTCAGAAGTTCTTTTTCTCCTCCTGACACAGGTGGACCTGCTGAGTACCTCCAGCAGATGGATTTTTTTTTTTGCAATGAACAAAGGCAAAGCAGGTATACCCAGTTGCTGGATACAGATCTGACATGGAAATAGATGGATACAAGGCACCTTTGATGTGCTGGGGCAGAGAACAGAAGGCAATTAAGGCATGAATAAGATGTGTGAAGGAGACTAAAAGAAACCGAATATCGAAATCCAAAAAAATTGTGTGGCATTCTCCATCCAAATATTAAAGGGAGGTTTCGTAAGTGTAAAACTCAGAAATGAATAAGCTACAGAGTTGGTAAGAGTTTTCTACTGGGGAGAAAAATCACAGGTCCACGGAATCCTGATACACTTTAGCGCTGATTGTCTTTTAAATGTATATCATTGATTATAAATGGCTTTGAAGCATCCTCAGCTCATGTGACAGGCAACAGAAAAATCTTTCTCTTATGAAGTAAAGAATCATAAATGGATAGTTTTAAAAATCTAGTCAAAACACAGAAATGCTGGAGGACTGAACAGGTCTTTCATCGTCCATAGGAGGTGAAGATATATTACTAATGTTTCGGGCCTGAGCCCTTCATCAAGGTATGAATGAAAAAAACACAGGCAGATTTTTTTTTTAATTAAAAGGCTGGGGAGCGAAAGGGGGGAAGAATGGGGGGGGGGGGGGAGTACAGATTAACAGATAAGAGGAAAGGTGAGAATTGATTTTGGCTCTGTGAAAGGAGACAGAGGGAAAAGAGGAGAGAGAGAGAGAGAGAGAGAGAGAGAGAGAGAGACCGAGAGGAAATGAGACAAGGAGGACAAATTGGGGCAGGGGGGTTGGTTTTAAAGGAAACTGGAGAGGTTGATATTAATGCCATCTGATAGGAGTATGCCCTGACGGGAGATGAGGTTCCTCCTATTTGCGAATGGTCTCAGTCCGGCAGTGCATGAGACCATGACAGACATGTTAGCAAGGGAATAGGGTGAGGATGGGTGGCCACTGGGAGATCCATGCTAATAGAGATTTTTTAAATTATGAAGGGGATAGATAGAGTAGATGTGAATAGGCTCTTTCCCCTGAGGGTAGGGGAGATTGGAATAAGGGGTCATGTTAAGGGTTAGGGGGCAAAACTTTAGGAGTAATATAAGAGGATGCTTCTTCACTCGGAGTGGTGGCTAAGTGGAATGATCTTCCAGAAGAGGTAGTTGCGGCAGGGTCAATTCTGTCATTTAAGAGGAGGTTAGATGAGATAGACAACAGACTCGCCAAGGCAAATAGCGCCTTTGGAAGACTACACAAAAGAGTCTGGAAAAACAACCAACTGAAAAACCTCACAAAGATAAGCGTATACAGAGCCGTTGTCATACCCACACTCCTGTTCGGCTCCGAATCATGGGTCCTCTACCGGCACCACCTACGGCTCCTAGAACGCTTCCACCAGCGTTGTCTCCGCTCCATCCTCAACATCCATTGGAGCGCTCACACCCCTAACGTCGAGGTACTCGAGATGGCAGAGGTCAACAGCATCGAGTCCACGCTGCTGAAGATCCAGCTGCGCTGGATGGGTCACGTCTCCAGAATGGAGGACCATCGCCTTCCCAAGATCGTATTATATGGCGAGCTCTCCACTGGCCACCGTGACAGAGGTGCACCAAAGAAAAGGTACAAGGACTGCCTAAAGAAATCTCTTGGTGCCTGCCACATTGACCACCGCCAGTGGGCTGATAACGCCTCAAACCGTGCATCTTGGCGCCTCACAGTTTGGCGGGCAGCAGCCTCCTTTGAAGAAGACCGCAGAGCCCACCTCACTGACAAAAGGCAAAGGAGGAAAAACCCAACACCCAACCCCAACCAACCAATTTTCCCTTGCAACCGCTGCAATCGTGTCTGCCTGTCCCGCATCGGACTGGTCAGCCACAAACGAGCCTGCAGCTGACGTGGACTTTTTACCCCCTCCATAAATCTTCGTCCGCGAAGCCAAGCCAAAGAAGAAGATGAGTACATGGATGTGAGGGGGGTTGGAGGGTTATGGGCAAGGGAGAGGGTAGGTGGAACCATTGGGAGTTTCACGTAAATCAGTGTGGACTAGAAGGGCCGATTTGCCCTGTTTCCATACTGTAAATTGTTATATGGTTATATGTGGCCAACAGAGCTGAGGTGCTCAAAGAAGCCATCTCCCAGTCTGCATCCAGTCTCTCTGATGTAGAGGAGACTACAACAGGAGCACTGGACGCAGTAGATGACCCCTTCAGATTCACAGGTGAAGTGTTACTTCACTTGGAAGGACTGTTTGGGACCCCAAATGGTGGTACGTTGAGCACCTCCTGTGGTCACAGGGGTAGTTGCTAAAGGAATGATTGGTGGTGAGGGAGGAGTGGAAGAGGGAGTCACAGAGGGAGTGGTCCTTGAGGAAGGTGGAAAGGGGAGGAGGGAGAATATGAGACTGGTGGTGGGATCACGTAGTAGGTGGTGGAAATAGTGGAGGAGGATATGTTGGATATGGAGGCTGGTGGGGTGGTGGTGAAGGAAAGGGGTATCCTGTCCTTGTTGCTTGTGGATGCGGAGGGGGGCAGGGCAGATGTGCAGGTAATGGAGGATATGTGGGTGAGGGCTGAGATGATGGTTAAAATCTAAGCATGAAAGCCCTGAATCTTGCCACAACAGACATGTTAATTAGGACTCTGGAGAACTATGTATTTCATTGCTCATTCATTTAAGATAATCAAGGTGTTGGTAAGCTTCTAGTAAGATTCTGTGAACAATCCCAGCCATTTCAGATTTTTGTAAAAAAAAATGCAGTCATCCTCTTTGTCTACCAGGTGAGCAATAGAAAGTGAATTACTAATCAGCACAAAATCTATCATCATAAATTATTCCACTTCTGTAGGTTGGTATATATATATATATATATATATATATATAAGCTAACTGTTCCATGCTGTGAGGCTCAAGCTTTTTGATAAACCACTGCTATATTTAGACACAGAGTGAAGCTAAAGCCACAGAAGATTTTCTTCTTTTAAAACTTTCTGTTTAATTTGTTACACCCTTAAAATAATCCTCCTGTTACAATTTATGAAGCTTGACTATCAGTCAACAACATGGAATCTCAGAGCCAGGGGATTCAATATTAACCCTTACCACAATAGTCCTTGCCATTTATATGGGAGAAGATTACAGGCAGCGAGCATTACACTTGAATGTCCAGAGGAACTGCTCACACTAACCATCTAAGATTCTTAAGGTTATGAAACAATATTTATCTATTTGTATATATGAATAATGCATACGTATTGCTTGTCTCTGCGTGTGTTATGTCTGGTTGTGTGTCTGCGTGATTTGCACTGAGGACCAGAGGCAGCCCTTTTGTTAGGATCCACTTGTACAATCGGACGACCATAAACTTGACTTAAACTTCGAGAGAAGGGACAATTCATTATCATGAATCAGATGACCACAGCACAGTTCTGATTCCAAGTTACAAAGGGTAATGAAACCTTACAGGAAAACATTGGCGAGAGCTGCCACCTCTAACAAGTTAACGCTTTTTAGGGTTAGCAGGGTGGAATGGGTAGAGGTTAGTTTACAGTAAAATCCTATGTCAACACTCGAGAAAATATAGACCATTTTCCACAGCTCAGGATACTCCAAATTGATTGGCTAAACAGACACATCAATATCAATGTCTCATCTTAAGGGCAAATCACCAGCGGTAAGCCTTTGATGACCCATATGACGTTTTATGGGCAGGCCATATGCCAGACACTAGTCTCCCCAGCAGGCTCTCTGGACTGAGGTCTGTCATAGCAAGAGCTCATCAAGAGAGCAAATTAAAACTTTGAAGATATTCTCAAAACCCTCTTGAGGATATGTAACTTAGGCTCATCGAGTGATACAGCATGGAAACAGGCCCTTTGGTCCAACATATTGACCATGTTGTCTACCCAGGTTAGTCCCACTTGCCTGCACTCTCTCTAGCTTAAATGATGTTGTATCTGTAGTACTACAACCAGGAGTGCACACAAATACTTGGTGCAGTCTCAACCCACATAGGAACAGTTGCAACATGACGTCCCAACCCTTGTATTTAATGTTTGAATTGATGAAGACAAGCATACCATCTTCTTCATCATCCTGCATATCTGTGTTTCCACCTTCAGCGATCTACGTACGTATACCCTTGGGCCTCTCTGCTCTACAACATTTCCCAGGGCAATGCCATTCACTGTCTATATCCTGGCCTGGTCTAACTTCCCAAAATGCAACAATTTTCACTTGTTTTGAGTTCAACTCCATCTGCCATTCATTGGCCAACTTTCCTTGTTGATCTATATTCTGCTGTAACTTAAGACAATCTTTTTGCTCCCTTCTGCACCACTAATGATTATAATGACAGTGAGTTTATTCTTAAATACATGTACATATGCATTGAAATTCTTACTTGCTGAACAAAATTTCATGATTTAAAAAAAAATCTACAATAGTATGCATTAAAGGAAAGATAAATGGTAAATACCAATATTTGCAAGCCAGCTACTAATGGCACATGTTTTCATCCATATTGTTAATATATATGACAAACAACAGGGAGCCCAGTAGTGATCCCTGATCCTTTGCCCATTTCTGTTCAAGACCTTGGGAACCTAGAATCTCTTCCTCAAGAGCACATAGGAGCCATGAGATGGATCTCACATCCATCTCGTAAGCAACTTCAGAAACCAAAGATCCACTATAGAAGCAAGTCATCCTTGATCACAAGGAATTGCTTTGGAGAAGATCCCTTGTACACTTCGAGGACCAGGAGCGCCAAATGTGAGCTGTGGCTCAGGAGGTGGAATTTGGAGAGTAACTCAAGATTCAAGATTGAATTTTATTTTCACAGTAATAAAACAGTGTCCTATTACATGAAATTCTTTTTTGCCTACTGCAAGGCAGACAGATTCGCCACCAGCAGAAATTGCCTAAGCGCCTCTTACATTTCCTACAGTCAGAGAAAGAGAAGCAGAGTTCCCCCTAGAGTCACTGAGTGTCTGTAGATTTTCCCCCAGCACTTCTGCAGCCTCCACAGCCACACAGAGTCCATTGGCAACCCACGCTCCAGATCAGAATCTCCAACAGAGTCAGGGTCCCTTCAGTGCCCTTGGCACCTCATCGCATCCTGGTTCCGATACCTGGTACTCCTCCGGCCAGTTCGAGCCAGTCTCCCGCCGCCAGTGTCTAGCAGCCCACAGCTTCGATGGGTTCCTCACCTTGAGTCGCCAGCAGCCTGCCGCAGAACCTCCTCACTGGTCCACCTCCATGGTCACAGTCCTGTGGGTCGTGAAGTGCATTTGACCTCCTGGCATTTTGTAAAGCAACTGTGTGAACGCAACTCTTGGTTTCTTCACTTTTCCTTTTGGTCTTTCTTCTTCTTTGCCTCGTGGTGTGCACAGACAGATTATCAAAGAACCGTGAGGAATTACAAAATCTTCCAGGTTTATTGGCAGGATAAGTAAACCAACATCAGCATCCCCCTTTTCTTGCATCTGAACTCTTATCACACTCCAGCAGATTGTGTTGGGCTCCAGCATCTATGTCTCTGATCTCACTTATCTAGTTCCAGCAAGCAAGTCACAACATGTGCATGCCTGACGCCAGACTTCTGAAACAAGTGCTCCACTCTGAGCTCTGATACAGTAACAGGTTTCCAGGAGGATGGAGGAAACATTTCAATGATGTCCTAAAGAAAATGTATCATCTTCACAGACTCATGAGAATCCCTAGCATGTGACCACCTAAAATGGAGATGAAAGATTAAAAAAAAGGCATTGAGCAGCTTATATTGGTACAACATAAGTTTGCAGATGACAGCAGTTGGTCTCATCGGCAACAACAATGAGTTGCACTACAGAAAAGAGTTGGAAGGTCTTGTGATATGGTGCAAGGATAACAACCTGAGTGTCTCAACATGGACAAGACGAAGAAGATGATCATGGACTTCAGGAGATCCAGGAATGGCCACCCTCCACTACACATCAACAACTCTATAGTGGAAGGGTGGAGAGCACTAAGTTCCTTGGAATTCACTTGACCTATCATGGACACGCAACATCTCCTCACTTGTCAGGAAGGCACAACAGCGACTGCACTTCCTGAGAAGACTGAAGCGGGAAAGGCTACTAGCCACCATTATGTCAACATTCTACAAGAGCATCCAGGCAGCTGCATCACAGTGTGGTATGGTCGCTGCAGAGAAATAGGTCAGAGGTTAATCCACAGGATCATAAGAGTGGCAGAGAGGATCACTGGAGTCTCCCCCCCTCGACCCATTAATGTGATCTACCAGGATCACTGTCTGAAAAGGGCACACGAAATCATTGAGGACCCCTTCCACCCCACACAGCATTTTACAGCTGCTCCATCAGGAAAGAGATGCAGAAGTATCAAAGCCAGCACCGCCAGGCTAAGAAACAGCTTCTTCCCTCAGGCAGTGAGAATGCTGAACAACTAAAGGAACTGCTCATATTAACCATCAGAAACTCTCATATTCATGAAGCATTTTTTTTTTGTTTGTATCTCGGAATACTTGTCCTGCATTTATATTGTTTGTCTATATGTGTGTTATGTTTGGTTGTGTGTCTGTCTGTTTTGTGGGGTTGTACTTGTAAAATCAGATGTCAATTAACTTTACTTGACTTGAGAAGCATGCAGACCTCACTCATAAACTGAAGAGGAAATGCCCAACTTCCCAAACTAATCACTCCTCTCCCATTCCTGCTGTTAAACAGCTCGTGCTCCACAGATGGCAGTTTGGGAATCCCACAAA
This sequence comes from Narcine bancroftii, assembly GCF_036971445.1. Taxonomy (NCBI): domain Eukaryota; kingdom Metazoa; phylum Chordata; class Chondrichthyes; order Torpediniformes; family Narcinidae; genus Narcine; species Narcine bancroftii. The sequence continues at coordinate 357,249,919 of NC_091471.1, read as the reverse complement.
GATTTCTCACCTGATTCACATTGTCAGAGTTGCTTGAACTATTTTCATTGAAAGAAAATTATAGCTTCCTTTCAACCTCATAGATTACAAAAAAGAATGTGCTACGCTCAAACTACATTTGTAAAAGTGATAACCAACGAAAGTGATGACACCAATTCCACAGGTTATTTCATGAGTTAGAACCGGGCTTTCAGTTTGGAGATGGCTGGTTTGTGGTCCTGAGTAATGGCATTAATTCTTCAGCAGAATTGCTCCATGCTTTTATTACCCTTCTTACAATAATCCAACAGAGCCCTCCACTGGTGGAATCCCATCTATCTAAACATCCCAGCTACCCTCCAGAACACATCAAATGCCAATATTAAATGTACTAATTTCTTCCCTGGAAGATTTGCAGATTAAAGTTAATATTAGCAGCGTAACTAAAGTGGTGCTCAGGAGATTTGTTTTGTGTTGGATACTCTCTTGGCCTGCAAGATTTGTGACTGGGACTGAATCCCTGACCTTCTTTCACTGTTTCATTGCTAGCTTGGCAACTCAGCCAGTTTCTTTGGCTGCTCCAAGGTAAGTTGACACTTTCGAGACATAAGCGATTGCAGATGCTAGAATCTGGAGCCAAAAGTAAATTGCTGGAAGATCTCTCAGCAGGTAGAGCTGCAAGTGTGGAGATAAGTATTTTGGGTCGAGGCCCTGCATCAGGACGGAGAGTGTGGAGGGAAGATGGCCAATGTTAGAAGTGGCAGGAAGGGCTGAGACATAGAAGTTGAAGGGAAGTAATAGCCTGAACCAACAAAATATGCAAGCCCAAGAGAGATTCCAAATAGACTCAAACTGCAACATCAGTACAGGATCTTTGTAAACCAGGAAATGGTTTGAAACTGATGAAATTAGCACCACCAGATAGACTGACAGGAAAAGCATCTTCCTCTGACCATTTCATAGAACTCACACATATTTATTTTCTCGTGCAGTGGTGGAACAGATTGTCGTTCAGGGTCAGTTTCGGATCTCAACCACTTTGCATGATTGAACTTGGTAACACTAATATGGCTTTCAGTCCTGGAGCTAAACACCCTGACTGGAGAATGGGTGGTTAACCTCCTATTGACTGTCATGCCATAAAGCTTGCAGCTTTACAGGTAAAATGCAATGCGGGAGAAACTCAACAGGTCACACAACGTACTTTATATAGCGAAAATAAAGATAACTAACCAACACTGACCGGGCATGAGCCCTTCATCAAGGTATGAGTAAAATTTAGGCAGGCGCCTAAGTAAAATGGTGGGGGGAGAGGCAGGTGGAGGAACATATAGGGAGAGAGGGCACAAGAGAAAACAGGGGGAGGGTGATGGCTCTGTGTATCCCTCCCCTTCCCCTATTTTCTCTTGCACCCTCCCTCCCTCATCAACCTATTACCTCTTGCCTCCCTCTGCCCCTCCCCCCCACCACCAATTTATTCAGGTGCCTGCCTATATTTGGCTCACTCCTTGATGAAAAGTTCCAGTGACAGTGGATAAACAAGCCTCTCCTATTGAGGAGAGTTAAATTTAGATGGTCAACAATAGCAACCAATGCAATTCACTTTGCCCTGGTTTTGAGATGGCCTTGGATGTTTTAAATTTAGACATTCACGAGACCGTGCCACCCAATTACACCCAACTGACCTACTTGCCCAGTACATTTTTGAATAATGGGAGGAAACTGGAGCATCCAGAGGGACCCATAGAGACACAGGGAGAACATACAACTCCTGACAGACAGGGCTGGATTTGTAAACAGGGTTGCACTAACCTCTATGCTAATCCTACTGTCCCAATTTTTCTTCAGGTCTGAATCTTTTAAAATCTCTGTAAAAGATGTACAGCTCTTTCAAAAGAGGTTTTGAAATTTAAAAATATTTAATTATTTAAAATATAATCATATTTAATTATTGAATATTTAATACTTGGGCTTTTGAAATTAAAATATAATTGTGAATTTTTAAATGTTATTTCCACTTGAATGTTTTATGAAATTTAAAAAAATCTTTCTTGGGCTGTAGGACATGAAATAGTCTATTATGCAATGTCTTGGAAATGGGTGAATGTTGTCACTGTCCACAATTACCTGGGAAATGTGAAATCCAAGTACCTTGGAAAAAGATTAGGTCTGGAGCCTCTCTTTTTGGATACTTGAAAAATGCAGCAAAATAAGTGCTATTTTCCATAAGCCTGGGTCATAATGCATGACACTCTAGTGTAATTCTCTACAGTCATTATAAAAGTGGGTGAATCTTTTCTCACTTCCCACATTTCTCTGGAAAATGACGCAAATCTGGTATCATCCCCTATTGGTATTATGTTCTGTAAGTGAGAGTCAAATGATCAGTGTTTGTCAGCTCTTGGCTTCATCTCGTTGGAACTTGGGAGAGTGAGGATGGATTGCTTTGAAATATTTTGAATGTTTAAAGGCTTGGATATAGTAGATATGGGAAGGTTGTTTCCCATGGTGGGAGAGTCTCGGACAAGAGGGCAAAACTTCAGGATTGAAGGGCGTACCCTTAGAACAGAGATGCGGAGGAATTTCTTCAGCCAGAGGGTGCCACAGAAGGTTATGAAGCCCAAGTCATTGGGTGTATTTAAGGCAGAGATTGATTGGTTCTTGATTAGCCAGGGTAACAAAGGTGAGTGGGAGGTAGGCGTGCAGTGGGGCTGAGTGGGGAAATGGATCAGCGGGGCAGACGCGATGAGCTGAATAGCTTATCTCTGCTCTAATATCTTATGGTCTTTCCAAATTCTTATTATCGAACACAATTGAAAATTGACAATAAAGGGTTAAAGTTCAATATTCTCAATATTCTATATGTTCTTTAGTGCTTTAGCCGCAAATCATAGAACTAATGATTCTGGGACCTGGTCATTTATACCACACATTATTTACATTCCAGTGAGCACATAGTATGGGGAGTCTAACACACTGCAGTCTAGTATCAAGATAGGGAAAAGACAGACAGAGCTGGATTCATCCTCACCTCCCTATTCAATTCCACGCCATTATGGTATCCATAGCATATTAAAGCAATGATCACAGAATAAACAGATATTTTAGCATGTGACTTCTTTCTCTTTCCCTTGGTTATGATTCTTACAATTAAACCAACGAGGACAACCGTAGAAGTTGGCTGTCTTCTCTATTAACCTTTCCAATTAAATCCTATGTGCAAGATGATCTCCAATCGGTGCATCATTCAACAGTATCACAAGTTGAATCTATGGTCAGCTTAGGTCTAACAAATCGGCAGCTAACAAGGTGGTTCTGTGACATCACTGCTTCATCTTCAATAGACCTTTGAACATTAGCTCCTTATTCCTAATGCCCCACTCTACTGGTCATGTTAAAGCTGAAGAAACATTTTTTGAGCCTGTTTTGACTCTTGTTTGTTAGATTGACTGCAGAATTATCTTCCTTTTTCATAAGTCATTTATGAATGTGTGATCATTTTAGGCACTGACTTGAGCTCCGTGTTTTGAGCCCAAGCCCTCAAATTTCCCATGTCTTACTCACCAAATGTCTCACTGAAATCCAAGTGTTTACTTGAGGAACGGCACATCACGGTTTCCTTTCCGACTGACAGCCTCCTGCGAAGGCGAAGGGATACAAGATGTGAAAAGGAACACAGGGGTCATGTGCACACGCAAACTGTCGCAGTGCAGGTGAACTGCAGACGGAGGAAAAACTGGAGCAGTGCACGAAATGTTGGCGGATGTCAGCATCAGGTCGAAGAATGAAGGGGGAATCTTATCTTAACCTATCAAACACTGAAAGGTCTGGATAGTTTTGACGTGGAGAGGATGATTCCGAAGGAGGGAGGGTCTGGGGCCAGAGAGTGTAGAATACAAAAATGTCCTGTAAGACAGAGATGAGAAGGAACGTCTTTACCCAGAGAGTGGTGAATCTGTGAAATTGGGTATGCAGGAAGTCCCCAGGTTACGAACAACTCGCACTTACGAACGGGCTGTTCCCCAATTCGCATATGCACATAAATGTGCATAATGGATCTCAGCATTGTGCCCCCAATTGGCACATGTGTCTAATGTTACCTCAACGAATGCTAAATAAGAATATGTATAAATTCAGCTTATGGACAGACCCAGATAACAGAACTCATTCATAAACTGGGACTGCCTGCATTTGAGATGGAGGTAGATAGGTTGTTGATTAGGAAGGAAATCAAGGTTTACGGGGAGAAGGCAGGAGAATGGGGTTGAAAAGGGTTGTAAATCAGCCATGGTGGAATGGCGGGGCAGATCCTGGCCAAATCACCTAATTCTACTCCTAGGTCTTATTCCTCCTGGACAGCCATAAACCTAATGGCATGAGCACTGATTTTTTTTCTAATTTTAGGTAACTCTCCAATCCCATCTGATTTTGTTGTTTCCATCTGGTTTTTTATTAACCTTCTCCTGTACTTATTTTTTTCTCCCTCACTTTTCTTTCCTCAATTTCCTTCCCTTCCAAGTGATGTTTTTCCTTTTCTTGTCTTTCCTTTTCTCTTCACCTCTCACACCTACTGTCCTGTACATCAGGACCCCTCCCCAGCTTCTTTCCCTATTTACATATGTAATTTGATTTATTCCATTTTAATCTCAATAAAGGGTTCAGACCAGTAATGATAACTGACTATCTCTTCCCATGGATGCTGTCGGACATGTTGAGTTCCTGTCTACTTGACTGGGAACTGGCCTGTCTCTTCTAAACATCTTTTATTTTGGTGTACATTTTCATTTAAACTTCTGTGTTTCTTCTTGGAATAGCTTTCTGATTTAATTGCATTTAATCGCTACCATTGTCTTCATGTTGCAAACGCAGAAATTATCTGCAGTTTGTTCATTTCCTTTTCTCAAGGAAACAAGTCACTGAAAGGTTTACTCAAGACTGAGCCCTGTTACCGGATTCACAATTTAAACAGCTTACTTTATGACTAATTCCAACCTAATGTTCACACACTTGCTTCCATTGTTGCTAAAGGCAATTTACTCAACTAACTTTCCTAGTGAAACAGATGTTGCAGTAATCGGAATTGCAGCCCTCATATTTATCTTCCTCTTGCCAGTTGAAACTGCCAAACATTCAGGAAGATAGAAAAAAACAAAAGTAGAGGAACAGATGACAAATCAGTTTTGAGAATAATATGCTGTGTCTTTTCAGAAAATTCTGAAGCAAGGACAGACTCTGCAATGCAAATGACTCAGCATATTTTAGGTACAGAATGATCATCAGAAAACATCCATTGAAATTCATTTTTGTTGCCTTGATTTTATAAACATAGATTTCAGAAAAGGGCAAACTTGATTCAATGATATGGAAAATAGTAAATCGCACTAATAAATTTTTAAATTTTAAATTAAATTTAGGCATACAACATGGTAACAGGCTATTTTGGCCCAAGTGCATGCTGCCCAGTACATTTCGAATGGTGGGAGGAAACTAGAGTCCCCAGGGATAACCCACGCCAACATGGGAAGAACGTTCAAACTCCATACAGACAATGCGGGATTTGAACCCCAGTCCCGGTCGCTGGCACTGCAAAGGTGTTGCGCTAACCGCTACCTATTAAGAAAAGAATATGATAACTGGAATTGCAATCCCAAAGGTTACTGAAGTCCGTTACTTAGATGACAAGTTGTGTATTTGTCTGAAGAATGCGCACCTTCATTTTATTGTTGGATTTACAGTAATCACACTATTTGAGCTAATCTTTGTTCAGGAGTGGTTTTATTGCAGCTTTATTGCAGCATTCCATCTGCCTTTGTGTACTTTCCCACAAGTCAAATCAGACAGCTGAGGTTGAATTTTACAGTGAATTTACACCTGCGAAAAGTCCCAAGATTTCCCAAAGATCCATTTGAAAATTTGCAAATGCATGAAAGGTATTTTTTCCTTTCACTTTTCTTCCCATTACATCACCACCCCTACAACTATGTTTGAAGGTGGGGCCTGAGTTGGAAATCAATTCCAGGATTATTGAATGCTTCCAGTGTAACTGCTGGATCATTGTTGCAATCACATAAACCTGGCAGTGTCTCAACAAAACCGAGGCCTCCCCCCAAGCAAGAAACGGAATGTCTCCAAGTACTTTTACACAGCCACTGAACAGCAGAAAATTTCAGGAAAGTTTCTGCTCTGGTGGCAGTGTAAAAAATGTTGGGACGGAATATTTTATGCAAATTCCATCCTGTTATTTTTCCACTCGTACCCTCAGAGTGACTGCAGTGTAAATTGACCGTATAAGAAACATGCCTAATGAACATGATGTTCCCCCTCCGAAAAACTCCACTACACAGGAAGGGGTGTAAAAGTGCCCTGAAAGTGCCCCTGAGTAAATGACCAGATTGGATCACACCAGAGGTAAGTATACTAATTTTCTTTTTGAAAATTTTATTTTTTATTTGCATCAATACGTACCTATAATACAATATAATAAAAATGATACAAAATGATATATAAATTTTTCTTTGTATCCCCCTCTCCCCATCCCCCAAATAAAAAGAAAAAGAGCAAAAAAGAGAAAACACCTGAATTTATTTATCATTCATATATTCCTAATATATTATTCTGCCCTGTGTATATTATATGGGAAGATTGAGCATTGTGGATAATGTGGATGGACTCTTACTGATGAAATCCATACATGGTTTCCAAACCATATAAAAATTCTCAGGTAGAATCTTTTCCAAAGGTACACAGTTTTGAATTTCCGTCTGCAACTTTATTAAATTATCTGACTTCCATGTCGCTGCCATACATTTCCGTGCCACCACTATTTCTACCCTCAAAAATTTTCATTGATATTTGTCTAACTTCAATTTAGTATCAGTGTTAAATAAATCACCAAGCAAAAATATTCTGGGATCATTTGGTGTCTGTATCTTCATAATTTGTCCCAATAATATATTCAAATCTTCCCAAAATTTTTCTACTTTTTCATAAGACTAAACTATCTGTAATAAGGTTCCCGTTTCTTTGTTACATCTGAAACATTTGTCAGAACAATTTGAATTAAGTCCATGTAATTTATACGGAGTGTAGTATAATTGGTGTAAAAGATTATATTGTACCATATGATATCTAACATTAACTGTATTAGTTACACTCTCCTGGCACAATCTTGACCAGGCCTCATCATGAATTTGTATATTTAAATCTTTTTCCCATTTTTTTTTTTGACTTAAATAGTTACTTTTTCTGCATTGTGTCTTGTAGCTATTTTTTTAAAATAATTTCGAAGCTTCTGTATAAAAATGCCATCTGTCAAAATTGCCGGAGACTTCCAGAGTGTTATCATTTAATTCATGTATTCCCTCATTTGACAGGACAAGTACTCACTCACAGCACAAAATAGTCTTCTATTACTGTTAGCCACTTTTTGTACAATCCACTCCTGCCTTTCACTTCATTTCTCCATTTCCATTTCAGGGGAAAGGCTAATTATAGACAAACCCTTGAGCGCATTGGCTCCCATCCTGACTTGGCTGGATTTCTTATTGTTTTACCTGTTCATCGGACCTTTTTATTTTCTGTCGTTTCATTTGGATTCCTTCCCCAAAGATGTTTTCTGACCTGATGAATATCACCAACATTTGCAGCATTTTATTTCTTGTTTTAATTGGTGCCTGATCTCAAGTCTCTACCATTCCATTCATCACCCTTACAGCAGCATGCACTCTCCTTGATTATCACCTGTTGTCTGATGGATAATGGACAGGAGTGCTCTGATTCTTCAGCCGACGGGTTAATATGGTTCATTAATCATTAAAGTTTCAGTATAATAGATTTCCAGTGTCTGCAATCACAATCACAAACGGCAATGGGGAAGTGTACAGGAGAGAGATAGAGCAGTTCCTTGAATGGGGTCACAATAATAACCTTGCGCTCCACGTTAGTAAAACCAAAGAGCTGATTGATGACTTCAGGAGGGAGTCAGGGGAACCTGATCCAGTCCTTATCGAGGGGACAGTAGTGAAGAGGGTCAAGAACTTCAAATTCCTGGGTGTCAACATCTCCGAGGATCTGACCTGTAGCCTCCATGTTGATGGAATCACGAAGCAGGCCCGCCAGCAGCTATACTTTGTAAGGTGTTTGAGGAGATTCGGTATATCACCGAAGACTCTTGAAAACTTTTACAGATGTACCGTGGAGAGCATCCTGGCTGGTTGCATCACTGTCTGACATGGAGGCACCAACTCTCAGGACAAGAGGGTTGTTAACTCAGCCTGCAGCATCACGGGCACCAGGCTCCTCTCCACTGAGGACATCTACATGAGGCGGTGTCTTTAAAAAATTAGCCTCTATCCTCAAAGAGCCCCACCACCCAGCCATGCTTCATTCTGCTACCATCGGGAAAAAGGTACAGGAGCCAAAAGATGAGCCCTCAACGCCACAAGGTCAACTTCTTCCCCGCTGCGATCAGATTCCTGAATAATCAATGAACAAAAGACACTGCCTTACTTTTCGAGATGGTTATAATGTGAATGTTTGCACCGTGATTCTGCTGCAAAACAGCGAATTTCACGACTCGTTCATGACAATAAATTCTGATTCTGATTTTGAAAACTTTTTTGTTCATAGTTTATCATATCAGAACTAAAAGGACGTGGGAACCAATGGGCTCATGGGTTCGTCTATCCCCTGAAAAAGACCCTGAGGAATTTACCAAGGTTTGGTATGACATCAATAAGATTGCCATACTTCTACAGGTGTGTAGTGGAAAGTGTGCTGACTGGCACAGGCAGGTGTAGGAGCACCAATACCTCTGAGCAGAAAGCCCTGCAAAGGGTAATAGACCATAGCCCAGTATATCACAGGTAAAACTCTTCAGAAAATCTACAGAGAACACTCCCATCAGAGAGCAGCAGCAATTATCAAGGAACCATACGACCCAGGGCATTCTCTGTTCTCGCTGCTACTATCAGGAAAGAGATATATGCGACACATGACTCCTAGCACCAGGTTCAAAAACAGTAGCTACCCCTCCATATAGAGTCCCAAACAACAAAGTCAATCAGAGTGAAACACAAAAGTATACAGAGCATGCTCTACGATTGTAGCAAAAACACTGAAATGCTGGAGGAACTCAACTGGTCTCATAGCGTCCATAGGAGGTGAAGATATATAACCGATGTTTTGGGCCTGAGCCCTCCTTCAAGGTATGAGTGAAAAGCAGGCAAGTGTCTGAATTAAAAGGCTGGGGAGAAGAGAAAAATGAGTATCCTCCTGAAGGGAGGAGTACAGACCAAAAGGCAAAAGGTGTCAAGGGAAGTAAAACATGAAAGTCTGCAGGCACCGTGGTTGAAGGGCACAGTTGGCGCAACACCTTTACAGGACTAGTGATCGGGACCAGGGTTTGAATCCCACAGTGTCTGTAAGGAGTTTGCATGTTCTCCCGGTGTCTGTGTGGGTTTTCCCAGAGAGCTCTGGTTTCCTCCTACCGATTGAAACATACTGGGGGTTGTAAGTTAATTGGGTGTAAATTGGGTGGCAGGGTTACATGCTGTATGTCTAAATTTAAATTTTACATTTTGTTCGAGTGCATGCCCACATTTTATCTATACTTTGATGAAGGGCTCAAGCCTGAAACATTTGGTAATGTATCTTTAGCTTTGCTCCATAAAGAACATAGTTTGACCTGCTGAGATTCTCCAGCACTGTGTTTTTACAGATAAAAGGTGTCAATTGGATATGAATGAGACACAGGAGAGTGGAAAGATGAGAGTTGTTTTTGGCTTTGTGGAAGCAGATCTGCATGAAAGGAGACAGAAGGAAAAGGGAGGGAAGAGGGGGGTGGGTGTTTTAATGGAGGGCCTCCACTTTGAAGCTGGGTCCATCAGCGGAGAAATATCTGCACCTAGCTTTTTATAGAGCAGCCATAAAAGGCTGTTCCAGCGTGGCTTTTGTGTGGAGGGGAGTCTCGGTGCATTCTCCGGAGCCAATGTAGGTGGGGCGACTGTTGTCGAAGTGCCGCCCATCAACATGACAGAATAAATAGGCAGTGAGCAATGGCCATCTTTGTTACCAATAATCCCCATGCAGCTGAAACTGCTCTTGGAGATGCAGAGTGGTTCCAGTTGCATGTGGCATTATGGGTAACAAAGTCAGCCATTGATCATTTTTCTGCCCGACCGAATCTCAGTTAAAAAAAATCTAGCCTACCCAATGTGATCAACTCCTGCCCAACAGCGTCTTCCTCTGTTTGCTCCTGGGCACCTTCGCCTTCAAGGTGGAAATATGACAGGGCCAACTAGGTCCTGGGTCGCAGGCTGACAGCATCATCACAACATCATCAGTCCGCCCCAAGCCAGTCACTTGCAGTGGCTGTGCATTTAGGAAGTGAAGCGGAGTGCTCCACCCCACCGCTGTGTCTGCCCCCTGGAAGGATCGGAGTTGGCAGCTTGGAGCCGCTCCCAGAGCATTTATGAAGGTAGGTAGGGGTAGCGACAGGAGAGTGAAGAATCTCTGCCTTTACAGTCACATTTTTTTATTCTATATAAGGGTCTAGAGAGAGAGACAGAGAGGGAGAGTGTGTGTGTGTGTGTGTGTGTGTGTGTGTGTGTGTGTGTGTGTGTGTGTGTGTGTGTGTGTGTGTGTGTGTGTGTGTGTGTGTGTGTGTGAGAGAGAGAGAGAGCTAGAGGAATGAAAATATAGGGAAAAATGGGGTGGAGCTAAACAAAAACAGAAATCAATGTTGCATACTGAGCTGCTGCCCTTTAGAGCATTATGTTGTAAGGAGCAGTGTACTTCAAGGGCAGGCAAATCAGTGAGTTCAGGCAACTCGGGAGTCATCATAAGATTTGTCCAGAGTGAGAGATCTGCATTGGAAGTTAAAGATATCTTCTTAGATGGATGAATGAAAGATGCAAACCAACTGCGTTCGAATGTCTGGTGCTCAAATTTGCATAGAAAAATGAAAATGCACTGAAGGTTCAGAGACACAAGGTTGCTAACAGATCGAACCTGCTGTAACCTAAAACAAAAGCTAAAATGTTGTTAAGAAATCAATCAGAATCTGGGTATAGAAAAACCGGTCATTGATTTGTATCAGGGACCCATCTTCAGAATCGTGGTATTTGTGGAAGGTTGTCAATTTGAAAAGTAAAGTCGGAGGGAGGATTTCAGATTTATTGTCAGAGTACATAGACGACACCACATACAACCCTGAGCTTCTTTTTCCTGTGACCGTCAGAATAACCACTCATTGGTAGTGTCCAAGAACTATACTCAATGTGCACATGTAAACAAATAAAGACATGAAAACAAACTGAATACACCATACAGAGAGAAAGAAAATCAATAAAGTGCAAAAGTAAGAGACTTTAAATGAGTCTCTGATTGAGTTTGGTGTGGAGGAATCTGAAGTGCAGCTGTCCCTGATCCTGGCGGTGTGAGTCTTATGGCACCTCTTTGCAGCGAGAACAGAGCTGGGTGGTGTGGATCCTTGATTATTGCTGCTGCTCTCTGATGGCAGCATTCCCTGTAGATGTTTTGCCTGTCATGTCCTGGGCTGCGTCCACTACCTTTTGCAGGACTTAATGCTCAGGGGTATTGGTGTCACCATACCAGACCATGATGCAGCCAGAGAGGAGTGATACAAATCCTATATGAAGATTAGTTAAGGCAGACCAGGTGATAAAGTTTTATTTCCTGCTGTTAGCATGGCATTTGTATAAACAGGGTGAGATAGGGATATAAATTACGTTTTAAAATTTAAATTTAAACATACAACATGATAAAAGCCCTTCTTTCCACAAGCCTCTGCCATCCAAATACCCCAATTAACCTACAAACCTACAACCCCCGTACATTTTGAATGGTGGGAGACATGACATGAAGAGAATGTACAAACTCCTTACAGACAGCTCTGGCACTGTAATAGCGTTGCATTAACTTTTACACAGAGTCGCCCTGTAAAACCTCTTCCAGTCCAAGATGTTTGAAAGGGAATGGTGCTGAATAGCATATTCCAGGCTGAAGGAGGATTTGCTGAGGGATGTAATGAAGCTTGGTGTAGCCAATGCAAAGACATCTGCCAAGAGATATTGAAGGGCCAACAAGAAAAGACAGGAGGGATTCCGCAGGCCCGGCAGCATGCATGGAAAGTCGGGATCATTTCTTGTGACTTTAAAAGGCTTCAAACACTCAGGGTTTTGTATTGGCCAGATGGCCCACATGGTGCTCTGAATACAGAATGTGCTCACACTGCAAATGTATAGAATTGATAACACCCTCAATGTATAGATTGAGCAAAACTATGAATCTAAAGAAAGCAATGCATGTTTCTTTGTATCTCTTGTACTATATATTTTTATGAAGAAAGTTTACTTTTTAAATAAAAAAGTATGATCTTGGGAAACATAGATCTTTGAAGACTTTATAATGCAAGCTAAATAACCACAGCATCTTTAAGGTAATTAGAATTCAGTCAATGAAAATTTAACTCAAATCTAAATTATAGATCTCACTCTCAAATATATAAAATTCAAAGATACAATTGTAAAATATAATCATCCTATTCATTTTTTTTCTGTTCTGAAATGAATGATTGTGTGTGTGTGTCTGTGTGTGTGTGTGTCTGTGTGTGTGTGTCTGTGTGTGTGTGTGTCTGTGTGTGTGTGTCTCTGTGTGTGTGTGTCTCTGTGTGTGTGTGTCTCTGTGTGTGTGTGTCTCTGTGTGTGTGTGTCTCTGTGTGTGTGTGTCTGTGTCTGTGTGTCTGTGTCTGTGTCTGTGTGTGTGTGTCTGTGTCTGTGTCTGTGTCTGTGTGTGTCTCTGTGTGTGTCTCTGTGTGTGTCTCTGTGTGTGTCTCTGTGTGTGTCTCTGTGTGTGTCTCTGTGTGTGTCTCTGTGTGTGTGTCTGTGTGTGTGTCTGTGTGTGTGTCTGTGTGTGCAATCCAAGTCCAAACAGAATTTGATTACTGGCTTTAAACTGTTTCACAAAGTCACATGGGGCAATTTGAATTTAATTTGGTTATTGATTTTTCTTACTGAAATGATAATTACATTATACTTAATCAATACTAATGAAGTTCTAAAGGTTTGTTTTGATGAAAGATACTGGCATCATGGATATGTGATGTTGTGAGATATCTTTCCTCACTCCATCCCTCTCCTTATCCTGGCACACTACTGAATCAGATAATTGATGATGTGCTTTTGGCTTCATTTCTTGTCTGTTCCTCATGACCCCTAGTTCACCCAACGTCTGCACCTTGAATGTGTTTATCCACCAGAATCCAGAAGCAGAGAATTTCAATGATTAGCAACTACAAGAGGAGAAATTCTTCCTCACCTAATCCTTAAAATGCTGTTTTGCACTCTCCCACCAGGAAAAATGTCTTAGAGTAACGGGTTTGTAAAACAATTCTGAAACCTGTGTTTTTCAATGAGATCACTCCTGATTCCAAAATCCAGGAAGTATTAGGGCATGTTCTACTTAATCATAGAAAATCCTTTCAACCCAGTAATCAATCTAATGGATTTTATCTGCTCTGTATCCAGTAGTGGTTTCCTTCCTCAATAATGAGACCAAAGCGGCACCTAGTTCTCTTGGTGAGGTCTCATCAATTGCCTGCTTTTATTCTCCAACTCCTTCCGATGAAGGCCAAACATCCAATTTGCATTTTGTGTTACTTTATACATCTGCATGCCACTTTCTAATAAGGATATTTAATAGTCTAACACTTCCAACTAAAGGAGAAGATTCCTTAATGTTGCTACTTGCAAAGGCAAATAAGCGAGTAGGAGCTATATACAGAACAGTAAACACACTGAAATGCTGGAGGAACTCAGCTGGTCTTTTCAGCATCCGTAGGGGACAAAGGTATATTGCCGACGTTTTGGGCCTGAGCCTTTCTTCAAGGAAAAATCATAAAGACAGAAACAGGAAATCTCAGAATTCAAACATTAGGGGAGGAATCCAGACCAACAAAGGTGCTAATTGGATATGATAAGGGACTAGGTGAGAATTTATCATGTCTGGGTGAACAGAGACAGGGAAAGCAGAGATGACAGGGTGGGGGGATGAAGTTAAGAAGGGTGTGGGGGTTTTTAACAAAAATTGATATTAATGCCATCTGGTTAGAAGGTGCCCAGTCTGAAGATGAGGAATTGTTCCTCCAATTTATAGGTTGTCTCAGTCTGACAGTGCACAAGGCCGTGGACCGACATGTCAGCAAGGGATGGAGAATAGAAATGGATCTTCCAGTCTGCGTCCAGTCCCTCTGATGTAGAGGATACCACAGCGGGAGCACTGGATGCAGTAGATGACCACTGCAGATTCACAAGTGACCAGCTGAGTTCCTCAAGTATTTCGGTGTGTTTACAACCTATCATGTTTCACTTCACTATATAAAGAACATCCTTCACTAAAGATAGAAAACACATGACCTCTGGCTGTGTCTGTATAGCAATGGCATAGGTTCATACAATGTCCTTTCTACAAAGCTGAGTGAATGTTTGACAGCCTTTTCAATTTGTAACACCATTCTTCAACACTATAACCCTCAGTTAATGATATAATTATGATGAAAAATTAAACCATTGATACGTTACATCATTTTTCATTATTTCAATCGATCCCATCAGTTCTACTGAAAGGTTCCAGAAGCGGCATGAAGATGCATTGCAACCTCAAACATTCTCATCACAGTTCCTGCTCCCTCTTGCCATAAAATGACTAAAATTTCTTGTTAAATTTCTCAGCAAGAAATATTGTTACAATTAGGGATGGCGGATCTAACGTGGAGAATTGCCCTTGAGCATGGAAGTGCAAAACGATGGTGTAAACTCACATGTTGGATGTTTGCGGTAGTGGTAACATCACTGCCATCAAAGGCACCCAGAGGCATTTGAGCAATGTGACAAAGTTGCCTAGTCTTCCTCGAACTGCCATCTAGGGAAAGAAACAAACTAATTCAGCATCAATAATCTGTAGATCTGATAACAGATTAGAGTTAAAAAAAATGTTAGTGATCTGCATATTATTAAAATTGGGAAATAATTCAACCCTTATGAGAATCAGAAATCTCTTATCTACTTGCTCTCTTACTGAGCAGCAATGCCTAGTATGGAATTGACAGTGAAGATTGTATGGAGATGGTCTGGGGAGGTAGAAGAGCAGCTCTGTGACTGTCTGGAGTCGGTGGACTGGGCCATGATCAAGGTCTCGGCTACAGTGGTTATTGACTTTATCAGAAACTGCGTGGACAAATGTGTTCTTCCTATGACTATCTGGTTCAAGTTAGTCAATTCAAGTCAAATCAACTTTACTATCACCTGATTGTACAAGTACACCCTGATGAAACGGCGTTCTCTGGTCCTTGACGCAAAACACGCAGGCACACAACCAGACATAACTCACATACAGACAAACAGTACATATGCAGGACAAGTATTTCATCCATTAAAATATGTAAATAAATATTGTTTCGTGAATATGAGAATTATGGTGGTTAGTGTGAGCAGTTCCTTTGATTGGTCAGTCTCACAGCCCTTGGAAGAAGCTGTTCCTCAGCCTGGTGGTGCTGGCTCAGATACTCCTGTATCTCTTCCCCGATGTGAGCAACTGAATGATGCTGTGTGTAGGGTGGAAGGGGTCCATTTTGCTTGTCCTGTTATATAACATCGATGGTGGGGGGTGGGGGGGTGAGACTCCAGTAATCCTCTCTGCCACTCTTATGGTCCTAGTTGCATCCTAACCAGAACCCATGGATAAACCAAGAGATCTGTTGAACCAAACTGTTGAAGACCAGAACAATGGCATTCAGATCAGGAGATTCAGAAATATATAGAAGGCCAGGTACAGCCTCTGAACGATCACTACCAATGAAAATACACACGCCGGAGTCTCAGACTCATGCTGTGGCAAAACCTGCATGCCATTACATACTACAAGATGAACAAAGTTGTATCATTAACTGAAATACATCCCTTCTAGAGGAGCTCAATGTCTTCAATACTCATTTCAAAATGAAAACAATAATGGGCTCTTGTTTTTTTTTCGAAACTTTATTTATTAATTTTAACATATGAAGAAAGTAAGTAATTCACGTACAGAAAAAATACAAAATAAAGTAATACAAGTACAAAGTAACATAGTTAATACAATACCAATCTCGGCATCTCCCCCTAACAACTAAAAACTAAGACAAAAAAAAAACTATTTTTAACCCCTAAACCCCTGCCTCCCCACCCCCACGATAAAGAGTGAAGAATTAATACTATTAGTATAATAAAAAAATATATATATATATCTTTAAAAAAAAAATCGATATATATAAAAAAACCAAAAAAATATTAATTAAGTATTAATTATTAATCCAAAAAGTTTTTATCATATAATATATGAAAAAACAAAAACAAAAAGAACTTAAATGAAAAAAAAACCAGCTAATAATAAAAAAAACTAAAAAAAAAGAAAAAAAAGAAAACATATATATATATAGAAAAAATATATAAAAAAAGTTTTTTAAAGAAAAAAAATGATTAATTCAAACTTATTTAAATTGTATATAATCAATGAATGGGGTCAACTTTAACTCAAAAAGACATCTTATCTTGTATAGAAAAAGATATTCTTTCCATAACCAAACAAAACTTCATCTCTAAATATCACCTATCTAAAGACAATACATTTCTATTCTTCCAAGTAATCACTATACATTTCTTGGCCACTGCCAGCGCTAAGTAAATAAAAGAAATCTGGTAATTATCTAATTCTAAATCAATCAACGGTTGCATATTCCCTAATAAAAATATATCAGGGTCTAGTACAATATGAAGATTATATAGATTATTAAATACAGATTGAATACCTTTCCAAAATTGTTGTAACCGATCACACAACCAAACACCATGTAAAAATGTACCAGAAACCTGATCACAACGAAAACAAAGATCTGACTTACTAAAACCAAATTTTTTAAATTTTTTGGGTGTTAAATATAATTGATGTATAAAACTATAATTAATCATCGCCAATCTAGCATTAATCAATTTTCGAACACTATTACGGCAGATTTCAGACCAATCTTCTTCAGTTATTGTTAAACTTAAATCTTTTTCCCATTTCATTTTATTTTTATCCCAATCTATTTTACTTTCACTTTCCAACAAAATACGATACAAACCTGATATATAACCCTTTTTTGGAAATGAGAGCACATATTTCTCAAAATCAGTTTCAGACAGTAAATTCATTTGACGACCGCATACCTGTTTTACAAAAGATCTTAACTGATAATACACAAATATAGAATAACCACTTATATCAAGTCTCTTTTGCAATTCTACAAAAGAACAAAAATGACCTTCTAAAAAACAGTCGGATAAATTATGTATTCCTTTCTCCTCCCATTGTTTCAAAATAGTATTAGATACCGTGAAAGGAACAAGTTGATTATTATATAATGGTAATCTTCCCGACAACTTATTTTTCAATCCCATTTTATGTAATTTACTTGTCCATATATTCATTAAATGTTTCAATATTGGTACATCATAAGTTCATAACAAATTTTTATTCCATCGAAATAAAAATTCATTCGAAAATTTTTCAGAAATAACTGCCAATTCTATCTGTGCCCAACTAGGCGTATCTTGTGTGGCCATTAATGTGCTAAGAAATCTAAATTGAGCTGCTTCATAATAAAATTGAAAGTTAGGTAGCCGTAACCCTCCAAATTGAAAATCCCACATCAATTTTTTCAACGCCACCCTAGGAAATTTTCCTTTCCACAAAAAATCCCTAATTATTTTATATAAATCCTTAAAAAATCTTTTTTGTAAACAATAAGGAATTGATTGAAATAAATATTGTATACGAGGAAAAATATTCATTTTTCTAGTATTAATTCTTCCTAATATAATGGGCTCTTGTGATCCCCTCTCAGCGCCGAGCTCCTTGGTGCTCCCATTGCTGCAGCTGACAAGAAAAGAACCTTCAGGAAAGTGAATCTTTGAGAAATCTGTCCCAGATGGTCTACTCTGCCATGACCTTAAATCCTATATGAATCAACTGGCTGGAGTTTTTGTGGACATTTTCAACTTAACCGTATAACCATATAACCATTTACGGAGTGGAAACAGGCCACTTCTCATTACAATAGTCACAGGTCCCTACCTGTTTTAAAATAACATCCATATTAACAGTGCCCCAAGAAGAACAAATGATCACTGTCATCTACCATGACAAAGTGCTCTGAGGGGTGGATTATGGAGCATATCAAGGTCCTCTCTCAGGAAGGACCTGGACCTACTTCAATTAACCTGGACCTCCATTCTGTGATAGATTACCTGGACCACAAGAACACCTCTGTGAGCCTGTTTGTCACTGACAACAGCTCAGTGTTCAAAACGATCGTACCAAGTCCCTCTGCAACTGGATCACCAACTTCTTTGTCGGCAGTGCAGATCAGCAACATCACCTCCTTTTCACTGTCAACACAGGACACCCCAATTCTGTGTGTTTACTCCCTTGCTCGATTCCCTGTACACTTATGACAGTTAGTTTCCTCCATTGCAATCTATAAATTTGTAGAAAACACCACTGTAGATTAGTCAGAATACAGGATGGAGATCAAGAACCCAGTTGGATGGTGCCAGAACAACAATCTTGCTCTCAACGTCACCAAGACTAAGGAACTTGTTGCTTTCAGGAAGGGGAGACCAAGAGAGCATGCACCTGTCTGCGTCGATGGAACAGTGGTGGAGAGGAGAAAACCTTCCAAGTTTCTTGGAGTCCGTGTATGAGAAGATCTGGAGTCAGCACATGGAGGCAGTCATGAAGATCTACCAATACCTCTTCTTTCTAAGAAGTCTGGTTGAATTATCTGTCAAACTTGCACAAGTTGACTGTGGAAAGTGTGCCAACTTTAATTTAACTCATATTATTATTGTTGCTTCTTTTATACAAAGTACCTGTTTGCTATAGCAAGCGGGAATTTTAGTCCACATATATATTGTACAATGTATATGACAATAAACTCAGATTCATCATTATTCGAGTGAGAGTTTAAATCAAGTCAAGTCATGTTTATTGTCACCTGATTGCACAAGTACAACCTAATGAAACAGCATTCTCCGATCCTTGGTGGAAAACATGAAGACACACAACCAGACATAACACACATACAAATAACACATAAACAGGACAAGTATTCATATATACAAATAAATATTTTTTCATTACTATGAGAGTCTCAGATGGTCAGCATTCTCACGGCCTGAGGGAAGAAACTGTTCCTCAACCTTGTGGTACTAGCTCTGATACTCCCAATGGGAGCAGCTGAAAGATGGTGTGTGCAGGGTTGAACAGTTCCTCAAAGGTTTTGCATGCCTACTTCAGACAACATTGTTGGGGGGGAGGGAGACTCTAGTGATTCTCTCTGCCACTCTTATGGTCCTGTGGATTGACCTCCGATCCATTTCTCTGCAACAACTATACATACTGTGATGCAGCTGGCTAGGACGCTCTCAATAGAGCTTCTGTAGAAGGATCACATAATGGTAGCCAGTAGCTTTGCCTGCTTCAGTTTTCTCAGGAAAGAACTAATCTAAAGGGCATGAGAGAGCCAAGGCCATATTCACACATGCTGAGAGGCGGACACAAGTAGAGCTCAACAGTGTTCTATTTGTTACATGAGGAAAACAGCTGATTTTCCTTCTTGCACAAGATCAGCTGGAATATCCCAGCTGCCGACTCTGAAGGCAACTTACTGAGCACAGTCGCAGGTCAAAGCAGGGGCTTTCTTGCTTTCTGTGGCTAACACACTCAGGGTAAACTTGCTGACCACTCAGACTGCCTAGGTTAGGAAGTATGGATAATCCAACTTACAACTTAACAAAAAAGATCTTGAAACTGCGTCATTTTAATGGAATAACCAACAACAGCTGATTCTTCAGCAGAGACGAGAAAGTTCTCTTTTTATAATTCTCTCCCACTATATATGCATTTACAGTGTCTCGGAAAAAGACCAGTTTCAGTTCCTTTCTAGTTGTGAGCTAACCGTCATTCTCTTTCACATCCTATGGGGTTTTCCCATGTTTATTGAATTTGCCTCCAGCCATCATGATGTCCTTTCACAGAATTTTCAACTTTCCTGTGACTCCATTTACTCTGAATATATGGAAGCCAGCGCCTCAGAAAGAGTGAGAGTCTTTTGTCAATGCGACTGCAATTCAATAATTAGTCAAGGTGTAGGACAACATTTGCAAAATATTTTGGAAATAAATGGTGCGGGAAATGAGTTCAAGGTACACCAGGCTCACATTGAAATTCTCAAGGCTATTCAATTAGTCCCAATAGCATCTTTCTCCTGTGAGTTAACTTCTTCTGAACTTGTTAATTTGATTCTTCCAACCAGGGCAAAATCACAGTGACTGGGTCTCTGGCACTGAGCCTGGCCCTGCGACTCAGAAGGGAAGGAGGGAGAAATAGAGAACCGTAGTGATGGGGGATTTCAATAGTTAGAGGGACAGACAGGAGATTCTATGGACATGAAAGAGACACCTGGATAGTTTGTTGCCTCCCAGGTGGTAGGGTCAGGGATATCTCTGTCCGGGTCCATGGCATCCTGAAAAAGGAGCGTGAGCAGCCAGAAGTTGAGGTACATATCAACAAAATTAGCAGGAAAGGGGATGGGGTCCTGATGAAAGAATACAGGGAGCTAGGCAGGAAGCTGAAAGACAGGGCCTCAAGGGTAGTCATCCCAAGATTTCTCCCAATAGAGCAAACTCTCTACCAGGATATTCAGGTGTAACAGAAGAGATCCCAATGATACAGAAATCTGAACCCCTTCCTCCTGTGCCAATTCATCTGCCATATCATACTAGTCTTACCCTCACTGGTGCAAGGAACAGACCTCTCGGTGGGGGGGGGGGGCATCTCGGTGACAGTGACTCATCTCCCATAGCATAGCTATGGACAAGGATAGGAATAGATGAAATGGTAAAATGCTTAACTGGAGGAAGGGCTAATATTCATATTATAACCATCTTACAACATTACTATAAAAAAGAATAATAATGCACAAAAAGACAGTGTCTTTGGCTCATTGATTATTCAGGAATCTGATGGCAGTGGGGAAGAAGCTGTCCTTGTGCTGTTGAGTGCTCATCTTTAGGCTCCTGTACCTTTTTCCAATGGTAGCAGAGTGAAGAGGGCTTTGAGGATAGAGGCTGCTTTTTTAAGACACCACCTCATGTAGATGTTCTCGATGGAGTGAAATCTGGTGCCTATGGTCACAGGCCAAGTTAACAACCCTCTGGAATTTACTCACCAAAATATATTCTCCCCTTGTCTTTGGGTTCTTTAACAATGTTAGTTTAAAGCTATCCTCAGTTACTGTAGCTGTTCAAACATTTTGTTCAACTAAAACTAAAAATGTTACAAATAAAATCTGAAAATAATGGAAATGTTTCACCAGTTCTGACAACAAGTGCCAATCCTGAAAAGTTACAGAAATATAAATCAAATTAAATTGAAAATATGTGATAAGTTCAAAATGCAGATGGAAAATAAATATCCAGTTATCACAGTGGAAGAAAAAAGTGGCGTAATAATGGTGCAGATGGTCCTTGTGATGTTAGACCAGTCCACGATTAGTGCAACAAGAGGAGATTGAAGTGCCTGATTTGCTGTGGGAAAGAAGCTGCTCTTGAACCTAAAGGTGTTGGTCTTCAGGCTTCTGTAATTTACTTTGTTACTTTGCGTTCACCATATTTTCTGTGAATCCTTAAATCCACAATGGTGCCAGAGTGGTGACTTTAGTTTTGCGGTGTTTGGATGGCAAGCAAAATTAAGATTCTCTCTTTATCTCAATCTACTGTATGTAACAATAAACTAAACTTTGGCTAAACTCCTTTGGGGTTTAGTTTTAAAGTAATTAGGTGTGTCTGATAGCAATGTGGAATGACCAACTGTCAGTGTGGATTATTCATCATTTTCATTAATTTTAAACATAAAACATGCTATATTAAGGATCACAGGAAGCATCACAAGTAGAAACATTGCCTTTTATACCAAAAGTGTGTTCTAACAATAGATGTGGTCATTGATAACAAGGTTAATTGGCTGCAGCTGAGTGAAGCAACGGCATACATTTATTTATGGTCGGTGCCAAGGGCAGGCATTTCCCCCCCCCCCCCATGAGGTATTGTGACCCACCCCACCCGCTCGTGGCCTTTGACCCCCCCCAAATGAGGTATTGTAACCCCTCCATCCCCATTACTAGTTTCACTTGTGTGCATCAAGTGTCACTCGCATTTAGCATCACTACTCTCCATGCAATATAAGCAACATTTTTGCCCGTTAGTCGGAGGGATGGCGGTGACGCTGTTCTGCAAGGAGGTTCAGATAGGCCCCCCCGCCACTGAGCATCAGATTGTCCCCCCCCCACCCCGCAGTTACCCTAATGCCCCCCCACTGAGACTTGTTCTGGCGCTGACCCTGCCCTTATTAAATGGGCATCTGCAGACTGGATAGGTTCTTCACTTTTATTGGTCTATTTCTTTCTTGAAGATGCAGCCTGAATAAGTTCAGATTATTATCAAAAGGATCAAGATGGGGAAAATGTCACAAAATTTACAGGAAAAGCAAGATCTTATCTGTCAGTGATGCTTGTACTTTGAGTTTGTAACCTTTGCTGAATAAGTGGAAAGAAAACTCTGTACAGTTGCTTCAGATTTGAATGTCACTCAGGGGATTTTCTGACAGATCCTCAGCCCCTTAATGTCAGCTCTTTTATTGGCTGGTTATCAGTATTATTTCATCCTAGAGTTTGGAGAATTAACCAATCCTGCAGGGGTAGCAGGCAACATTGTCCAAATTCTACCTCTGGTGTTGGCAGATAATCTGCTTGTTTTAATTGTGCAAGCAACATGTTTAAAATGGGTTGTTGTTTTTCATTCCTAGACATTGATTGTAGGTACTGCAGTGCAGAGGTTAAGTCGCTTGTCCAGCCGCGCCAATGGTTGTGGAGCAGCAATGCCATTGGTCATAATGGGAATTATGAAGGTAGCTTTTAAGAGGCTTTTAGATAGTGTGGTGCGCTGAGGTAGCAGCGAGCCAGCACAAAACTCAAAAGACTGGACAACAGGCTTTATTCAGATAAAAGTCTGAACACCAGTTCATGCTTCGGTGGCTCCCGTGTGACTGGCTCAGGAGGGGCCAGCCGGCTCAGGTCTATATTCGGGTCAGCTGATTAACAGGGCAGGCATTGGCCAGGTAGAGTCAGCCCCCTAGTGGGTCTATTCAGGTCGACTGATTGTCAGCTGGCCAAGTGGAGTCAGCCCTTAGGTGGTTTTCCTGCAGGTACAGAGATTGCCCCCTGAAGTCGGCTGGTTGTCGTATCACCACAGATAGATGCCTAAATATGCAGGGAATTGAGGGCAGGCAGGAGGCATTTAGTTTGCTTTGGTATCAAGTTTTGCAGACATTGTAGGTGAAAGTGCTTGCTCTTGTGGAGCACTGCTCAATGAGCTCTCTTCTTTGTTCATCACCCTCTGAAATTGCTTGGTAAATTATTTAATTCCAAGCTAAATTAGAAATGAGAAATAAATTTGGCTTTGCCCAAACACTCATAAAGCTATGGGAAGTCTAGAGTAATGTAGAGATACCTGCTAAAAATGCAAAGCCAACTTGTAACGTGATCACATTAAGTTAACTTTGAGTCAAATTCTTTTTCGAATGTTTTAACAACACTCTGCTGTGGTGAAATATCCATGCTCACATGATACTTTAATCTTCTCACTCACCTCTGTCACAATAAAATATTAAATTTGGACTTGCTTTAAAAGGAACTGAGCCCTGTCTCCATTTTGTACCTTCCTGTGGTTAAAGATTAGATGAAGTTTGGGCTACCCTGGTAATCTTTAGTTTCAAAAGAATATTACTCATTTCAGTTTCAGTTTGTGACATTAACCCAAACAGGAAATCACTCTAGATCAGAGAAGCACTTTAATAAAAAGGAGAACCTAACTGACATCACTGAATCAATCACTTGTTCCATGAACAATGGGCTTGCACATTCTACCTATAAGCTAAAATAAACGGCATCTAGTCCTCACATTGCTACCATTCTCTAACCTTGATTTGAGGGATTTACAATAAATATTAAGCTTAATTCAGGGACATCCACAAATGAAAACAGAAGGATGACCCCAATCTCTGCCCATCATGATGCCCTCCTGTTTCTCATTCAGCAACCTAGTTAGGTCATTCAGCTCATTATGCTTGTGTTGTCCAACCTACGGCTAAACACAATATGCAGGAGGAACTCAGTGGGTCGATCACATCAGTGGGAGAAAAAGAATAGCCAGCATTTCAGGCTGGAGCCCTTCATCAACTGACAGCATTTGCCATCTCCTGTGTGTCTCCAGTTCCAGTCTACTGCTATTTTTCCTTTAGATTTATATTTTTTTTCTTTGTAAGTAAATACCTTATTACCTCTTAAAATCACCATTGAATTTTGGTGCATCCACATTTTAGTTCAATGCCCATCAGTTCATAACTCACTGCATTAAGAAATTTCTCCTTCTCTTTGCTAAGTCTCATACAAAAGTGCCGGAGAAAGTCAGCTGATCGGGCAGCATCCATAAGAAGTTAAAGCCGGTCGACGTTTCACCAGTTTCAGACCTGAGCCCTTCATCAGGAATGTTGAAAATTAGACAGATGCCTGAATTAAAAATGCAGGGGGAGGAGAAGAGGAAAGGAGGGAGGAAGGGGAAGGGAAAGGAGCATGGGCTAACAAGTAGGAGAAAATGGGTGGGTGAGCAGAGAGAACAAAACTGAGAAGTGATAGGGGGAGAAAACAGAGGACTAGAAAGATAGCGCTCTGATAGGAGTAGTTTATTTTCTATAGAAGCTGCTGATAGGCTCTATCCATAACCACAGAGTCATAAGGCACGCAAGACTTTGGCTGGCCCGGATCCAGGTACAGGACTGCCGGAAAGGGGGAGGCAACGTGAGCTTTATGTCCAGGGCTAAAGGGAAGGAGACAAGGGATGAGTCATTAGTGAGCGAGCAAGCCTCATATATACCGTAACTGGTAGGGGCTCTACAATGGAGGAAACCATATCAGTACAGATGCATGAACTGCTGAGTTCCTTCTGCACTTTTGTGTACCCTACCCGACCCCAGCAGCTCTTTGCTCGGTCTGTTTTGGAAATCTGTTCCCTTTGGTTAATGATTCTCGTGCCAAAGGAACCAAATAAACTCTGTAAAAATTCACCATCTTTGCATCTGCCGAATTTCCCCAAATCCTTTTTTTTTGTTCTAATGAGCACGATCCCAACTTCTTTGGACTCTCCAGGTAATTCATTCCTCTGACCATTGTGCTACATCTTTGGGAACCTCATTCCTTGATGTTCTTCTGAAATTGTGATTCCCAGAATTGCATGCTTCCCAGGCAGAAATTTGTCTTCCATCGGTCACAAATGAATGCTCAATTCAGAGGTGCTGTGAAATATACTCAAAATGGCTCCAAGTGTATGGGTCTTCCCACTGGAGACTTAAAAGACTGGGATTGGAGGCAATAAACAATGTGTTGGGGAAGGAGTGAAGGAAGAGAACTGTCAGCATTTCAATTGAGAACCTTCATCGAGATTTCAACCTTTGCCAAATTTGTCCAGGTCGGAGAAACACAGGAACTGGAGATTCGATTCTGGAATCAGATAAGCAAATAATGAGGAGCCAGAGGGGCTCCGCAGATCGGGCAGCATCCAAGGAGAGAAGTAAACAGTCAACGTTTCAGGCCAGAAGCTTTGCCCAGGTAAGATTTTTAATTTAAAAAATTTTTTAGGCCTACAGCATGGCAACAGGCCAATTCAGCCTACGGGTCCGTGCCGCCCAATTTACACTCAATTAACCCCCGGTATTGGCAAGACTCTTTCTTCTTCAAACTAGTGAGAAGAAATTCTTTAAATGTACCCAAGGGAGCAGGGAGTACCTTGGTCTAATACTTTATCACCTTGGTGAAGGGTTTCTTCCTGAAACTCAACGCTTCCCTTTCCTCCCATTGATGCTGCTTGACCCACCGAGTTCTTCCGGCGGATCAGTTATTGCCTCTTTTCCACTCTGTGAGTTAATGTACTCCGTTGAGCCTTTGGGAACTCTCAGCAATGCTCAGCCAAGGTCCACCTTCAATTCCTCAGAGAGAACAAATTCTTTGAGATGGACTAACTGAATTACTTAACAATGTTTAAATGCTCCTGCTTGAAACATATTATTGAATCTGGACTCATCAACTTTTCAAGTGGTGAATTCTAAATCATAGCAGCTGCGTCAAATAAACAGATTTTCCCTCCTATCAGGTGATATTAGTTCTCACTTATAAATATCAAAGCAACTGCTTGTCTTTTCCATTTAAATGAAACTTGAGGCATAGTCTTGGGAATCCCCTTTTAAGTTCACATTGCAAAATTTTTACTGTTTGAATTTCTGTCAGTTGGTTTCTGTGGAATCCTGGAAACATTCTTTAAAATCCCCAAAAAATGTTCCGAACTTTTCAAATTTCCCTAATTATGGCTTTTATTTTAAATTAATAGTGAAACAGCGCTGCTTAATTTCTGCACTGAGGCTGCTTCAGGCATACTTCTGAACTGCATAACAATGTAAATTATACATTTAAATTAAATTTACATTATAAATGTACACATACAGGAACACAAAATGTTTAAAAGACAGCCAAGACAATTCCACAGTGATAACTTTTAAATATATTATTGACAACATGGCTTGATGTTAGATGCCATTTGGGGAGTAAAGTTCAGTCAGAATCCATTCTCAATACAAGCACTTGTCTATGAAGGTCACAATTTCACTCTAGTGTTATTGAGTGGACGTAATTATTTTAAATTTACATTTGAATGATAGAGCATGCTAAAAGGCCCTTCCAGCCCATGAAACCTGCACCGCCCAATTACACCCAATTAATCTACCAACCCATACATTTTGGAGGATGCACGGAAACTGGAGCATCCAGAGAAAACCCACGCAGGTTGTGACGAATACGTACAAACTCCTTACAGACAACGCCATATTTGAATGCAGGTCGTTGGCGCTGTAGCAGCGTTGCACTAACTGCTATGCGAGTCGTGGCCAAAACATGACCTGTCAAGTTTGTCCAGTTGAGATATTGGCAATAATTCTCTGCTCTTTAAACTGGTGACCAGGAATGCTTCAAATCCACCTGAGAGAGCAGGCAGGACCATCATTTAAGGTCTGATCCAAAAGATGAGAACCGAATTACACTGGATAGATGAAGGATGTAGAGGGAAGTGCGTTTGTTACTGTTATACTGTCTGGCCACCTGGCCAATTGGCTCACATCTGTATTAATCCTGTCTTCCAGCAGCTGATCTGAGGCCTTTGATCCTGAGACACTTCATGTGATCATCTTGACCCTTCTTAAATGCGGTCAGTGACTCTGCTTCTACCATTCTCTCAGGCAGTGTGTTTCAAGTGCTCACCGCTCTCTGGTTCAAAAAAGGTTTCCCTCATATTCCCTCTGATTCTTTTACTCCTTTACCCTAAATCTATGTCCTTTAGTTATTAGAGGAGAATAATAACTTATTCTTACCTTATTAAAGGTAAACAGTTTCCAGCAGTCAACTTTAACTTTATCACCTCACAGTTTTTTTATACCTCAATCATATCATCCCTTAATCTCCTCTGACCTCCTATGTTCAGGGGTATTGGTGTCCCCATATTGTGGTGCAGTCCGTCAACATACTTTCCACCACAAATCTGCAGAAATTTCCCACGGTTTCCGTTGTCATACTGAACCTCCACAAACTCCTGAGGAAGTAGAGGCACTGACATGCTTTCTTCATGACTCCATTAGTGTGTGGGATCCAGAAAAGATCCTCCACGATAGTGACTCCTAAGAACTTAAATGTGCTCATCCTCGCCATCACTGGATCATTCACCTCTGAATTTCCCCTCCGGTCTCTCTTCATAACTTTCTGGTGAATTTCTGCACACCCTCCTTCCCTTACCTTAGTGACTGAAACCCTAGACGATAATTCATCTGTGGAGTGAAATACATCGTCAATGGGGGGAAAGTGCCCAAAAGAAAATAGTGCCTCATATTATTGGGGAAGGAGTTGACGGCATTCATGATGCAAGTGGAATTAAATGAACCTTTGGGTGGATGGAGGAAGGGGCACGAAAACAGATAATAAGAGATAGTAGTGTGGAAATCTGTGCTATAACAGCACTATGAAGGTGACCCATACACCTTTCTTCTGGGCCATTGACAACTTATACTAGTGATATGCAAGGAATTGTGCTTTGAACCCTCCCCCCACCTCCCACCCCCATTTTAGTTGGAGTTTTTAAAGGTACAATCTTTACCAAAAGATTAGTTGTCACCATGAAGTTGGAGACCCTAATCCCTTGCTAAGGATTCCTGAGTTGCTGGGTTCAGACAAGGAAAGGCTCATTAGCTTGAATTCCAGCAGCCCTACATACTTCCATTAAAGTTTTCCTCCCCAGGCAAATCCAACACCATGTTTAAGGTTTGCATTCATGCTGCTATTTGTAGCAGTGATGTCCAAGGTGCATCATATGCCAGTTGACATTGCTGCTTTGCATCTGGAGGTTTCTAGTTGTGTTGTCTGCAAACCTACCTCATATGGTTTGCTGCATGCACATGGTTGAGTGGGTCATTTCAGGATTGACTTTCCACTTTCAATCAAATGGGTAGCACACAAAACGTGATTCATCCGACCAGAATTACATTTCTAAGCCAGATTGTTTGAAAACAAGTATTGAAACAATCTGGACCAATCGCATGCCTCAAAGGTAAAAGCAGACTCACCCAAGGTACAACACAAATGCCCCATTTGTGTTGTACCTTGTGTTCTTGTCGGCATTGTTAAACTTCATGCTGTCAGCCACTAGCAGTCCAGAGACACGATACAGACCTAGAGATTCCGAAGCATTTGGTTCTGTGTTTGCTGTTACCCTTAAAAACAATTGACAATAAAGCAGAATGGAAGCTGAAATGTGGGAATCTGGAATGTGGAAGGACTCAGTGGGCCAAGAAGCATATGTGGAGGTAAAAGGTGCGCACAGATATTTTGAGATGAGGGGCTGGATCTGGATGTTTCAAGTTCAAGTTTATTTTCACCTGATTGTACAAGTACCAGGAGTGATGCTTAAATTGTAGAAGACCTTTCCATCCAGCACACAGAACCTTTGACCCACTACCATCAAGAAAGAAGTACAGGAGTATCAAAATCTGGACTGCCGGGCTTGGAAATAGATGCTTCCTGCAGGCTGTGAGATTGATGAACAGTCTCCTTAACCGAGTAAACCATCCCAAAATATTTATATATATTTAATCTAAATTGTGATTATTATGTGCTGTGTATAATCACATTTTTGTTTATTTAATTTCCAGTTGTATTTTTATTTCTATTTTTCTTAGTTCTTTCTAATTTTAATTTAGAGAAATAGGTAACAGGCCCTTCCAGCCACGAGCTGCTTCACATAAATATACCCATGTGACCAAATAACCTGCTAACCTCATGTGTCTTTGGAATGTGGATTGAAAGTGGAACACCCAGAGGAAACCCACGCAAGTCACAGGTAGAACGTATAAATTTACCGTCAGTGCCAGATTGAAACCTGGGTCACTGGTGCTGTAATAGCGTTGCACTAACCGCTAAGCTAACCGTGTCACTCTTTTACAGATTTTTTTTTTAAACAGATTTTTACAGGGAATGGGAGAATGGGGAAAATGCGCTTTAAAAGACGGGATAAAAAGCAGACCAAACAGTGAGAAGAAAGAGGGAAAATTAAAGCGTGAGTAAAGAGGGAGATGTGAAAATGCTGAATGATTATTTAAGGGAGAAATCATTCAGAAATAACAAGAAGACAAAAAGTAAATGATAAAAACAAAGATGTTGGAGAAGAATCAAAGAACAGCGAATGGGGAAAATCACATAGAACAAATCTAAGGGACTTTCCACTTTTTAGAAAGAAATTCAGAATGTAGCAGAAAAAGCAGGAATGTAGTGGAAAACCAGAAGGGCAAGAAAACCCTGAATTCCCACACTATACACCAAAACAAACAAAGTTTATCTGTATTGATTATCCTCATATATTTGACATTTTGAATGGGAATTTTAAGGTAAATATGTGATCTTTGGATTTCCATTGAACTTTGAGGTTTATAATACTCTGATGTCTGGTCATTTAACAGGTAGTTGGTAAAATGATCATCTGATAACTATCATCATTCCTCTCGGGGCAGGCTTGAAATCCAGCCGCATCTGCTGGGATGAGAATCTCCATGAGATTCTCCAGGGTGAGACCTATCTTGTGTGGTGTTACTTGCTCAGGTGGACACCGAGCATAAAAACCAACTCACCCAATTTGCTCTTCGCTCAGAGAAGCGCAGCTGGTGAAAGGAATGGAAGAAATGCCACGTCACTGCACTTCCAAGCTTGAGGTGAGGTCTCCCTTTTGCCAAATGGCTGGCATGGTCAGTGTAGTGGTTAGCCCAATGCTATTACAGAGCCAGTGTCCTGGGTTTGAATCCAGCACTGTCTCCCCATGTTGGCGTGAATTTCTTCTGGGTGCTCCAGTTTCATTCCACCCTCCAAAAATGTATGGGCTTGTATGTTAATTGGTGTATTTGGGGGGATGTGGAATTGTGGGCTAGAAGGGCCTGTTTCTTCTGTACATTTAAATTTTTTAAAAAGTTCTCACAAAATATTAATTAGTTCCTGATGTGAATGACAAAGAACTCAAACTCATTGAAGTCCGATTAAAGATTAGCATTTGACGCTTTCAAAAGTCATGCAAGAAATGTCAATTAAACGTAGAACATTACAGCACAATACAGGACCTCCAGCACAGGATGTTGTGTCAACCCATGTAAACCTGCTCCATAACAATCTGATACTTCCCTACATCCATCCATAACCCTCTATTTTTCTTAGAAATACTGCCAGACATTCTTGTAATAGCAAGATGAAACTATTGATATTGATATTGCAAGCAATTATTCTCAGTAGGCTGTTGTATACAATGGCAGAATCTATATTGTTTTCTGTGCATTGTGCAAACCTATTCTTTGACATATAAAGTACTGTCCTATCCTTTCAAAAAGATCTTTGCAGCATAAAGATATGTTACTGGGCCAAAGTGAAGTGAATCTTGCCTTGCTTCTTATCATATTATACTTGACAGGTTGACCGAGAATCTGTTCAACTTCATGACTATGACTGACTGTTCCAAAACTGTATTGGTTTTGCGTCTGCTCTGCACCTCAATTTCATTTTGAGTCCTCACCATCTCACCTCTTGGCTCCTCATGCCAAGCGATCTAAAGTTCTTGATTTATCTCTCACCTGCTTCTTTTGGGGAGGATGATCCAGATTCACACTCCTCTCTGCAGCCCAAAGGTAAAACCTCCCTGGAGGCCAACATACACATCCATCAGAGAGAGACACACATTTTTTTTTAACTTCTGATATATATTTGCATTTCATAGCACTTTTGTAGCTAGCTGCTACAAGGTATGGCTCTGCAAAGCCTATAGCGCAGGAGAGGTTATTGCTGCTTCCAGGTTTGCTCAATAGGAACATGCTGTTCCCAGAAAGAATGACACGAACCCCAGTTGAGTAGAATTAACACTGAGCTTTATTGGGCTCACAGGCCTGCTTTTATTCTCAAGCTGAGGGGTGTGGTCAAAGCCCCCTCAGCACTGATTGGTGCATTTCCTTGATAGGCCAGTTAGGCTCCTTTAGTTGTGGTCAATTGGAGGGCAGCACCGCGGGCCTTGTGCAGCCTGCTGGATCATCAGTCATTTTGTGAGGCGCCACGAGGGGGCTGCGAGGGGTCGCCTCACTGTGAATTTCTCAGCCATTAATATTACTTCAACATCTCTTCATCCAGTGATACTGCTTTGAGATATTGTTAGCTTATGTGTGAGTAAATCCTTCTCAACATCTCACCTTAGTTTGATTTGAAGATTCTGCCTGCTAGATTTGGACTCCTCTGGGCAGAAGAGTTGGTTACTCTCCTGTGCTTCTCAGACTTTCATAATCACTCAAAATGCAAGAATTTAATTATCCTTCCATTCCCATTGTCTCAGGGAAGTTGAACTTAGTCCATGCACGCACTCATCATATATCTAAGCCACCCCAACCCCAACCCCCATCCACCCCAAATTATACTTTCTACCACTTGGATTCAAAGAACGCTGATCAAAAGAAATCTGGCAGCTGAAACAGAAAATGCATTATTAAAACTTTGTGGAAATTAATTCTGAGTTATTTGTACTAATAATATGAGATAGACAACAGACTCGCCAAGGCAAATAGCGCCTTTGGAAGACTACACAAAAGAGTCTGGAAAAACAACCAACTGAAAAACCTCACAAAGATAAGCGTATACAGAGCCGTTGTCATACCCACACTCCTGTTCGGCTCCGAATCATGGGTCCTCTACCGGCACCACCTACGGCTCCTAGAACGCTTCCACCAGCGTTGTCTCCGCTCCATCCTCAACATCCATTGGAGCGCTTACATCCCTAACGTCGAAGTACTCGAGATGGCAGAGGTCAACAGCATCGAGTCCACGCTGCTGAAGATCCAGCTGCGCTGGATGGGTCATGTCTCCAGAATGGAGGACCATCGCCTTCCCAAGATCGTGTTATATGGCGAGCTCTCCACTGGCCACCGTGACAGAGGTGCACCAAAGAAAAGGTACAAGGACTGCCTAAAGAAATCTCTTGGTGCCTGCCACATTGACCACCGCCAGTGGGCTGATAACGCCTCAAACCGTGCATCTTGGCGCCTCACAGTTTGGCGGGCAGCAACCTCCTTTGAAGAAGACCGCAGAGCCCACCTCACTGACAAAAGGCAAAGGAGGAAAAACCCAACACCCAACCCCAACCAACCAATTTTCCCCTGCAACCGCTGCAATCGTGTCTGCCTGTCCCGCATCGGACTTGTCAGCCACAAACAAGCCTGCAGCTGACGTGGACTTTTTACCCCCTCCATAAATCTTCGTCCGCGAAGCCAAGCCAAAGAAGAATATGTTGTAACACGAGCAGGTTAGACAGCAGTTCCAAAATGTTTTATTGGGCTTCAGACGTGGAGTCATTAGACACACATTGCCACAGCTTCATTTAACACATACAACAGTGAACAGGCCGACACCCCAGCCACTCCTTATTTTGGTGGAAACAATTCATTGTTGTACAAATGTAGTTCATCTCCCAAGTTCAGCTGCAATCTTTAGTACTGAGGGGTCTTCAGAAGAAAGTGTGCAGATAATCTTCAAATAGAATAGTGAAAAGGTGAGGCAGAGGAGTCAACACCTTGCTGCGAGCAAGCTGGTATTTTTCAAAATTTTACTTTCCTAGAAATGAAAATAATATTCATTTGGCCTCACAGGATGGGGTGGGTTGAGGTGGAAGGAAGGGTTATGACTGCAGTAAACCGTAATCAGACCAATGGGGCGATTGGAAAAAAAGTGACTACTAAACTTAACCTTTTTCTGTCTGCAAGTCAAACTGTGATAGAATACAGATTCAAATGGGTATTCGCGAACTATGTGAAACACGAGTTTGAGTTTGGTTTTCTCCTGGATATTAGGGGTGAATTAAAAGAAACTGTTACCATTGATGATAGCATTGATATAGATGGTTGTATTTTCCCCCCCAAGAAGTTTTTTTTTTAAATATGGAAATAGCTGCAGGATTAGACCACAGCCATCTTAAGTTTACCCTCTGGTCAATATATTCAGGCTTTCCTGTTCTAGTCCTTGCCTCTTCTTCTCTGCCAGTTGCCCACTGCCCTCACTGGTTAGCTTCATTCATACACTGGACAATCTTCCACCACACTATAAATTGTGAGAAGTCTAGATTGACACCTGCAACTTTCTGGTAAAATTTAATTGAGGATCAAATTGGAGAGAGTTCAAGCTTGACCCCAGACCTACTTGGAGGTTAGTTTAACTGCAAAGGTTATATCTCCCTGGAGGTTATATCTCCCTGAAAAATATTCTTCTGCATACTCTAATCAACATGGATTTACAGTGTTTAAAGTTCCCTTCATTACTCACACACTTTTTGTTTCAATGTTTTCCATCATTCATCCACAAGAAATGCCTTTCTTCAGAAATAAAGCATCAATAGAAACTACTCTTGAACAGTTCCACTGTATCTCAGTAGCAAACTTAAGTTCTTGGGAGTTACTATCTTGGAGGATCTTTCCTGGGCACCAATGGCATCATGAAGAAAGCACGTCAGCGCCTCTGGTTCCTCAGGAGTTTGCGAATGTTTGGTATGACACCTGAAACCCTGGCAAATTTCTACAGAGATGTGGTGGAAAGTGTGCTGACCGGCTGCATCACAGTCTGGTATGGGAACACCAATAACCCTGAGCGTAAAGCCCCGAAAAAGGTAGTGGACAAAGCCCAGGACATCACAGGCAAAACCTTTCTCACTATTGAATACATCTACAAGGAACGCTACTGTCGGAGAGCAGCAGCAATCATCAAAGACCCACACCACCCAGCACACGCTCTGTTCTCGCTGCTGCTACAATCAGGAAAGAGGTACAGGTGCCACAAGACTCACACCGCCAGATTCCGATTCAGGTGCTATCCCTCCACCATCAGACTCCTCAATCAGAGACTCATTTAAGGACTCTTACTTGTGCACTTCATTGATTCTCTTCTTGTTCTCTCTGTACTGCTCAGTCAGTTTGTTTACATTTGTTATCTGTTTACAGTTCTTTGTTTACATGTTTACGCTGCGTACAGTTTACATTTTTCACAACCAATTAGTGGTAATTCTGCCACAGGTAAAAGAAATCTCAGGGTTGTATGTGATCTCATGTATATACTCTGACAATTAATCTGAAATTTGATCTGAAATACAGTTCATTTGTGTATGGCTAAGGTATTTTTACAACCTGCTTTATGTCTGCATTCTGATTATTACCTGAAGTCTTCTGGTCAACAGAATAGTAAGACAAAATGCTTAATTAAATGCCCCAAAATTTATGATATCCTCTCATAAAATTGATGTTTTATGATGATTCCATGAATATAAAGAGGTGCCAACTCACTTCATGCTTACTGAAAGCATATCTATAAAGGAGGACAACAAAAGGGGGTGGGGGGTGGTGGGAAAGGAGAGGAGCACATGCTACCAGCTGAGAGGAAATAGGTGGAAACAAGGTAAAGTGAAATGGTGCAGTGAGTATAAAAGTTAGGTCATCATATTGCAACTGTATAAAACTTTAGCTCGGCCGCACATTGTGTGTAATTCTGGTCCCCACTTTACAGGAAGGATGTGGAGGCTTTGTAAAAGGTACAGAAGACACTTATCAGCATGTGGGATTAAGGAATAAGGGAAGTTGGACAAACTTGTTTTCTCCTGAGTTTTGGAGGGTGAAGGGTGACCTGATGGAAGTTTTTAGGATTAAACAGGGTAGAGAGTCAGATAAATTTTTCACTGTTTAACAGGCATCCAGATAGACGCATGAAAATGCTGGGAATGGAAGGGTAGGCATCATGAGAAGCGGCAGAATGATAGTTTAACTGGACCATATTCGGCACAGTCATGTGGGGTAAAGGGCGTGTTCCTGTGCTGTAATGTTCGAGGTTTTATGTCTCCATAGAGAAAACAAAAGAAAGAAATGAGATTTCATTGTCATTCTCCTCCTCTCGCTGTTCAGCATTCCTTCCAGCTCCCCGATTCGATCATTAATCTCCCTCTCATGGCATTTTCCCTTGAAACTGCACTCTTACTTCTTCCCTTCCCCTCCACCCAGGGACTAAAAGGGACTTTCCAGACGAAGCTAATTTAACATATTTCATTTGGTTCTCATGATAAGATCTATGTGTCAAAATAAAAACAAATGCAAAATTGGCTGATTGCTTTCAGGATCACCTCTTTCCAGTCTGCAAGGGTAACATTGACCTTCCTGTAACCTGTTCCCTTAATTCTTCATCCCAATCCCTCTCCGTCCTCTCTGTTTTTTCCTCACTACCTCGCTCCAACAGCAGCCAATGTACGGTAGAGCTACAGCACTTCATCTTCGTCTGCGACTTGATACGGAATCTAAAAATCTCAGACGACGACACCATTTCTCTCTCTCCATAGATTTGGCAGTAGCTCATTTTATTGCATTTTTATTTCTTTCTCCAACTGGTGGTTCTTAGAAATAATTGTTACCAATGACAACTTTGGTCTCCACTCAAACACAATCTGGTCTCCCCACCCCTTGCTCACTCTTCCAGTTCCAACCCGATATGTCCGACTCTAGTCCCCTCCACACAGATGCTACCTGACTTGCTGAGTGCCTCCAGAATTTTTGCTTTGATTTTTTTTGCTAAACAGGTTTTCATTAATACATGTATACATGGCAATGGGACTGAGTGTTGCACAGTCACATTAGGGAATTTGGAAGATTAATTTTTAATTTTTTTATATTTAGAGATACAGCACGGTAACAGGCCCTTCCAGCCCATGAGCCTTCTTCCACACAAATAAACCCACGTGATCAGTTATCCGACTGTTCCATACACCTTTGGAACGTGTAGGAAATCACACGATTATGGGAAAACATACAGACTCCTACAGTGACAGATTTGAACCAAGCTCACTGGTGCTGTAATTGCACTGTGCTAACCATTACACCATGATTTTCCCCCCCAAAATTTACTTTATTCACAATAAATTATTTACACAAACAAAAACCGTTCAGTTTTTCACATCCTCAGTGTCATCTGCATACATATCCATCAATTTACATTGTAACACATATTCTCTAATTACACCACTGTGGCACCTTGTTGTTACGGTTGTTTGAGGGGCTTCACCTTGATCTCAGCCCCTCAATTCTCAGTGACAGTAGGACTCTAGACTGTGGTCCTTCCCCATGACAGCCTTGTGCTGGCAGCGCCAAACCTCAGTGAGTCTCTCAGCGCATACTCCTACAGCCTGGAATGTGCTAGTCGGCGCCATTCCCTCACTGACATCTCCGTGTGCTGAAAGACCAAACAGGGCAGACAGAAGGGCATCTTGCACTGAGTTGATGATCTTCCAGCAGCTCTGGAGGTCTGTGTGTGTGTGTGTGTGTGTGTGTGTGTGTGTGTGTGTGTGTGTGTGTGTGTGTGTGTGTGTGTGTGTGTGTGTGTGTGTCCGGGAACAGCCCTTGAATCAGAGAGTCCTCTGCCACTGGGGATGAAACATGACAAGGACCATTGAATTTTTCTCCATCCGCACTTAGCAAATTTTCATTCTGCAAACTATCTTCACTCCACAGCAGCAGTCATCCCAAGAACATCATGTATTGGGAATAATATTTCTGTTGTACAGGAAGGATCTGAAGACTTGCTGCCTGGCAGGAACATTGCATTGTACACTTCCAGCAGGTCTGGACCCACCCTATACCCCACAGAGCTGAGTGCAAGTCAGCTGATAAGCTGTAATTTCCAAGAGTTTTACTTGACCCAAAGGAATGGAAGGAATCTGTGAGCTTCTCCATGGTAATTGGCACCTCCAGACTCTCATGCTTGCTGTTGTCTAAGATTCAAGATTTTTGAAAGGTTATGTAATAAAACAGAAAATGTAATATTACACAAAGTTTCCTTTAGTCTGCCATTAAGCAGACAAAGAGTCGCCACTAGTATTGCCCAGCACTCCATACAGTGAGAGAAAGAGGAGCAAAAGAGAGTCCCTTCAGAGTCACTGAGTCTCCGTGGATTTGCCTCCAGCACGCCCAAGACCTCTGCGATGGAGGACAGGAAGTTTTGGGAGGCTGTTTTATCTTTGACCTTAGTGTCATACAGAAGAGCATAAAATGATCATCTGAGGATATGACTGAGCCGTCCTCTTTCTTAAGGCTGTGGACCACCAGTTCATTGGGGAAACCAAAGAAGAGTTTCAGGGTTCTCCAACCTGCGGACTCCTTCTTTAGTTTCTCTGCGCTTTCTGGAGCCAGCAACGTCACATTCAACTTCATTGTTCCCCTGCCCACTTCCTGGCTCTCCTCTAAGTGACAAGATGCTTAGAGGAGGGAGGGGCCGGAGAAGAATAACGGCATGACGCAAGTAGTTC
Organism: Narcine bancroftii; assembly: GCF_036971445.1. Taxonomy (NCBI): domain Eukaryota; kingdom Metazoa; phylum Chordata; class Chondrichthyes; order Torpediniformes; family Narcinidae; genus Narcine; species Narcine bancroftii. Next base: position 357,211,802 of record NC_091471.1, on the reverse strand, counting down.
TGATTGTTATGGCCTTTGACATAAAGAGGAAGTCTATCTACACTAAATGTACCACCCAAGTTTGTCACACTTTAAAGGTTAAGCCATGTGAGTTAATGAACAGGAACACTGATCTCAACCAATACCAGCCAACTCCTTCATCTAGGCATGTTCAATGTGTAAATGTAGTTGTTAGATAATCTATGCATCTGCCCAGTTTTTGAAAGAATATTATGTTGCTGTTAATTACATGTTCCTGGACCAAAAATGGAATATCTACCCAACCCAGGCCAACAAGGTTATTTGCATCATTCATGTTGTTGTGCAGTACGCCACACTCTAATTTTAGACTGAGTGATATCAGCACAAAATTTGCCTGGGTTCCCCAGGCTTCTCCTGGAACACCAGGTATCTGCCCAAAATATCTGGTGGGTGGATTTTGGCTTTGAATTAACTTTTAAATTGGCATTTGAATCGGGGGTTGTTTCACCTCCCACTCACTGAGCTCCCATTGCAGCTCCTCAGTTTACAACATCCTTGGCAGGGCAGCCAGAAAGAGAGTGATATGTCTGTCTCAACCAGTGGAAGCCTATCTGCAGCATATGCTCGCACCTCCGCAAAAGATCCGTGGCAGGATCTCAAACTCCTCTGCCCCAATGCTTCAGGCAATGAGGTACCGACAAAATCATGGTAAAAAAGAAGTGTGCAGTTGCTAGAAAACTGGGGCAACAAGCAGAGGGTGAGAGGCACTCAGCAGGTTAGGCAGTATTAAGTAAAAACTGAATTCTGGAGAAACTCAACAGGACAAATAGTATATTTTATATAGCAAAGATAACCAACATTTTGGGCTTGAGCCCTTCATCAAAGCAGTATCTATAGAAAGCAATAGACAGTCAAAGCTTCGGGCCTTCATCAGGAATAGTAAGAACGGGGGGAGTCACGTGATGGATTAGTGGCCGGACGGTGAACTCCAGCCCTCTCCAGAAAAGTCGGGAAAAACAAGAGAAAATACAAAGGCACAGAAATACAAGTTAAAGAAAAGTGAGTATAAAGGTGGAAAGAAGATGGAGACAAAAGGAGAAAAATCAAAATCAACGGAAAGAAGAGAGGAAGAGAAGACAACGGAGGAAAAAGGTGAAGGCCTTACCTGTCCGAAGAGGCCCGCTGTGGAGAGAGGACACCACTACCTCAGGTCGGTAGAAAAAGAACTACAACAATGGCTCACAGAGCCGAGTAAAAGTGCGCAACCGCGCATGCGCGTGAAAAAAAACACACCGACGGGAGGGGGGACCAGCTGGGGAGTCGATCTCCACAGCCGGCAACGACAGCTGCAGAACACCTGCAGCAAGAAGAGACCACAGAAGACAATGGAAACAAGAAAGAAGAGGAGGAAAGGGCATCAAAGAAAAAACAGATGGCCAACCCAGAGGAAGAAGAAGAGGAAGAATACAGTGAAATAGATAAAGGGAAAGGCAAGGTAAAGGATATACTTGCTCTTGTTAGAGGATACATGGAGTCATTTAAAGAATGGCAAACACAGGAATTTAATGATTTAAGAAGAAGAATAAACAACACAGAAAAGAAAATAAATAAAATGGATATGACCTTAACAGAAATGGGGAAAAAAATGGACAAGATGGAAGAACGGGCAATAGCAGCAGAAATGGAGGTAGAAGACTTAAAAAAGAAATTGGAGGAATCTAATAAAAAAACTAAAGAGACACAAGAATTACTAGCCCAAAAAATAGATATAATGGAAAATTATAACAGAAGAAATAACATAAAGATAGTGGGCCTTAAGGAAGATGAAGAAGGCAAGAATATGAGGGAGTTTATAAAAGAATGGATCCCTAAGGCCCTAGGATGTCCAGAACTACAGCAAGAAATGGAAATAGAAAGGGCACATAGAGCATTGGCCCCTAAACCACAACCACAACAAAAACCAAGATCTATTGTAGTAAAATTCCTAAGATATACTACAAGAGAAAAGGTACTGGAGAAGACAATGAAAAAAGTAAGAGAGGGCAACAAACCACTGGAGTATAAAGGGCAAAAAATCTTCATTTATCCAGATATAAGCTTTGAACTCCTAAAGAAGAGAAAAGAGTTCAATACAGCAAAAGCGATTTTATGGAAGAAAGGATATAAATTTACACTGAAGCATCCTGCGGTATTGAAAATATTTATTCCAGGACAACAAAACAGACTATTCTCGGATCCAGAAGAAGCACGAAAATTTGCAGAACAATTACAAAAATAGACTGGGGGATGAAGACGGGTAATGAGAGTAAAAATGATCACGATTGATATGTATGTGGGTAAAGACAAAAATAGACTGAGGGATGAAGACGGGTAATGAGGGTAAAAATGATCACGATTGATATGTATGCGGGTAAAGAGGTAAAAGAGTGAATAGAGACAATGGGCATACGTGAAAGTATCTGTAATTAGAGGAAAACATAGATAGTATAGACAAGAATTAATAAGGGAAGGTAATGGAATAGAGAGAATAAGGAGGGAATTAAAAGAGTGACCTTTGTGACATATGAAAAGTGAAATCTTTTCTGGGGGGGGGCTGGGTGGGGGAAAAGAGCGGTCACTGCAAAATCAGTTGACGCTTGCGAGTGGATTCGCAAATCCAAATGGAGAGGGGAGATGTGGTTGTCCGACAAGGGATAAAGGACAACTCAGGAGGGGAAGGGGAGATTGGGGATAAAGAAGATAGAAATAGGAGAATAAGGAAAATGTTGGATGTTGTAGGAATGTTGTCTGGTAAAGAGTTGAAAATAAGAAAACAGAAATGGAAAAAGAGGAAAGGTAATGACGGAAAAACGGAAAGAGAAGATAAACAAAATATAAAATGGCTACGCTGAACTATATGACTTTAAATATCAATGGAATACATAACCAAATTAAAAGGAAGAAACTACTAAATTTACTGAAAAAGGAAAAAATAGATATAGCATTTGTCCAAGAAACACACTTAACTGAATTGGAGCACAAGAAATTAAAGAGAGATTGGGTAGGACATGTAACAGCAGCATCGTATAATTCAAAAGCAAGAGGAGTGGCTATATTAATTAGCAAAAATGTGCCATTTAAAATAGAAGAGGAAATAATAGATCCAGCAGGGAGATATGTTATGATAAAATGTCAGATATATTCGGAGCTTTGGAATCTACTTAACATATATTCACCTAACGAAGAAGATCAAAAGTTTATGCAAGATATCTTTTTGAAGGTAGCTAATACGCAAGGGAACATACTAATAGGAGGGGATTTCAATCTGAATTTGGATCCAAATATGGATAAAACGGGGAAAAAAAATTAACAGGAAGAACAAAGTAACCAAATTTATAATTAAATCAATGCAAGAAATGAAACTTGTGGACATATGGAGGAAACAAAACCCAAAATAAAAGGAATACTCATACTACTCGACTAGACATAAAACATACTCAAGAATAGACCTATTTTTGTTATCAGCTAGTATGCAGGATAGAGTAAGAAAAACACAATATAAAGCGAGAATGCTATCGGACCATTCACCCTTAATACTGACAGTAAAGCTAGAGGACATCCCTCCAAGAATGTATAGATGGAGATTAAACCCCATGCTACTTAAAAGACAGGATTTTAGAGAATTTATTGAAAAACAATTAAAAATGTACTTTGAAGTAAATACGGAATCAGTGGAAGATAAGTTTATACTATGGGACGCAATGAAAGCATTCATTAGAGGACAAATAATAAGTTATGCAACCAAGATGAAGAAGGACTATAATCAGGAAACAGAGCAGTTGGAAAGGGAAATAGTAAACATAGAAAAAAAATTAGCAATAAAGGAAGATACAACCAAAAGAAGAGAATTGGCGGATAAAAAAGTAAAATATGAAACATTACAAACATATAAGGTGGAGAAGAATATAATGAATACAAAACAGAAATATTATGAACTAGGTGAAAAAACACACAAAATCTTAGCATGGCAGCTTAAGACAGAGCAAACTAAGAAAATGGTATTGGCAACAAGGAAAAAAGACAAACAAATTACATATAATCCAAAAGAAATTAAGGAAAACTTCAGAGAATTCTATGAACAATTATACTGAACTGAAAACGAAGGGAAAGAAGGGAAAATAGATGAATTTTTGACTAAAATTGAACTACCAAAACTACAAATAGAGGAACAAAATAAATTAACAGAACCATTTGGAACAGTAGAAATACAAGAGATAATAAAAAATTTACCAAATAATAAGACACCAGGAGAGGATGGACTCCCAATAGAATTCTACAAAACATTTAAAGATCTAATAATACCACCCCTCCTGGATGTAATCAACCAGATTGATGAGACACAAAACTTACCAGATTCATGTAAAACAGCAATAATTACAGTGATACTAAAACAAGGGAAAGATCCACTCTCACCAGCGTCATATAGACCAATATCTTTGCTAAACACAGATTATAAGATAATAGCTAAACTATTAGCAAACAGATTAGCAGAACAGGTACCGAAAATGGTAAATTTAGACCAAACTGGATTTATCAAAAAAAGACACACAACAGACAATATTTGTAAATTTATTAACTTAATTTATGCAGTAGAAGGAAATAAAGCACCGGCAGTAGCAGTTGCTTTAGACGCAGAGAAGGCCTTCGACAGAGTAGAATGGAATTACTTGTTCAAAGTATTGCAAAAATTCAGTTTACCGGAGAAGTATATTAATTGGATTAAAGCATTATATAAGGGACCGTTAGCGAAAGTGACAGTAAATGGACATGTATCAAAGCAATTTAACTTAAGCAGGTCAACACGGCAGGGATGTCCACTATCACCATTATTGTTTGCGCTAGCTATAGAACCACTAGCAGAATCGATAAGAATAGATAATAATATAAAAGGAATAAAAATAAAAGACAGGGAATATAAAATCAGTCTATTTGCGGATGATGTGATAGTGTACTTAACAGAACCAGAACTATCAATAAAAGAACTATATAAGAAATTGAAGGAATATGGAGAAGTGTCGGGATACAAGATAAACGTAAATAAAAGTGAAGCAATGCCTATGAATAACGCGGATTTCTCAAAATTTAAGGAGGAATCCCCATTCAGATGGCAAATGCAGGCAATAAGATACCTAGGTGTGCAAATAAAAAAAAATCTAGGCCAATTATATAAACTCAATTACAATCCACTAATGAAAAAATTACAGGACGATTTAGAGCATTGGAAAGAGCTACCACTAACACTGATAGGAAGGATAAACTGTATTAAAATGAACATTTTTCCAAGGATACTATACTTATTTCAGGCATTGCCAATACAACTGACAGAAAAATTCTTCAAAGAGTTAAAGAAAATAATAAGGAGATTTTTATGGAGAGGGGGGAAACCGAGGATAGCACTAGATAAATTAACAGAATGGTATAAACAAGGAGGCTTACAATTGCCAAACTTCAAAAATTATTATAGAGCCGCACAATTAAGGTACCTATCAGATTTTTATCAAACAAGGGAAAAACCAGACTGGACGAGACTAGAATTAGATAAAATAGGGGAAAAGATACCTGAACACATATTATATAAATGGGACGAAAAATTGGTACAACATAGAACTTCTCCAGTATTACACCATCTCCTCAATATATGGAAGAAGATTCATGTAGAAAGAAATAAAACAAATTATCAAATACCAAAACTAATATTGACGCAAAATAAGCTAATCCCTTTTACAATAGACAACCTTTCCTTTAGAAAATGGGAAAAAAAAGGGATTAAAAGAATAGAAAATTGTTTTTCAGGAAGTAGATTCTTATCCTTTGAACAAATGAGAGATAAGTACAATATAACTGGAGATACAGCGCTGGCATATTACCAACTGAGATCCTACTTGAAAGATAAATTAGGAAGCAATTTGAGTTTACCAGAGGGAAGTAACCTTGAATATGTGATTACAGATACAATGTTAATCAAAAGATTTATAACAAATATGTATATTAAACTGCAAGAAAAGGAGAATGAGGAAACAAATGGTAAAACTAAACAAAAATGGGAACAAGATTTAAATATAAAGATAAAAAAGGAAACATGGGAGAAATTATGTTCTGGAACGATGAGAAATACAATAAATACGAGGCTGCGTATGATACAATATAATTGGTTACACAGACTATACATTACACCGCAAAAGTTAAATAAATGGGACCCAACAGTATCTGATAGATGTTTTCGATGTAAAAAAGAAAGGGGAACAACAATTCATGCAATCTGGACATGTGAGAGAGTAGAAAAATTTTGGGATGATCTCAATCAGATATTAAATAAAATAACAGAAAACAATATACCAAAGAATCCAGAGATCTTTCTCCTAAGTAACATAAAAAATAAAGAATTTGGAATTGACTTGGAAGATGCACAAAAAAGATTTGTTAAGATAGCCCTAGCCGTAGCAAAAAAATGTATTATGTCAACCTGGAAATTGGAAGATAATTTGAAAATACAACAATGGTATATAGAAATGAATAAATGTATTCCATTAGAAAAAATAACATATAGTTTAAGAAATAATATTGAAATATTCGAACAAGTATGAGAGCCTTACATTAAATACAATAGCGAAAACCTACCGGGGACAAACATTACCTAAGTTGATGGAAGGAGAAGAAAAGAAAAGAATGGACTCAGTAGAATTTCTGGTGTATTTTTGTTGAATGACAACGTTGTCTGACTGAATTAATGCAACCTAGATTGTATACCTAAAATGGATGAGGGGGGGGGGGTGGGGGGGTGGCTTGGGAGGAGGGAGGGGGGGGGAGAAAAAGTTACTGTAAATGTGTGAAAAAGAAAAAGTGTATATCATGGCTATTGTGATTTATGGTGTGAAAAATAAAAAATTTTAAAAAAAAGAAATAGTAAGAACTGGGTGACACTCAAATGAAAAAGTGGGGTGGGGAGTTCATCTACAACACTTATTTCAGCTGCTCTTCTAACCCACCTTTTTTATTCAAGCAACCACCCGGATCTTTCTCTTCCAGATGAAGGGTTTTGACCCAAAACATCAGCTATGGTATTCCACGGAAAATACCTGGCCTGTTTTCTTCCAGCAATTTGTGTGAAGCACCAACAAGGATTGTCACAGGGTGAACAGAAACACAGGCTTCACTCACGCTGACCAAATGATCAGGTCTGCAGTGGTGATGGAGTCATTATTGGAAGCTACACAGACCAATCAAATGGAGGTGGGCAGAACATGGGAGCCAAATTATTCAATAACTAGAGTCTATTTCATGTGCTGTGGAGACAGAAATGACTGTAATCCCTCCCATTCAAAATAGAGTTATTTCGACAGAAATATGCAATAATGGTGAAGAGTTAAATGTTAATTGCACTCATAACGTCAATTTTAGATGCTTATAGACATATGGTCATTATGCTTGGTTGTCGGGGAATACATCTAGTCATCCACACTCTGCATATTGTCAAAACCAGATATGTGATTGTGTCTGTATGTGTACATGTACACATGTTGTGTGTGTCTGCGTGTATGTGTGTTTGTGTATGAGTGTGCAGGTGCATTTGAGTGGATGGTCTGTGTCTGTGTGAGGGACAATCACTTAGATCAACAGCATTTTTAGCAAGCTTGTGAGATAAAATTCCTGAAATAAGTATAGATGAAGCTGTGGATTTGCCACAGATTCCTGCACATCATTGTGTTAGGATCCATGAGGACTATCTACCAAAATGTTTTCAAATGCTATTTATTGCTGGTGTGTGTATGGGTTTGCTGATAGCACAATGGTGTAGGTAATTGGTTCAGAGGTTGTTACAGGATCAATCACACAGCATGGGAAGCAGGCTGGTGTAGCAGAGTGAACCTGTTGGGTAATAGCCATACATTGCCCTGGATTTTAAATTCAGCACAGAAGTGATAGTACGGTACAACTCGATTATCCAAATTGGTCGGGACTGGGCCTTTTTTCAGATAACTGAAGATTCCAGATAATCGGAGTTGTACGCACTTCCACAAGCCATGAAGAAAGATACCTGCACAGTTCAATGATCTTTGTTGCTGGATCTTCCAACTTCCTGGTATCAGTAACAATGGCTGTCAGGTGTCCGTTCAATAGGACTCTTGGTATCTAGGAACTGTGATATCAATTAATGGGTGGAACAACCAATCCCATTAAAAATTGCCCACAGATATCAAGCTAAGAAAAACACCACACAATATTTAACTAAGTTTTAAAATATTCTTGCAAGCCATGACGTAGAGTTGTAGATTCATACAGCATGGAAACTACCAATTTATACTAATTCTGCATTCATCCCTTTTGCTATTCTCCCCACATTCATCGTTCTTCCAGATTCAGCCAATCACGTGGGGCAATTTATAGTAGCTAATTAACCTATCAACCCTCCTGTTTTTGGACTGTCTGGGGAAACCCACACAGTCATAGAGAGAACATGCAAACTCCTTGGCCAAGGTCTGAGCCCAGGTTCCTGGCACTAAAAGACAGTGGCTATATTAGCTGCACTGCAGTGAGCGTTGGGAAAATACACATCGAGAAGAAACTCTTACTTTTGAAAAATGTTCTTGAAATATTATTTGTGGGAATTATAATCCATAATATACTATTAAGTTAGCTAAGAAAATATTATAATCCAGCATGCCATGAAAAGTTCACTTACATCTTATGCAATGAAGTGCAACTTTGTCACATTATATATTGAACACAGTTCACTGAAACCTATTTTTGCCAATGAGTGACTTTATTTGATTAAAGCAAAATATCATTCAATCCAGAGGGCAACTAAAGATGAACATTAATGTTCGCCTTGCCAAAAATACCTTGTGAATAAATTAAAAAGAAATCTGGTTATCGTAAACAACCTGAAACAGAAACGTGGTGCTGGAAATACCCCTCTTTGATCAGTGAAAATCTTTCAGATTCACCTGGAAACTAATTCCCCAGTGGTATAAGAGGAGGAAATGAAATGACGTGAGAAAATAAAGACAATGGCTGGTGTGAAGTTACCTACCTATTTTTAATTCTATAATACTGTATGCCTTTATTTTGCCACAGATGTTGAGCAGAAGGAATGTTATTAAAAATATTTGAGGATACGTTGAGGTTAAATTTAGCAGGTGCCTTTTGGGAAGAAATATTAATGGATGTCCTCTTTGTCCTCTGCAGAACTACACACCCAAATCCCCAAGCCAGGTATTTTGCAAGAGTCAAAAGGATCTTGAGCAATGGTTATACAGTAAAAACTCTGTTATCCGGAATTCAAGCAACTGGCAACCTTGAGCAACAGGCAAACCCACCCCCTGGAAATAAATAAATACAAATTAAAATAAAGAAGAATATAAACATTTGCAAAATGTTTAAAATTGTAGATGTTTTCTGGAGTAACACAAATCTTTGCTGAAGATGGGAACAACTATTCAGCCAGCGGAGGGCCTTGTCCAAGCTTTGCCCATAGCTGTGGTTTGAATGAAGTTGTGTTTGAATAAAACAGTGCCACCCAGGATGAAGAGCTAGTTGATGCCATTCACCTTTGGGTGACTCTCTTAAAGTATCACCTTATCCCTGCTTAGTAAGAGACTTTATCTTTAATAACATGCTATTAATGAACACTATATCTGTAAACTTGGGGGAGAGTGGAGTTAATTACCTATGAAGTTATTATTTGTCATTCGGGTGACTTCATGGTGGTGGAGGAACCTACAGATTAGATACAGGTAGGTTGTTTCCAATGCTGGGAATAACCAGAACCAGAACAGTTTTTTAGGACTGAGATGAGGAAAAATTTCTTCTCTCAGAGGGCGGTGGATCTGTGGAATTCTTTGCCACAGGAAGTAGTTGAGCCCGGTTCCTTGTCAATATTTAAGAGTAGGTTAGATTTGGCCCTTGTAGCTAAGAGGATCAAGGGGTATGGGGAGAAGGCAGGATCCGGGTACTAATCATCCATGATCATATTGAACGATGGTGTAGGCTTGAAGAGCCAAATGGCCTACTCCTGCACATATTTTTCTATGTTTCTATACAGCGACAGTTAAATGTTTTCAAAGAATGTGACTGAAAATAAAGTAAAATGCTTTAAGATTTATATATTCATGCAAGTGAAGTTTGTACAGTGTAAGTACAGTCTTGTTTTTGTCTTTTATACTATTTATTTTTAATGCAGGTGCATTAGGCGCCGGTGTTGGTGCTGCGTAATTGCTCAACAAAAGGAGGTCTAAGGCACTCCTTCTGTCCGATAGCCTACAGGTCACCCTCGGCAAGGCGTAGTACCTGTTTATCCTCCCAATCAGGGACACTTGAAGCCATGGATAACAGATGGTGGAAGGATTTTACAAGCAGATTCCACAAATTGGAATTTATGGTTGTGAAACTAAAAATGCTGGGCAAATGAATCTGTGAATCAATGGCCAGGGTTACATGTCCAGTATGGACAGGGCAACTGAAGAAGATAACAGAAAACCACTTCAGTATTTTTCCCATGTATAATCGTGAACTCAATATTGACTATGGTCTCAGCTCAAAAATGGAGCCTTCACCAAAGGAGAACAGGGGAGGCAACAACTACAATTCAGAGGGTCTGAGATTGTGATGGATAGAGAGACATGATCGCCAAACAGCCAAGCATCTAAATGATGATTAGTTAGGTATTGTAAGAGCGAGTCTCAAGCAATCGGAAAATTCACTTACCTGGCATCTACCAATCCCCATAGGTGCCACGTGCCAGGGGTTTTACTGTACCCCTATTGTCTTCTCTCATTTTGTCAGTCCAAAGAGAAAAAGCCTTAACTTTGTTGGCCTTGCTTGTTAAGATGCATATGAGCCTCTCCTTTATAAATTGGTTCATGATACATTCTGCAACTCATGCTGCTGACCACCCTGCTTTGTAAATATAGATTTGATTTGGCTTAGTTGCAAACTCTCTCACATTAGTCTAAAGGTCATGGGTTAATTCAAAGTTTTAAGCACACAAGTCAGGCTGATAGTTCAATGTCTTCTAAGATACTGAATACAGAAAGAACCCTTTGGAATCAGTGTACCTGTGTGATCTAATTTACTGGGCATTCTACATTTAATAGCTGCCAGGTGTGGTTCAAATGCTTATTGTCTACCAATAATGAGATAATATCCAGGTGAGATATTATACATGAATAGAAATCCAGTAAGCCAGTTACAGGGAATTGCTTTAACTTTGTGTTTCTGCTTGAAACAAAATATCAGGTATTTGTTTGGTTTATTGTTCTCTTTCCCAGAAATTTCTCTAGCTAATCCAACTTGTGTTTTTTTTGAATTGCATTTCACCTCAGAAAGTGCCAGAGAGTCACTACCCCAAAGATAGAGGCCATTCAGACCATTGGAATCAAACTCGTGGAGTCATTCAGTCAGTGGGCTTCCCCAGAAAACTGAGTGATTTTCCAATTTCCCATCAACTATTCTCCTCTCCTACTCCCAATTCAAGTCTTTACTGCTTGCTGTCTAAAATATTCTTCCTTTGCTTCCCTGCAAAACCTGAAAATATTGTATTTGTAGGAACAGGAACAGCTTTCCTTTGTCCGGTTTAACTAAAGCTCCTCTCAGCCCGTACCATGATAATAAAAACACAATGCTGGAGAAACTCAGCTGGTCAAACAGTCTGCATTATGTGCAAAGATAAGATATATAACCAATGTTTCAGGCTTGATCCCTTTGTCAAGGTGTGGAAAAATGTTGCCAGGTACCTGAACAAAATGGTAGGGGAAGGACAGGAAAGGGGGAGAAGCATGGTCCCCAAAGGCAGGAGGTAATAGGTGAATTATGGAGGGAGGGCACAGCAGCAAGCGGGGGAAGGGGGTGGCTCTGTGAATGGAGAGGGAAGGAGGTAGAGAGCTGGAGGGAAGAAGACAAAAGGAAAGGAAAGAGAGAACGGAGAGTAGGCTGGCAGAAACTGGAGAAGTCGATGTTACTGCCATCTGATTGGAGAATGCCAGACAAAAAATACTGTTCCTCCAATTTACGGGTGGTCTTGGTGGGATAGTACATGAAGCCATGGGCAGACATGTGAGTATGGGAATGGGCACAGAATTGAAGTGGTTGGCCCTGTCACTGATGCAGACAGAGCAAAGGTGCTCAGCGAAGCGATGTCCCAGTCTGCTCCCAGTCTCTCCGATGCAGAGAAGGCTTGTCTGCAGACATTCGTGTTTTACTACAATGTCAATAACCCAGATTATAGCTAAACTCTCTGTTAACATTCTAGTAAATCTTCTCTGTACCCATTCAAACATCTTCACGTCTTTTCTAAAGTGTGGTGAGTAGAACCAAACTTTTTGTGATCCAACCAAACTTTTATAAAGGCACAGTTTAATTCCTCTTCTTTTGAATTCATTATATCTTTCTATGAAGTCTAAGATGCCAAAAGATTTGATAATGACTCTTCTCTATCGGGTCTTTCCACCTTCAAAGGTGCTGAACACCAAAAAAAAGTTTCCGGCTGAGCTTGAGCTTTTGTTCCACTATGGAAATAACTGTACTGATATATTTTTAGAATGCTAAATTTTCACAGCTTTATCCACAAATGAGCTAAACAAATACTAGGTGAGTTGATTCTGCCAGTAGCCTTCATTTGAATAAGAGTTGTAATAGAAGCAGTATAATTCGACAAATTTGAAGTTACCTGCTTTGGCATGAATTAAAGAAAAGCTGAATATCATTAAAATAGTAATAAGCTAGAAAATTGCATCTGCCAAATCTTGGCTCAATTTTCCAGTTTAACCAGATCTTCCTGTGATCTCAAATAACTTTCTTTAACTCTCCACCAATCTACCATTCTTGGTGGCATCTGCAAACCTTTATCATCCAAGTTGTTAACAGAGATGAGAAACAACAGTGAACCGAGTGGAGCGCCTCTGATCACGGGCCTCCAATCTGAATAGCAACCCTTCGCCACCGCCCTCTGACTTGCAGCTATGGTCATTGTTCAGGCCACACTTGGAAGTACTGTGTGCAAATTCCAGTCGCCCCATTACAGGAAGGATTCGAAGGATTTGGAAAGGGTATAGAAGAGACTTATCGGCCTGTTGTCTGGATTAGACGTTGTGAGCTAGAAGGAGAGGTTGAACAAAATTGGGTCATTTTCACTGGAGTGTCAGAAGCTGAAGGGAGATCTGATAGAGGTTTACACATTTATGGGAGTTGTGGATAGGGTAGACCAGGGGTGTCAAACTCAAATTCACGGAGGGCCAAAATTAAAAACTTGGACTAAGTCAAGGGCCGAACTAAATATTTATTGAAAATTTTCAACAACATCTGCATGTTTTCTCTTCTTTCAACATATGTAATGTAAAACTTTTTCTTATTAAAATAAATGTTTAATAATAGTTTTGGATAAACTCTTTAATTGTCATTGTCATTGGCCCATTTCCTTTGGAGCTCTGAAACCGTGCACATGACGAGTCAATGAGGGATGATTAAAGCAGTGGTCTTCAAACTTTTTCTTCCACAGACCACCTTAAGCAATCCCTTACTAATCACAGAGCACCAATGGCACAGGGACGCGAGTGGAAAGAAAAAGGTTGAGAACTGTTGTATTGTGGTAACTCCACATCTGATTAGGTTAATTGTTAGGCAAGTGGTCAGAGAAGGACCCCCCCCCACCCCAAGAAAGGCTTAAATCACAGGAACAAAATAAGCTTCCGTCTCACTGCTCCCAATCTTACACACAGTCCTGATGTGGAATGTGGGGTCACAGCTCCATGTTCACCCGAGTTCAGGTGCTGTCTGTGTGGAGTTTGTATGCTCTCCCCTTGTCTTGGACCAACAGGTCGGTCGCCTGACGAAGGCACCCGAATCCCCCGTTGAAACGCCGGCGTCCGGGGCGGTGGAGGAATTGGCTGAGAAGAGCGCGTTGCTCCCACCCCCCTCCCATGGTTGGAGAGGGATTAAACTGCGATCTCACGGCGCCGGGCTCGTCTCCAACAAAAGGAACGGGAGGCAGGGTCCGCCGCGCACGGAGCGAGGGGGAAGGCATCGCCAACGAGACGTTCGGTCCGGCGTCGCCGCTGAAGCGCAGACCCAGCGAGGATGGTCCCCAACTCCAGCCTGTGTGTCCGGGAGCCGGGCGGGCTGAGTGCGGCGCTCCGATCCCCGGGATTCAGAATGCTGAGATCCCTCCACACCTCCGGCGTCTTCATTTTCACCTTCAGTGTGCATGCACTATACTGGCACGGCGGCAGCGGGCCAACTCTAATATATATTTAATATGATCTTGCGGGCCAAATATAATTATATCGCGGGCCAAATTTGGCCCGCGGGCCAGAGTTTGACATGTGTGGGGTAGACAGTCAGAATCTATCTTCAGAGTTTAAAAAAATTACACATTCTGGGAATGCCAGTATCAATAGGAGCCAGTGCACATTTAAGAAAAAGCTTTGTTTTCCTTTCACCTCACATTACATAAATATTTTTAATGCAGTCAGTAGAAGTATGGAAGAAACAAAAACTTGACTGACTGCTTCACAGGGAAAAGAACTCATAAAAGCAGAGTCCTTGGTGAGGGTGGGGGAGGGGGGGTGCAGGGGGATAGGCAAAAACACTTGAGAATGGTTCCACTATAGGATATTTAGCCCCTTTCACACTGCCAACCCTACTAGGAAGCGAGTAAACGTAACTGGGCATCTACACCCTTTCCCACTGTTCAATGATTTACCAGTAAATCAGGAACCCACCATTTTAAGAGGGGGTCCTGCCTCCAGCAGTAACAATGTAAGAGCAGATTGTGCTTTCACACCGCCAGAAGGCTATGCGTGAGTTAACTCGGCCGGGCTCTGCCATTTGCCCCCACCAAGCATCAGAGCCTGGTTGATTGTAAATCACCCTGTCAGGATGGGACATTCACACCGCATGATTACTAGGAACGGACACACTAAATTAGCCGGTTAACCCACATGGAATTTGCAGTGATACAAGGGGATGGTTTAATGGAGATGTGAGGGGTGTTCACAGAGTGGAACATGTCTGCAATGAGCTGTCAGGGGTGGCAGTGGAAACAGATACAACAGTAAGAGGCTTCCAGATAGATGCATCCATATGCAGGGAGTAGAGGGATATGTATCAATGCGCAAAGATCTGGAGGAACTCAGCAGGTCAGGCAGCATCAATGGAAAGAAATCATCAGTCAATGTTTTGGGGCCAGAACATTTAACCAGGAATGGCTTTGATGTTGCCTGACCTGGTGAATTCCTCCAACAGTTCGTGCCTTGTTTCAGTTTAATAGACTTTTTGTTTATACGTGGTCTTTTTAATTTCCGATTTACAGCATCTGGACTATTTTGCTGAGGCAGTGGAGTTTATAAACAGGTTTTGGAAAGCATAAGTGGGTTCTACTTTTGTTGGCACTAAAGCATCTGCTTTGGTCTAAGATACTTAATTAGTGGTGTCGCAAGAGAAATCAAAGTAATTAAAGACATATCAGAGAGAAGGATAGCGGTGGTGGGGAAATGCAACCACTGAGAATGTTTTGTACAAAAATTACTGTGGCCTCTCAGAATAGATGGAAGTAGATTCTGTAAAAGTGGAAATAATTGTTGCCTTTGCTCTGCACCAACTCTGTCACACTGTACTTCTGGACTGTGTCTTACTTGGAGGGGATGTTTAGTTGGACTTCTCACAAAGCCATGAGGGCTGCTGGAGACTGCTGTCGGGAGACTTGCGCCAGGCAGCTGACTGCTCGAGACTGGCTCGAAACTGGCTGAAAGGGTATCAGGTTTCGGAACCGGGAAGCGAGGAGATGCTGAATGGTTCCTGACCATGTCGGAGGTTCGGATCTGGAGCTCGGGTTGCCCGTGGTTTGGACTGGACTCTGTGTGGCTGCGGAGGCTGCAGAAACGCTGGAGGTGAATCTACCGACACTTGGTGACTCTGGGGGGACGACGACTCTCTTTTGCTTCTCTCTCTTTGACTGTAAGAGACGCTTCTGGCAATTCCTGCCAATGGCGAATCTGTCTGCCTTACAGCAGGCAAAAGCAATTTCATGTAATATGACATTGTTTTACTACAATGACAATAAACTAAATCTTGAACCTTGAAACAAATTTTCTCACTGCATCTTGGAGCATGACAGTAAAAGTTGGACTTGATTGCGAACATTCACCTCTCTCTCGAGTCTCAGCGGGAGTTCTATTAAGCCCAGGATTTGCCCAGTGGGGCAAAATAAAATTAAAAATGAAAACTGAGAATTGGAACAGAGCCCTCACTACACAAAACATGCATTTTTGACCCACTACAACATTCATTGCCATTATGGTGGACAGTTACAGTAGCTTCCACAAGCGGATGGCATGAATATTGACTTCTCTGGCTTTTGTTAAGATACCCCACCCCCTTCTTCCCCTGTTTCTCTCTTTTCGCACAGACATGATATATTCCCATCGAGTCCCTTGTCATATTCAAGGGAATAATAGGGGATTCCTCCCCTATTATTTGAATTTCTGAGACTTTCTGATACATCCTGCTCCTCCTGCCTTTTCTGACCTTTCCTTGAAGAAGGGCTGAGGCCTGAAACGTCGGCAATATGCCTTTGTCTCCTATAGATGCTGAAGAGACCAGCTGTGTTCTTCCAGCATTTCAGTGTGTTTACAGAAGGAACAAGGAGAGTGCTTAGCTATAATGCTGACATTTTTCTCTGTCAGTGAAAGAGTAATGGAGGAGCCACAAATTAATACCAATGGAGCTCTACATGCAGAGTGGAGACCAAAAGTCTGATTTCTAAATAGAACTCAATTTTTTCCTTGCATTGTGGAGCCATTAATTATTCAAGTTTGCAGAGAAGTTTCCAGCATCAGCTGAACAAATAAACACAAATCAAGTGAGTAGATGATGACTTGGTGAAAAGGTAATGAAAAGAATAAAGAATGGGGAGAGCTGAAAAGTGCAGCCAGTTCCCGACACCCTGCTTTACTTCCTCGCAGCCAGAACCCACATCTAATCACCATGAATTTGGCAGAAAGATCCAAAGTTCATGCACAGATTGTTTCCGTATTGGTTAGCTGGAGTTACAGACAGTTCATTATGATGGACAGACCTTTTATGGCAGAAGTGATAGAGGAGAAAGAATGGGATCACTGGGTGACTCCCATCTGGTTTCAACTGTTTCCAACTCTTACCTACTCCTGTACCTGTTTTCTCTCCCTAACTTTTCACTCCTTTTCCACCCCCTCTCTCGCCTCCCTTACCTGTCTCTCCACCTGTCACAGATCCTGTCCTGTATGGTACCATATCATCCTTTGCCCCTTCCTCAGGTTTTTTCCTCCTTTATACAAGTTCTTTCCATCCCTTTGCATCCCTTTGCCTCAATCAAGAGTCCAGATCCAAATAATTGACAGGCCATTTCCCCTCATATATGCTGCCTGACCCATTGAGTTCATCCAGCATTCATTGTTTGATCATCATTTTAAGAACAATCGGCTTCAAGTGATCTGATGTTGAAACTGTCACAGCATCCCTCTGGCACGCTGAGTTTTCTCCTACCACCAGGCACTAATCCTTTTTCTAGTTGTATTTTATTTTCCCAACTAACATTCTCCTCCACTTAATTACACACTAGGGGCAATTTACAATGGCCGATTAATCTCCGAACCCGTGGAGCCTCTGGGTTGTGAGTGGAAACTGGAGTAACAGGGAAACTCACATCGTCACAGGAAAAACATGCAAACTCCACACAGGCAGCACCCAAGGTGTGCTTTGTATCTGGGTCACTGGAGCTGTGAGCTCTACCAGCTACACTACTGTGCAACCACTTTACTGAGACTGAAATGTCTTTGTCTCTAGTCGAATGGTCAAATTGGTCAAAGGTACATACTGTACGCTCCACCTCTCCCCATTGGTGTTTCAACACTGCCTGGTAATTCCAGGATTCTCTTTTCTTCCAGAAGCCCTAGTAACTGTTACCTCACAATTCTGGCATGTTATTTTTTTCCCTCCACCCTTGCCAATCTATTTACATCTCCTTCAGATTAAGCAACAATTCTCACCTGCTACCTGCCCCACGTGTCAGATCTCCACTCTATCACAAGGCCCTTTCATAGAGTCAAAAAGCATGAGTGTAAAGGTGGAGATTCTTTGCCCTTATGTTAGGAACTTACTTCCATGAATGCACCCTGGCCAGCCCCAAGGCGCCAACTGTAATCCCTCTCGGGGGAAAGGTCAGCGGCACGCTGCTGTGCTCCACAACCTAGCTCAATACACGACAGGCTATCTACCCTACCCATAATCCCCCCACGTGGCTGGAACCATTCTGGGAAATGCAGAGTGGTTCCAGCTGCCTGGGGGATTATGGGTAATGAAGTTAGCCATTGCTTGGCACATATGTATGGTGTCATGGGACCAGTAGCCACACCTCCTGAAAGCCACATCAATGCCCCAGCCACCTACACATATTATATAAATGGGACGAAAAATTGGTACAACATAGAACTTCTCCAGTACTACATCATCTCCTCAATATTTGGAAGAAGATTCATGTAGAAAGAAATAAAACAAATTATCAATTACCAAAACTAATATTGATGCAAAATAAGCTACTCCCTTTTACAATAGATAACCTTTCCTTTAGAGAATGGGAAAAAAAAGGGATTAAAAGAATAGAAAATTGTTTTTCAGGAAGTAGATTCTTATCCTTTGAACAAATGAGAGATAAGTACAATATAACTGGAGATACAGCGCTGACATATTACCAACTGAGATCCTACTTGAAGGATAAATTAGGAAGCAATTTGAGTTTACCAGAGGGAAGTAACCTTGAATATGTGATTACAGATACAATGTTAATCAAAAGATTTATAACAAATATGTATATTAAACTGCAAGAAAAGGAGAATGAGGAAACAAATGGTAAAACTAAACAAAAATGGGAACAAGATTTAAATATAAAGATAAAAAAGGAAACATGGGAGAAATTATGTTCTGGAACGATGAGAAATACAATAAATACGAGGCTACGTATGATACAATATAATTGGTTACACAGACTATACATTACACCGCAAAAGTTAAATAAATGGGACCCAACAGTATCTGATAGATGTTTTCGATGTAAAAAAGAAATGGGAACAACAATTCATGCAATCTGGACATGTGATAGAGTAGAAAAATTTTGGGATGATCTCAATCAGATATTAAATAAAATAACAGAAAACAATATACCAAAGAATCCAGAGATCTTTCTCCTAAGTAACATAAAAAACAAAGAATTTGGAATTGATTTGGAGGATGCACAAAAAAGATTTGTTAAGATAGCCCTAGCCGTAGCAAAAAAATGTATTATGTCAACCTGGAAATTGGAAGATAATTTAAAAATGCAACAATGGTATATAGAAATGAATAAATGTATTCCATTAGAAAAAATAACATATAGTTTAAGAAATAATATTGAAATATTCGAACAAATATGGGAGCCTTACATTAAATACAATAGCGAAAACCTACCGGGGACAAACATTACCTAAGTTGATGGAAGGAGAAGGAAAGAAAAGAATGGACTCAGTAGAATTTCTGGTGTATTTTTGTTGAATGACAACATTGTCTGACTGGTTTAATGCAACCTAGATTGTATACCTAAAATGGATGAGGGGGGGGGTGGGGGGGTGGCCTGGGAGGAGGGAGGGGGGGGGGGAGAAAAGGTCACTGTATATGTGTGAAAAAGAAAAAGTGTATATCATGGCTAATGTGATTTATGGTGTGAAAAATAAAAAAATTAAAAAAAAATGCCCCAGCCACCTTCAGGCTGAAAGGGGTCTTTGAAACAGACTATGAAAAAGCCTCCAGACATTCCCTTTGCTCTCTCTCTCCACCCTCACCTTCTCTGCAATTTAAAATTTTTTCGATTGTTGATAAAAAGCTCCTTAACAATTCATCACAGATACTACCAGACCTGCGGTGCGTTTTCAGCTATTTCTGCCTCAGAGTCAGGGAAAAGTTTTTTTTGTAATATTAAATCAAAAATGCTGAAGTTGATCATTTTTGGAGTGGTTTCACCTCTGTGAAGAGCATTAATAAGAACCTCCACTGTTTTGAGTGACCACCTGGACAATGTGGATGAACCCAGGAGTTGAAATACAATGCAAACATTTCATTTTCAAATCTAAAAATACAGCTTCATTCTTTGCCCCACCTTGAAGCACATTAGGTATATTAATATTATATATGCTTTGGCCAACTACCAGCTGCCTGTTTGAACTGGTTTATTTCAGGAAAATTGGGTTCTTTTCTTGCCTTGTCTAATTAGTCAGATTCTATGTTATATCTCTGTCCGTGTGTGACCTCTGCCCCAATAGTACACAGCAAGCTGCTTGACATGAATCCATTGATCCTGTGAAAGGATATAACTCCACAAAATCCAAGCCCCTACACAAATACACATTGCTTCTTTTAGCTCCTTCAAAAATGAAGCAACTTGTCATTTAATTATAATTGCTGCAGGAAAAACAAAGCAATTATCTGAAGGTGATAATCACTGATAAGCAAGAGATAGGGGGAAATGTTTTGACTTATTCCCGCTAACGTTGTTTGTCTTTTCCTTCATATGGATGTTGTGTGACATGTTAAATTTCTCCAGTGCTATAGAGTACTATAGATTTTCTTGTTTGACAATGCAATCTGATTTAGTCACTGTGAACCGCTTTGCTGCAAGACAGCAGGCATGGATCTTCAACACTACAGTCACATCATTTGTTAGACAAAATATAACTTGCTTTGTCTCGTGGCCTGCAAAGGAATGGGAGCAAATTTCTTTACAGAGGTGGCTGACCATGAAGAAGCTGACGCCATCACTAGCACCAAGCTGGAGAGGGCAGAAATATAAAACTCATCTGAAAATTAGGAGTCCGTCAAACAACCCATGTAACCAGCCACCAAATTGAGTGCATTGTGATGCGCTGTGGTAGCAGCAAGCAGGCACAAAAGACCGTACTACAGGCTTTATTCTGCTATAACTCTGTACACACCAGTTTCAGCTGTGGTGGCTCCCTTGGTTTAGGATGGGCCGGCTCAGGCTTATATTCAGGTCAGCTGATTGACAGCCAGCCAAGTGGAGTCAGCCCCCAGGTGGTTCTTCTACAGGTACAGAGATTTCCCCCTGCAGTAGGCCAGTGGTTGTATCACCACATGAATAAAGGTATCTGATGGGTAAACCTGGCAGTAATGTGTCGAGGCCTGCAGAAATTTGACTGATTTATTAGTTTGTATGAGAAACCCTGAGGAAATATTAGAAACATTCAAATGCAAAATGCAGTCAGAAAAGATAGGCTTTCTCAAAGGCCAAGATCAAAGTGAAACCAGAGCAAGTAAAACACAAAGCATGCTTGAAATACTCAGCCTACCGGGAATCATTTGATCTAACATCTCAGGCTTTACTGTAGGAACAATCCAAAGCAAGACATTAAATTAAACAATGACCTTAGAATAAATGGGTATGGGTACAAGCTGCTCAGGATCCCGTCCAGAATGGATTTCACAAAGAACTACTTCATACCGAGTGTGATTAATGCCTGCAGCAGAGGAGTGTAGTGGAGGTTAGTGTTTGAGGGGGAGGGGGGAACTGCATGGGCAAGGAAGAGGTTTGGAGCGTTAGTACTGAGAAACAATTACCAAGAGCTCTTGGAATGCAAGCCTGATGACATTTCCCTGAGGCTTGTAACAGACTTCCTTTCCCTGCCATCAGTGAACTCCAGATGCAAACCTGGCCTCATCTTGAAAGCAATATTTTGGCAAATTCAGATCATTGTACACAGAAGTAAGTGGAAGTTGACTGTGCAGCCATGGAAAGGCTGGTTGGAGAGTACGTGCCATTTGCTCTGCTCAGCTTATCGCTGAACCAGGGAGTGAGAGGGAATGTGTTTGGTTTTATGGACTAAATAGAGTGCAATTAGCATGCATTTCTATACTCCGTATTTAGTGCATGGGCTGAAACATACATTTTTAACCCCTCCCAATCTTTATGTTCACAGGGCCAATTTGGCCCTGGACTCACGTTGATGCTGACCTTTGGCTTGACTCCAATCAGCATTTCTCAGAACTGAAGAACATCCAAAAGCCTGAATATAGATGACTTCTGGTCTCATTGGGCATCAATCCTGAACCCCTTGGTTTCTGATTTGACCACTTGCATACTTCAAGTGAGATCATGCAGGCATCTGGGAACCAGATGCTAATTCTTCTTTCCTGATGATGAGTTATCTGGGTTGGATTTATAGTAAAACTTGTGATCCCACAATGAATGAAAAGTATTCTCAATTCTAATTATTGCCATTCTGAGTTCTGAGGGAAGGTCACTAATCTACATCTTGTAGCCCAAGTTCTCCATTCTCCCAAACCTGCCTTCTTTAGCCAACCATAGTTAGTCCATATTTCAGGAGCCAGGCAGTGAGTCCCTGAATGATGGCAGGGCCTTCATTGACCTCAATGAACAAGGTCGATGGGCCAGGACAAACTCTCCTCATGGAACCTTCCAGGAAATCTTTGTGAGAGATGGGAAAATTGATCTAAAATTATGAACATGGAAGAAACTAAAGTTCATCAGTAAAATGGCTGAAACCAGTTCAAACAGGATAAGTTTGGGGCTTAGGATGCAGGAAAGCAGAGTCAGCACGATTAACATAAGAATCTTCTATCCTTTGTGACAAGACCATAGGACTAAGATAAGGAATGGTAATGTAGGAAGTTGAGGTAGTCTGGATCAGATAAGGGTCTCCTAGCCCTGGACAGAAGTACCAAGTCATACATTTCTAATTAGCTAACCATACACAGGTTTATACATATGAAATTAGCCAACCCTAGATAGAATGAGTCAACTCTGCATATCAAGAGACTGTAGCCCCGAGAATCAGGAAGGTGTGAATAAGGACAATGACATGAAGGGACACCTACAGGATAACCCCCCCTGGTTCTCCAAGTATACTGAAATTGCACGTAGGCAGGCAGGATTGCCTAATGCCAAACCTCTCCAGCAGGAGGCAGAAGAATGTAAGGGGGAGGGTATTCCTACACTGAAATCAACTGTATAAAAGTTGGGTGAGCCCCAGTGTGTGTGTGTATTCCCAGGGTAAGGGGAAGCACCCAACTTTGCATTGTTGTAGTAATAAATGTTCTTTGTTCTCAATTTTTGTCTCGAGCAATTTTTTTAAAGGTACTTTAATTCCTAACAAATGGGGGCTCGTCCGGGATCACACTCCCTCCACTGACAGAGTACCCCGACGACGAGAGTAGGTGCACCCTGGCTGATTCAGCTGGACTCACGGGCGACGGGTGGCTGGTCAGTGGAAGAAGCGAGTGATATCCGAGAAGAGGCATTGAGAACAAACGGCGGAAGGACGCGCGCTAGAGCAGTACTGCCAGAACTCGGTAAGAGTATTTTACTTGTTCCTAAGTATGGGAATAGCGGGCAGTAGAGATGAGAGTCCTGACACAGGACGTGACCACCAGATAGCTACGTACAGCCCGCTTGGGATGATGTTATCTGAGTGGGGCACAGGAAAGACCCGCGGTAAAGACAAACTGACGACGGTCAGGTATTGTTGTAATGAATGGGTGGGATACCCGGTTAAAGGGAGCTCCGTGTACTGGCCAAAATTCGGATCCGAGGATGAATGGATGTGTGAAGCTTTGAACTTATGGCTCTATCAAAACCAGCCAGACAATGTTGAGAGCAGGGAATATGCAGCCTGCTGGCTCAAGGGATCCATTGAACAGCTGGTTTTGAATGAGAAAGAATCCAGGGATAAGAGAGAGGAGGAACCTCTTGTCCCTGAATCACAGGGTTGGGATGTGTTACATTCCCTCCCTCCACCCTATGTTCCTCCTATGCCGGCTCCTATCTTTCCTTCCCCTCCTATGACCTACCCTTCTGCACCTTCCCCACCTCCCCCACCACTAGAGAAGAGAGAAGAGAGCAGGAGTGTATGATAACTTGCTCACAAAGCACTCGATTACCACCTCTGTTGGCAGGAGAGAGAGGTAACTTTAATTCAGAACAGCGTGAGACTCTTCAGGAAGAAAGGGCAGAACCCTTTGATTCATTTCCCAGGGAGCAGGAACCCAGACCTAATAAGCCAGAAACCAATTGGATGAGACCACTGCTGCGGGAAGTTCCCATGGGAGAGGGTCTCGGTTTCGTAAATGTGCCCCTGACCAGTACTGAAGTGTGTAACTTTAAGAAAGAACTGACCTCCCTGATAGAAGATCCCCAGGGATGTGCTGAACAGTTAGACCAATTTTTGGGACCATATATATATACAATATGGGGGTCTCGACATAGAATCCCCAGCAGGGGAACAATTGGTACTAACAGGTTTTGTTACCAACTCAGCCCCAGACATTAAGAGAAAATTACAAAAGACAGAAAATTGGCATGAGCAGGGAATAACCCAGCTTCTACAGATCACACAAAAAGCATTTGTCCAGACATCTGAGGATAAGCAGAAAGCAAAGGCTAACATTTTGATGCAAGCAGTTAAAGGAATAGTAGATGAGTAACATGAAAAAAAAAGGCAGGGACTGTGTGCCAGCTCCTGAATGTTGGGAGAAGTGCAGGGAGTGGGAGAGTAGAGACCAGAGATAATTTCATAAATCACGACTTCCCACTTCAGTCACTGACCAATATTGATTAAAATTCATGCTAAAAATTAAATGTCATAAATGATCGTTTTTCAATACTGTAGAATTAGCGAATTTAACTACCAGTTAATTCCAATTTATGAAATAAATTGTATTTAAATGTGATTTTGCACAGGGAGTACCTGAGAGTTGAGTGATGTTATAACATTTGCAGGGAGAAATGTTTGCGCAAATAGGGTGAGTTCTATACATCTTAACTTTAAGTGTATGTGAGATAAAGAAAGGATCTGATGTGTAAAGTGGCTGGATCAGCCAGTTGAAGGGGGAGTGTGCATGTCCCTTTAAGTGCACTGTGGCACTTGAAATTGAGGCTTCAGGCTCTTGTCATGCAGTTAGAGGTATGGAGCCCTATCAACACATTTAATACATTTCTTCTACACATTCAGCAGTCAAGGTCCGTGAGTTTAAAGATCACCCACCTCTGGAGAATAAAGATACCTCTGGGGATTCCTATGGGGATTCCTATAAGTTTAATCATTCATTTCTCTGGTGCATTTTCCTCTGGAGTGAAATTAATGCCTCAGCACAATTTCTCTGTATTGCCGCTGTTATTTAATTCATGATAACTTTCCCCCATTCATCAGGTTTATATTTAAATCCGGTAGTGCGGAAGTTACATTGTAAATAATCACGGAGGTAAATCCTGCGCAACTGGATTCAGCTTAATGGAGAAATAAACCTGCGAACTGGTCTATGGTGCTGTGTGAGTACTGCAATAGGTGGAATATGATTTAAATTGGTGGCATAGTTCAGAACAATTGGGTGCATAAGAATAATAATATCATTAAGAACTCACAGATCTTGTACCAGATGCTATTCAGTACATCTTGACTTAAGGACTGGAGAAATTGGCATGTTAGAATGAGATTGGCATGGTACCAATATTTCTTGATTCAATAATGACTCCACAAGCTCCAGGATTCATGCAGCAGAACTTTTAAGTGGAATATAATAGAAACTAGCCTGTACTTAAATTATTGTGTGTGCAATCTTCATAAGAACATCTTTTAACTTTTTTTTGGTGCCTGTTTTACAGACTGTTTTAAATAAGGCCAGCTCCTGTGAGCTGTGGCACAAGGCATTTTACTTAAGGCAGAACTAAAGGTTGAATATGTTTCAAGTTCTCTTGCAGGGGCTCTTGTGCTGCAATGTCTGTTATGTACTCACTCTAACAAATTGGAGGGTTGTGCCCCATACAGACAAGCAGCTCCAACTGCATTTTAATAAGGTCTAACATATTCAAAACCCATGCAAATATGGTTTGTGTTTCATTTTACAATTTTTACACTAACACAAAGGAAAGTCAGATTGTTACAAAGTGCCGTAATTTAACATTTTTTTTCGTTTCTTTAATGGTTTATTCAGTTATTGTTGTATTTTATTGCAGTTTTCAATGAGCTTTACATTTATTGTGTTTTATTCAGTTCTTATTGTATTTTATTGCAGTTTTCAATGAGCTTTACATTTATTGTGTTTTATTCAGTTCTTATTGTATTTTATTGCAGTTTTCAATGAGCTTTACATTTATTGTGCTTTATTCAGTTCTTATTGTATTTTAATGCTGTTTTTAATGAGCTTTACATGTATTGTTCATTGTTGTTTACTAATTTCTTTGGAATATTGTTCGTTAATGTTTTAAGCCCCCCTGGAATAGGGGCAGCAGAGGTTACAATTCAGCTCCTTTAGAATGTAGACAGGGCATAGATTTAATGTATAATCATAATGGGATATAAGGGATCTCAATACAGACCAGGGGAATTAAACAGCTTTAGTGGAGTACATCTAATTTGTATCATAGCCTACACAGGTATTAAAGACAGGAGTTTTGAAGCGATAGCACAAAGGACATGGTGGGACAAAGACAGACAGAATGGTAGTCAGGATTGTACATGTAACAGAGAGAGAGAGTTAATACATATGCTAATGTACACAGACAGGCTGCAACTCACAAGTTCAATGATACATATGCTAATGTTAGCAGACAAGCTGCAACACACAGTTAAATCACAAGAAACAATCCCCCCCCAGCTTGGTCACTTTTCATCACCCCATGAAAGGGAGCACCAGTTTCCAACAACGTGAGCTGCTTGACACTTTAATATCAGGCTCCAAACAGCCTTCGGAGATCGGTGGCCCTAGGGTTCGGGGCTGAAGTGGACATCAGATACGAGCCACAATCAAACGGAACCGCCTGACTACTGCTACTCGTTCGCTGCTGAAGGCAGCGCTACTCATAGACTGCTACTCGTTCGCTGCTGAAGGCAGCGCTTCTCATAGACTGCTACTCGTTCGCTGCTGAAGGCAGCGCTTCTCATAGACTGCTACTCGTTCGCTGCTGAAGGCAGCGCTTCTCATAGACTGCTACTTGTTCGCTGCTGAAGGCAGCGCCTCTCACAGACTTCGTCGGGACAACACTTACAAAGGTCGTGTGCTTCAAAGACACTGCTTCAATATTTCAACGTATGGGATGGACTAGACTCTTTACTGAGAACTGGAGCCTGATACTCCAAACCCTAATAAGCAGCTGGACTCACTCCCCTGACCTTCATGGTGCTCCCCTACCTAAAGACTTTACACAGACATTACAATTCGGTTATTGACCAGCTGGGTAAAACTACACCTTACACTTGAAAGATCAGTGTTACTGATGTTAGGAATTAAAGTACCTTTAAAGAAATTGCTCGAGACAAAAATTGAGAACAAAGAACATTTATTACTACAACAATGCAAAGTTGGGTGCTTCCCCTTACCCTGGGAATACACACACACACTGGGGCTCACCCAACTTTTATACAGTTGATTTCAGTGTAGGAATACCCTCCCCCTTACATTCTTCTGCCTCCTGCTGGAGAGGTTTGGCATTAGGCAATCCTGCCTGCCTACGTGCAATTTCAGTATACTTGGAGAACCAGGGGGGGGGGTATCCTGTCGGTGTCCCTTCATGTCATTGTCCTTATTCACACCTTCCTGATTCTCGGGGCTACAGTCTCTTGATATGCAGAGTTGACTCATTCTATCTAGGGTTGGCTAATTTCATATGTATAAATCTGTGTATGGTTAGCTAATTAGAAATGTATGACTTGGTACTTCTGTCCAGGGCTAGGAGACCCTTATCTGATCCAGACTACCTCAACTTCCTACATTCTATTGTACCTTACCATTCCTTATCTTAGTCCTATGGTCTTGTCACAAAGACTAGAAGATTCTTATGTTAATCGTGCTGACTCTGCTTTCCTGCATCCTAAGCCCCAAGCTTATCCTGTTTGAACTGGTTACAGCCATTTTACTGATGAACTTCAGTTTCTTCCATGTTCATAATTTTAGATCAATTTTCCCATCTCTCACAATCCTCACTTTTCTTTTAGATCAGTAATACTGATCTTTCACCATGATCAGTGTTACTGATCTTTGGTTACTAGTGTCAGTGTGACTGATCCCCCCCCACCCCCCTCTCCTCACTTTTCTTTTAGATCAGTAACACTGATCTTTCAAGTGTAAGGTGTAGTTTTACCCAGCTGGTCAATAACCGAATTGTAACACCTGTGTAAAGTCTTTAGGTAGGGGAGCACCATGAAGGTCAGGGGAGTGAGTCCAGCTGCTTATTAGGGTTTGGAGTATCAGGCTCCAGTTCTCAGTAAAGAGTCTAGTCCATCCCATACGTTGAAATATTGAAGCAGTGTCTTTGAAGCACACGACCTTTGTAAGTGTTGTCCCGACGAAGTCTGTGAGAGGCGCTGCCTTCAGCAGCGAACAAGTAGCAGTCTATGAGAAGCGCTGCCTTCAGCAGCGAACGAGTAGCAGTCTATGAGAAGCGCTGCCTTCAGCAGCGAACGAGTAGCAGTAGTCAGGCGGTTCCGTTTGATTGTGGCTCGTATCTGATGTCCTCTTCAGCCCCGAACCCTAGGGCCACCGATCTCCGAAGGCTGTTTGGAGCCTGATATTAAAGTGTCAAGCAGCTCACGTTGTTGGAAACTGGTGCTCCCTTTCATGGGGTGATGAAAAGTGACCAAGCAGGGGGGGGATTGTTTCTTGTGATTTAACTGTGTGTTGCAGCTTGTCTGCTAACATTAGCATATGTATCATTGAACTTGTGAGTTGCAGCCTGTCTGTGTACATTAGCATATGTATTAACTCTCTCTCTCTCTGTTACATGTACAATCCTGACTACCATTCTGTCTGTCTTTGTCCCACCATGTCCTTTGTGCTATCGCTTCAAAACTCCTGTCTTTAATACCTGTGTAGGCTATGATACAAATTAGATGTACTCCACTAAAGCTGTTTAATTCCCCTGGTCCGTATTGGGATCCCTTATATCCCATTATGACTATACATTAAATCTATGCCCTGTCTACATTCTAAAGGAGCTGAATTGTAACCTCTGCTGCCCCTATTCCAGGGGGCTTAAAACATTAACGAACAATATTCCAAAGAAATTAGTAAACAACAATGAACAATACATGTAAAGCTCATTAAAAACAGCATTAAAATACAATAAGAACTGAATAAAGCACAATAAATGTAAAGCTCATTGAAAACTGCAATAAAATACAATAAGAACTGAATAATCAAAAGACAAGTAAAATACAACAATAACTGAATAAACCATTAAAGAAACGAAAAAAAATGTTAAATTACGGCACTTTGTAACAATCTGACTTTCCTTTGTGTTAGTGTAAAAATTGTAAAATGAAACACAAACCATATTTGCATGGGTTTTGAATATGTTAGACCTTATTAAAATGCAGTTGGAGCTGCTTGTCTGTATGGGGCACAACCCTCCAATTTGTTAGAGTGAGTACATAACAGACATTGCAGCACAAGAGCCCCTGCAAGAGAACTTGAAACATATTCAACCTTTAGTTCTGCCTTAAGTAAAATGCCTTGTGCCACAGCTCACAGGAGCTGGCCTTATTTAAAACAGTCTGTAAAACAGGCACCAAAAAAAAAAGTTAAAAGATGTTCTTATGAAGATTGCACACACAATAATTTAAGTACAGGCTAGTTTCTATTATATTCCACTTAAAAGTTCTGCTGCATGAATCCTGGAGCTTGTGGAGTCATTATTGAATCAAGAAATATTGGTACCATGCCAATCTCATTCTAACATGCCAATTTCTCCAGTCCTTAAGTCAAGATGTACTGAATAGCATCTGGTACAAGATCTGTGAGTTCTCAATGATATTATTATTCTTATGCACCCAATTGTTCTGAACTATGCCACCAATTTAAATCATATTCCACCTATTGCAATACTCACACAGCACCATAGACCAGTTCGCAGGTTTATTTCTCCATTAAGTTGAATCCAGTTGCGCAGGATTTACCTCCGTGATTATTTACAATGTAACTTCTGCACTACCGGATTTAAATATAAACCTGATGAATGGGGGAAAGTTATCATGAATTAAATAACAGCGGCAATACAGAGAAATTGTGCTGAGGCATTAATTTCACTCCAGAGGAAAATGCACCAGAGAAATTAATGATTAAACTTATAGGAATCCCCATAGGAATCCCCAGAGGTATCTTTATTCTCCAGAGGTGGGTGATTTTTAAACTCACGGACCTTGACTGCTGAATGTGTAGAAGAAATACCTCTAACTGCAAGACAAGAGCCTGAAGCCTCAATTTCAAGTGCCACAGTGCACTTAAAGGGACATGCACACTCCCCCTTCAACTGGCTGATCCAGCCACTTTACACATCAGATCCTTTCTTTATCTCGCATACACTTAAAGTTAAGATGTATAGAACTCACCCTATTTGCGCAAACATTTCTCCCTGCAAATGTTATAACATCACTCAACTCTCAGGTACTCCCTGTGCAAAATCACATTTAAATACAATTTATTTCATAAATTGGAATTAACTGGTAGTTAAATTCGCTAATTCTACAGTATTGAAAAACGATCATTTATGACATTTAATTTTTAGCATGAATTTTAATCAATATTGGTCAGTGACTGAAGTGGGAAGTCGTGATTTATGAAATTATCTCTGGTCTCTACTCTCCCACTCCCTGCACTTCTCCCAACATTCAGGAGCTGGCACACAGTCCCTGCCTTTTTTTTTCATGTTACTCATCTACTATTCCTTTAACTGCTTGCATCAAAATGTTAGCCTTTGCTTTCTGCTTATCCTCAGATGTCTGGACAAATGCTTTTTGTGTGATCTGTAGAAGCTGGGTTATTCCCTGCTCATGCCAATTTTCTGTCTTTTGTAATTTTCTCTTAATGTCTGGGGCTGAGTTGGTAACAAAACCTGTTAGTACCAATTGTTCCCCTGCTGGGGATTCTATGTCGAGACCCCCATATTGTATATATATTTGGTCCCAAAAATTGGTCTAACTGTTCGGCACATCCCTGGGGATCTTCTATCAGGGAGGTCAGTTCTTTCTTAAAGTTACACACTTCAGTACTGGTCAGGGGCACATTTACCAAACCGAGACCCTCTCCCATGGGAACTTCCCGCAGTGGTCTCATCCAATTGGTTTCTGGCTTATTAGGTCTGGGTTCCTGCTCCCTGGGAAATGAATCAAAGGGTTCTGCCCTTTCTTCCTGAAGAGTCTCACGCTGTTCTGAATTAAAGTTACCTCTCTCTCCTGCCAACAGAGGTGGTAATCGAGTGCTTTGTGAGCAAGTTATCATACCACTCCTGCTCTCTTCTCTCTTCTCTAGTGGTGGGGGAGGTGGGGAAGGTGCAGAAGGGTAGGTCATAGGAGGGGAAGGAAAGATAGGAGCTGGCATAGGAGGAACATAGGGTGGAGGGAGGGAATGTAACACATCCCAACCCTGTGATTCAGGGACAAGAGGTTCCTCCTCTCTCTTATCCCTGGATTC